>NC_080758.1:48416161-49021460 GCF_020826845.1 Diceros bicornis minor
GACACATGCTGGAGCAAGACTTTGTTGACTCAGCCAAGATAAGGATGTCCCATAATCTGTCGATATGATGCTACAGAGCATTCAGAAAGCAAACTGTCAAGGAAAAGAGCATTTAGATAATGGCGATTTTTGTTGCTGCTGCTGATAGCTGTGCATGTCAGACAATCTTGCTTAAGATCTTGCTAAAAGATTAACAAAAATTTGTGTTTCTGTTTCAAAAGGTGTTTGAGCAGCAGCAGCAAGAAAAAAACCATCAACAACAACAAAATTAGATGAACATGTGTCGAGCTTTGCCAAGGGCATTGCTTTTTACCATTTGTAATGCCCCACTGATTTCCCGACTAGCATTTTACTGACGTCTGCATGAATTCTGCACTGTCTGCAAGATACCAAGAGAAAAACAGCAGTGAGAATTGCAAAGACCAGACAAGAAAAAATTATTTATTGCAAAGCCATTACATCATTTATACAGCTTGCAAAAATTTTGCTCCTCTAGATTTTTCTAATATCAAATAGACTACATGACTATTTCTTGCTGAGGTAGCTGCTTTGATGGTTCAGTGGTTGATTAGGCTGGGATGGAAGATGGTCAAAGGTCAAGGTCACAGTGTTGATGCTGGTGAAGACTGGTGAGCAACACTACATGACTGGGTCAATTGACGAGTGCAGCCAACAAAGAAAATCAGATCAACCCTGAGGTCACAATACTGATAGGTACCACTGGTGAAATTTTCAAATGGAATTTTTTAAGGAAAATTGTATAAATCACAAGTTTAAAGCTCAATGGATTTTGAAAATGAATATTATTATATAACCAGTCCCAAATTAAGAAACAAAACATTACGAACCTCCAGAGACACCCCTGCCCCTGTTGCCTTCCAGGCAGAGCCCTTCAAATAGTAACTACTATCCTGACTTCTAACACCACGGATTCATTTTATTGTTTATATAACACACACTCTGTGATATGGCTTTTTTGTGTGTGTGTGTGAGGAAGATTGGCCCTGAGCTAACATCTGTGCCAATCTTCCTCTATTTTGTATGTGGGACACTGCCACAGCATGGCTTGATGAGCTGTGTGTAGGTCCATGCCCAGGACCTGAACCTGTGAACTCTGGGTGGCCAAAGCAGAGCACACAAACTTAACTGCTACACCACCGGGACGGCCCCTGATATGGCTTTTTTTGTTTAACAATGTCTGAGTTTCATCCACTTTGTTGTACGTAGTTGGAGTTCACTCTTGCTCATGGCCTTGTAGTATCAATCATATTACTGTACCACGATGTATTTATTCATTTATTGTCGATCACTTTTGGGTATTTTCTAGTTTGGGGCTATCTCAAATAATGTTGAAATAAACCCTCTTATACATGTCTTTTGTTGAAACATGTACATATTTTTGCTGGATAAATATCTAGGAATGGAATTGCTGAGTCATAGGGTGTGTGCATGGTTTGCTTTAATATTGGCAAACAGTTTTTAAAAATGTTTTGGATCAATTTTTACTCCCATAGTTTGGCAAACTGATAATTCGTGAACAATGCAAAAGAAAATTTTATCTCAGTTGAACTCTGATGAATTGATCACATTTTACAAAGAAGTGAAAGCCAATAGAGATAATCATGTTAAAGAAGCACATATAGCCCTGGGTTGGTGTCAGTATTGATAATCCTGATGCTAATAGCAGACTCCCTGAGCCGTGATCCGGTATAACATCAGAGACCTACCATGTGATGCTCATGGCTGGCATCAGCCGAGCTGGCACATCCCTTACAGTCTGGGTCGTGTGGTCGCTCACATCTGAGACTTCCATGAATTCCTTATAATTATAATAAGATATATAACATTTTGTAATTCTTTATAAGATTTCCAGAACTCTTATTTCCTATTAAAGGATGCATCAGGACGAAGATACCTAGTAGTAACCAGGTAACGACTTTCCCAGATATCTAGAACACTTTGACTCTAGAATGCTGGGGAGCACACTCTTCTCACTTCTTCTGTTATGACTCTTCACTGAGTAACGCAGATCACGACAATGACTTAGTTAAGATTTCAGTAGAGACAACCATATATGAGCCGAATAAGCATTTGAAGCCAGAGGGCTAAAAACATACTCTTCTCAAGTGTTAGTCTTCAGCCAGACCACAATGACATACCACTTGACACCCAGCAGGCTGGCGATTCTCAACACAAGGGAAAAGGAGACGTGTTGGCGAGGGCCTGGAGAAACCGGAACCCCGGGCCTTCCCGGTGGGAGTGCAAATGTTGCAGCTGCTGTGGAAAACAGTGTGGTGGTTCCTCCAAAAATGACACCTAGAATGACCAGGGGATCCAGCCATTCCACTTCTGAGTATACACCCCCAAAGGACTGAAAGCGGGGACTTGAACAGATGTTTGTAGACCCATGTTCAGAGCAGGTGAAGCTGATCTTATACTTTAAGAGGTAGTCAACTGATTTTATATCTTATTCCAACTCCAGAATATGGTATATGGTGGGTAAAAATATTAGCGCGCTTAATTGGAAAAGTAGAGCTATTTATTATGTCCCTGTTTATTTTCAATTAACCTATCAAAAACATAGGAAGATAACGACCACTGTCTATTCACATTCTAAAGGTTATCTGTCGAGATGTGAATGCCAAAACTGTGTACGCAGGGCAGGCCCATCTTTCTGGTTGAGGATTACACCATTTGATATAAATAACCTTGAGAAACGGCCACAGATAAGAGAAATAAATATTTTAACTGTTCTTGTAATCAAGTGTAAGTGAAGGATGCTATAATCTTGGCTGCAAATGTTAACATTTACGATATAGTCTGTCTTATAAACCTAACCATACCCTGCACATGTGCTTACATCTATTTCCACACATCCAACCATGGCACTAATAGTTTAGTGGTTAAGTGAGCTCTAGCTGCCAAATCCCTGAGTTAATCTGATGAATTTGTTAGCAGCTTTGGAAGGTTAGAAAGAAGGACGAAAGAGGAACAATTTATATTGGGTAGGCATCTTTGTCATCAGTCACCATGTCCACTCTCATAGCCAAGTTTGCACTTGTGACAAATGTCTGTTGTCCAGATAAAGTTGGGAACAATCTCCTCTACGTCTAAAGAGTAGTTGTCACTTCTTTGTGCATAGAGGGATGGTTGATGTAATGATGATAGCAATAATATTAAATTTATTGGGTACTTACCAAGTACCTGTCTTATGTTAGTACTTTACACATGTGTGTGTTGATGCCAACCAAGATCACTTTGAGAGAGGTACTATCATTAGCCCCATCTCACAGATGAGCAAGTAGAGGGTTAGAGAGGGCAGCAAATTTGCCCAAGATCCTGCAGCCATTAAAAGGAAAGAGGAGAACAGAACTCCAGGCCAATATAACTCCAGAGTCCAATTTACAACTACTAGATTCTGTGGGGAGGCAGGAAGGCATGGAGACAGACGGAGATGGGGAATTATTCAGGAAAGCAAAGAACATGGGAAAAGTTAAAAAGAAAATTGTGATTGATTATATTACGAAAAGTCAAAATTAAACTTTTGAGATGCTTAGAGGGGACGAAGTCAAGATGGCAGTGTAGGCAGACTCTGAACTCACCTCCTCCCGCGGACACAGCCAATTTACAACTACTCGGGGAAAAATTACCCCTGAGACAGAACTGTAAACTGGATAAGAGGAACTCCTGCAACAAAGCACAATCCTAATTGGGGTGGAAGAGGCAGAAACTCCCTTCTGGAGAGAAAAAAAGCCGCCTTCACAAGCCGCAGCGCCTCACGGCCGCCCAGGAGCAGCCCACAGACACGCAGCCTCCCAGGAGGAGCGGGGCCCTGAGCCGGAGAGCGCCCCCACTGTGGGCATTTTGTGGACCCAGCACAATCGAGCCGAGTGGCATAATATCTGACTGCCTGCTGCTAAAACATTGGGGAGCACCCCCAGAAAAGCTGGTTCACAAAGACATTAAAACCAGCTCTTAAAGGGCCCACGCACAAACTCACTCTTTTCAGAAAGCAACCTAAAATCACCAGAAAGAAAGGTGCACAGTGCTTTGGTGAAAAGAGACTCACCTAATAGGCCCTGAGTGCATCTCGGTGAGGGGTGAGACCTCTCCAGGGACTGGGACATTGGCGGCGGCCGTTGTTGTGGCCTGGTGTGGGCTTGCTGACACAGACGCCATTGGAGTTCTCCCTGAGGCCTCTAGCCCAGGGTCTGCCCCACCCGCTAGAGCACCGATTTAATCCAGCTCAGCCAGGGCAGGCAGCCCACCCTAGAGACTGGCCCCACCCAACAATAAGCCCTCAGGCAACTTGTGGGCCTGCATAGATTGGTGACTGGATTCTCTGCAGCCTGGCAACTGAGCCAACTTCAGTGGGGCAGGGCATGCACAAGGAGCGGGTGGAGAGTGTGGGGCTCCCGCCCTGGAGAGACTGGGTCCACTTGGGGAGGTCGGGGCGCTCACACGGGGCAGGACTGTGTTGACTGTGTGTGTGGACCTGTGGGCGGCAGGGCTTGTCAACTGCAGAAGACTTGTGCTTCTCAAAGACCCACATAGGGGGTTTGCCCCACCTTCCAAAGCCTGAAACAATTGGGTGCTCCCGTGCCTGAGGCCAACCTCACCCAGCTGCAATCCTCAGAGAGCTGACAAGAGACCTAAAGGCTGGAGGCTTATAGCAATTGTAAGGCCCTGAGCCTAACAACCTGCCACACTGGGGGCCTACTCACTTAAAAGAAAGACTGCAACACAAATGTGGTATTAGAACTTGCAGCCAACTGTGCTGGGCCTCCCCACACCTGATAAAGAGACTGAAGGGCCCACAACAACTACAAGCAGCTGAGCATTACAACAGCTGGCCAGGAGCATAACTCAGCCTCCCTGGGCGTGTACAGGGAGAGCAAACAGGCCACAACAGAAGGACACACGTAGCCCACATAGGGGCCACCCCTGGAACGTTGAGAACTGAGGGAAGCACACTGCAGGCCTCCTAAGGCATAACTTACATAAGGTCACCTATCCAAGAGCAGGAGACATAGCTGACCTACCTAATACGTAGACACAAGCACAGGGAAAGAGGCAAAATGAGGAGGCAAAGGAATACATTCCAAGTAAGGGAACAGGACAAAACCCCAGAAAAGGAACTAAGTGAAACAGTAACGAGCAACCTACCCGACAGAGAGTTCAAACAAAGAGTGTTAAGGATGCTCACTGATCTGGGGAGAAGAATAGATGAACTCAGTGAGAATGTCAACAAAGAAATGGAAGATATAAAAAAGAACCAATCAGAAATGAGGAATACAATACTGGAAATGAAAAATTCACTAGAGGGACTCAAAAGCAGAGTAGAGGATACAGAAGAACGGATCTGCGAGCTGGAAGAAAGACTAGAAGAAATTACCCAAGCTGAACAGGTAAAAGAGAAAAGAATTAAAAAGAGTGAGGACAGTCTAAGGGACCTCTGGGACAACATCAAGCGCACTAACATCCGTGTTATATGTGTCCCGGAAGGAGAAGAGCGAGACAAAGGGACAAAGAATCTATTTCAAGAAATAATAGATGACAACTTCCCTAACCTAAGGAAGGAAACAGACATCCAGGTACAGGAAGCACAGTGAGATGCTTAAAGAGTGGCAAAGCTTCATAAACAAAGAGCTTTGGCACAAACATATAAATAAATAAAGAGCTTTGGCACAAGAATCTGAGAGAAGTACATTCTTAGGACTTGCATTGAGGTTGTCTTGTCATAATAATGAAGATAGCTGGCAAATGGCAGTGAGAACTCTAGGAAGGTAATGGCCTCTGACTTTCAACCTCAGTTACAGCAATCACTTATTCAGCTTTGCATCATTACACTATTGAAGGATTACCTTTTTTTGTCTCTTAATCTACCTCAATCAAGTTAAACCTTCCCAGTTTTTATTAGCAAACTCCACTTACCCAGACATATGTTTAACCTCTTCACTTCCAAGCTGCTAAGAGTCACAACATCCTATTTTATTCAAGGATGAGGAGTGAAGGAGTTTGTGCCTGCACCATCTCAATGGTTCTGTTAGATCCTCAGTACTCCTAGTGTGGTCTCTGGACCAGTAGCATCAGCATTCTTGGGAGCTGGCTAGAAGTGCAGAAACTTGGGACCCATCCCAGACCTACTGACTCAGAATCTGCATTGTAACAGGAGGTCCAAGGGATTCACGTGTACACTGCATTTTGAGAAGCTCTACATTAGCTGGGATATGTAATCCCAGAGGGTGGGCACTTATTTTTCTTTGTAGTTTTTCACACAAATCATTATTGTATAAATAGTCGATTAACCTGCAACAAGATGAGGAAGCAATCTTTGAAAAGCAGATAGTACCTCTATTTTCAGAAGTTCTTATTGAAATGGGTATCGACCATCAATATGTAATCCTCATTCAGGCTAATTATTGGCTTGTCATAGTCAATTCCCATTTAGTTACTAGGGGCAAGATCTCTTTTGGGCAGCTCATAAACTGGCACAGATTTCTCATTTGAAAGTACAGGAAAGCAGTTTGTGTTAATCCTGAAATGGGAAAAGTTGTTATCCAGGCCCCAGTGGTGTGATAATGGGTAACTGGTGGCTGGGTGGACTCCTCCAGGATAATCCTTGCCCAAGCTTCTGAGTGATTGATGGGGCCATCTGGGTTGAGCCACATCTGGTTTGTATTACCCAAATATAACTCAGATCTCTGGAAACAAAGGAATTAATTTAGAAGAACCATTGTGATACTGTAGATGAACTTTATGTGCTTGTTAAGTACTTATATCACTAAATACAACATATAGCTTTGATTTTATTTCATCACATGTCTTTTCTCCTTTAAGCAGTGATTCTCAAGTCTGAGCAAGCATCGAAATTCCCTGGGAGGGCTTGTTAATACACAGATTCCCAGGCTCCATCCATAGAGTTTCTGATCAGTAGGTCTGGGGTGGGGCCCAAGAATGTGCATTTTGAACAAACTCCCAGATGGAGCTGATGCTGCTGATTCAGGACCACACTTTGAGGCCCACTGCCCTAAAAATTAGCAAACTGGTAGCTAGCGGTGGTAGCGGGGAATTTATTTGTCTCTCTCTCTTTTTATAAGTTTGTCATTGATTTTTCTCCTGCACTTGTCTGGACTTGACTTGTTGGTTGTCTTCTCTAGTTGTAAGGCCTCTGGAAGCCCACAGATGGGGGTGGGGACCAGGGGAGTGCAGCTTTCCTCAAGCTCTCTCTGTAGTTATTTAGCTTCTGTTTCTAATTTACAAGACTTTCTTGCCATATGTGATCCTGCACAGCCAAAGTGAGGTGTGGTCCAGGAGAGGCCGTGGACCTGCGTCAGCCACAAGCCACATCCATCTTACTGGATACGTAGACGTAAGAGTGACCTGAGACTCAGAGATGGAAAAAGAGTAAAGAGGCCCTGTTTCTTTCCTGGTCTACCCCAAATAAAATGCTTTTGCTCTTAAAGCCTGGTCTCATGAGTATTTATTTTGGTTTGCCCTGTACCTTCTAGAAGAGTCGAGGTTGGAAAACAAATGAGGTGTTTCTACCTCTGAAACAGTTGGGTTTTCCAGTGAGTCTGGTTTCTGGTCTTGGGCTCTAAGCTAAGCCATGCCACGCTGCGGAGTGATGGGTCACACTTCCCAAAGGTCAACCCCCAAATCACGGCTGTAACCCTTCCACCTCTGGAACATCTATACTAACGCAAATTGGGCTGAGGGTGAGGCTGATATAACCTTTAACATAATTTAGGAATTAGTGTAGGATAAGGTCTTAAAACTGCTGGCAAAGTCAGAGACACTATCTTTTGAATGATCAATTCAAAATTGGTCCCCCAAAAAAGCCTACTAATTCAGAAAAACTTGAAAGGACAAGGGTGATGCCTCTTCAACAATACAAAAGAGCTAAGACTGGTAGGAATAGAAAAGTCACGTGGTTTCTTCTGACTGCCTTTCACAGGTTCAGAGTGGCCCGAGGGCTCTGCTAGGAAAAGCTTGGACATGAGAGGTGAGTTCCTAAAAGACTTCTATAGCAAACACTGTCAGAGTTCTACTCATAACCCATCAGCAGTGTTAAAAATGATAAAAGAGGACAATTTAGGTGATACAAACAAACTTTATTTAACACTACATGAAGTGGACAGTCTCTGTTCCCAAGGGTCCAGAGAACTGCAAAATGGGGTGGAAGCCAGGAAGCTTTTATAGGATAAAGAATAAGGAAAAAAGAAAAGTAGAAAATGAATAAGGAACAAGGAAGTAAATATAGAGCCCAGAGTTGGCGTGGCGTTTGGGGATTGGCTGATTGGATATACTGAGTTCCTGGTCAAGCAGACCATTTACAGAAACACAAACCTTATCTAGTTTTGGTCTGCAGATGTGGCACCCGGGGCAGGAGTGGCTCCATCTTGGGCCTAGAAATTTGTTTCAATAGCAGTGACCATTTCAGTACACTCAGTCGCAACCTGAAACTGCCAGCATCGCCTTGTCTTGGCCCAAGTGCTCTCTCTCTCACTGACAGAGCCAGGTGTTATGAGCTGGGAGAGCTGGGAAATAACAGCTCTACCCTTCACCCCAATGACTGACAGGAGCTGGTGTACACGTACCTCAGGTCCCTCGCCTCTGGGAGAGAATCAATCTAAAACCCTGCCCAGAGTTTCCCCATAGGACTACGCTCTCATTGCCTGCCAGCTGTCTTACCTTTTCTATTTCACTTCCTTACACCATCATCAATGTCCTGTACCCCTTTCTTCCTGCTCTCTATTCCCAGCCAGGCTGAGCTTAGAATTAGAAAAAAGAGGCCCCAAACAACTCTGTTGTTGCTGGCTGCATGATTACTATCATTTTCCATCTTGATAGTAGAGGCAACAATGCCATGAACCTAAGAGCAGATTACCTTTCCAGAACTGAGTTGTTCCGACAGCAAGCTCTCTTTGAAGTCACTGCTTAAGAAACTTATTGGGCCCAAGAGTATCTGTTGTTGGTGTTCTATACCACAACGGCCTGCACAGGAAGAAAATCCCTTTAAAGACAAAGGAAGGTGGTCATTATAATGCTTCATGCCAATAACCTTCTGGCTACCTAACTTACACTTAAAGTTTCCTGTTAGGTAGAAAAAAAAATCAGTTAACATCTGCCTATTAATCACGATACAAGAATTTTAAAGATATTGAGTGAAAATTGATTAGAAATTTTCAAAATTTCCAACTGCTTTGTCAATAAAGGCCTTCTTAAATTTTTAGCATTTCTAATCACTAGTTATCAAAGATCAGAACTCCCAAAACATATTCAGAGGTTTCCTAGGGCAGTGCTTGGTTGCCTTGGCATTCTGTATGCCCAATGCTGGGTAAAGTCAGAGGGCTATTGGCTAGGCTTGGAGATCATTTGAAAAATGCAATTTTTCACCATGATAACGTTTGTTACAATGGGCTAGGTCCTACAGATAAGATTAGTAATACTATTACCCATCAGAAGGCCATGGGGAGCTGGAAATAAAATGTTTTCTCAGGTAAAATTCACGGTGAGGATAGGCAAAACTGGCGTTAGGCCAACCATCTCAACCATGCATCCAACTTTTGTGGTCAGGCAGAACTGAAAACACATTTGGAGAAGTAAATTCCCCTTAATTTTGAAACTCATGTGTATTTCAAGGGAAATTTAATCCGTGTGTTTCTAATTCATTTACACTTAACTCATCAAAATGTTGTTTTGACAGAATTATTTCATTGTCATATCCAGAAAATATTATAAATCCCTTTAACAAGATTCTTTCTTTCTTCCTTTCTTCTTTCCTTCTTCCTTCCTTCCTTCCTTCTCTCCCTCCCTCCCTCCTTCCTTCCTTCTTTCCCTTCCTCCCTCCCTCCCTCCCTTTCTTGTTCCTTCCTTCCTTCCCTCTTTCTTTTTCTTTCTCTCTTTTTTGAGGAAGATTGGCCCTGCACTAACATCTGTTGCCAATCTTCCTCTTTTTTCTTTTTTTTTCTCCCCAAAGCCCCAGTACATAGTTGTGTATCATAGTCGTAGAGTAGTAGCTCTTCTTTGCGGGACACTGCCTCAGCGTGGCTTGATGAGCAGTGAGTGGGTCTGCACCTAGGATCCGAACTGGCGAATCCCGGGCTGCCTAAGCGGAATGTGGAAACTTAACTGCTATGCCACCCGGCTGGCCCCTAACAAGATTCTTGAAGGCTTGAAAAAAGGCTTGTCTTTTATTTAAGTAGTCCTGTTTGGCCAGCCTTAAACAGGACTTATAAACAGAGGTAGGGGAAAGCAGTGCCATCCTAAAACTAGGCCCCCAATCTTGCAGGGGGCTGTGCATATTGCTGTGTCAAGCATTGCTGATCAAGGGTACCACGTGACTAGTGATTCCACCCCCTACTCCACTATTTTAATAATGGGTTCCTCAGTGACCTGTTACACTTGACATAGAATGAGTTGACCTTTAGCTTTAGTTTTCCTTCAGGGATGGATATATCTGTATATATATCTCAAGTGTGTAAACGAAGGTATTGATGTGAGTTGGGATTAACAGGAAAGCTGATAGAGACTATGATTTGCATTGTTCCATAAAAAGAGCCCGGAGTTCTTGCTAAGCAAGAGAAACCCTGGGAAAGAAGAGGTGACGGAAGTGGGCAATTTTACATAATGAATTTAATTTGTAAAGAAACATAGTGGATGGGATTAGTTATGATTTCACATCCAATTTCTGGGATGAGAAAGAAAAGTACTTTTATTAGATTGAAGAGTGGCAATGCAGCAGATAAAATGTAAATCTGAAATAAGAAAGAAAAGGGGATTAGTTTTCAATGTTTGTGCTTCTAATATATGACAATTTTTATAAGGCTCCAAGGCAAAATGTGTTCACAACTCCTGATGAGGTCAGTGTGTGGTGAGGGAAGTTTCTTCAGTCTCTGAGAGCAAAGACATCATTAAGCTTCGCTTTGCTTGAGCTTTTGATTTATAACCAGCAGGAGAAGCTGAATTTGCTGAGCTTCCCTTTTTCGGCCTCTTCCTTGTGTGGGTGAAGACTGCTGAACAATAGCGGCCAACCTAATTATCATGAGTACTTACCTACTGCAGAGCCACCTGTGAGGCCAGCCCCCGGGTGCTAGTGATGCATTTTAAATGGTGCTGGGACAAGCTCTTTGACAGGAGCTCCTTTGAGAGAGTCAGCCAGCAGGAGAGAGAATAGCAGGCAAGTTTTGTTAGTACTTCATTTGCCGCAGGACAGGGTACTGGGTCTTACGGAGCTCGTTAACAAGAAACTATGGCACTACCGGTTACTTTTAAGGTAGGTGGCAGTAGCTGGCACCCAGGTTCCTAACATAGGCCACAAGATGACAGTTGAGATCTCTAAAATGACCATCTTCCGTGAACTCTCCTTCAGTCTTCATAGGAAATGCTAACTTAATTGCATTTTTTTAATCTGGTGGTGGTGGGAGCTCTGAGGGGCAGCTCTTTAAAGAGGTTAGCGAAAGCAACTTGTTTTGATATTATTGGCTCCGTATGTTAGGTACCAGAGAAACTTGCCAAGCCCATGTGGAAGGCCATATTAACTCTAAACATCTAGTACAAATCTAGGTTGAGGGAAGCATGAGTGGGGCAGAGAACTAGATCTTGAAGAACCCACACCAATATGTCCCTTTGCCTCAAGGCTGCTTGGAGAAATACAGGCTCAATCTAGGAAACCTTTTGAAAACTTAAAGAAGGTAATTGTGAGCCTTTCTCTTTTCATCTCTAATGCTTTTCTGAGTAGAATTACAGGAGAGTTTTCCAAATATCACATGACAGTAAGATTTAATGATCAGTGGTTCATTCTTGAAGACGACAATTAATTATTGGTACACTAGGACAATTTATGAATTTTGAAGTCATTCAGTGAGTATCTCTGGCAATTACAGTGGAAATAAATATGGTAAAAAACTGACCTTAAAATCTTAAAATCAGGAGCCGGCCCGGTGGCGCAAGCGGTTAAGTGCGTGTGCTCTGCTGCGGCGGTCCGGGGTTCGCCGGTTCGGATCCCGGGCGCACACCGACGCACTGCTTGGCAAGCCATGCTGTGGTGGTGTCCCATATAAAGTGGAGGAAGATGGGCATGGATGTTGGCCCAGGGCCAATCTTCCTCAGCAAAAAGAGGAGGATTGGCAGATGTTAGCTCAGGGCCGGTCTTCCTCACACACACAAAAAAAATCTTAAAATCAATTTACCCACGGAAACATCTTTCCTTAGTCCCATTTTTTACAAAGTGTGGAAGGTCATGTTGTGGATTTTAATCCCAGCTGCCTCTTTATATATGAACCAGTTTGCTTATATAGATGATAACTGTAATTGTAAATGGTTATACCAGTATGTTTCTTCAGATGTGATGAAATCTGAAAGTTAACCATGGTAGTTTCTCTAGGGACCGCTGCAGTGCCTGGAGCCCAGTAGACACTCAGAAAGTGTTAGCTCTGTCCTACCTACATGAATATACAGATTTTTGAGCCATGTGGTATGGCTGGTATTATGTTTCATGTTATTATGAGATGGTTTTGAAAGGTAATTCTGTGTTAATGATTTGGTACTCAATTCAGTCTCCAAAATACCTTAATTCCAAATTCAAATTTAATCATAAACATATGGCCTGCTTCTTGTTTAACATTATAAAGGAATGAGTACATGATCATAGGTTTATATTTTTAGAACATGCTCTGGTGGCCATTACAATCAGAATAATTTCTAAACCTTTTTTTGTGCATCTGCTTCTGAAGAATTGATTGGAAGTAATAAAATGCCCTTGTAGATCCTTGTTTTATTTAGATTTGATTACCTTATTAAAATTGAGAATATGATTTTTATTCTCTTCATAGAGCTACACAATTGTGCTTCACTGATAGTTATAAAAGAAATAAAATGTGGATTTGATCCTAAGTCAGGTCCTGCTGCCCATATGGCTTCCCCAAGCATACAGTTCCCACTAAAATTCATGAATGCCCTGGGTAAAGAGTACTTAATGCAGGAGCAGCAGTTCCATTTTGTCATAGTGTCCAGTCTGGGAATCTGCAGCTGAATGAATGTAACAACATGAAGTGCCTTGAAGTCACTGAGAAAGCAATTCTTGATGAAGGGGATGGAGCTAAATTCGCTGGGGTCTTTGTTCTGCTCTCAGAAGACTGCTCTGGGAGATCATTCACCTTCTTCCTATTTCCTTTGAGTCCTCCTTCCTCTGTCATTCTCCTTTTCCTTCTTAAGAAGACTCACCCACCCATAGGCCCTCTTATCTCTGAACTTTGCTGGGAACTCTCCTTTCCTGCCTGCTGATGGTGCCCAAATAGAAACTTCTGAAGATGGCCTCTCTCCTCAATACCAGACCCATATTTCCAGTTCCTGTCTCCTCTTAGGTATTACTAAGTGTGTGTTGACTTATATGAGTATGACACTGGGTACCACTTATGGCCATAGCCCCTTATCAGCACATGCAAGAGTAGCCCATGACCCGTGCAGTGAAGCTTATCATATCTTCGAAAAAGACAGATGCTTGGCTCTTACCCTTAGGGATCCTACCTATGGATCTGAGGGTACCGCTGGACAAGGGCGTTGTTCGTCACTTCCCAGACAATTATATCGTGCAGCCAGAGTTGAGAATCACCACTCTCTATTAATGTCTAAAACTCACTGGATCTCCTAATTAAAAGCCCAAACTCCTTAGCAGGTATATGGAGTCCTTGAAGACCTGATAGCCCCTCTCTGCTGTCTCCTTCTAGTCCCCCTGATTTTTACGCTGAACTACAGCCAAACTCCTGCCTCCTGCTCAGGGTAGGCAAGGTTACCTCACACCACTCCATCCCCGGGACAGGCCTGTGGTAGCCTGACAGTATTCAACAGAATTTCTGTGGCTCCCTCCTCTGTGCAACTCTTCTAGTCTTCTGCAAAGTTTCCTCTCTTTCTACCTGAGTTCCCAGGTGGTGTCTAATATGCCCTGCTAATTGTTCTCCCCCAGCAGATTGTGATTTTCAGGAGAGCAGGGACTGTGTCTTTTTCATGGGAATATGTGAGGCTTCCTTGCAATTGCTGTCTCAGTAAACATTTGTTGAATGAGTGAATGAATGAACAAATGAATGGTAAATGAATGAATGCCACATGGATGCTACAGACACATGATGCTGAGTCCACCATCAAGCTTCTCTATTGTTCTCTGCCCTGTTTTACAGATTTCAAAGATGTGCTTCTCCCTCATAATAACTCAGAGTGGGAGAGTGTGTTTGTGGGTATATAAGTATGTGTGTGTTTGTGTGTGTGTGTTTTCGTCTGTGTGTGTGGTGCACAGACCATGCTTGTGAATTTGCTCTACTTTTCCCTGAGGGAGTTCGTCAAGTAGATGACTTCCCTTCAGGCTGGCCCAGCCAATCCTCTGCACATAGTTTGAGTCACTGGGACCACTGGAGTGCTTCCACGCTCCATTTAAAGTTTGAATGCTGGTTGAGTGTTGTTTGCTGTTGACCTAGGACAGGGGTCAGGAAAGGAATGGCAATACCTTTAGGAGGGAGGTTTTCCTCCTATATAGTCCTGGGTGAGGGTTCCCATAGAAAATGATGACACCCCAGGTTGGTGACCTAGACACTCATCAGAGTCAACCCTCAAAGATGCACAATTTCAACCCCTACTCCTCCTATTGTTGGGTTGGAAGCTTCCTTCTCATTTTGAAAGACACATCTCAGATATCTTTTCTGAAGTGCCATGCTGGGAATAGAATGGTTCTTAGTAAAGTTCATATTAATGTATAATAAGGTAGTGAATAATTGATAGATTGAATAAATGAATGTTTGGCGATTTTGCCTTAGATGAGATGCGTTTCCAGTATGAGTCATTGCCCATCATTCAGAAATGAAAGAGATTTTCGAATTTCTGTTTATCATGCATGTACCCTTAAAGGTCATTTTAGAGGAAGATCAATGAAATTTACCCAGAAGGTTTTGAGGGCCCTTGAGGTCTCCACGTCCAAGTCTGCACTGCCTAATACACTAGCCACTAGTCACACATGGCATTGAGCAGTTGAAATGTGATAGTGTGACTGAGGAACTAAATTTGTAATGTGACTTAATTTTAATTATTTTTAAATTTAAGTTTAAGAATAGATACTCAGTTCAGTTACTGGAAAACTTTTAAGTACTTTTAGAATAACTTGGGTACGTAACTCTACCTGTTCAACTGTACATTTTATGAAATCTCAATACAGACCAAATATTTCTGAAGAAACTTTATCATGTTAATTGAAATAGACTATAAGTGTAAAAAACTTACTAAATTTCTGAGACTCACTATGAAAACAAGAATGTAAGAATATAAAATAATTAATAATTTTGGGGATTGATTACATGTTGAAATGATAATATTTGGGGTATATTAGATTACATACAAGATATTATACATTAATTTTACCTGTTTCCTTTTTCTTAAAAAATGGCTACTAGAGGGCCGGCCTCATGGCTTAGCAGTTAATTGCGCGCGCCCCGCTGCTGGTGGCCCGGGTTCGGATCCCAGGCGCGCACCGACACACCGCTTCTCTGGCCATGCCGAGGCAGCGGCCCACATACAGCAACTACAAGACTGTGCAACTATGGCATACAACTATCTGCTGGGGCTTTGGGGGAAAAAATAAATAAATAAAAATTAAAAAAAAATGGCTACTAGAAAATTTGACATTGTCTTTGTGGCTTGCATTGTATTCTTATGAGACAGTGCTGTTCCAGGACTTGCATGAGGCTGCATGGTTATTAGGCCCTAGTAGAACTTGAGGAGTGGCCTTGTCCCCCACCACAGAGCATCCTTAGTTAAAAGTTTGCCCTGAATTGAAGCAGGAAGTTCCTTCGGTGGGCCATATTTGTTTGCTCTTTGTTTGTGTGTTAAATGAGAACTGGCGCAGTGTTAAACCCGAGTATCTGCTGTAAAGTGCGACATTCATGTTCTCAAGGTCATGACCACAGACTAAGCATTTATAAAGGGCCAGTGTGATGGCTAAATTTATGTGTCAACTGGCCTAAGGGATGCCCAGATAGCTGGTAAAACATTATTCCTGGGTATGTTTGTGAGGCTGTTTCCGGAAGAGTTTAGTATTTGGTTCAGTAGACTAAGTAAAGAGAAATGCCCTCCCCAATGTGAGTGGCATTATCCAATCCTATGGGGGTCCAAATGGAACAAAAAGGTGAAGAAAGGGCGAATTCTCTCTCTTCTTGGGCTGGGACCTCCATCTTCTCCTGCCTTCGGACATCTGAGCTCCTGGTTCTTGGGCCTTCAGACTCCGGGACTTATACCAGCAGCTCCCTTGGTTCTCAGGCCTTTGAACTCAGATTGAATTATACCACTGGCTTTCCTGGTCCTCCAGCTTGCAGACAGCAGACTGTGGGTCTTCTTGGCCTCCACAATCATATGAGCAATTCATACAATAAATCTCCTCTCTGTATAGCTATGTCTATCTATTTGTTTGTACCCTATTGGTTCTGTTTCTCTGGAGAGTGCTGACTAATACAGCAGGGCACTGTGCCACATGTTTTAGGTTCACTATATCACTGTATCCTCTCAGCAATCAACCCTACAAGATAAGTTCTATGATTATCCCACTTTAAAGGAGGAGCAACCGAGGATCAGAGCAGTTAAGTCACTTGTCCAGGACTCAAAGCCATAATCTGAATGCAAGTTTGTCAAACCCAAATCCTTCCTTTTCCCGCTTCTACTATTGGAGGAAGGGTCCCTTTGAAGGAGCGAGAGGGATCAGGTGACCCGGCTCGATGCTTTTTGCCATTCTGGTTCTAGGCCTAGATGTCCACCACTTTCACTACATTTTCACCTTTGATCTTAAGACCTGAAGTTTAGGGTAAGACTGAGTTGGCTTCAAATCTCAGCTCTGCCATGTTCTAGAAAATTGCTTAGCCTTTCTAATTTTCAGTTGCCTCATCTTGAAAAAGGATTAATGATAACTGCGGCTCTGAGGAACGAGTGAGTGAGTTCACGTGGACTGTCTACCATGGTCCCGGCTTATAACCCTCACTGATGAGCCTTTGCTCATGTTGTCCTATAGTGAGGTCACAGGGGCTTCTCAGAGTATCAGTATATTGCTACAATATTCCCATTGTTAACTTTCCATTTCCTAGTCTTTGAAGTTCATGACCATGCATGGATTTAAAAGAATATAGAATTTCTTTAAAGCTTAGGTTCTGGAACTTCAGATGGCTCAACTTTGTTTCTGCCTTTAACATTAGAGCAACAGCATCAGAAACAACCCAACACCTTGACCACATCCACCCAGCCCTTCACAACCGTCCCCACAGGATGATGGAGGAAAAGATGGAGAAACCAAAGCTGAAGGCCACAGTGTGGTGAGGTCATCACCTCTGCCTTTTCTGCACTCTCGGTGTTAACAGACTCTTCCCAGCAGGAAGTGTTATTTCCTATCACAGCCCTCAGTGCTCATTTGAGCACCGTGGGAGAGAGGCCTCCATCACACTTCCATAGACTCTCTTTAGTGTCTTTGAAGCAGAGGCGATCTTAGAAGTTGCTTCCCCACTCTCACATTTCATCAAGAGGAGAATGAGGCACCACAGGGTCAAATGACTGGCTTTGGTGTAGGTTAGCCGAGGAACTGGGACCAGAACCCGGCTCTCCTGATCCTGCTGTCAGTTCTCCTTCCTCTCCACCCTTCAGTCTGCATGTGTGTGCAGGCGTGTGGGGACGAGTGTGTGTGTGAGAGAGTATGTGAGAGTGTGTGTGAGAGTATGTGATAGTATGAGTGTGTGAGAGAGAGTGTGTATGTGTATGTGTGAGAAAAAGTGTGTCTGCGTGTGAGAGAGAGAGTGGATGTGAGAGTGTGTGTGAGACTGTTCTGGGTGGAATGCTTGTGTCCCCCAAGACTTACATTTGGAAGCTCTAACTCTCAGTGTGATGGTATTTGGAGGTGGAGTCTTTGGGAGGTGAGTAGGTGTAGATGAGGTCACGAGGCTGGAACCCCATGATGGGATTAGTGCCCTTAGAAGAAGCGGAAGAGACACCAGAGCTCGCTCTCTCTGCCATGTGAGGACATGGGGAGAAGGTCACTGTCTGCAATCCAGGAAGAGAGCCCTCACCAAGAACAGACTCTGCCGGCACCTTGATCTTGGACTTCTCAGACTCCAAAACTGTGAAATAAATGTCTGCTGTTTAAGCCACCTGGTCTATGGTTTAGTTATATTTTGTTATGCCTGAGCTGACTAAGATGTGTGTGAGTGTGTGAGAGTGTCTGTGTGTGAGAGAGAGTGTGTGTGTGTGTGTTCATGTGCCAACGTGAACCATTTGAAAGTGAGTTGGAATTAGTGTGCCCTTTTGCCCACTAAATACTTCTGTGTATATTTTCTAAGAAAAAGGATATTCTTTTACATAACCATAACACAGTTACCAAAATCTGCAAATTTAACATCGATACACTACTATTACTCAATCCACAGACCACATCTAAATTTTGTCAGTTTCCACATAAAGTAATGCCCTTTGCAGCTCTGCTCTGTCTCTTTAGTCGTCTTTGATTTTGGACAGCTCCTCATGCTTTTTTGTGTGACTTGACCTTGGCATTTTTGAGGCGTACAGGCCACTTTATTTTATAGAATATTTGTCCATTTGGCTTTGATCGTTTGAGTGTCTAAATAAATAGCAAGTTGTTCTGGTTCCAGGTAAGATGGAGTAAGCCCCCTCCACTCCATCTCTCCCACCGAATGTGGCTTTAAACTTGGACAAATGCACAGGGCAGCTGTCTGAGGCTCTGAGAAGTCAATTGTAGAAGAGGACCAGAATGGAAAGCACCGCTGAACTGGAGGTGAGTTTCCCACCGTTTTTTACCTCCATTCCTTCTTCACTTGGCCCTGGATGCAAGAGCAGTTGCAGAAGTGTACGTCGGAGCAGAGTAACTAAAGTCCCAGCTTTGTCATCAGGAGGCCAAAATGGGGAGCCCCAGGGGACCGGAAAATGCTGGAGAGGGTGGAGAGGGAGGAGCTCGGGGAAGTGACCCTTACAGTTGACGTGGGTCTCCTGTAATAAGTGCACCAAGAAGTTGAGAACTGAACTAGGAGACAGACTGTTGCTCAGGTCCTGGACCAACCCTACCGAGTGGCACATACATGTGATGGAGCTAATAGCACTGCCAAGGCTTTTGGTTGTTTTTTGAGTCTACTTTTTAATTAATAGACTTTTTTTTTAGAGTAGCAGTTTTATAGACATTTGAGCAGATGGGACAGAGAGTTCCAATATGCCCCTTCTTCATCCCCCACCTCCCACCACACGCACACAATTTCTCCTGTTAGAAACATCTTGCATTGATGTGGTATATTTGTTACAATTGATAAGCCAATATTGGCACAGTATTTTTAACTAAATTCTATTGTTTACGTTATGATTCCCTCTTGGTATTGTACATTCTATAGGTTTTGACAAACGTAAAATGATATATATACACTATTACAGTATCACACAGAATAGTTTCACTGCCCTAAAACTCCTCTGCTCTCCACCTATTCACCCCCTCACCAACTGATCTTTTTACTGTTTCCATAGTTTTGCCTTTTCCAGAATGTCATGTAGTTGGAATCCTATAGGATGTAGCCTTTTCATATTGGCTCCTTTCATTTAGCAATATTCGTTTAAAATTCTTCCAGTCTTTTCTTGGCTTTTTAGCTCATTTCCTTTTATCGCTGAGCAATATTCTATTGTGTGGATGTACCAAGGTCTGCTTATCCATTCACCTTTTGAAGAGCATCTTTGTTGCTTCAAGATTTCGCCATGATAAATAAAGCTGCTATAAACATTCGTGTGCAGTTTTTTGTATGAATGTAAGTTTTCAACTTATTTGGGTAACACTAAGGAGTGTGACTGCTGGACAGTACTGTGAGACTATGTTTAGTTTTGTAAGACACCGCCAAACTGTCTTCCAAAGTGGCTGTACCATTTTGCATTTCCACTAGCAGTAAATGAGAATTCTTGTTGCTACACATCCTTGCCAGCATTTGATATTATCATTTTTTTTAGTCATCTAATGGTATCTCCTTGCCATTTTAATTTGCAATTCCTTAATGACACATGATGTTGAGCACCTTTCATAAGCTTATTTGCCATCTGTGTATCTTCTTTGGTGAGATGTCCAGATCTTTTGCCCACTTTTTAATTGATTGATTGTTTTTGTATTATTGAGTTTTAAGAGTTCTTCGTATATTTTGGATATAAGTTCTTTATCAGATATGTGTTTCGCAAAATTTTTCTCCCAGTCTGTGGCTTGTCTTTTTATTTTCTTAATAGCTTTTGTGGAGCAGAAGTTTTTAATTTTAATAAAATCCAATTTATCAGTTTCTTTCTTTCATTGTACTTTTGGTGTTCTATCTAAAAACTCAGTGACAAATTCAAGGTCACCTAGATTTTATCCTATGTTATCTTCTAGAAATTTTATAGTTTTGCAACTTACATTTAGGTCTATGATCCATTTTGAGTTAATTTTGTGAAAGCTGTAAGCTCTGTGTCTAGATTCTTTTTTCTTTTTTTGCATGTTGATGTCCAGCTGTACCAGCACCATTTGTTGAAAAACTATCCTTCTCCATTGAATTACCCTAAAAAATTTTGAAAACTGACCTGACATTAGAACTTCAGCCCACAAGAAGTGAATTGGAATGTATGGCCTAATCTAAGCAGGTGAAATGCTGCCAAAATAAAAACATCAGTATTCTCTCTGGCTTTAAAGCAAGATCCAGAGTTTTACAACAAAATAAATTAAATGTCTAAGATGATACACTTCAAAATTACTCAGCATATGAAGAACCTGGAAAATCTCTGGTTGCATGTGTAAAGATTATCCATAGATGATGTTACACAGATGCTGGGATTGTCTGGCAAAGATTTTATTTATTTTATTTTATTTTGTTTTGTTTTGTTTTGTTTTATTTATTTGTTTATTTATTTATTTATTTATTTGTGAGGAAGATCAGCCCTGAGCTAACATCCATGCCAATCCTCCTCTTTCTGCTGAGGAAGACTGGTCCTGGGCTAACATCTGTGCCCATCTTCCTCCACTTCATATGGGACGCTGCCACAGCATGGCTTGACAAGCAGTGCCTGGGTGTGCGCCTGGCATCCAAACCCAGGCCGCCAGCAGTGGAGCACGCACACTTAACCACTACACCATGGGGCTGGCCTCTGTCTGACAAAGATTTTAAAGCAACTAATATAAAATTTCTTCAAATAACAATTGTGAACACTCGTCCAATGAATGGAGAAATAGAAAGTCTCGGCAAACAAATAGAAGTTATAAAGAAGACACTAACTCAATAGACAGATTTAATAACAGTAAGGAGATGAAGGAGAAAAAAGTCAGTAAAATTGAAGATAGGTCAAAAGAAATTAGCCAATCTGAACAACAGAGAGAAAATTTAAGATAAAAAAGAAAAGAAAAGAGCCTCATGGACTGTGGGACAATAACAAAGGGTCTAACATTCATGGCATCAGAGTCCAGAAAGAGAGGAGATATAGTGTGGTAGAGAAAAATATTTGAAGAAATAATGGCTGAGAACTTTTCGCATTTAGTGAAAAAAACCTTACAGATTCAAGAAGCTGAACGAACCTGATACATGATAAACCTAAAGAGACTCACATCCAGACACTTGGTAATTAAACTCCTCAATACTAAAGACAAAGAAAAATCTCAAAACAGCCAGAGAAAAATGATGCATTAAATATTGGGATACTTGATGCGCTGGCCCCGTGGCCCAGTGGTTAAGTTCAGCACGTTCCACTTCAGTGGCCCGGGTTTGATTCTTGGGCACAGACCTACACCACTCAGTGTCAGCCATGCTGTGGTGGTGACCCACATACGAAATAGAGGAAGATTGGCACAGATGTTACCTCAAGGTGAATCTTCCTCAGGGAAAAAAAAAAAATATATATATATATATATATAGGGATACTTGAGAAACTATTATGAAGTCCAGAAGAAAGTGTTCAACATTAGGCAAATTTTAAGAGAAAAATACTATGAAATCAGCATTTTATATCCAGTGAAAATATCTTTCAGGAAGGAAAATAATTAAACATATACTCAGATGAAGGAAAACTAAGAGAATTCATTGCTACCATATCTGCACTAAAAGAATTGCTAAAAAAATTCTTCATACAGAAGGGAAATAAGAAACAGAGTTCATAACTTCAGGAATAAAAGAGTGACAGAAATGATAAATAGCTAGATAAATGTGGTAGTCTATTCTTCTCCTCCTGAATTCTTTGAAATATGATGGCTTAAAGCCAAACTATAAGTATTGTCTGACTGGGTTTTCAATGAGTGTGCATGTGCTATATAAGACAACTACCATGTAAAGGAACATATATGATGGTAAGCTTTCTATGTTTCACACAAAGTGTTAAAATTTTGGTTCCAAGTTGACTGCGAAAACTTAAGTATGCATATTAGAGAAACAATAAAATTTATGCAAAGAGATATAGTAAAAAATACAATAGAAAAATTAAAATGAAATACTAAAAATTCAAAGAACCCAAAGGATAGGCAGGAAAGGAGAACCAGAGAAATGAAAAACGAGATGAACAGAAAATAAATAAAATATATCAGTCATTACATTAAATCTAAATGGTTTAAAACACACCAATAAATGAGCTATTGTTAGAATAGATAAAAAATGTGACCCAAATATATGCTGTCTCCAAGAATATTACTTCAAATATGGATAAGTTAAAAGGATGAAAATAGATGTACCATCAAATACTAACCAAAAGAAAACTAAAATGGCTATATTAATATCTGGAAAAGTACACTTCAGAGCAAAGAAAATTACCAAGGATTAAGAGAGACGTTACATAATGATAAAAATGGTCAATTCACAAGAAGACATAAAAATGTTCAACGTATGTGCGCCTGAAAACAGCTGCAAAATATGTAAAGCAAACATTGATAGAATTGAAAGGATAGACAAACCCACAAATATGGTCCGAGATTTCAATATTCCTTTCTCAATAATTGACAGAACAAGTAGACACAAATCAGCAAGGAGATAGTGGGCTTGAACAACACTACTAACCAACTGGATCTGATTGATGTTCATAGAACACTCCACCCAAAAACAGCAGAACACCACTCTCCTCAAATGGACCCGGAGGGGAGCATTTACCAAGCTAGACCACATTCTGTCCAGAAAACAAGTCTCAATAAATGCAAAAGGATTTAAGACACACAAAGTACGTTCTGTAGTCACAATGAAATTAAATTAAAAATCAATAACATAAAGAGAACAGGAAAATATCCAAAACCTTGGAAATAAAACAGCACATCTAATCCATGGGCTAAAGAGAATATTTCAGAAAAATGTAAAAGCTATTTCGAACTGAACAAAAATGAAAATAAAACACAACAACGTTTGTAGGATGCAGATAAATCAGTGTTAGAGTAAAATTTATAACATTAAATGTTTAAATTAGAAAAATAGTCTCAAATCAATAATCAGAGAAAATAATTTAAGACTAGAATTCAATGAAATTTAAGAGATAATGCAATAGAGAAAAATCAATGAAAACAAATCTGGTTCTTTAAAAATATTAATAAATTGATAAACTTCTAGCAAGATGGACAAATTAAAAAAGAGAAAAGACACAAATTAGCAACACTGGGAATTAAAGAGGGAATGTCATTACAGACCACACAGATATTAAAAGGAAAATAAATGGATACTATGAATAACTCCAAACACATAAATTAGACAACTTAGAACAGAGTGAGTTGAGGTCCTGGAAGTGGAGATTCCAGCCTCCTTCTTTTGCACCCATATTCCAGAGTCCCTTTCGGTAACCAATCTTCCTCTATTCTCCTGACATAGGCTTTGGGTGGATCCCACCTCCAAGTCCAGATTGTGGGCTGCAACTCAGGTTGGGCCAATTCGAGCATTACTTTCACCTGGCTGTTGTGCCTACTTTGAGTGGAGTGGGGAAGGCAGACCACAATCAGGGAGATTTGAAAAAACATCTGCGGGGACGGCAGGCATGATCTGAGCCCTGCACTGCCAGGGAGCAGCTGAGATTCCCAGAATGAGTCCAACACAGTAGACGACAGAGATGAAAGATGGAGATACCACCTCCTCACGCCCTCTTAGAGCATATGGATCTATCCCGCTACTGTTTATTTCTATGAGTCAACGCAGCACTTCCTTGTTTCTCTTTTCTCTTTCTTCCTTCCGTCCTTCTTTCCATTCCCCCTCCCTCCCTCCCTTCCTTTCTTCCTTCCTTCCTCCCTCCCTCCCTTCTTTCATCTCTCGCACTTTCTCTCTCTCTCTTTCACCACTTTGAATTGGATTTTCAGTTAATAGCAACCACCAGAGTCTTAAGTGCTGTGGAGACAGCCTATGCCTCCCTAGATTTTGTTGGATGTGTAAGTCCTTCAGTGTTAGCACGAGAGTCCATTATTTTCCACCGTTAGTGGTTATAAAGTGTATAATAACAGGGACTGACTCTACTGTTTCTATAGATAAAAGGTTTCACAAATTTTTTGAAGAGTACTATCCATTTTTCATTTTGTTTAAAAACAGAACAAAGATACAAAAACACACCAGTAGAGGTACCACGGTTGAAGTGCAATCAGGTATCCTCGGGCCGGCCCCCTCCTGTTCCTACTCCCCGTCAAACATAGTGTGTAAAACACTTTTCTGTGATTTGTCATCCAGACTGGGTCACTTTAGAGAATAAGAAAGGACATGCATAATAAATTTATTCTGGGCAAATAAGGCTCACGCAGGCAAAATTGGGACACCAGTCACTCTGGTTCTATATGGTAAGAGTTGAAAGGAGAGTACAGTGACGTCAGAACACGTGGGTTCCAGCCCCAGGGCTACCACCTGCCAGCTGTGGGATCCTCAACAAGTGACTTAACGTCTCTGATCCGGGCTTCAGGTTTCTTCATTAGTGTGTTGGAGAGCAAAATTCTACCTCCCTGGAGGCTGGCGTAGCATCACGGTTGTGAAAGTCTTTGTCAACCCGGAGGCACAATGTAACGGTGGTTTTTATTATATCTAACTGATATGATTAGGTTGATTCTAACAATGTGGTTGTACTTAGTTGTACACAATAGATGAGTTCTCAGAAAAAAAGTTCAGTATGTGTAAGAGCTTTGTAAAGTGCCTCCTCCTTAGAAAGCTCCACTTTAAACATACTCTGAGAAATTCTTCTCTAAAGTTCAGAATTTTCTGTAGAATGAACAATCATCCCATGCTTACATCTTATATATCAGGATTGCTTTTAAGAAAAACACGTCCCGAATGTTCTCAACGATCTGTCTCCCCAGCTAGACGTGGGCAGTGAGGCATTTCATAAATGTTAACGTCGCCTGGCCACGATGCAGCCTGGGAGGAAAACTCCAATGCAAACGTTTTGGGGGCCCAACACGACCATGAAGAAAAAACACAATATAAATTCTTGAAAAGCAGGGCCCCGCAGGTTAATTTCTTTCACATTGCGCCCTCACAGCACCAGGCCCCAGTGGCTAACGAATACGAGATACAGCTGCAGACGAGAGGCAACCTGCACGTGCCGGTTGCATGCCTGGTGCCCAAATTGGCTTGCTCAATTGGTTCATTATCAGGTTTCCAGTACCGTCTATGTGTCTGCAGCCACAGTCTGGCCAGGTCTGCCCTGCCTCCTGGATGGACATTTAAGAAAAGTCTTCCTATTCACATTAGCACAGTCTCAAGCTGGTCATTCCTTCCCCGTGTGTGTGCCGCCATCTGGGACAAATTAGCCATTGTCTGTTAGGGCCTTTGAAGCTTGATTATAGGAGGAGGGAAAACATCAGCTACAATAGAGCCGTCTGCCCTGCTTGGGACACCAGTGCAATCTTTTCTCTCTCTTTCTTTTTTTAATTCGCATATTTTTGATCATCTTCACATACGGCCAAATATTGGTAGTGGAATGTATTCTAGAATCCTTTCTCTGGAATGGAATGAACCCTGCCTACAGCTATTTTCCAGTTACTATAAAACCAGTTTTGTGCACACGAGCATGTTGATAAAAGATTTATTCTAGTCCTCTCCTACTATTTTACTCACTGAATGCCAAAAGAATCTAAAATTTTGAAGCATAAATCAAAGCATAAATGCTGATAACATATCTTTTCCATTTCTTTATGTCCCTGCTCCACCTCAAAAACTTTATCCTTAAGAAACAGGTATGGATGTCAACAAACTTTATCGTTTTCAGTGGTAAAGCTTTCATGTTCAATAATAGGTTAAGTTAAAAAAAAAATCCTCACAATGGTATATTATAACAGATATTAGCAATGTTCCAGCAGAAATGTTGTTGTATTCAAATGGAACCAAATCTATACTATACTGTTAAGGGGGGGTAGATATGGCTAAGTTACAAAGTCATATCCATTTTGTGATTTTATTTTGGTAAAAAAATAGTAAATGTATGCATGAATAAAATGATATACCCCAAATAATTTGCAGTCATCGTCTTTGTGGGATGGAATCAGAGAACATTTTTCTTTCTTTCCCTTCTTCCTTCTCCCTCTCCTTCTCCTTCTCTCTACTTAACTGGATTTTTTAATTATTTTACAGTGAACTTGTGTTTCATTTGCAGTAAAACACACCTTATAAGGTAAGATTAAAAATGTAAACAAAAGTCTGACATTATACAAATTTAATTTATACCCTGAAATTGGGTGTTAGGGTAGGGCACATCAAGGTAACCATGACAATGGAAGGCTAGAGTGACACAGATGACACAAAGGAGCAAACAACCAATACATACTTAGCGGCTTTTTTGGGAAGGAATTTTGTACATATGTTCAAATATCTTTTCTCGTTTAGGACTTCTCAAGTTATGAAATCAAGGTAGCCACAGTAGCAGAGCTATTTGTTATCCAATAGCCCTCCTCTCCTTTCTCCTTCAATAATAGTTTCTCCGTGTTTATGTAGAGTGCGTCCTCTCATCTGAAGGACTAGGCTTCCAGCAACCCTTGAGGTGAGACGTGACCATAGGAGGAAATTCTGGTCAAGTAGGTGAATGGTGTGCTGAGTACCACCTGGGTCATGCGCTTGTCTTCCCTCTGTCCCTTGGGTTCCGCATGTGGTAGTGGGAGCTGAAGCAGCCTCTTAGACCTTGAGATCCAATCCATGCAACAAGAATAAGGAGATTGGGTCCTTGATGCTGAACCACCATGTCTGCCTTGAATTGCCTATGCATGAGCCTTTAAGGAAGAGAGAAACAATTTTTTATCTTGTTTAGGTCACCATTTGTGGGATTTTTTGTTGTTGTAGCAACTGAGTCAGTGTCCTAATTAATAACAGTGTAGTGTAGTAGTACAATTTTGTCATACATAATAATATTATATAGCGGGTAGACCCCATTCTGCTGCCTTTTCTTTCCTTCTCCCATCCTCTGCCCCTTTGCAGGAATAGCTCATCTTACTTCTCAATCCAAGTAAGCACAGAGCACTGCTGGGCTCTCAGAATTCCTGTAGTTTCTCAGTACTCCTGAAACATAGATGTAAGTTCCTAACCTAGCAGATACTTGAAGAAAAGTCTTTTAAAGTCTCTGTAAAGAGATATTTCCTTTATTTCAGCAATTTACTTTGATAAAATTTGGGAATTGAAATGTAAATATCAGGTTATGTAAAAGTTGACTGCCTTTGGGATCAAACCTGAGCATCTGGTGGTCTGCATGGACCCCATGAGGCTTACTCTATGTGCAAGTCCGAGAGAACAGCACAGATTAGAACACTAGGAACACCGTGCAAACACAAGGGAAAAATCAGAGACAAGGAGACTGGACCTCAAAGACATAGAAGAGTAAGAGAGTCCTGGGGAGCAGGCAACCCGAGAGAGGGGAGAGGAAAGGCATCCAGCCCAGGAGCATTATAGGCAAAGGCACAGAGAGAGGGAAGAGCGTTAAACATTGAGGGCCATGACAGTGGGGCAGTTGGCCTTGCTGAGCTGAGAGTTTATGTGAGAAGTGGAAGGCAGAGGCCCTGGAAGGGTGAGGGCAGGGGTTGGTTTACCATAGACAGAGGACTTTATTTCTTCGAAACAGAATGGTGCTCTGTTAAATAGATTCCAAACCTCTGGTTCTCATGTGGATCCCGTTTTCGGAATTGTGACAGAACATTAGACTGTAAAATTCTAGGTATGTGTAAAATCTTCAAGACGATATATAGGCTAAGTTTTTTTTACATAGTGTCAAAAAACAGGCAAATCAGACACCTCCCCAGCCAGGAAGCAAAAATCATAATAAAGTGGTTTTCCGTGGCTACTCCCACACAAGATGGTGGCTGGAGTTTTAGCTCTTATCTAATTCTTCCCACT
Source organism: Diceros bicornis minor (assembly GCF_020826845.1). Taxonomy (NCBI): domain Eukaryota; kingdom Metazoa; phylum Chordata; class Mammalia; order Perissodactyla; family Rhinocerotidae; genus Diceros; species Diceros bicornis. Next base: position 48,444,484 of record NC_080758.1, read on the forward strand.
GCAGTGATGGAACCCAAGTAATTGACCCAGTATCATCTATCACCATCCTCCCAGTCCTTGTGTGGTCTGCCAGGCTGCAGAGGGGGTGCCCCACCATTCCAAAGATGGGGCTGCCAGAGCTGCTGTCCAGAGTCTCCACAACCATGTTCATCTAGCCTCACACCAACCCGCCAAAATGGGTCTTTTCTCTCCTCCATAACAGAGTGTGTCCCTTTCTCCTTCCGTCTTACGCCATGAGAGAAGCTTCTTTCTGATTACTAAATTGCTCTGCTTGAATCATAGGCCAGGTGATACCCTTTGAAAGGCTCTTTTGGTTTTGCCAGACAAGGGAGCAGAGCTAGTCTCTCTCTCTCCATATGGTGGTGGGACAGTTCCTCACTGGCCTGCCATGAAGTTTCTACTGCCGTTTCCACTCTCAGCCCTTTCTCGCCTAGTTTGAGCAACCTATGTGACTTACGTTTTGTGGAGTTTCACGTGTGGATAATTTATTCCTCTTGCTTGCTCAAAACCACATTTTTACGTATGTAATTTTTCATTTGTTGACGCCAGTGGTTATGTTTTGAACAGGTGAGCTTGTTAATGCATGGATTGCTGGGCCCCTCCCCCAGGGTTTCTGCAGGTCTGGGATGGTGCCTGAGAATATACGTTTCTAACAAGTTCCTGAGTGGACTGCAGGATCACACTTCAAGAACAACTCTTCTAGAGCACTTGCCCTAATAAAGCCTTTCTGCTTCTGTTGCGCTGTGGGGACTTATCTGGTATGTCCTGGTATCTTGTGGCTCCTCTTCTGCTGTGTTGACTTTTGGACAGCAAGTGGAGGCAAGATATTATCGCCAGAGTGTAGAGAGGAGAGAGGACAATTATGGGTGTCTGAGGCATAATTGGCATGGGGGGCTCAGGATAGTGATGCCTCTTTCCTCAGAGCATCCCAGTGAGTCCAGGCAGCCAAGCCATTAAATCAAAATCCTTAGGAAACATTGACATTGGATCCCCACTCAATGTTTGCTCTACAAACTTGGAATGCTTACTGCATCCAAAAACCTCAAAATTACTTTGCCATTAACACCCGTGGTGAGTGGCAGGGCTTGCGTCATTAAAATTACCAGAGGAAAATGGAAGCCTTGCCTTGAATTGAGGAAGTATTATTAATGAGGTATCAGTCTTCACAATTTGACAAACTACAAACGCCTCTCCCATGCACCTACTCCCTCTGCTGCCTCTCGCCTCCGATCCTTTTAGGTAAGACATTTTAGAAGACCAAATGTCAACTACAGGGCTATGGATTTCACTAGGAAAATGGAAAAAAGAGAATATTTTGCATTTTTGGCAGAGGGTCATGAAAACACTATGACATATTTTATGTATTTTGTTCGAGGGATCAGACCACACAGTATTTACACTTGCTGGTTATGCCGAGTGAGTCAGATTGGATGGAAAGGGTAATTTGCTGGAATGAGTGTGTGTCAGTGACACTATGAAAGAAGCTGTTGGTGACTCCTGACAGTGGGGGTTACAGGTAACCTGGGGGGTGGTCTCAGCTGTCTACTCCTGGTCTCAGCTGTCCTCAGGGCAACAGCTGTGTCATGACATTGAGAGCTTGCTTCTGGAATGCTGTGACATGACACTAGGAACCTTTGTAGGTCTGGGAATAGTCACAGTATGTGTACGTTCACCATTAGAGAGCACATGGTCATTCTCTTTCTCAGAATGGAGTGTGTGGGAAAATGCCTCAGATGTCTTTGTTCTGCTCTGTTGTCAGGGCTGGATAAATTTTTTTTTTTCTGAGGAAGATTCACCCCGACTAACATCTGTGCCAGTCTTCTTCTGTTTTGTATATGGGTCACCGCCACAGCAAGGCTACCGACAAGTGGTGTAAGCCTGCGCCTGGGAACCGAACCCAGGCCATTAAAGTAGAGCGTGCCGAACTTAACCACTAGGCCATAGGGCCCGCCCCAGGGCTGGATAATTTTGATGAGCCTGCAGCCCCAGCTCAGCAATGCTTCCTTGTATTGTATTTTTTTTTTCAAAAATTTGGAGGATATATTTACCCAGATTATTTTTTGTAGCTCAAAGCTCTCTATAAGGGCTCTTCAGGGATATCTTTTTGACGTTCTTTGAAGGAAGTTGGTAACTGTTATGATAATATCCCTTTTGAATATGTAACTATTATTCATTATATGTGGCTGTTATGAAGATGAATACTAATAATTATTCTAAGATCTTTTCAAATATTAACTCATTAACTCAAACCAATCTAATGAAGTCAGTGCCATTTCTATCCCCATTTTACAGATGAGGAAACTGAGGCACAGTCTAACTTGTCCAAGGTCACACGCCTACTAAGTGGTAGCCAGGGCTAGAACCTAGGTATTCAAACATCGGACTCCATGCTCTTAACTACTAGATGAAACTACTGATTGTTTTGCTGTTGAGACTTGATCGGTAGAAGCCACTGCAAGCTTGTTACTGAACACATTGAAATCTAAAGCCCATGAGTGTTTCTGGATGGAGAAGTAAAGTGAGTGTGCCCTTCTTAAAAGCCTCTCAGTTCTTTCCATTGTTTTAGAATCAGGTACAAACTCTTTGGCATGCCTTCCTAGGCATCCTCCCCAGCCGCCCTTCCCAGCCGCATAGGACTGCCCAAGCATGACAGGGGCATCCAATGCTCTATCCCTTTCCTTCTAAAATCTCTTCATCCTGGAATGACCTTCCTTCCCCCGCCCCGTTTGCACACCTTTAACTTGGGCAACTTCCCTCTAGAGATTCCCAATATGAGTGCCATGTGTGGTTGCAGATATGTTGAGATAATGGTCCCTGAATGTTCACAGCAACTGGGCATGACCCAGGGCTGCTTGAGCCTTTTTTCTGGCCATTTCTAGCCTACCTGTTTATTTCAATATACCGTATAAATATTACTTTTTTCTTTGCCTTCCTCTGAGCTGTTCTGTACCCAAGGAACTGATCTACATGGATTTCCACACCCAAGCTCCCTCCAAGGAGATCAGAGAGCAAGGGCAAGAGATGGGGGTATTTCTTCCTCTGCTCCTTCCTCGACATGGGGCCACAGTTGTGGCAGCAGCTCGTCCTTCCCTCCTGAGCTAGAGCTTCACCTGGCAGCCCTCTTCCTTGGCTCCAGGCCTCCTAGGGACAGTAAAAGCTGTGCTTGCTTTCTGGGGGCCTTCCTAGCCCTTGTTGAATCACTCTGCCCACAACACTGTCTTCTGCTTCTTCATCAAAACCTGTGTGTTTGAGCCATAAAGGTGAAATCTGTCTCTTTCTGGGACCCTGACCCCTGCAACTCCTTCCTCCAAAACTATGTTTGGGCCTTGTCTTCCAACTCACAAATGGTGACTAGCAGGTTTTCCTAACCACATAGCCCAGGTCCCCACTTTAGGAACGTAAGACATCCTTAAAAGCATTGGAATTACAATGTAGACTTAAGGGCCCATCAAATTCTTAGAAAGGTATGGCTCTAGCTGCCTTCCACTCCCCCTTCCTACCACACTCTCTGAGTGGTAGGTTGCAGGTACATGTTACAGCATAACGCATATTATCCAGAACACAAGCCAGGGGTCATCGGGTTATTTTTCTTCCATTAATGTCTGTGTGGTTGTTGATGTGTTTGTCTTCCCTGGAAATCTATTAGCTCCACTAGGGGAGGATGGGTATCTTTAGGACTAGTTCAAAATAAGTGCTTCTTGAATGAACGCGTGCATGCATGAATGAATGAAAGACAGCTGAAGAGAGTTGGGATCCATCTTGCACCCAAACAAAGATAATGGGTCCTCACCCTGATCTTCAAAACTTTAAAATGGAGCAGCTCTTCTTCCCAAGGTCCCAGAGGTGTATTGCAGCAGATTCAGAGGCCTGATCCTCTCTTTGGTCTGCTTCCCTCTGTGCCATGTGTGGAGGACAATGAGGCATTGAGCGCCTTTGCCCCAGCTGGGCAAGCTGCTGAGTAGAGAAGTCAGGTTTCCCGACATCCAGCCCAACGCTTTCTTGACTGAACCGCATGGGCTGTTTTCCTCTGCTCTGCCTTGGACCACTAGGCTCTTCTTGACTCAGACACCACTGATCCCTTTCCCGGGATCCACACCCACCTGCTCCCCAGAGCCAAGTTTTGTAAGGCATGTGGCTTTTCTTGGAATGCTCTGTCACCTCAGAGCTCTGGCCCCTCATCTCAGGGAAGGAGGATTTGCGTAGACAAATTCCCACCGCGAGGGACTAGTGTGAGTCTCTAAGCCCTCAAGCCAGCCAGAGACTGTGGGTTTTCTGCAACTGCTTTATGCTGTTCACAGTTGACAGGAAGTAGAAATCCAAGTTTGTAGAAAATAACTCATCTTCATAGTAAACCTATTTTTGAGCTAACCAAGGCATATGGGTCACTGCTGATTTAATACAACCAGAAAACGTGCAAATCTCCAAGGAGAGCCAATGCTGCCCACATTCACTTTCTTGCCTTCTTTTTCTTCTTCATCTTCTTTTACTTTTCTTTTTCAATAAAGCAGTTATTTTCCGATGCATAAAGAAGTAAACAGAAAATGAATAGGCTGTGGAATTTGAAGGAGAATTTTTTAAGCTAGAAATCTGAAGGGAGGAAAACAGCCACAAAAACAGGGCAAGCAGTTAAGGCAAATATTTTAGACCAAAATAACTAGTATAGTGCAGCTGGCATATGGACCTCACTGCTGGTAGGGAGGCTAAAGTGGTTTAAATTGACCAAAACAAGGTTTGGAGATAGGAAGGAGTTTTATTTTTTGTTATTTCTCAAAAAAGGTATGATGTAAGGTTAGACTTTTGTCTGAGCACACATTTGAAGCTTTGCTATCCGCTGCTACTCTTTCTGGGCTTTGCATTAGATGTTAGTTATGAAATGTGTATATATATGTATATATATTTCATTTCTTGTTGAACCATGATAGTAAAAATGATTAGTGGAGTTGAAATCTGCAGCAACACACAGATCGCTTGCTACAGTGTTTAGGATAGCTGAAATATGCAATAATTGATTTTAACATGTGCTGTAATTGGTTCCATATGCATCGCTGTCAACTGTGATGCATCATAATTAAACTGACATGTTCAGAAACTGGCCACTGAAATGAGCACTCACTGAATTTTCCAACTGTGCACAGCTGCTGCTTCTCTGCCCCCTTCTTTCCCACTCAGGACCCGCATTCTGGGTTTCATTTTGCTGCTGGTCTCCTCCACGTTTTATCTATTTTACCCCTTCAAATTTTAAGTGACCTTCCTTGAGTGAATTCAGGCTCTTTCCCCACCTTTGTTTTTCGTTTTCACATGCTCACATATTTTAGCAGTGATAGATCTATATGCAATTTCCTAAGTCATCATAAATCAGATTTAAAATTGTGAGAATAGTCAAGAATTTGATATAAAATAAGACACAGCAACAAATCCATAAAAGTTCCATATTTCAGCCCCTCAACCCCCAATCAAACCATTCTTGAACTCTTATCAGGAAATTCACTTGGAGGAAGAAAGTGTGGTGTGTGTGACATACGTCCACCTCTGGTCTTCCATTGTATGAAGGATAATGCTCCTTGTGACCATCTTCCTTTCTTTTTTCTATGGTAATCAGAACACTTCTGTGCCTTCAGGATGGCCTTTCCTTGATAGCCTGGGTATCTTTCTTTTTCTCTCATAAAAGAAATACGATATAGTTGAAAGGGCATTGAACTAGGGTCTAGGGGCTGTGGGGTCAAGTCCCAGCTCTGTTACCATTGATAGTGTTGGTAAAGCTCTCTGAGTATTAGCTTTCTCTGAAAAAATGGGAATGATAATAGTCTCTCTATCATCATCTTAAGGTTTAGAACATAGAATAAGATACAAGCATTACTAGATACAGTGGCCCTTCAGTTTTTGAAATCTCTATTCTCAATCAGCATGAACCATGTCTGTCTTTGAACTTTGTGTTACCATAACTTGCCGTTTTAATTTAATGAAGCACTACATCCACCCCCACCCACATCCCCAATGGCATAACTTCTCTTATCTGTTAGTCACAAAGATAGATCCTGTGACATAAAAATATTTAATGACAAAGGTTAGTTCACCATCCATTCATAGTTGATCAGGCTATATTGACTGTGAAGCTCTAAAGCACCATTTTTGTGAGCAGAAGCATGGTAGCCATCTCCTCATTACTTCCTTTGGGGGCACCATTGTTCTACTTATTTCAATCATATGACACTGATGGGTCTCCCAAATTCGCTTACAGTGAATTAGGCCTGGCAAGTCATAATGTCTCTTCCATCTGTCAACAGAACATAATTGTTGCCATCGTTGTGTTTGTGTGATCAAGCTGGACCAAGCATTCTTCCATAAGCTTTGATAGCCAAAAGTTGTGAGACAAGCTTTTCTCATCTCCTAGGAAATGAGCCATGAAGATATAAGCCTAGTGATTCTCTATCACAAGAAGGATGCCTTGCTGTCCACCTCATGAAGAAGGTGAGATTGAGGTCCACACGTGAGGAGGAACAGCATTGATAGGAAGTCTAATTAATGGCTTTGGAAACTGTCAGGTTAGTTCTAGGAGAGCAGAACTTACTCCAGTTCCTACGTTTTATTTCTTGGTGAAATCTCTTAAGAGCCAAACTATCTGGAGTTAAGGAAGAACTGGATTGAGGAGGGACAGTGGTCCTTTGTCTTCCTCTGTCTTTTCAAGTTTTATTTTCTGAATGGGGAGAGTCTTTCTATTTTATAACCAGAGTCTGAGTAGAGGGCTGACTGTGGTTTAATAGGCATCCTGACAGGGATTCCTTGGCTACCAGGACGTTCTTCTCCACCTCACTTTCTGGTCAACACAATCTTGGGGACACCAGACTTGCCCATTAGTTTTGAGAAAACTTTGGATGGTGTGTAGTACATCTGTAGTGGTTCTCAAACTTAGAGTTCATTTGAACCCCCTGGAGAGCTCATGAAAACACAGATCACAGATCCCAGACCTTCTGATTCAGTAGATCTAGTTTGCGTGGAGAGTCTGCATTTCTAACAAGTTCCTAGGTTATAGTGAGGCTGCTGGTCTGTGGACCATACTTTGAGAACCACTGCTATAATGAATGTCTGATTAGACTAAAATCTAATCTAATTTTGGCCCTTAGGCAACTCACCAAGCCTCTGTGGGCCTCACTTTACCCACTTCCTTTAAAAAGAGAGATTTGATCTAGGTGATGTTTAGGTTCCCTTTCAGATGCTCTAAGTCCACCAATAGATCATGAAACTGTATTTGGAAGACTGTACTGCCGTTATGGGACTTCTTGTTTTTCCCTTTTAAGACAGCTATTATTTAAAAAAGACAAAATCTAATTTCTGCTGAAATGGTGGAGATGGTCAGAGAGCAGCAACAGAATGAGGTAAATATTAGATGCTATGAATTGTAAGCCTCTGACAAATTACTTTGCAATTAAGCAATATTTTTCATCTGAAGGTTGTACAGTTTTATGATAATTTGTTCATTAATCAGGCACTCGTTCTAGAATTGCAGAAATGCCAGCTGAGTACTTTCTCAACCCCAGAGAAGAGCGGATGGTGCCATGGAAACACAGCAGCCGGGACAGTAAGAGTTTAGGAGGAGGAAAAGAGAATCAGTTAGCACAAAAGTGCTTTTCCAGCCCTTCTCCTGTCGCATCCTGCACTTCCGCAGCAGATCCTCAGGGCATGCAGCCAAGAGAAGGTTTGGAAGGTTATGTCCAGAACCCAACAAGAGTTGTTAGAGAAGAGATGGATTGTGACAGCATCTGGGAGATCCTTCCTAAATGTGAAAAGAAAGGGAGAAAGGAAATATCTGAAGGGATCTTCTGAAGTGGAAAGGAGAGAAAAATCGAGTCTGGCTTTTCTTCTTCACTGCAGGTGCTTGCGCAAACCACCTACAACCCACCAGCAACAGAAAATGGCCATTTTATGAGTGTGAACAGGAAACTGTGGCTACAACAAGGTTTCTTAGCCCCTTCCTTTAGTTTTGAGGAAGAATAAGTGCTGGAATAAAGAAAAATATATAACAGTAACTTAGGAAAAAATTTATTTTCACATAAGAGCCACTTTAGGACAACATAATGGTATTTGAGGATGCTGAACAATGACTATGATAGAGCATTTATTAATTAATTCAATAGGTATGTGTTGGGTGCCTAATATATCCTACCACTGTGTGAGGCACCAGGAAATCAAACCTTAACAAGATCGTCTCTAAGTTTAAGGGTCTTCCAGTCTAGATGGGAAGACGACAAGTAAAATGGCAGTTTTATGAGTTCCAATAGGAACGAGCACAGGGTACCATGAGAGAGGCTGTCTTGCAGGGTGGGAGTATCAGCAAAGACTCGGTGGAGAGTAATGGACTCAAGTATGAGTGGAGGTTAAGTTAGACAGGAAAAAGATATTCTTTTCAGACTTAGCAGCAGACACGGTCTCAAAGAGGTGAGTTCGTGAAACTTCAATAGTTTAGTATGACTGGTGGCTAGGATTGAAGGTGAAGGGAAAGCAGAGGCACCTGTTGACCTGATTTTAACACATTGGTTCAGAATTGGTTGCAGTGCTCAAAGGGTTTGATTTTTATTGGTGAGATGGGATGGTGGATCATGGAATTAACTTATGTCTTTCTGTAGCTAAGTAACTGGGTAGGTTCAGAGTCCTCTCTCTTTCCTGTTGACTTCTTTCTTTCTATCTTGCTAATGTTCCTTTATGATGCTTTGCCTCACTTCCTAGGCATGGATACTTCATTACCTCCATCCCTAATCTCTTCCTTTCTGGCTTTACTTTGAAGCTAACACGTCAAAGTAAAGGTATAGCCTTCTTCTTCTTGGTATAAATTCATTTTCCAAGTAGATAAAATAAATATGACTAACTTGTCTAGAGAATCAAGATATTCAAAGGAGAAGGAGAAGAGAAAATCAGGGGTTTGCTACAGGTTGAAGAACTGTTTTTCTACTTTTGGAGTACCTGGATCCTCTTCTCAAATGATGCTTGATGGAATTATATTAGATCAAGTAAATTTTAGGTTCTTGGGTTCCCTCCTCAATGAGGAGGGTGAATCTTTTTGCAGTAGAGGAACCATTCCTGAAGGACTTAGAAGCGTTTTTTGGTACACTCTCTATCCTCACAGTTGTCTTTAAACTAAATTCTTCCTGGAAAACAGAATAACTGCTAGAAAAAAATCTACATCCTAGGAGAGTTTAACCAGTCTTGGAAATAACAAAACCTCCATTGTGGTGATCATGGCCACCAGCATTTCCAATATAATCTTCACTCTGCCGAATACTGGGCACTTTTGGTGCTGAGAAGGCAAATAACTTTGAATCATGATTTCTGCCCTCAAGAGACAAGTCATATTGTTGGAAGGCTGACATCCACACACAAAGATTCCTAATAATATAAGGTAGTCCTAGGTAAGTTATTATGGCCTTATTAATTGCTTCCAAGGCTCAGGGACATCCATTCTGCATTTTCAGGTTTCAGAATTCAGCAGGCATTGAATATGTTGTTGTCTGGGTATAACTAACCAGAGAAGTGAGGCTTCTGTTTTAATTCTCTTGAGCACTTTGCTTTCAGCTCCAGAACTTTCAAAGGAACAACCTGATTTGGACCAAATTTGATATGTTACTAGAGACTATCAAGTTATATACAATGCTCCATATGTTATTTAGACTGATATCTTGTAAAAAGTGTTCTGGAATTAAGCTGAGTACAGGCTACAATATGCACATCTACTTAACCTGTGGCCCTGTGATTAAAAAGTGCCCAAAACCAAAAATACTCCTCTAAGTAATTTCAGAGAAATGGAAATTCGAGAAACAAGTCATCACACAGACACACTCATGTCCTGATGTCTTTCCCTGAGCAGCTCCAAGTTATGGAGCCGCGTGGGGAAGGATGAGAAGGGCTTCTCTGAACATATTTCCAACAGGCTTTTCAAGATATGTAGCAGCTGTTTACACCAGTGCTTCTCACACTCTACTGTGCATATGAATCATCTGAGAACACTGGAAATTCACACTGAGATTCAGTGTGTCCAGGTGGACCTGAGCTTCTGGGTGGCCAACAAGCTCCCAGGCATGCCTATGCCTCCATCCTCACACCACACTCTGAGTAGCAAGAGTTTAGGATATGGTAGAAAGATATTACAAGGGGCAGTGTGAAAGCAAGAGTCCATCTGTTCAAGAAACTGAAAAATTGGTGATCAGATGCCATGATGCCTAGCTGGGACATGGAACCAGCTCCCCCAGGAACAAGCAGGTCTGGCCCATCTCCTGGTGCTGCCCCTGATGGTGAACCTGGCTCTGCCTCAGGCCCTTGGGACCTGCTGGACTCTCCCAGCTGTGCAGGGTCAGGACTCGGGTAGGTTGGATGCTTATAGTGGAGAGAGCGTGATGCTCTGCTGCCCCGATCTAGCCTGATGACCCAGAATTTTTCCCAGGGGTTCGCAGTGCATGGGGCATAGGCAGGAAGCCCAGCTCTTCTGGAGGAATGGGGAGTCCCTTGTCTTTACATCCCCCAAATGGTGACTCTACATCTGCTTGTGTATGGCTGAGAAATGAACAATAAAGGGCTACCTCAAATTAACCTGCCTACATGGAGAAGAATCCAGAAAAAAGTTCCAATGCTCCTTTTGTAGGCCACTTCTCATGATGCTTAGGACCCTGCACCCTTCCAGAAAGCTGAAGGCCTTGACTACCTACAGTTGACATATTGTTTTTTCTCTCAAAAAGGAGAGATAATGTGGGCCAGCCCCGATGGCCTAGTGGTTAAGTTCAGTGCACTCTGCTTCTGCAGCCTGGGCCTGGTTCCTGAGTGTGGACCTACACCACTCACCTGTCAGTGGCCACGCTGGTGGCAGCTCACATACAAAAAGAGGAAGATTGGCAACAGATGTTAGCTCAGGGCAAAGCTTCCTCAGCAAAAAGAAAAAAAAAAAAGGAGAGATAAGGGAAGCTCTAGGTCAGTGCTTCTCAAACTTCGGTGTGCATAGGAGTCACCTGGGGAGCCTGTTCATGTGCAGAACCTGCGTCAGCAGTCTGAGGTAGAGCTCAAGAATCTGCATTTTTTTGTGTGTGTGTGAGGAAGATCAGCCCTGAGCTAACATCCATTGCCAATCCTCCTCTTTTTGCTGAGGAAGACTGGCCCTGGGCTAACATCCGTGCCCATCTTCCTCCACTTTATATGGGACGCTGCCACAGCATGGCTTGACAAGCGGTGCATCGGTCCGTGCCTGGGATGCGAATCTGTGAACCCCAGGCCGTTGAAGAGGCGGCGTGAACTTAACTGCTATGCCACGGGGCTGGCTCCAACTATCTGCATTTTTTGTGTGCTCCCAAGAGATGCTGACACTGCTGATGCCTGTCTATATTTTCAGTGGTGAGGGGCAAGGAAGCTAAGTGACCATCCTCAGGTATCTTCTGAGTCAAGGATGAGGTATCTCTCAGGACCAGGTGGGACTCCCAGGACTGTAGGCTCCAGTGAGCTGCACAGCCTTGTAAGGTTTGAAATCTGAGAGCCTGGCAGAGCAGGATGGGGGTGGGCCCACTTAATGGCATCATTAACTTGTAGTAACTACAGCAGGCCAGAGCCAGTTACAGACTGGTTGGTATGTTTTCCAGGGTTTGTTGATTTTTGTGTTACGATTGGCTAAAGGAAGTGGCATCGTGTTGGGTATTGGGAAAGCATTAGAGAGAGGGAAGTCAAGTCAGTCCAAACCTCCTCCACTCCCAACCCCCAGTCCCCAGCTCCCTGCTGCCTCTTGTTGGCATGTTATGAGCTCTTGGGCTGATTTCCAAGTTCCCAAAGTTCAAGTGTGGAAAAAGCCAACTAATCTCCTGGAAAACCTCCTGATGTGTATTTTTCTTTAAAAATCTGGGCCGATTTTAAACTTAGCACCCTCTAAACTGTGCTCAGCAGGCGTTATCACTGTGGACACACATTGCTCTACTTTCCAGAGGGTCTCCCATCCCCTGGCTGGGTATTGATGTCAGATACAGAATGGAATTTGTCAGGGCAAGCCGTGTATTACTACTAAACCATTAACTCAGTTAGTGCATTAAAAATAGGAAGACTGATTCCTCGAATTATATTTTGGCTGTCAGGCCTAATTTGAGTTTATTTCTCATTGAGTATTCCATATCAAAGGGCAGGATAATAGAATTACAGAACACTAAGATTTTTCAATCTGGAAGGGACCCTGGAGATCATTTAGTGCTGCCTGCTCACTTTACAGATGAGGAAACTATATTTTTCACTCTTAAGAACTTGAGCAAATAACGCGGCTTTTGAAATGCACGAGTAGTTGCTGTTCCTATGTAGGGAGTTGTGTGTGTGAGTGAAAGCAGCCAAGAACAGATCCCTCCTATTCCGTTATCCTTGATCTTAGCTTTAGCTTCATCAAAGTCTGTCATATACGCCCTCTGGACAGCATGCAGTTTGCAATGATATGCAAATGTCTTGGCTCCTGACACCAGTTGGAAAAGAAGCGTGATGTTTTTACTTAAACGACATTTTATACAGTTTAATAGCGACTGCATCCCTGGCATTCGTAACAGATGTTATTCCCTCGCAGGCAGCTTTTTCTGAGTAATGTGGCTGGATTTTAGCTGCTGAAATTTTCTGTATCGTTTGGCGATCATATTTCGTTTCAGACTTTTGAATGCAACAGACTGTCCTCCTGGATTTCATTTTGCCGCATGTTATTGACGGCCTGACTCAGATCTTCCAGGTTTGTGCTAACTGACCTTGAAGGAGCAGCTTGTTGTTTAAATTTTATGACACAGAGACGTATACTGCCAGCAAGTTATGCAACACAATGGTGATGAACAATGAGTTAGAGCTTTTTATTAATATTGATTTCCTGGAGTTAAGGAATTAGTAAGAACTGTTCATCGTACCCATTCCTGGGACAAAAATCCCATATTAACTTTACTATAAGCATATGCATAACAAGTGAGAGCCACATTTTTGTTTGCAAATCCAAGCTCTGCGTAGTGATATTACACTGTTCCCTCAGGCCTTCTTGTCCTTGCTCTGGTTCTAGAAATATTGGCACATTTGTTCCTCCTAGGCCTGTTTTCCTGAGTAACTCAAGGCAGCCATGCAAATCAGCAAGGGCCCATCATTGAAGACCTGAATACAGTGGATGGAAACTACAGAGGGAAGAGACATAAAATACTCCTCATCACCCTGACCTGAGCATGAGAAAAACATGCCACAAACCCAAACTCAAGGACTTTCTGACCAAATTCCTGGCCAGTGCTCTTCAAGACCGTCAGGTCATGAAAAACGAGGAGAGCCTGGGAAGTGGTCACAGTCTAGAGGATGTGAAGGAGACACGACAACTAAACGTAGTGTGGTGCCCGGATGGGATCCCGGGACAGAATAAGGACCTGAGAGGAAAACTAAGAAAACGTGAATCAAGTGTGGACTTTGGTTAGTAATGGTGTATCAGTATTGCCTCCTGAGTTGTGACAAATGAACCACACTAATGTAAGATGTTGACAACAGGGAAACTGAGATTGGGTATATGTGAACTTTCCAAACTCTCTTTACCAGTTTTCTATAAATCTAAAGCTATTCTGAAATAAAAAGTATATTACAAGTAATCTTGAGCCATCACGTCCATCAGCCACTACTGAAATATAATCACACAAGCTGACAGCTAACAAGTGCTGTGTTGTCTCAGGCTTTCACCTCCATCATTCCTTTAAATCCTCAGAACAGCGCTATGAAATATTTATTATTAGCCCCACTTCACAGCTTTGAAGACTGAGAACCCGAGGTTCAGAGAGCATAGTCCCTTACATGTTGATTGAAATCCCCTGGCTTAAAAGTGGCAGAGCAGCAATTTGAAGCCTTGTTTGTCTAACTCTAAAGCATACACTTATTTCAGTTCCTCACTTGGTCCCCAGAATCATGGCCTAAGATGGGCTAGAGGTTGGGGAAGATGGGAAGGGAGCGGGTAGAGGCTGGGGATTGGGGGACAGGCCACGTGGAATTCGGCAGCTCTGGGTCTGGCTTCCAGGGCCCTTGGAGGTTCTTGAGGCCCCTTCAGCCTCTCTTTTCCCCAAGGGCTGGAGTCCAGGTCAGCTCTAGACGTGTTTTCCCATTCTCCTGGGTTTCATTTAACAAATATTTATAAAGAAATGCCCCGTGCGGTGGCTGTGGGTGCAGCTCCAGTATGGGGTAGCAGCTGCGAGCTCTGGCAGCAGCACTATGACTTACCTGGAAGGAACTGCAGACATTCGTGGGCCCCAAGTAAGGCCACGCCGCGTCCTCTTCCAGAAACTCCACCCCTGGCTGCGCACCTGGGGAATCAGTGGGCCTAAGAAGGTCCAGAGCTCTGGCACCTGAGACTCTGATTCAGTAAACGAGAGGAGGGCCCAGAACTTTGTATTCAAAATTGTTCATTGATGATTTAACAGATTTAACTGTTCTAAATCCGAACCTCAGATGATCCACTCTCATTCTCATCTGAAGGGAACGTCAAACCCGTGTCAACACTGTTGGCTCTTGGTAGTTTACTGTCTGGACTAGGAGTCTACAAACTATACCTGTGGCCAAACGGCCCATAGCCCCAGCTGTTTTGTAAATAATGTTTTATTGGACACAGCCATGATATTTGTTTACCTGTTAACTATGACTGCTTTCTTGCTACTAGGGCATGGTTGGGTAGTTGTGACAAAACCTAAAATAATTATCTGGCCCTTTACAGAGAAAGTTTGCCAGCGTGTGGTGTAGAGGATAGAAAGGTAATCTGGATTAATAATTAGTCATGGTAAAAGACAAAGGAAGTCCAGCTGCTCTCAAGTTCACTGTACCTAAGAATCCCCTGGGACGCTTATTTAAAAATACCTACCTTGAAGCCTACCCCTGGAGATTCTGATTTAGCAGGTCAAACTGAGGCCTAGAAATATGCATTTTCAGCAATGCTTTGAGCACACACTCCGGGGCATCAAGAGTATTGGCCTTGATGACAGCTAGACCAGGGTCCCTAACCATCTCCAGAGGCTTGGATATATCTAATTATTGCTGCATATTATATTTGAACCTAAATTTATAAATAAAACTGAATATCACTAATTATCAAAATGAGGAATTAAAATTAAAAAGTGTTAAATCTGCTTCACTTAAGGTGTGAATAAGAAACAGAGAGAAGAGTTGGACAAGAAACAAATGAACAGAAATTTAGTAAATGTTTGATGAGTAGTGAATGCAGGCATTCTGCTTTCTGACATATTTTTAAGAGATTCAGTGAGGTATAGCAGACATAATAAAACCATACTTATTTAAAGTATATAATTTGATACACTTTGTCACATGCAGCCATCATCACAATCAAGATAATGAACAAATCTATCACCCTCAAAAGTTTCTTTGTGCACCTGTGTAATCCTTCCCCTTCTACAACGTGCCCCGCCTCCCCCCTACTCTGCAAGATGCTACCACCTATCAGCTTTCTGGCACTGTAGATCTGTAGATTAATTTTCATTTTCTAGGATTTTATATAAAGAAAATCATATGGGATGTACTCTTTTTTTGTTCATTTCTTTCACTCATCACAATTATTCTGAGCTTCATCCATGTTGTCGCATGCATCAATATTTTATTCCTTTTTATTGCCGAGTAATATTCTATTTTGTGGATATACTACAATTTGTTTATGCATTCACCTGTTGGTGGACATTTGGTTTGTTTCCAGTTTTAGGCTATTAGAAATAAAGCGGCTATGAACATTCATGTACAAGTCTTTTTATGGATATGGTTTCACTTTTACTGGATCAAATGGAAGGTGTATATTTAACTTTTTAAGAAAATGCCAGACTGTTTTCCAAAGTGGTCATACCATTTTACATTCCCACCAGCAGTGTATGAGGGTCACACTTGCTCCACATTCTAGTCAACACTTGATATGGTCAATCTTTCTAATTTTAGCCATTCTAATGGATGTGCAGTGGTATATTGCTGTGGTTTTAATTTGCATTTCCCTAGTGACTAATGATGTTGATAATCTTTTCATGTGATTATTTACCATTCATGTGTCTTCTTCAGTGAAGTGTCTGCTTTGCCCACTTAATTTTTTTTTGAGTTATTGAGTTTTGAGAGTTCTGTATTCTGCACAACTACTTTATCAGATATATGCTTTGCAAATGTTTTCCCAGTCTGTAGCTTGCCCTTTCATTCTTTTATGAATGAAACATTGTAAGTCCAAATGCAAAAGTTTTAAATTTGGTGAAATACAATTTACCAATTTGTTCTTCATGGACCATGCTTTCACTGTCATAGCTAAGAAATCTTTGCCTAACTCAAGGCCACAAAGGTTTAATTCTATGTTTTCTTCTAGAAGTTTTATAGTTTTGTGTTTTACATTTAGATCTACAATTTATTTTGAATTCATTTTTGTGTGTGGTGTGAGGTATGGATTGAGGTTCTCTTTTTTTTTTTTGCGTGTGGATATCCAATGGCTCCAGCACCGTTTGTTCAAAAGACTATTCTTTCTCTATTGAATTGCTTTTGCACCTTTGTAGAAAATCAATTGTCTATATATATGGGTGTCTACTTCTGGATTCTCTATTCTGTTTCATTGATCTATTTGTCTGTCTTTGCACCAACTACACTGTCTTAGTTACTGTAGCTTTTTAATGAAATCAACAAGATTTAGTCCTTCAACCATTTTCTTCCTTTTTAAAGTTATTTTGGCTATTCTAGGTCCTTTGTATTTCCAAATGATTTTTAGAATCAGTTTGTCAATTTCTACAAAAAAATGCTTTTGGGATTTTGATATATTGTGAAGATAATAGCACTTTTGCAAAAGATAAGTGACTCCATTCAGTTATCATTTCATGATAAAGGAAAGTATCCAAACATATATACAGACAAATCAGCAGAATGAGAGCAGGCTACTCATTTTGCTTTTGTTACCAGGAAGCACAGAACCAAAATTAGTGCCCAGTTCTAATATTGCAGCTTTATTTTAGCTGTCTGCAGACACCTATACACTAGCTTCCCTTTGGATACTCTTTAAATTGAGAGGAAATTGACATAACATAAAAGTAACCATTTCCATTTTTAAATGAACAATTCAGTGGCATTTTGTACATTCACAATGTTGTGCAACAACCACCGGGTCCATTTCCAAAGCATTTCATCACTTCAAACCAAAAATCTGTGCTCATTAACCAGTGTTCACCATTTCTCCCACTCCCAGCCCCAACAATCTGCTTTCTGTCTCTATGGATTTACCTATTCTGGATATTTCATGTAAATGGGATCATACAATATGTAACCTTTTGTGTCTGTCACTTTTCACTTAGCATAATGTTTTCAAGCTTCATCCATGTTGTAGTTCATTCTTCTTCTTCTTCTTTTTTTTTTTTGTGAGGAAGATTAACCCTGAACTAACATCTGATGCCAATCCTCCTCTTTTTGCTGAGGAATTGGCCCTGAACTAACATCCATGCCCATCCTCCTCTACTTTATATGGGATGCCACCACAGCATGACTTGACAAGCAGTGCTTTGGCACGTGCCCGGGACCTGAACCTGTGAACCCTGGGCTGCAGAAGCGGAACACGCACTTAACCGCTATGCCACCAGGCCGGCCCCAGTACTTCATTCTGTTTTATGACTGAATAATATTCCATTGTATGTATATACCACATTGTTTTTATCCATTCATTCATTAATGGACATTTGGATTATTTCCGCCTTTTAGCTATTATGACTACTGCTTCTGTGGACATGCGTGTACATATATTTCTTTGACTACCTATTTTCAATTATTTTGGATATGTACCTATAAGCGGAATTAATGGGTCATATGGTAATTCTACATTTGACTTTTTGAGGAATTGCTAAACTTTCTTGGCTGAACCATTTTACATTCCCACCAGCAATGTATGATGGTTCTATTTTCTCCATATCCTTGTGAAGCCTTATTATTTTCCGATTATTGTTATTGTTATTGCCATCCTAGTGAGTGTGCAGTGGTACCTCATCTTGATTTTGATTTGCATTTTCTAATGACCGACAGCGGTGACTATCTTTTCTTGTGCTTATTGTCCACATATATATCTACTTTGGAGAAACGTCTGTTAGATAGACAGGTCCTTTATACATTTTTAAATTGAGTTGTTTGTCTTTGGTTGTTGAGTTATAAGAGTTCTTTATATATTCTAGATGCAAGACCCTTATCAGACATATGATTTACAAATATTTCTCCCATCTTGCAGCTTGTCTTTTCACTTCTTCGACAATGTCCTTTGATACACAAAAGTTTTTAATTTTGAAGTAGTCCAATTTACCTATTTTTTTCTTTTGTTGTCTGTGCTTTTAGTGTTATATCTAAGAATCTATTGCCAAATCTAAGGTTGTGCAGATTTACCTTTCTGTTTTCTTCTACATATTTAGGTTGTTGATCCATTTTGAGTTAATTTTTATATATGATGTGAGGTAGAGGGCTGTTACGGTCTGAATGTTTGTGTCCCTCCAAAATCCATGTGTTGAAAACCTAATGCCTAATGGTCAAAGGAGGTGGAGACTTTAGGAGGTGATTAGGTGATGAGGGCAGAGCCCTTGAAAATGAGATTAATGCCATTTTGAAGAGGCCTGGGAGAGCTCCCTTGCCCCTCCCACCATGT
Organism: Diceros bicornis minor; assembly: GCF_020826845.1. NCBI lineage: Eukaryota > Metazoa > Chordata > Mammalia > Perissodactyla > Rhinocerotidae > Diceros > Diceros bicornis. The sequence continues at coordinate 48,463,115 of NC_080758.1, forward strand.
GAGGATACAACAAAAAGCCTGTGACCCAGAAGAGGGCCCTTACCCAACCACACTGACACCCTGATCTCAGCCTCCAGAACTATGAGAAATAAATTTATGTTGTTTATAAGCTGTCCATTCTGTGGTATTTTGTTATAGTAGCCCAAACAGACTAAGACAAAGTCCAACTTTATTTTATGCATATGGCTATCCAGTTGTCCCAGAACCATTTGTTGAAGAGACTATTCTTTCCCCATTGATTGGTCTTGGCACTCTTGTCAAAAATCAATTGGCCATAGATACATGGATTTTTTTCTGGACTCTAGAGTCTATTCCATTGATCTATATGTCTATCCTTACACCAGTACCACATTGTCTTCATTACTGTGGCTTTGTAGCAACTTTAGAAATTGAAATGTGTGAGTCCTCCAACTTTGTTCCTCTTTTCCAAAATTGTTTTGGCTATTTGGAGTACTTTTCAATTCCGTATGAATTCGAAGATTGGCTTTTCTATTCTTCTCCAAGAGAGGCCACTAAAATTTTGGTAGGGATTACGTTGGGTCTGTAGATCAATTTGTGAATTTCCATCCTTAAATTGTTTTCTAATTCACAAACACAAGATGTTTTTTCCATTTATTTAGATCTTCTTTAAATTTTAGTTTTTGGAGGAGTTTGAGAAAGATTAATATTAATTCTTCTTTAAATGTCTAGTAAAATTCACTGGTGAAGCCATCTGGTTCTTGTATTTTCTTTGTTAGCAGTTTTTCCTTTTAAACTTACGGATACAATGTTTTTATTTATCAGTCTGTTCAGATTTTCTATTCCTTTTTGAGTCAGTTTTAGTAATTTGTGTGTTCCTAGGAATTTGTCCATTTCATCTAGGTTATCTAATTTGTTGGTGTACAATTATTCACAGTATGCTCATATAATCCTTTTTATTTCTGTAAGATCAGTAGTAACATCCTCTTTCACTTTTGATTTTAGTTATTTGCTCTTCTCTCTTTTTTCTTTGTCAATCTAGCTTAAGGTTTGTCACTTTTGTTGATCTTTTCAAAGAACCATCTTTTGGTTTCTTCAATTCCCTCTATTGTTTTTCTATTTAATTTATCTCCACTGTAATATGTATTATTTCCTTCCTTCTGCTAACTTTGAGTTTAGTTTACTCTTCTCTTTCTAGTTTATTAAAGTGTAAATTTAAGTACTGATTCAAGATCTTTCTTTCTTTTTAGTGTAGGCATTTACTGCTATAAATTTCCCTCTTAACACTGCTTTAGGTGCATCCTATAAGTTTTGATATGTTGTGTTTTTGTTTTCATTTATCCTAAAGTATTTTCTAATTGCTCTTGTTATTTATTCTTTGATCCATTGGTTGATTAATATTATGTTGTTTAACTTCCACATATTTGTGAATTTTCCAGTTTTCCTTCTTTTATTGATTTCTAACTTCATTCTTTATGTTCAGAAAAAGATACTTTATATGATTTCAACCCTTTTAAATTTATTAAGTCTTATTTTGTGCTCTAACATATGATCTATCCTGGAAAATATTTCATGTACACTTGAGAAGAATGTGTTCTGCTATTGTTGGGTTGAGTGTTCTGTAAATGTCTGTTAGGTCTAGTTGGTTTATAGTGTTTTTCAAGTCCTCTGTTTCCTCATTGATCTTCTGTAGATGTTCTATTCATTATTTAAAGTAGGGTATTGAAGTCTCAAATTATTATTGCAGAGCTGTCTATATCTCCCTTCTGTTCTGTCAATGTTTCATTTATTTTGGGCCCAGTTGTATGGTGCATGTATGTTTATAATTGTCTAATATCTTTGATGAATTGACCCTTTTATCACTTTATAATGTCTTTTTTTGTCACTTGTAACAGATTTTGATTTAATGTCTAATTTGTCTGATAGTAGTATAGCCACTCTAGCTCTCTTTTGGTTACTATTTGCATGAAATATCTTTTTTCTATCCTTTCACTTTCAACTTATTTGTGTCTTGGGATCTAAAATGAGTCTCTTGAAGATAGAATATTGTTGGTTGATATTTTTTATCCATTCTTCCAATCTCTGTCTTTTGCGTGGACAGTTTAATTCATTTATGTAAAGTCATTTCTCATAAGAAAGAACTTACATCTGTCATTTTACTATTTGTTTTCTGTATGTCTTATGTCTTTTTTGTTCCTCATTTTCTCCATTATTGCCTTCTTTGGTGTTTAATTGATTTTTTGTAGTGTACCATTTGATTACCTTATTTCCTTTTCTTAGTGCTTACAATGAGCTTACAATTAATATCCTAAAGTTACAATAATCTGGTTTGAATTGATACCAACGTACTTTTAATTGCATACACAAATCCTGCTCCCAAACAGCTCCATCCCCAACCTTTTACGTTGTTCTCATCACAAATTATATCTTTATGTGTTGTGTGCCTATTAACATATTTATAATTATTTTTTATACACTGGTCTTTTAAATCACGTAAGAACTAAAAAGAAGAGTTACAAACCAAAAATACAATAATATTGTTCTTTATTTTTTTTCATATTGCTTCAAGTGACTGCCAAGTTTCCTTTTAATTTCCACCTAAGGAACTCCCTTCACCATTGCTCGTAGGTCAGATCTCCTAGCAAAAACTTCCTTAGCCTTTGTTTATCTGGGAATCTCTTAGTTCACTTTTGAAGGGTAGTTTTTCCAGGCATAGAATTCTTGTTTGACAGTTATTTTTTTCTTTCTGCACTTTAAAAATATCATCACACTCCCTTCTAGTGATTCTTCAACTATAGTTCAGGTTTTTCTTCCTCAGCACAGGTTCCCATGGTGGGTTATGCTCATGATTTTCTGCTCTGATAAGCTGTGACTCCTTGTATTCCCCTGTTTGTCTCTCCAAACTTGGGGATGTGGTTTGCCTGTGTCCTCCCATCTGTTATGGATCCAAGAAGAGTTGTTGATTTCTCAATCTTTTTAGCTTTTTACTTGTTGTTAGAATGGAGTGTTGATGTCCAAGTGAAGTGATAAATCATAGTTCATAAAATATAATAGACTCTCAGGAGCATTCAACAGTCTTTGGAGCTATTACATGTAGAATTCTAAATTACTGTTATCAACTGTTACTACTATTTTTTTTTAGATTAATTGACTAATAGAATTCTTTGTCTTTTCTACTGCTTATTGTTAATTGGTGTATATACATATATATATATATGTATATATATACACAAAACATATATAAATAAATATATTTCCTTGTCCATTTGCTAAAGTTCTGATATATATGCATTATTTTCTACCCAAGCAACAATCTATTCAGTATCTGATTTGATTACTTTTGTCACATTTTAATGTCATTCACTATACTTTTATATCAACTTCAGTGGCCATTTCATATCTAAGTTAAACTATTTTATGTGCAACTGTTATGTACATGGTACATATAACGTATGTACATATGAATCAGGTGCATTATATGCACCAGGCATTGTCCCTTGCAAACATTAGAAAGCACTAGACATTGTCCTTTGCTTTGGAAACTTGAAGTCAAATTTGGCGGAGAAAGGAACTTAACAAGGATGCAAAGGAGAATGAATATAGTGGAAGTTATTTGGCCTTCAATGAAGAGTCAGTCACCACAATGGGTGGCATAATAGGGAGGGGATTGGCAAAGGGAAGGAAGTTTGAGCTTCAGTGTGAAGAACTGCAAGGAAGGAGATGTAAGTTGGGAGAGAGGTTGAGATAAAGCACAGGGAGAAAAGGAAGGTGAGAATTGAAGGCAACATTTATTGAGCATCTATTAGGAGTCAAGTGTTTTTATTAATTATATAGGCATCACCTTATTGGATCCTTACAATATCCATTTGAGGCAGGTACAATTATTATTGCCATTTTATAGATGAAAAAACTGAGGCACAGAGAAGTTGGTGACTTGTCTAAGGTCACACAGGTAGTAAGTGACAGAACTAGGATTTGAACCAGGATCTAGATGACTCTACACCCATTTTAATCCATCAAGATAAGATTCTTCTTCAGGATGAAGAAAATATTGTGTTTATATACTGACTGTGCAGGGCAAGTCATGATCTTAATGAATGAAAACCCAGATAATGAAGAGTATTTTTAAGACTATTCACCTGAATAGTGATGACATTGGAATAATCTTACACAATATGCTTTCTTTAGATGATAATGTTTTTTTATTGTCTGTTGTGGAAATGGATGTTGCAATCCTTTGTCAGCTTGCAGACAATACTAGGGTTTTAAACACTCAGTTTTTACAGAAGTGTAGATGTCTGCTTGTATAAGCTAACACACACAGAGAAACAGACTAGAGAGGTGGATATAGATGAATGGGGCTGTGCCAAAATATGGAAGTAGTCTTTCTGTTTAGTCTGTTTATGTTTACCCCATGGAAATCAGCAAAAACTATAAATTGGGGCTTCCCCCCACCCCCAAGGAGCCAATTGTAAATATTTACCAGCACACCATTGGAGTGTGGATAAAAAAATCTAATGCCTCAATCCTAAAGCTTAGTTCATGTTTTCTCATTCTTGATTTGCTTCTCCAAGTCATCTCCAAGGATTGATGCTTCAAAGTTTCCACAGCATAATCCTCTTTCAGGCATTTACTGATGTGTCCTTAGCTCTTTGCTGCCAATAAACCACTCTTGGATTCTCTAATCAGTAAGAGATCTTTCTTTCGGAGATCTTCCTTGTCTCCTCCTCAGGTTTCATGGGAAACAGTAGGCTCTTATTAGGATAGCATTTGACTTTTCTTTCTCTTTTGGTGAGCTGGATACTCTCTTGTATTACAGAGCCTTTTCTGGCCTTTACTTTCTTTTCTCTACTCTCACACCAATTCTGTATCTGATTCTCATTGCACCCTTGCTGGCGCAAGTAGACTGTGCATTCTCTTTACTTTCCACTGGAGTCTCCACTGAGTCCAGTGCCATGCTGGTAAACGTTTAACAACTGGCTCTGGGGAGTGGTGAGGAAGCCTTAATTTTGGTATTTGCCAATTTCCATGGTGTAAATACTCTCACTATTGCTGGTTTTATGCTACCAATGTGATGTCACTAAAGACAAATTTGAGAAGAGATATACAGTGGCATACCACTATATGATTTTTCCACTGTAAAGATACAATAGATATAAATAACCCCAATAGCATACATAATAGTAAAATTTAATAAAAATAATTAAGAATGATGAGTTTTGAGTATTTATTACCTTTGTATTCAATTTAATCATGATTTTACAGAATTTTGTTTTTAATAATGACTTATTAAACTTATTTAACTACCAGGTCATGAAATTCCTGAAAATTTAATGATCGTCTTCCATGAGCTAGTACAGTCTGGCTCCAGCACATCACTGCACCACCTCCTCTTCTGTAGTCACCTCTAGTTTTACTACTTTTTAGTCAGTCTCCTTTGCCCCAGTCCATTCTTTCAAAAATTTTAAGAGTAATTGTTCTTTTTTTGGATTAATTACAATCATCTCATTTTGTTTTTAATCAGTTATGACCCAGTTGCCCATAAAATGTTCAATTAGAAATATAATTGCTCATATTGCAGATTATGAAAATTCTTCAAAATATTTAAATTATTGTCCAACATCACCTCAGAAAGGAGAACCCAGGTCTTCAGATATCCTCACTACTGCTTTTTCAATTGGACTGTGGAATCCCAAAGCGAGATCATTGTATTAATTACCTATTTCTTCATAATTACTCCAAAACTTAGCAGCTTGAAACAATATTTACTTTCTCACATAGTTTCTGAGAATCAGAAACCTGGGAGTGGTGTAGCTGGGTAGTTCTGAATCAGTCTCTCAAGAGATTGGATTCAAGTTGTCAACCAGGGCTGCAATCATCTCAAGGCTTGACTAGGGTGGGAGTATCCACTTCTAAGCTCACCCACATGTTTTTTGCAGGCCTCATTTACTTGCTGGTTGTTAGCCAGAGGCTTCAGCATCTTGTTTCACGGGTCTCCCCATAGACATCCTTACAAAATGGCAGCTCACTTCTCTTAGAGCAAGAGATCCAAAAGAGAAAGAGAGAGAGAGAGAGAATCTTTTATAACCTTATTTATCTCAGAAATGACGTACCATCCTTTCTGCCATATGCTTTCGTTACACAGACCAACCCTGGGATGAGGTGGAAGGAGACTACACAAGGGTATGAATTCCAAGAGGCAGAGATCCTTGGGGACCATCTCAGAGGCTGGCTACCACAAACACCATACAATCATTAGGCTGGAAGGGACTGTGAATGTCAACTACAAGAAAGTGAACTTGTGCCAGCACCTCACGATTGCCACACCTTGCCACCCCATTCCTTACCACCATTCCTATGTCACTGATATTCCAAGGAGACAATGTGATCTCATCATGTTTTCATACCAATCATTGTAATGATTTCCATATTGCAAAGAGACTCCAAAGCAAGGCAAAGGAACATGGGTTGAATCACTCCAAGTCAGCATTTGGGCTTCTATTCCCAGTCTGTCGTCCTTGCCGAGAGTCTGGACAGCACATCTTAGTTGCAACAATTAAATAGCAATTTAAATTTTAAACGTGCTTTCTTCTATTAGCTATGGGAGGGACACATCTAAGGAGAAATTCAAAGCATGTCAGGAGAGACATGAAAATCTTTGCTTTCTAATAGACAAGTTTATGATGCTTCAAATGCTTTTAGTTTGTAACAAGTTAAAAATGAACGTGTCTGACTTTTTTTTTTTTGATCTATCTTCTTTGCAATATGATTTCTTTGCTCTTAAAAGAAAAACAACCCTGTGCGCTTTATGAAAATATAGATTAGAAATGTCTAGAGATGTAATTATTGGACTGTTTTCCTTCAAATGCAACAATATGCAGTTAATAAAAAAGTAATTATACTTCTTGACAAATTACTTTTTATATTAATGCCCTGCTTTAAAAAAAATCTTTTTTTGTACAGTTCTGCCTAATTAAAACAATATATGAAACCTTGCTAGACGCTCTGGCAGAGCCAATTCTTTGAGGTGGTGACATTTCTGCCCAGCTACCATTAATGGGGGTGGGAGCGTCTAGAGTTAGTGTACTTTTCTGATTTTAGCAGACTGAAATTAATTTGGGGTAAAAAAAAAAATTCCGAAGAAGGCCAGGCACTAAGTAGCTCTGGCCACGGTGGAGCCATGCTAGAAGGGGTCCTAATTTTCAGGACAATCATTGGGAACAACTGTGTGTCTTCTTGAGTTGTTTTGGGAAACCGTGGTCCTTTTACAAAGAAATCTCTTAGGAGTCAGAGATCACCTGAGAACAGAATATTCACAGATAGTTTTTCCTATTAAAATTAAGACTCATCCTCACATCCTTACTCTCACACCGGTATTTACCCCCAAGTAGGCCTATGTTAGCATAGTTTTTGGGTTCAGGTTGTAGGGTTCCCTGACTTAAGTCATAACTTATGGGGTTTTACTGAAGTGTGACTCTCCTCAATTCTTGGCCTGAGGCAAGGCCTAACTCAAACCAGATTCACTACCAGCATTTTTTTTTAAAAACAGTCCAAGAAGAGGCTAAAAGTCACAACATGGTCTGGCAAATGGAAGTCCTCTTTAATGACCTACTAGAGCTTCATATGACCTCAGTGAGCGACATAGAGTCAGTGAGTGACATAGGGTCAATGTCTTAGTCCATTCAGGCTGCTGTAACAAAAGGCCAGAGACTGGGTAGCTTATAAACAATAGAAATCTATTTTTCACAGTTCTGGAGTCTGGGAAGTCCAAGATCAAGATGCGAGTACTGTCACATTCTGGTGAGGGTCCTCTCTCTGGTTCATTGCTAGCGCCTTCTTGCTGTGTCCTCATGTGGTGTAAAGAGAGCCTCTTTTATAAGGCATGAATCCCATCCATGAGGGCTCCACTCTTATGGCTGAAGCACCTCCCAAAGGCCCCACCTCCTAATACCATCACATTAGGCATTAGGATTTCAACTTATGAATTTTGGGGAGACACAAGCATTCAGACTACAGCAGTCAGGGAGATTTTTGAAGAGAAGATGTACCAGAGGAGACTGTGGGGGCATTAGGGAAAATGACTTCTTCATTTTGTCTACTGTGCATAATTTCTGCATATTTATGGTGCTTAAGTCAGAGTGATGACTGTCAAATTAGTATGAAAATATTCAAACTACATGACATGTGAGTCAGCATATTTTTGCAAGAATTCTATTTAATGCAGTTCAGTCTCATGTATACTTCAGTTTGAAACTCCTAATTAATGCGTAAGTGCTCACTAGTTTTATTTAGTATGGTGTTACATGAAGATAAGTATTAATGTTTTCTTGTAAAACAAATCATAGCAAAATATATACTATAGTTCAAATTTTGGCCAATTTATAAAAACATTTTTGTGCAAATGAACTGTAAAGCTTAATGGATGAATTACACAAAATATTTCTTTGGTTGAACAGTTCCCTTCAAAAATCACACAAAAGGATTATATACATGTTGGTAGGAATAATCCAGAGAACCAAATAGCACATAAAAGCCTTCATCCAATGGAAGATGGTTATGCTATAAAGAGTTTAAGATGAGTTTTCCTTTCAGTGACTGTTTTGTTATCTGATATTAAACAGTTTTTATTCAGTAAGTTAGGTTCTGTTCCCTATTACAGAATATTTATTGTGTTTTTACTTAAAGTAAACTTGACTTTAAAAAGAAATGGTAAGAAGCTTTTGCTGTCAGTTTCCTTCTGTAAATAAATATTTACCCAAAGCATAAAATTTCTCTTTGAACTACAGAGGCTTCAAATGGGAAAAACGCTCCAAGTTGTAACACATTTCTGTGGTATGGCTGCCCACACAAATGTCATCATAAAACATATGTATTGTAATAATCATTCATAAATAAATAAGTATATAAATAAAATAGCACATACAAATATATGCAAATGTGATCCATGTATACTCATTCTAAGTGTGTGAGACATCTCTTCTAACAGACTCCAAGTTTACTAAGATTGCCCACTTTTAGAGCAACTAAAGCTGAAGGCATTTCTTTTTTTCTTTAACAGTTTTATTTATTTATTTGTGAGGAAGATCAGCCCTGAGCTAACATCCATGCTAATCCTCCTCTTTTTGCTGAAGAAGACCGGCTCTGAGCTAACATCTGTTGAAGGCATTTCTGAGATATAATTTGGTTATCTGAAATTCATGATTTTTTTTCCACGATGAATTAAATTTGGTTATTTATGTGAAAAAACTGAAAAAGACAGTAGAATGTTATACATAAGAGTCTTTATAAAGACACTATTATTCAAATGTTTATTAAACTTATTAAACTAAAATAATTACTAATCACTGTAAAGTAACATAGTCCATGTTAAAAATTTCTCATTCTCTTTAACTCAGCAAGTAATTTCTAGAAAATCATCCCATAAATGTTTGCAAAGTTTCAACAGTAATGTTGTTTATCTCAACCTTGATTATAGAAGCAAAAATTGGAAACAACATAGATGTCCAGAAATAGGTGATTAGTTAGATATTATGTTGTAAAAAATAATGTTCATACTACCATATACTACCAAAGAAGCAGGTAACATATGCATCCTTTGTCCAACCATTGTGTTATTTTCAACTTCTTAAATAGATACATTCAATGTCCATCTAGCTCCTAAATGTGAAGAGTCATATATGTTATGTCCATACATAGATACATACATACATGTATACATATATATACACATGTGTATGTATAGATGTATGTAAGTATACACAGTTTCTACATATATATTTAAAATGATATGAATTGTTTAATATTGTAAATGTTCGTCAACAAAAAATGCAAATGTTGCAAATACTATGAACATTCACGAATACTTCTGGAAACACAAATTGAAACACAGAGAGAAGGAGGAAAATAGATGGTTGGCACCACTGGGAAACAGTGCTTTGTTATCTGAGAACTTGTTGTCTTTATGGTTTCTGAGAGAAAGTTAATTTGTCTTTGCTTACTTACTTACTTATTTCGCCTGAAGGCTTCCACTGATTAAACCTCCCCATTCTCTGAAGCGGAGTCTGTCTCTCATGTTGGCAGCAGCACAACCCACAAACCTTCATGGCCTTTATCTGAAGTCACCTTTTGTTTTGAGGATGTAAGGCAAGAAATGCAGAGAAGCATTTGCCTGGGGCCTGGGCTGTGTTCAGTTCAAGGTGGATGGATCATGTTGTGACAGAAGTACCCACAGTTTTGTTAATTTTGGTTTGTTCATAATATTTGGGGCTTCTCAAGCATGATCTCTGTTGCCCAGGTAAAAAGGTGGTACTGTTTATATGTGATATTTAATTCTGTTAGGTACATGGGGACACTGTTCTGTTATCTTTTTCTGTATTTTTCCATTTTTTTCAACCTATTTTAACCTTTGAATCTAAAGTGTATCTCTTGTAGACAGCATATAGTTGAATCATTTCTTTTAATCCAGTCTGACAAGTTCTGACTTTTGATTGGACTGTTTAATCCATTCACATTGTTTCTATTATTGATATAGTTGGGTTTACGTCTCCCATTTTAGTTTTTGTTTTCTATGTCTCATATTTTTTTTGTTCCTTTTTTGCTCCTTCACTGTTTTATTTTGCATTAAGTGAATATTTTCTGATACGGTATTTTAGTTTCTCTAAATGATATTTTAGGCTATATTTTTTGAGATTTTTTTTTCTTTTCTTTTGGTGGGGAAGACTGGCCCTGAGCTAACACCTATTGCTAATCTTCCTCTTTTTGCTTAAGAAAGAGGCACCCTGAGCTAACATCTGTGCCCATCTTCCTCTATTTTGTATGTGGGTTGCCACCACAGCATGTCTTGATGAGTGGTGTAGGTCTGCACCTGGGATCTGAACCTGCAAACTGCAGGCTGCTGAAGCAGAGCATGCTTAACTAAACCACTGTACCACTGGGCTGGTCCCTTGAGATTTTTTTTTCATCTTATCAGCATCAACCTCAGATTTACACTGGCACAATTGCAGTTATATATAGACACATTACTCCTATATGGATTCCATCTTCTCCTTTTTTGTGATATTGTTACGTATATTATATCTATTAATGTTACAAAACCAATGATGCATTGTTAAAATTACTACTTTATCATCTGTAGTCATTTCCTTAAACACAGTACAGCTTTGCTCCCCCTCACCTCCTTTGCACTGTTATTGGCAAATATATTACACATATAGCAAGCCCTGGTGGTCTAGTATTAAGATTCAGTGCTCTAATTGCTGTGGACTGGGTTCATTTCCTGGTCAGGGAACCACATCACCTGTGTGTCGGTTGTCATACTGTGACAGCTGTGTGTTGCTGTGATGCTGAAAGCTATGCCACTGGTATTTCAAATACCAGCAGGGTGACCCATGGTGGACAGGTTTCAGAGGAACTTCCAGGCTAAGACAGAGTAGGAAGAAGGAACTGGCTTCCCACTTCCAAAAAAGTTTACAATGAAAATCCTATGAATAGCAGCAGAGGATTGTCACCGAAAGGTGAGAGAGTGGCATAAAAAGACCAGGCTGGGTTTTGCTCTGCTGTATGCAGGGTTGCCAGGAGTAATAATTGACTTGATTATGAGTCACTGACAACAACATTTACACATATATTACTTTTCTATATGTGATAAACCCAATATTACATGATATACAAATAATTTACACAATTGCTTTTTTAATCACATGTGAAAAGAAGTGAGAAAAATATGCATTTATACTATTTCATGTAATGACATAATTACCTGTATTGGTGCTCTTTGTTTTTTATTTGTGTAAATTCAAATGAGTGTCTGGGGTCCTTTGCTTTCAGTATGAAGGAATTCCTTTAGTATTTCTTGTAAAGTGAGCCTGATAGCAACAGATTCTTCTGGGTTTTGTTTTTTGTTTTTTTTTTAAATCAGAGAAAGTCTTTAGTTCACCTTCATTTTTGAAAGATAGCTTAGCTGGATATAGGATTCTTGGTTGACCGTGCCTTTTTTTAGCACTTTGAATATGCTATCCCACTGCCCTCTGTCTTCCGTTGTTTCTGCTGAGAAGTGATCTGTTAATATTATTGGAGTTCCTTCATAGATGATGAGACTTTTTCTTGCTATATTCAAGAGTTTCTCCTTGCCTTTGACTTGCAGCATTTTTACTATGATATATGTTTATGAATGTCTTTGTGTTTATCCTACTTGACATCCTAAATATGTGGATTACTGTTTTTCAATAAATTTGGGAAGTTTTCTGGCATTATTTCTATGGATATTCTTCTGCTCCTTTCTGTCTCTCCTCTCCTTCAGGTGCACCTGTGTTGGTGCACTAAATGTTGTCCCACATTTCCCTCAGGCTCTGTTCACTTTTCTTCATTCTTTTCTCTCTCTGTTCTTCAGCTTACGGAATCTCTATCAATTTATCTTCAAGTTTGTTAATTCTTTCTTCTGCCAATTCACATCTACTATTGAGACTCTCTAGCAAAATTTAAATTTCAATTATGGTACTTCCAACTCCAGAATTTCCATTTGATTCTCTTTTAGAATTTCTTTCTTTATTGATATTCTCTCTCATGTAATGTTGTTATCATACCTTAATTCTTTTATCATGCTTTTCTTTAGTTCTTTGAACATTTTATAATGGCTATTTTGAAGTATTTTTTATTTTAAATCCCCCATCTGACCACTCTCAGAGGTAGTTTATGTTGCCTGCTTTTTCCCTAGTACATGGATCTTCCTTTCTTGGTTGTTTTTTTTTTTTTTGCATATCTCATAGGTTTTTTTGTTGGAAACTGGACACTTTAGATAATATATTGCAGCAACTCTGGATAGCAGTCCTCTTCGAACCCAAGGCTTTTTATTGTTATTTGCCGGTTTGTGTTTTAGTGACTGGCTGAATTATTTTAGTAAGTATTTACTCCCCACAGTGTAAAGCCTTTGATGTTGCTTCTCAGAGAGGAGTAGTTTGGGGTTTGTCTACAGGCACCTGGGATGACAGTGATATTAGTAGAGTTCTCTTTCCCTCTTTCCCTGATCACACCCAGCTGTTATATTCCACTAACACTGGCTGATTTCTCTGTTGTTTTCAACAATGCCTTGGGGCATGGATTGCTCTACAAACTAATCCAATCAAATGTGGTTCCTTTGAAGAAAGTTTCTGATGTCCCTGTGTCATATTTGTTCTGAGCCCAGGAGGGTTCCTCTCAGCTGCCTTATTCCCTGTTTCTCTCTGACAAACTAACTGGCCCACAGTCTAGGCTGTATTTACATTAAATCCAAGAATGTTCTCTCAATTGCCTTTCACCACAACCTCCACCGTTCTGAGAGTGCCTTTAGGTTTGAACTTCTCCATGCTCTGTGGCAAATAAAGTCATTTCCTTTGGGAAGAATTAAGAGCTATCTGTTTTACAGCCAGCTTCTCTTTCCAAACAAATTCTCTAAGCCAGTGCTCTGGAACTGATGGTAGGGTAAATGGAAAGCTTCTCTCTGAGTGACATTCCCAATCCAGGACATAAGCACTCTGGAAGGGGACAGCAGCCTGAGGTCCTTTTGGCTTGCCTATCCTCGCCTAGAACCACCACCTCATGAGCTGGAGCAAGAGTGATTGCGGTCCCTGTACTCTCAGCATGCTGTGCCCAAGATAGAGCCTCTTTTCCATGAGGAGCTCCACTTCTCAACTACACTTGCTTAGGACTTAGCCTCAGCCAAGAGAAGCTGGGGGTAGGATGGGCAATGATGTTCTTCTCCTTCTGGGAAGAAAACCCTCTGACTGGATGCTGGTGGGGGAGGGAGTTCTGTGTTTTTGACTGCAGCATTCTGGAGTGGAGTCTCTGCCTTGTTGAACTGGAGAGGGGGAAAGAGAGTGCAGTCTTGGTTCATCTACCATAGACTCTTGCCTTTCTCACTGAATTTTCATAGATTTTCTTCAATAGGTGTTTCTTCATTTGCTATTTGCTCTTAGGACTGTTTTCAGAAGCTTTAAACAGTTTTTTAAAAATAATTTTCACCAGTTTCTCTGGGGAGCAGATCATCAGAGTTCCCCATGCTGTCATGCCAGGAGTTGGTTTCTCCTTGCCTTCATTTTTGAAAGGTAGTTTTGGTAGATATAGGATTCTTGGTTGGCAGATTATTTTTCCCAGCATTTTGAGTATGTTGTTCCACTGTCTTCTGTCCTTCATTATTTCTGATAAGAAGTTACTTGTTAATCTTTTGGGGTTTCACTTGTATGTGAAGAGATGTTTTTCTCCTGTTGTTTTCAAGGTTTTCTCTTTGTCTTTGTCCTGCAACATTTTGACTGTGATATATCTAAGTGTAGCTCTCTTTGTATTTATCCTATTTGGAGTTTGTTGAGCTTTTCAGTTGTATAGATTAAAGTTTTTCATGATATGTAGGAAGTTTTCAGCCATTATTTCCTTGAATATTTTTTCTGTCCCTTTTGCCCTCTCCTCCTCTTCTGATACTCTCATTATATGTATGTTGGTATTCTTAGTGGTTTCCCATAACTCTCTGAGGATTTATTCATTTTCCATCATTCTTTTCTCTTTCTGTTATTCAGATTTTATAATCTCTAATGATCTATCTTTGAGTTTGATGGTTTTTTTACTTTTTCCTGGCAGCTCAACTCTTAACTTGAGCCTCTCTAGTGAATTTTTAATATCAGATACTATACTTTTCAATGCCAGAATTTCCATTTGTTTTTAAAGTAATTTCTATCTCTTAATTGATATTCTGTATTTGATAAATCATTATTGTCACAACTTCTCTTAATCCTCTCAACATGGTTTCTTTTCATTCTTTAAACGTATTTATAATAGCTGCTTTGAAAATTTTGTCTGCTGCATTCAACATCAGGGCCCCTCTCAAAGGCAGTTTCTATTGCCTACTGTTTTCCTGTCACACTATCCTATTTATTTTCATGTCCCTCTTTTTTTTTTTTGCTAAAAACTGGACATTTTAAATAATATATTATAGCAACTCTGGATTCTGATTAGTGCCTCCTTCTCCTCCCCAGAGGCTTGTTGATGTCACGGGGTTTTGTTAGTTTATTTGTTTAGTGGTTTGCCTGGACTAATTCTGTGAAATATACTTCATCCAAAGTGTGCTGTCTGTGATTTCATTGCTCAGTTTTTTCTCTCTTGTTTTTATTTTTAAGCTTGAATTCCTAGAAGTCACCACTGGCTCAGCATAGCTTAATGTTTAACCAGTGATTGGTCAGAGTTTGTGCCCTTCTAACTTGTAAAGCTTTTGTCCTTTGCTAATGGATCTGTGTGCAGCTTGGGGAATGATTTCAAGCCCACCCCACATTCAACCAGGGCCTAGTAGTTCTCCAGTGCCCAATTTGGTTGCTCCTGGATGGGTGCAGCTTAGTGCATGTGCACAGCCTTTGGAACCCCAGGGCTGACTGTGATCTTAGCAGGGCATTTTAAAAAAATCGGTCTCTTTCCCTGTTCTTCTGTTCAACTTCTGATGGGTCACCTACTTTGTTTGTTACAACTAGTTTCATTGAGCTATTAGCCTTCTCACCACTAAGGTCTCTATTATTTTCAGTAATGTCTTAAGACATGAATTCCTCCAGATCTTGTTCCCAATAAAATCAGCCCCTCAGCAGATCTGTGGAGCTACCAGTGTTTTCATCTTGCCTCTCCCTTCGGGCAGAACCTCCAGTGTATTACTGAACTAGAACTGGATATGGAGGTAGTGGCCTACTTCTTCCAGAGTGACACCTTCACCTTACAAGCAGGAGTTAGATGGGGGAAGGGTAGCCAGTAATATTCTCAGCTTGCCCTTGCCAAGTGGAACCTATGTCATACTAGCAGAAACTAGGGAAGCACAGTGATCAGGGCCCTAGTATTCTTGGCCTACAACTGCTTAGATAGATTCTCCATCAGAGGAGTGGGAGCTGGGTGGGTTAAGGGAGCCCCAGTCTTCTTGGCTGAACCCTCCCAGAATAGAGGGAATAAAAGATCCCAGCAGCTCCTGTTGGAGTGAAACCATAGCCCTATACCTGGGAGCTAGGGAAGGGTAAAAGGAGGGCCCATTCTCTTGGTCACACCCACCAGGAGTAGAGCTTCAGTAACACAGAGTGGGTAAGGGTGGCTGATGGAAACAGGTACTGACTCGAATGCCACAGACACCCAGTCGTCCTTCTAAGATTTAGTAGTTTTTCTTGAATAAGTGCTTCTCAATTTGCTGTAGGCCCTTAGGTCAATTTCTAGAGTCTTTAAATGATCATGATTTATAATTTTCACAAGTTAAACAGTTGTTTCACTGGGGAGAGAATCTGTAGAAGTCTTCATATAGTCATTCCAGAAGTCCTAACTGTATTCTTACTTTTTCATACAATAGTATGTTTCAGGTACATTTTGTAGTTCCTGTACAAGACTTGCAATCACTTTCCAAAGGAGTTCCTACTTCTTTTAATGGGAAATGGTATTTAAAGATCACAGTTTGGTTGACAGGTTTGCTTATTGATCTTGGGTTCATCATTTTATCTAGTCCTTCTCAGTTTATACCATTAGGAAATGCTTTTTTTTTTTTTAAGATAAAATACATCATGAAGGCATACTGGAAAGGCTTATTCTCAATAACAACAACACAACAACTTGTTTTATCCCCAAAAACACACACAACATGTGATTACCATTAATAATAAAATAATAAAAACATCTTTCTAATATTGTTTTTCAGTTCTTTTTGTCCTTAGGACATATCCAACTAGTAATGTACAGTCAAATAATGTGTTTTAAAGTAAGTAGGAATCAGAACTTCTCAGTTCTCAGTTTATGCCACTAACTACATATACGGTCACCTTTGACTTTTAAGGATCATTTATTTTATTTGTTTATTCAAATTATATAAAAATATTTACGTGGTTCCAAAATCAAATCTACAAAACAAGATATATTTGAAGTAGTTTAATTTCTGTCCTTGTCTCCTCTACTGTACTCTTTTCCTTCCCCACAGGTCAACATATAACATTATTTCATTTTATTTTTCTAGTGCTTTTTTAAAAAGAAATTCATATGTGTGCATTCATATTGCCTTCCTTTCCTAGATATTATGAGAATACAATGCATTTTTTATGTGCTTTGTCTTTTTCCTTTTTAACAATACATCCTAGAAAACAGTCTATAGTAATATATAGAAATACCTCTCATTTTTTACAGTTTATTTGCTAGTATTGATTTTTGCCTCCATATTCATGAATGATTTTGACTGTAACTGACTGTGTGTGTGTGTGTGTGTGTGTGTGTGTGTGTGTGTGTGTGTGTGGTGCCTCCGGGACCACAGTAAGTCAGACATGGACTCTGATCTCTGGGATCCTGTGGCAGCCATGGCAGCTTCACACCGATTTCTTTCACATGTTGAACACTGTACAATATTCCAATCCAGGAAGGAGCTAGAAAGTTCAAAAATCACTGCTTCAGAGTGATGCAATATAGCTAATATTTCCAAATTTTTTTTCCTTTTTAAAGGAAAAATTTAGTAATTTAAGTTTCATTTTTATTTTTATAATTTTTATTTCCCTTTGCCAGTTAATTTGGTATTATTTTAATTTAGAATTTGGGATCAATAAATCATTGTTGTAATCATTAACCACCACTGTGGTAAATTTTGACACTTTCATGAGCTACCCACTTAATGTTTTTAAAATCAGTTCAAGATTGGACACCTAAGTTCATCTGCATTCTGGGTACAAGAAAGTGAGTGTCAGTCAAGACTATGTCTGCATCAGTGCAAATCATGTCCCCCTTTCCACCACTAGGACAAGATTTTTTTGTACTGCTTTGTACTCTTTCTTTCTCTTCTATTTCAGTTAGAATAAAGTTGCAACCTCGAGATAGCAGATATTTCTTAAGTTTATAAAAATCCATAAATTTCAAATAATTTAACTCATCCTCCATTAATCTAAATATACTTTAAAAATTAGAGAACATTTTTCTGTAAAAAGTAAATATAAAATATCATAAATATGCATTAAGAAGTTTCTCATGGTATAGAACTTTATTGCACCATAATTCATCAAAAAATACAACTATGAAACTTAATGCATTGATTTTCAAAGAAAAATGTTTTTTAAAAATTAGGTGGATGTGACTGAGACTGTACCTTTAAAATAACAAAAGTGGGAATTGATATGAGTTCTTTGACTAAATTTGTATGAGACCACTAATTATTACAATAAGAGTTTAACAAAAAGATAGTCCAGCAAGCAAGCCAAACATGTTATGGCAGCCTCAGTTTATTCTATAATACTAGGCATGTTCCATTCTTGTTTGAAAGTATTTTCATTCAATTCTTCTTGCTCTGGAAATGAATTTCCCACCATTCTACTCTGTTTCTTTTTCCTTTCTGTCCAACTCATCCCTGAGTGTTTTGAAGTTCTTGGGTGTTCTCCAAAGTGGGGATGCCCTTTGTCATTTGACCTTTCAGCTGGTGGAGCAAGTTGTGCTGGGGGAGAGGGCTCCATTGGCATCTGTAAACCACAGGCTATCTGGCTCTGTTACTGATGTTGAAGACACAGAAATTAAGGAACAAAGCTCAAGTCATTTTCCCACAAAGTTCCTTTGGGTTTCTGAGCTTTATCTGCTGTGCGGGGGAGTGTGTTTCTATTTTGTAAACACACTCCGGGAGGCTGAAGCCACCCCAGGAAAGGGCCCGAGCTGTACTTCAGCTCTCCATGTCAGAGGCTCCACGTGCAGCTGTTGCTCCTTGGTCTTGGGGTTTCACGACTTCTTAAGGATTTTGTTTTTCTTTGAGAGAGACTAGATTTCATGTTGCTTTTTGAGTAGCCTTTGTTTCTCATCCCAGGGTTGCTTCTACGTAAAATAGATGGGAGAGTTCGCTTTGCTTTTGATTGCAGTTGATTTCATTGTGAGATCTGTTAACCTGTCTGCCGACACTGGCCATCCCGCCTGCTGGCTGAAGACAACAAACTCTGAAATGTCTTCAGTCTTCAGTGTCTGCACAAGAAGAGGAAACAAGTGTTGCTGGCCCCAGGAGGCTACATGCTTCCCCATCCTGTAAATTTTTCTCTAACTCTGGCTTTAGTTTTCAACAAACCTTAGCTGGTAGCCAAGAAAAATACTTTTAAGAACACCCCTTCAAAACTGAAAAGGATAAGAATCATAAATTTAAAAATAATTATGATGAAGCAGAAAGTCTAATCTCATGTCCCCGTCTTCCCCTGTCACCTGTGTTGGGGCCTTGTGAGCAGAAGGTGGCTGCTCATTTCCCTGAATGCTCCATATACATCAACCCTGAGTCCTGTCTTCCACCTCCACTAGAAGCGTGTTCCTGGACATGAGGCATATTGCATGTTTCAGAGGAGGAAAAAACCTGGCTGTGACTCGAGGCCGCTCACTCAAACCTGAGAGGAAAATCTGTGCATAAGTCTTGGTTCCCCAAAGGAGAGAAAATGAGAAGGCACTTCCTATCCATTAAAGTATCCAAAATATTGCTGAGGGAAAGTTAAGCCAGTCCAGATGCTAAGCACGTTAAGTCTAAAGAAGCTCAGAAACCCTGTAGACTGCCAAAAAAATGTTAGAGTTGTACTTCATCTAGGCCATTTCCAGGTGGTTCTATGAGCAGGCAACACACTTGCTTATAGAGATCAAGAGCTAAGCTCAGGCCCGGGGAGGCTGGCCCTTTCTCGTTATTCTGGTTCACACAAAGAACATTCTGGAAAAGATATGGAAGGGAGTCAAAGAGGTCAAGAGTGCCTCCTCCAGAAAGGAGAGCATTATACTCAGAGGAAGCAGCCCACTTCCTGGGACACAGCAACTCTTCAGAGTTCCGCATGCTGCCCTTGAAGACAGCATTGTGAGGAGAAAAAGCCAATGAAGCAACAAATCAATACAAATGAGTGTTTGCTGTTTTAGTAAATCTAAAGATTTTAAATATAAACAAATGCATGAATAACAACAGAGGCACTTCTTGCCTCATCAGCATAATAATTGAATTAGATATTAGAACCTTTGCTAGTATCATTAACAAAGCACCATAATACATACTTTTTGTTTTTTATACTTAGTTATGTAACTGTACTGCAAGTCTTACAATTGTGCAGCAAGAAAAAAATTAACTGAAACATGCTGTAGGAGTGTTGGAAAAGTATGTGAGCACTCGAGCAGGCAGTGAGCGCGTGAACAGGCAGTGTGAGCAGGCAGTGAGCACGTGAGCAGGCAGTGAGCATGTGAGCAGGCAGTGTGAGCAGGCAGTGAACATGTGAGCAGGCAGTGAGCACGAGAACAGGCAGTGTGAGCAGGCAATGAGCACGTGGCCAGGCAGTGAGCACGTGGCCAGGCAGTGTGAGCAGGCAGTGAGCACGTGAGCAGGCAGTGAGCACGGGAACAGGCAGTGTGAGCAGGCAGTGAGCATGTGAGCAGGCAGTGAGCACGGGAACAGGCAGTGTGAGCAGGCAGTGAGCACGTGAGCAGGCAGTGAGCATGTGAGCAGGCAGTGAGCACGGGAACAGGCAGTGTGAGCAGGCAGTGAGCACGTGAGCAGGCAGTGAGCACGGGAACAGGCAGTGTGAGCAGGCAGTGAGCACGTGAGCAGGCAGTGAGCATGTGAGCAGGCAGTGAGCACGGGAACAGGCAGTGTGAGCAGGCAGTGAGCACGTGAGCAGGCAGTGAGCATGTGAGCAGGCAGTGAGCACGTGGCCAGGCAGTGTGAGCAGGCAGTGAGCACGTGAGCAGGCAGTGAGCACGGGAACAGGCAGTGTGAGCAGGCAGTGAGCACGTGAGCAGGCAGTGAGCATGTGAGCAGGCAGTGAGCACGGGAACAGGCAGTGTGAGCAGGCAGTGAGCACGTGAGCAGGCAGTGAGCATGTGAGCAGGCAGTGAGCACGTGGCCAGGCAGTGTGAGCAGGCAGTGAGCACGTGAGCAGGTAGTGAGCACGTGGCCAGGCAGTGTGAGCAGGCAGTGAGCACATGAGCAGGCAGTGTGAGCAGGCAGTGAGCACGTGAGCAGGCAGTGAGCATGTGAGCAGGCAGTGAGCACGTGGCCAGGCAGTGTGAGCAGGCAGTGAGCACGGGAACAGGCAGTGTGAGCAGGCAGTGAGCACGTGAGCAGGCAGTGAGCATGTGAGCAGGCAGTGAGCACCTGGCCAGGCAGTGTGAGCAGGCAGTGAGCACGTGAGCAGGTAGTGAGCACGTGGCCAGGCAGTGTGAGCAGGCAGTGAGCACATGAGCAGGCAGTGTGAGCAGGCAGTGAACATGTGAGCAGGCAATGAGATGGTATCTAACAACAAAGGTCTAAATAGTGAGAATGGTTATAGGTATATGTTTCCTGCAAGGGTGTTTCATATCATAAGTATAATAGAAAGGAATACTAAATTAAATTTAAAAAAATATAATCTCACTATATGCTTACATTGAGACATACTAGATTACAGTCATGTGTCGCTCAATGACAGGCATATGTTCTGAGGAAGATGTCTTTAGGCAATTTTGTGGTTGTGCAAACATCATAGAGAGTACTTACACAAACCTAGATGGAACTGCCTACTACACACCTAGGCTCTACGGTGCTAATCTTACGGGACCACTGTCATCTATGCAGTCTGTCGTTGGCTGAAATGTCATTATATGGCACATGCCTGTATATAGATTCATTTTTACCGAGAAACAAGTCCTTTAACAATATCATTTTGCTGAATCTACAGAGAATACAATGTTGATAGAAACCTTAGTTTTTAGTTTTCATTTTGATAAAGTGGATGTTCAGATTGTTTTCTCCTTTCTAAAAAGTTAAACTTTCCATCTACTTAGAGGGAGAATGTTTCTTTTCTTTTCTTTTTTACAGTAGGTAGAGCAGTGTCTGAACAGTGGAGGCTGAATGGATGGGGTCTACTGCAGAGACAACCTTAGAAAGATACGGTAGGGTTGATCCCTACGGCCACAGAAGGTACTGCTTTCCCTGTAGCACGCTGCATTCCTATCCCTCCTAATGAAAGCTTTCCATCAGAAGAAATGACGACCTTTGATTCCTGCCTTCATCTAATTGGTGCTTACAGTGGACTGTGTGATGTTTAAAGTCTGAAAGATTAGAGAGTCATTTGTGCCTGGTTTTTACAGTGGAGCTTTCTGAGCTTTCTCTGTTCAGTATTCCTACAGTTGAGTGGATTTTGGGGAAAAAAATCTGTGTTGTGTTTGTGTAAAATTACAAAATAACAGTGGTCTAGATCTGATGTTGTACTCATATGTTTTCTCTAATTTTCTTTTTATTACCCTTTGCATAAATGTAAGGCAATACAGCGTTCCAATTTCAGGGACCACTGACAAACATAAACAGCAACTAAGCACCAGCGGGCACACGTTTCCCGCAGTGTGCGCTATCGCACCAGTCCTCAAAAATGCACCCACAACTTATTCACAAGTACAGATGCCACAGGAACAGGGAAACAAATCCCCGGAAAAAAACTATGATGTCTGAACCCACTGGCCAATCAGTGAAAGTGATCCCATGTGGCGAAAAGTAGAAAACAAAAAATATTCATGGTTGAGTTTATTGGCGACATTGCTAAGGTCAAAAATCTAACCATCTGGGGCCAGATTCAATAAAAATCTGTCTGGCTTTTATGCCAAGCCATGCAGACCTGGAAAAATCAATTTTCTGGAACTTGTAAAGTCTTCCCTAGTCGAGGCAGAGTCAGCATTCCATTCCATTCTTAATCTTAGAACGGGCTTGGGAGACACTCTGGAGGCCTGGGTCAGCCGCAGGTCTTGGCTGCCTTGAGCAGATTCTAGTGGAAACGTGAGACAAGAAGGGTGAAGCACATGAATGTGGCCCATTGTCCAGCTACACATTTCCATGCCTAGCACTATCCTGTGTCATTCATTCCTTCATTTTCCATTTATTCATTAAATGTTCTGGGGGTTCTAACCCTGCGCCAAGTGCTGTGCTATAAGCTGGAAAATGAAGATGGAAACACAGGATCCCTGTTCTGAGTGAGACCACTGTTAAACAGACAATCACAATAGAGTGTCATAAAGGGTCTTTAAAGGAATGTAGAGGACCCTATGGGACCACTGAAAAGAGGCATCTAATTAAGTCTGGGAGAGTAAGAGTCTGTCTGGGAATGCTTCTCCAAGGAAGTGACAGGTGAGATCAGCCTTGAGGTTTGGATGTAGAATAACGGCAGGAGAGGTGGAGCATATGTGGCCGAGAGCATCAGGTGTGACGGTGTGGAGGGGGGTACGCGCATGTGTGTGTGTGTGTGTGTGTGTGTGTGAGAGAGAGAGAGAGAGAGAGAGCGCAACACAGAAAGAGAGACAGAAAGCAATGCAGGGAGAGACACAGAGAGAGAGACAGAGACAAAGAGATAGAGATAGAGACAGAAAGAGAGGGATAAAAGTAGAGAGACAGAGATAGAGAGAGAGAAAAAGAGAGAGAAACAGAGACAGAGAGAGTGACAGAGAGAGAGATACAGAAGCAGAGACAAAGAGAGACAGAGACAGATAGAGAGAGACAGAGAGAGAGAGGAATTCCTAGAACAAGATAAGGAGTGTGTAGCATTCCTCAAAAGGTCTGGGTTTGAGGCTCGGTGACAAGCAGCCCTGTGACACATAAATCTTAAGGAGGGTACGTTTAATGTCATAAGCACAAAGGAGAAATGATCAGAAAAGGGTACCAGGAGACATCAAGGTGGGCAAATTCAGCGAGTGTGGCTTCTTGAATCTTCCTGTTACTCACGGGAAATGGTCTCATGTGGGTTGTGCCCTGCCAGTCAGGGGAACTCCAAGTGCAGGATTGTTATCCTTGTATATCTCCAAATTTAGCACTTTGTAACTAACATAATTACCTTATACAATGCAAAAATGGTCCCCTCATGTTACCTGAGTCAGGCTCCAAGAACCATTTCCCATAGTGCCATTTGTTATCTGGGTGCATGGTCCACCAGTGCTAAAAAATGGCTTGGTAAGACCATGCAAAGTGGATTGTGATTTGCTGTCCTGATGGAGATTTCCTTTTTTTTATTTGCCACTTTGAATCTAAAGATGAATTAAAAAACCCACATTCACACACCTAGAATAAACTGACGATCTGACATCCAGGGACCATTTTCTGTGCTCTGTGAGGTTTAATAGGATCTACTTTAGGCTCACTGGTGGTGAAGCTGTCGGGGCTCCATCACACCTCCCTCACACTTACTCTTTCTGAACGATTATTGGCTTCCTACCTCAAGCCCTTGGGACTCTTGGCCCAAGAGCTTTTTCTGCCCCAGAGCTTCTTAGCCCATGGTAGGGGTGGGCCAGACAAGCTGGAGAGTTCATGCCCATCCACCAGGAGTAGCCCTCAAACGAGAAGTAACAGGAATTGGTGCATGTGCCCCAGTACCCTTGCCCCTGGACTCTGAGGCATGTTCCACCTGGTCTCCCAAGATCCTCATCAGGATTAAGCTCCAGCTTGAGGCGCAGTCAAGATGGCGGCGTAAGCAGACTCGGAACTCACCTCCTCCCGTGGACACAGCCAATTTACAACTACTCGTGGAAAAATTACCCCTGAGACAGAACTGAAAACTGGATGAGAGGATCTCCTGCAACAACGGACAATCCTAACTGGGGTAGAAGAGGCAGAGAGACTCCCTTCTGGAGAGGAAAAACGCCACCTTCACAAGCCGCCAGCTTCACGGCCGCCGGGAGCAGCTCACAGGTACGCAGCCTCCCTGGAGGCGCGGGGTCCTGAGCCGGGGAGTGCCCCCGCTGTGGGCATTTTGTGGACCCAGCACAATCGACACCAGCGGCATAATATCTGACTTTGCCTACTACTAAAGCATTGGGGAGTATCCCCAGAAAACCCGGTTCACAAAGAAACTAAAACTGGCTCTTAAAGGGCCCGCACGCAAACTCACCCGTTTCAGAAAGCATCCTAAAATCACCAGAAAGAAAGGTGCACAGTGCTTTGGTGACAAGAGACTCACCTAATAGGCCCTGAGTGCATCTCGGTGAGGGGTGAGACCTCTCCAGGGACTGGGACATTGGCGGCGGCCATTGTTGTGGCCCAGTGTGGGCTTGCTGACACAGACGCCATTGGAGTTCTCCCTGAGGCCTGCTAGCCCAGGGTCTGCCCCACCCGCTAGAGCACCGATTTAATCCAGCTCAGCCAGGGCAGGCAGCCCACCCTAGAGACTGGCCCCACCCAACAACAAGCCCTCAGGCAACTTGTGGGCCTGCATAGATTGGTGACTGGATTCTCTGCAGCCTGGCAATGGAGCCGACTTGAGCGGGGCAGGGTGTGCACAAGGGTGGAGAGTGTGGGGCCGTGGTGGAGTGTGTGGGGCTCCTGCCGTGGAGAGACTGGGTCCACTTGGGGAGGTCGGGGAGCTCACATGGGACAGGACTGTGTTGACTGTGTGTGTGGACCTGTGGGCGGCAGGGTTTCTCAGCTGTAGAAGACTTGTGCTTCTCAAAGACCCACATAGGAGGTTTGCCCCACCTTCCAAAGCCTGAAACGATTGGGTGCTCCTGTGCCTGAGGCCAGCCACACCCAGCTGCAATCCTCAGAGAGCTGACAAGAGACCTAATAGGCTAGAGGCTTACAGCAATTGTAAGGCCCTGAGCCTAACAACCTGCCACGCTGGGGGTCTACTCACTTAAAAGAAATACTGCAACACAAATGTGGTATTAGAACTTACAGCCAACTGTGCTGGGGTGCCCCACACCTGATAAAGAGACTGAAGGGCCCACAACAACTACAAGCAGCCGAGCATTACAACAGCTGGCCAGGAGCATAACTCAGCCTCCCTGGGCGTCTACAGGGAGAGCAAACAGGCCACAACAGAAGGACACACGTAGCCCACATAGGGGCCACCCCTGGAACATTGAGAACTGAGGGAAGCACACTGGAAGCCTCCTAAGGCATGACTTACATAAGGTCACCTATCCAAGAGCAGGAGACGTAGCTGACCTACCTAATACGTAGACACAAGCACAGGGAAAGAGGCAAAATGAGGAGGCAATGGAATACATTCCAAGTAAGGGAACAGGACAAAACCCCAGAAAAGGAACTAAGTGAAACAGAAATGAGCAACCTACCCAACAGAGAGTTCAAAGTAAGAGTGTTAAGGATGCTCACTGATCTGGGGAGAAGAATAGATGAACTCAGTGAGAATGTCAACAAGGAAATGGAAGATATAAAAAAGAACCAATCAGAAATGAAGAATACAACACTGGAAATGAAAAATACATTAGAGGGACTCAAAAGCAGAGTAGAGGATACAGAAGAACAGATCTGTGAGCTGGACAAAAGACTAGAAGAAATTACCCAAGGTGAATAGGTAAAAGACAAAAGAATTAAAAAGAGTGAGGACAGTCTAAGGGACCTCTGGGACAACATCCAGCACACTAACATCCATGTTATAGGTGTCCCGGAAGGAGAAGAGCGAGACAAGGGGGCAGAGAATCTATTTCAAGAAATAATAGATGAAAACTTCCCTAACCTAAGGAAGGAAACAGACATCCAGGTACAGGAAGCACAGAGAGCCCCAAACAAGATAAACCCAAAGAGGCCCACACCAAGACACATCATAATCAAAATGTCCAGAATTAAAGATAAAGAGAGAATCCTAAAAGCCTCAAGAGAATGTGAAGTTACATACAAAGGAAACCCTGTAAGGCTATCAGCTGACTTCTCAGCAGAAACCTTACAGGCTAGAAGAGAATGGCATGATATATTTAAAGTGCTAAAAGGAAAAAACTTACAGCCAAGAATACTCTACCCAGCAAGGTTATCATTCAAAATGGAAGGAGAGATCAAAATTTTCCCAGATAAGCAAAAATTAAAGGAGCTTGTCACCGAGAAACCAGTGCTACAAGAAATGTTAAAGGGACTGATTTAAGGGGAAAAGAGAAGACCACAAATAGGAAAAATTATCTATTTCCATGATTAGAACGTAATGGATACAAATACACAAAAAAGAGGTTAGATATGATATCAAAAACATAAAAAGAGGGAGGAGGGGAGTTAAGAGTACAGCTTTCAGACAGAGGCCAAACTAAAGTGACCATCAATTCTGTATAGAAGAAGAAAGGAACAGAGAAGGACTACTAAAACACTGAGGAGAAAAAAAAAAGTTAAAAAATGGCAGTAAGTACATACTTATCAATAGCTACTTTAAACGTCAATGGACTAAATGCTCCCATTAAAAGGCATAGGGTGGCTGACTGGATAAAAAAACAAGACCCATATATATGCTGCATACAAGAGACACACTTCAGACCTAAAGACACTCACAAACTGAAAGTGAAGGGATGGAAAAAGATACTCCACGCAAATGGCAATGAAAAGAAAGCTGGGGTAGCAGTACTCATATCAGACAAAATAGACTTTAAAACAAAAACTGTAAAAAGAGACAAGGAAGGACATTACATAATGATCAAGGGAACAATCCAACAAGAGGATATAACACTTGTAAATATCTACGCACCCAATGTAGGTGCACCTAAATATATAAAACAATTATTAACAGACATAAACACAGAAATAGACAGTAACACAATAATAGTAGGGGACTTTAACACTCCACTTACACCAACGGATAGATCATCCAAACAGAAGATCAATAAGGAAACATTGGCCTTAAACGACACACTAGAACAGATGGACCTAGTAGATATATACAGAGCATTCCATCCAAAAACCGAAGAATACACGTTCTTTTCAAATGCACATGCAACATTCTCCAGGATTGATCACATATTAGGCCACAAAACAAGTCTCCATAAATTTAAGAAGATTGAAATAATACCAAGCATCTTTTCTGACCACAACGGTATGAAACTAGAAATCAACTATAGGAAGAAAATCAGAAAAGCCACAAATATGTGGAGATTAAACAAAATGCTACTGAACAACGACTGGGTTAACAAAGAAATCAAAGAAGAAATCAAAAAATACCTGGAGACAAATGAAAATGAAAATACGACATGCCAGAATTTATGGGATACAGCAAAAGCGGTTCTAAGAGGGAAGTTTATAGCGATACAGGCCTATCTCAACAAACAAGAAAAATCTCAAACAATCTAACAATGCACCTAAAGGAACTGGAAAAAGAAGAACAAACCAAGCCCAAAATCGATAGAAGAAGGGAAATAATAAAACTCAGAGCAGAAATAAATGAAATAGAGACCAAAAAAACAATAGAAAAAATTAATAAAACCAAGAGCTGGTTCTTTGAAAAGATCAAGAAAATTGACAAATCTTTAGCTAGATTCACCAAGAAAAAAAGAGAGAAGGCACAAATAAGTAAAATCAGAAATGAAAGAGGAGAGGTTACAACAGACACCTCGGAAATACAAAAGATTATAAGAGAATACTATGAAAAGCTATATGCCAACCAATTTGACAATCTGAAAGAAATGGATAAATTCTTAGAATCATACAACCTTCCAAAACTGGATCAAGAAGAAGTAGAGAATTTGAATAGACCAATCACCAGTAAGGAGATCGAAACAGTAATCACAAACCTCCCCAAAAATAAAAGTCCAGCACCAGATGGCTTCCCTGGTGAATTCTACCAAACATTCAAAGAAGACTTAATACCTATCCTTCTCAAACTCTTCCAAAAAATTGAGGAGGGGGGGAAGCTCCCTAACTCATTCTACAAAGCTGACATTACCCTGATACCAAAACCAGACAAGGATAACACACAAAAAAAAGAAAATTACAGGCCAATATCACTGATGAACATCGATGCAAAAATCCTCAACAAAATACTAGCAAATCGCATACAACAATATGTTAAAAAGATTATACACGATGATCAAGTGGGATTTATTCCAGAGATGCAGGGATGGTTTAACATTTGCAAATCAATCAACGTCATATACCACATTAATAAAATGAAGAATAAAAATCACATGATCATCTCAATAGATGCAGAGAAAGCATTTGACAAGATACAGCATCCATTTATGATAAAAACTCTGAATAAAATGGGTATAGAAGGAAAGTATCTCAACATAATAAAGACCATATATGAGAAACCCACAGCTAATATCATCCTCAATGGTGAAAAACTGAAAGCTATCCCTCTAAGAACAGGAACCAGACAAGGATGCCCACTGGTCCCACAGTGGTGACCCACAAGGTCACCACTCCTATTTAACATAGTACTGGAAGTCCTAGCCAGAGCAATCAGGCAAGAGAAAGAAATAAAAGGGATCCAAATTGGAAAGGAAGAAGTGAAACTGTCACTATTTGCAGATGACATGATTTTATATATAGAAAACCCTAAAGAATACACCAGAAAACTTTTAGAAGTAATAAACGAATACGGTAAAGTTGCAGGATACAAAATCAACATACAAAAACCAGTTGCATTTCTATACACTAACAACGAAGTAGCAGAAAGAGAAATTAAGAATACCATCCCATTTACAATTGCAACAAAAAGAATAAAATACCTAGGAATAAACTTAACCAAAGAGGTGAAAGATCTGTACACCGAAAACTATAAAACATTTCTGAAAGAAATTGAAGAAGACAAAAGAAATGGGAAGATATTCCGTGCTCTTGGATTGGAAGAATTAACATAGTTAAGATGTCCATACTTCCTAAAGCCATCTATAGATTCAATGCAATCCCTATCAAAGTTCCAACAACATTTTTCACATAAATAGAACAAAGAATCCTAAAATTTATGTGGAACAACAAAAGACCCCGAATAGCTAAAGGAATCCTGAGAAAAAAGAACAAAGCTGGAGGTATCACACTCCCTGATTTCAAAATATACTACAAAGCTATAGTAACCAAAACAGCATGGTACTGGCACAAAAACAGACACATAGATCAATGGAATAGAATCGAAAGCCCAGAAATAAACCCAAACATCTATGGACAGCTAATCTTTGACAAAGGAGCCAAGAACATACAATGGGGAAAAGAAAGTCTCTTCAACAAATGGTGTTCGGAAAACTGGATAGCCATATGCAAAAAAATGAAAGTAGACCCTTACCTTACACTATACACAAAAATTAACTCCAAATGGATTAAAGACTTGAATGTAAGACCTGAAACTGTGAAACTTCTAGAAGAAAACATAGGCAGTACGCTCTTCGACATCAGTCTTAGTAACATCTTTTCAAACACCACATCTGACCAGGCAAGAGAAACAATAGAAAAAATAAACAAATGGGACTACATCAAACTAAAAAGCTTCTGCAAGGCAAAGGAAACCATCAACAAAATGAAAAGACAACCTAACAATTGGGAGAAGATATTTGCAAACCATACTTCTGATAAGGGCTTAATCTCCAAAATATATAAAGAACTCATGCATCTCAACAACAAAAAAACTACCAGCCCAATGAAAAAATGGGCAAAAGACCTGAACAGACATTTCTCCAAAGAAGATATACAGATGGCCAACAGACACATGAAAAGATGTTCAAAATCACTAACTATCAGGGAAATGCAAATCAAAACTACAATGAGATATCACCTCACGCCCGTCAGAATGGCTATAATTAACAAGACAGGAAACAACATATGTTGGAGAGGATGTGGAGAGAAGGGAACTCTCATACACTGCTGGTGGGAGTGCAAACTGGTGCAGCCACTAGGGAAAACAGTATGGAGATTCCTCAAAAAATCAAGGATAGAACTACCATATGATCCAGCTATTTCACTGTTGGGTATTTATCCAAAGAACTTGAAAACACCAATTTGTAAAGGTACATGCACCCCTGTGTTCATTGCAGCGTTATTCACAATAGCCAAGACTTGGAAGCAACCTAAGTGCCCATCAAGGGACGAATGGATAAAGAAGCTGTGGTATATATACACAATGGAATACTACTCAGACATAAGAAACGATGAAATCCAGCCATTTGTGACAACGTGGATGGACATTGAGGGTATAATGCAAAGTGAAATAAGTCAGAGGGAAAAGGTCACATACCTACCGTATTATTTCCTTCATTAAGTAGTAGATAATAACAGCAATAAACAAACACATAGGGACAGAGATTGGATTGGTGGTTACCAGAGGGGAAGGGGGGAGGGAGGAGGGTGAAAGGGATAATTTGGTACATGTGTGTGGTGATGGGTTGTAATTAGTATTTTGGTGGTGAACATGATGTAATCTATGCAGAAATAGAAGTACAATGATGTACACCTGAAATTTTTACAATGTCATAAACCAATGTTACTGCAATAAACAAAAAATTAAAAAAAAAAAAAAAAAGGATTAAGCTCCAGAGGCCCACGGTAGAAACACACTTGATCCACACCCTTGCTTTTTTCCTGCCTTCCCTTCCCTGTCTCATTTCCATACTCCCTTATGGGTGGTTTCAGGCATCACTCCCAAATTAAGTACTGACGCTTGAATCCTTGTCTAGGGGAAATCCTACCTAACTGCCAACCAACTTCAAACTCAAAAAACTCAAATGTACTTGAGCTGATAAATTAAGGACCAAAGAGAGGGACTAGGACTATGTCAGGTATAGTAGGAATGAATTTCTCAGGCCCAACACCCAGGTGTGACAAAAAGGGAATTTTATTTTTCTATTACTAAGGTTAGCTTATTTTTGGTGCCTCCTTTCGGGTAACAAGAGCTTAATCTCACCCATCCGGGGTAATCTCAGTTGATTCAGTCCTCTCCCATCTGTGCTTGTCTCTCTGGGGTTGTAGTTAAATTCTAGGAAACTTACACGGCATCAATTACTCAGAGTAGGTGAGGACCTGGCCCTCGGCAGGCGCCCATCCGCTGCAGTTGCTGAGCAGCGAGTGCCTGCTCGTGCCTGCTCGTGCCTGCTCGTGCCTTCACTGGTCAGCATCCCTTCAGGCAGCATCCAGTGATGTGTCTACAGCCCCATCTGAACCTCCGTCCTCCTGTCACATGGGTTCAGCTCTGTCCTAGTCTTCCTGCCTTTAGGGCCTCATCACGTTCATCTCTATCAGTTGGATTCCACGTGTCCTCAGCCACATGGAGAAATAACTGGTCTTTATCAGGACCCCTGGGGTGCTCAGAGGCTCTGTGAGGGTTCCCACTAGCTCATCTAGCTCAACAGCATATGCAGCCTTTTTAAAATTCTGCTAATTTCACATCACGTGAAAAGACTCTGGAGAACTCTGGATCTCGCCACCTTGGGAAGCAAAGCCCAGACAAAGCAACTCTCTGTTCTTGCATCTTTCTTGACCTCTCTTCTCTGCCACCAGCAAATTCTCCACTGGATCGTGGGCAGGACAAGTTAATGCCTCTTCACCCCTGGAGCAACCATATGCCACTAAGAAATGGGAGTTGGGGATAAACTCATCAGCTTCCTTGAAGCCTCCTGGTGGGACAACTGAGTTGTGTTCTACTGATTCTGAGGTACGTTCTGTCCCCGGGGGGGTTGAAGCTCAGTTGCTCACAGCAGCACACCCTGATGAACACACTCTTTACTGGCGTTTCCTCCTTCCCTGTCTGGCTTCCCCATTCTCCCCTTCCAGATTCCTGGAATCACTTCTCTACTCAACCACCTGCACCCAAGTCCTTGTTCCAGAGTCGCTTCGGAGATTATCCAGCCTAAGACACAGCATCTCCCCACTTTTGGGTCATCTGAACACCTGTAGCTGTGCCCACTCTCCCTGTTTGCTGTATGTGAACTTGGGTTGGTACCTGCTGGAGTGATGTAAAGAAACAGCCATTGCTGATGCTGAACTGCCGGATTAAACTATGTTTTTTGCTTCAGCAAAATGTTGCCTTACGATGACAACAAAACTGCTTACCAGACACCTGGAAGAGAAACCGGTTTGCTGGGAATTGTAAGATGTGCTGCCTAATGGCGGGAAGGTATGATGGCATTGGGGGCGGGTGAGGCAGTGAGTCTCAGCCTGTCAATAACTCAGGTGGTGGTGGGTTGCGGTGAGGGCACGACAGGTGTGTTTGTGTGTGCGTGTATGGTGTATTTTGTTAGTGCATGTAGGGGCATTGCATGGTGGAAATATAAGAGGACATTTCAGACACAGAGCTAAGTCAAAATACACAGTAAGCCTAAGTGTGAAGTACTCTAGCTCGGAATCCTGTTGGGTCTCACTCCTTGAGAGAGCGAGCCACAAGGACGAAGAGTAATCGCAGAAGCAGTGAGGGGCCAAGAGCTTCCTGGTTCTTACAATCCCAACTTAGAGGGCAGGCAGGGAATGGGCTGGAACGGCGAGCCCAGAGCACCAGCCTTCTTCCATCTGTGAATGGAGAACATCCCTCCTACGGGGCTGCCCTCCTCCCATGGTCCTTGCCCGGTTTCCCTTGAAGGCGGCCCGCCGTCATTTCCTATCTGGGAGCTGGTGCAGGGAGGAGGCCGAGGCAGACCCCGCCATGTGAATGAAAAGGCTCCCTGCAACGGAAAGCACTGGTGCCCTTGCCACCCAGGTGGGCTTGCTTCAATTTGCCACAGAGGCACAAGGCTGGTAACTCGCATGAGGTCAGCAGAGCAGAGAAAATATTTACCTAAAAATTAGCAGGGGAAGCCCCTCTGGATTTCCAACATGCTGAGCCTGACAAGCTTCAGTCTGTTAAACACCTCAGGCCAGAGAGGGGAAACAGCTCAGGAGTGTGTGTGTGTGTGTGTGTGTGTGTGTGTGTGGTGATGGCAGGCATTTCCCACACAAAACCAGTTGTTCTGGAAGAGGCCCTTCCTTCCATTCCTGGTCACACAAACACCCAGAAGTACCACACAGGCAGTGCCTCTAATCATTGAAAATCGTGGTTTTGTTAGCAGCATGACTTGCTGGTGCAGTGGAAACTGGGTGAGGCCTTTTCAGGATGCTCCTGTGAGGAGGAGCTCTGCGGATTGTCTTGGGCTGAACTCACGTTCGTTCGTTGGTTACGTTGTCCCAGGGCCTCTGGGTGTTTCTACCTGAGAACTTTTACTGCAGAGAAGAGCAATGATCTTCCACTCCCGGGGCAACTGAAGGTACAGTCCCAAGCAGCCCTGCCAGGCATGAATTGTCTTTTAAGCCTGCTATGTTTTTTTTTTTTTTTTTTATGTGCGTGTGAGGAAGTTTAGCCCTGAGCTAACATTTGTTGCCAATCTTCCTCTTTTTGCTGAGGAAGATTGGCCCTGGGCTAACATCAGTGCCCATCTTCCTCTACTCTATATGTAGGATGTCTGCCGCAGCATGGCTTGATAAGCAGTGCGTAGGTCAGCGCCTGGGATCCGAACCCGCAAACACCGGGCCGCCAAAGCAGAGTGTGCCAACTTAACCACTACGCCATCGGGCTGGCCCCAAGCCTGCTATTTTTAATTTCGAAAATTGAGGTAAATTTTGCATATGTTCATTTCAGTATAATATGATATTTCAGATTTCTTGTCATGAAGCAGGAGTTGCATTGTGTTGTTCTGAGGCTTCATGTCCTTGGCACCTATATTTCTCCAGTGTGAGAAGCAAAGTAAGGGACAATGTACTGGACGCAGGACAGGAATTGGGGGCATTTTACCTGATTCTGCAACTAAGTATCCTTGTAAACTTGAGGAAGTCATTGCAGCTCCGTTGTCTTCCTTTCCTTCATCTCCCAAAAGGTTGGGGGGAGCGTGGGATAGGACAGTATTTGAATGATAACTTCTAAAATTTCTTTTGCACTTAGATTCTGAGATTCATTCTATGATTTTAGATATTCTGCTCATATTTTCTAAGCATGTTCTCTAGTTTAAGTAAACTGAACATATACCAATTATTGGAAGTGAATCTACAAAACATATTTGAAGAATAAGAGATCTCAAAGTGGATGACATCGTTAGACAAACCACATCTCAGGGACTAGCCCTGAAGATGTTGATGAACCAGAGAGCCCAAAGGGAAACAGTTAAAACAATTCAGGAACCACTGAAAGTCTGATGGGAGGGCTGCTCTCTGCGGGGCTGGCTATGGGTATGCATGTTTTAGTTTGGGAGGAGAAGTTGGGTAAAGAAGCAGGAAAATGTAACTTTTTTGGTAATTTTTATTTTTATATAATTTCAATAGATACAAAATATACAGAAACTTATTGTTTTCCTGAAAATTTGATAATAGGTTGAAGACATGATTTCATGATACCTCGTCCTTCCAGGTACTTTAGGGTGCATTTCCTAAAAACCAGGGGCATTGTCTTACATAACCACAGTACGAGATCAGAACTGGGAAATTCGACATGGATGTAACACTATTATCTAATCTGTAATCTACATTCACATTTTGCCAGTTGTTCCGATAATTGGCAGTGTCCTGTAGAGCGGTTTTATTCTCCTGGTCCAAAATATAATCAGGGATCATGCAGGACATTTAGTTATTATGTCTCTTCAGTTTCATTTAACCTGGAACAATTCCTTAACCATTTGCTATCCTCCTGTCTTGACGTTTTTGAAGAGTATGGGCCAGTTACTCAGTAGAATGTCCCTCAATTTAGGTTTGTTTGATGTTTCCTCAGGAGTAGATTCAGGTTATGTATTTTTGACACAAATACCACATAAGGTGACTTGTCCCAGTGCCTCCGACCAGGAGACATGTGAAGTGGGTTTGTCCCGATAGGGGGGAAATCATTTCGTCACTTGGTTAAGGTGGTAATTTTTAAAAAAAAATATGACCCTTGGGGGCCTGCCTGGTGGCGCAGCGGTTAAGTGTGCGCACTCTGCTTCAGTGGCCCGGGGTTTGCGGGTTCGGATCCCGGGCGCACACCAATGCACTGCTTGTCAAGCCATGCTGTGGCGCCGTCCCCCATATAAAGTAGAGGAAGATGAGCACAGATGTTAGCCCAGGGCCAATCTTCCTCAGCAAAAAAGAGGAGGATTGGCCTCCGATGTTAGCTCAGGGCTGATCCTCCTCACACACACAAAAAAATATATATATGATCCTTGGATTAAATATGCTGTATGGTTAAGACTTGCTGCTTCCTCTGGAGTCTGACTTCAGCGGGGGAAACGCAGCCTCATTGCAACAGTGCCACCTGCTGAAAAGAAGGGACAATTTTCTTAGAATTTAAGTCTTCAGACATGGCTTGTATTTTGATGCTTCCAAATGTTACTTAACGTAAGACTAGACCTAAACTTTCTAGAGATGGGCTGGTTAGATAGCGAAGCTTGGGGTGAAGACTTCAGGGACTTTGCAAGGGAACACGTAGAGAGGAAAGGACACTTGTGGGAGGTCAGCCTGCACGGTTCTCACACTGTCCAAGGAGTTCAGCCCCCGAGAGTGCCTTAGACGCTAACTCCTAATTCAGGAGTGGAAGGCTCTACCTCACCAGGAACATCTGACAGCCCACTGAGCAGGTGGGGAGGGGCAGCGCCCCGGGCACCCAGCACTCACTGGTCCCACTAGAACCACCAGCCCCAGATCTCACTGCTTATTTTCCTTTTATCTTTATAATATAGTTCCTTATAAACCTTAACTTGTTCCAGCATTTGCCTCATTGTTTGTCTGGAAATAATAAGAACTGTTTGTTTCGCTCTATAATTTGAGAGAAAGGCTGGCATTCCCCTCCCACCATGGAAAACACTCTGGAATGATCTCTGTCATCTTCCAGTCATGCTGGTCCCTGACTAAACTGTTTTCTTCAAAGAAATTTTTCATCTTTTCTCCACTAATCAGAAGTTTGAATGTGAAAATCATAGAAGATAAACAGGATGGCTCAGGTCTAAGGTGTTCAGTTTAACCACCTGTTTCTGCAATACTCCTTGACGTGTGGAAGGACATGAGATCTATTTATGACATTCAAATTGGGATCAAGTTATTTTCCTCTGGTTATTGGCCATTTTTGACTATCGGGAGCTCAAAATTGACCTGGAAGTGGAGAGAGGTGGGAAAGGGGTGAAGATGATTTTGTCTGTAGTTAAGAGTTGGATGAGTTAACAGTGTGATTTGCATGCCCAAACCAGGAATATCTGATATGATGATCTCAGTCTTCGTTAATTGTATCTGGTGTCTAGATGAACGGAGTGGGCAGCTGGGATCCCAGGCCCTGCATTTAACTGTGAACAAATCTGAACAGAGCCCATCACAGGAGATTGAGCAAAATGAGAAGAAACTGAACGTCACGCCATATGAGGGAGGTTTGGGAACTCAGCCAGCACTGGACTTGGGAAGATAGGGGGGACAGGATGGCTGTGTACAACTACTTACTAGTCTGGTATGGAGAAAATTCCAAACTTAACTCTCTTTGACCTAAGGAGTAGAATTAATACTAGTGAATTGAAGTTTCAGAGAGATAGGTGTTACCTTACTGTGAGGAATAAAACAAATTTCTAGCAGTTGAAAGTGTACAAAGATGGTCTGGGATGCTCTGGGGAGTGGAGTTTCAGGAAAAGTACGTGTGGCCAGATAACCTTAATGTCCTATTCAAACTCAGATCCTATAACTTATAAATAGCTTTAGCATTTAACCCGTGGCTTGACCCAATCCATGGTCAACGTTTTAATCTTTAAATTTTAAAAAAATAAGTAAATAAAAAAAATTGGTTAGATTCTTTTATCCAAACCCAAGCCTAGGGTCATGCAATTGACATTTGATTCATTTGTCTCAAAAATTATGTACACATGGGAAAAACATATTTGTAAAAAAATGAAAATCCTTCAAGGGCAGCTCTTTAGAAAAAGATTTGGCACTGAGTAAGGCTATACTTCTACTAAATGCTTAAACTTAATTATTGTATGACTAAGTTTAATTATTGCTAGGAAAATTCCCTATCTTCATAAATTATTTAGAATTCATAAAACTGGGCTCTCTGAATTAGCTCTTTGAAGCACATGGAAAAATCCACAAGGAGAAAAATAATAATTCATTTGTTTCTGAACATTTTTGGTTGCTATTGTTTTGTATCATGTGAAATTGCTATTTGACCATATTTAATTAAAACTGTTATTGGAAAAATGATAGATTCACATGCAGTTGTGAGAAATAATACAGAAAAAGTCTATGTACCCTTTTCCCAGTTTCTCCCAATGGTAACATCTTGCAAAACTATAGTACATTTTTAATCTACAAAATGGCAATTTTTTATGGTTCAACCTAATATATTATAGGTGGATGCCAAAAACCACAAGTTTGACTGGATTAGACCATGTGGATATGTCCCAAATTCATAAAGTATTCAAGTAACTTTGATGACATTGAAACATGGGCCATTACAGTAGTAATGCATGTGGGTTTAGGTTGTGGGAGAGGAGAGGTTTCAAGGAAGATTCTAGCAGCAGGAGAGCAGGGCTGGTGGTTGGATTTTAAGAAATGCCATGGAAGGATCAGGAAAATGAGCATTGGGAAATAGACGTGGTATCCTTGGGTGAAGCCGCAGAGTGGAGGCACAAAGGCCGGAGAAAGCAAGGGGCTAAGGAAGCAGAGGCAGCCTGGGTGGTGCCGGGTAAGAATGGGCTGCTCAGTCTGTAGGTTGAGAAGAAGATGCTGAGAGAAAGAAATTACAGATGCAAGAGAGGCTGGAAGGCATGGATCTGGGACAATAAATAGGAGATTCACCCAAGAAAGGAGAAGAAAACCATTTTACCTCCTTGAAAGAAAAGAGAGAAGAGAATGGGTAAAATGACTTTGACATTTACGTGAACATAGGAGGGAGTGCATTGTAAAATTCACTCGTTTTCAAATGTTTTAAAAACAGTGCAATCCTTGTCTTTGCTGAAATACAAAAGAGATGGAACCAGAGATGGTCTTGTTGAAAGGAGGGTTAAGGCCCATCTTTAGCCTCTCCTGCCTCGAAGTGGCCCCACTTTCACCTTCAAAAGCCTGGAGGTTCCACAAATTCATTAGAAAACTAATGGCGTCCATGGTGGAATGAAATGGGTAAAATATTCCAAGCTTTATGTCTTGCTTTTATCAGGGTACAAAATTTAATTCTCACATCATTCTGTTGTTTGGCAAATAAACTGCAAGATTGCAAAGGGTTTCACTGATTCTTTCAAACAGAGAGTGAAAGCTACAAATTGAACTGTAATGGAGACAAATGGGTTGTCTGAACATAATCACAATAGCAATTGGGCCTACGAGCCCAGAAGGGGCATGATCTGTTCCCCAACAAACATCCAAGAAGCTCAGTTGGTTGTGAGCACATCTTGAACT
The DNA here is from genome assembly GCF_020826845.1 of Diceros bicornis minor. Taxonomy (NCBI): domain Eukaryota; kingdom Metazoa; phylum Chordata; class Mammalia; order Perissodactyla; family Rhinocerotidae; genus Diceros; species Diceros bicornis. The sequence continues at coordinate 48,502,083 of NC_080758.1, forward strand.
AAAAATGTGATGGGCTGCCCCAACACGAATGTACTTTTAGCCTGGATTAGTAAAGATCTAATATTCAGGTTCAGAAATATGATTGCCTCACTGTACAGGCTGGCTGACCACATCTGGAGGAGTGTCTCTGTTGTGAGCCCCATATTTAGGAAGGACAGAGACAAAGTAAAAGAATGTGCAGATGAGGGGGAACAGAGCAGGAAGGGCCACAGAGTTGATTTGCTGTAAATGTTTGTCCAAGAAAAGAAGGGGGAGAGACAGACTGAAAAGAGGAAAAAGGAGGTCGGGAGAGAGGGAAGGAATGAGGAAAGCACATCAAATGATGACACATGGTTATGATTTAGACAATTTTTTTTTCAAAAATGGAGATGAATAAGCTTAAAAGGAGAGAAGTGAATTTGCAAAAGGAGATAAGAATACGGAGGGTAAGACAAGCAGATACATATGTGATGGCCCCATCACTGTAAATGACATTGAGTACAACCCATAATTTGTGGTTGTCAAGGTTTAAAGCTTTAACTCCTGCCATTACCCCAGATGCTTAAGTAAGAATTCCAATACTCTGAACTCCAGTTCTGTATCCCCACCCCAAATTCCCTTGGGTGTTACACACATGTGAGAGTTCCAACATACATATTTATAGGGCAAAGGACCTCAGAAAACACCATCCGTGTTTTCCAAATGGTATTCCACAGAACCAACCAACTCCCTGGCTCCCTCCTTCCCTGGCCTCTTCATCCCTCCCTCCCTACCTCTCTCTCCTCCTCTCTTCCTTCCTTTCTTGCTTCCTCTTCCCTTCTCTACCTCCTCCCCTCCCTCTCTCCTCTTTCTCCCGTTTTCTTTCCGTCTGTCAACTCGTACCTACTGAGCACCACTATCTTCCATATACCTCCCCTACAATGTTGAACAACAACAGATATGGGCCCTGCCCTTGCGGAGCTCATGAGCAAGTGGAGAAGACAGATATTGATCAAACGATTGTCACTTTCATAAATAGTAAATTATATTTCCTTTATTACTACAGAAGTTGAACATTTAGTCTTATGTCTGTGGTGGGTATGACTCTCACAGACCTTTTAACCCAGATGTGAAAACCAACTTTATTTTCATATATCTGAACTTAATTTTAGTCCTTACGGCTTAATGAAAGAATTTGATCTATTCATTTTCAGGTTTAAAAATGAGCCCAACCAGGAATTTCTCAGTCCAATTCAGTAACGCAAACTCGGTCTATTCTTGTTCAAGATCCTCTCTATTCAGGGCTCAGTCCCTTCCTCTTCCTTCTTAAGATAGACCTAAGATTCTGGGAGGTTAGAGGTATTCTGGCCTCAAGACTGTGGCTGGGACAGGGAGGGCTGTGGGGTCTGGGACTGTCCTGGGGCCATGCCGAGCTTTGCCCAGATACAGCTCATCTCATCGTCTCCCGCAGTGGGGTGCCCTGTTCCCACAGCCACATCCATCTCCATGTACCCTTTAGATCTGTGCCAGTGGATCTTCTAATTTCCTGAAATTCTCAAAGAACTCCCACTTGAATTCATTTATGAATTTTATTTTTCTTTAATTCACTTATTCAGCATATATCTGTGTTAACACCTTCCTTTTCCTTTCATCTGCCATTTGATTCCCTCTAGCTTCTTAGGTTATATTTTCATGTGATTTGACTTCTTTATCTTTTATTAATAAAAAACATTTAAGGCTATAAATTTTATTCTGAGTACAATATTTACCACATGGCATGAATTGAGATTTATTGCTTTCCAATCATCTTTATTTCAGAGGAGATTATAATTGAATTTTTAGTTTTTTTGTCCCTTGCATTAATTCAGATATTATATTTTTCAGTTTCCAAGAAGCTAGATTTTGTTGTTGTTGTTAATGTTTGTATCAATGCCTGTGTTAGTTGCATTTATAAAATAATGCTCATAAAGTTTCTACTTTTAGGAATCCTTGAAGATTCTTCATGGAAATTTTGTAATTTTATATTTTCTTAAATGTTCTATGGACACTGAGAAAAGAAGTTTGTAGTGGGTTTGATATTACAAATCTATGTCCAATATATCCATAGTTCCTGTACATTTTACCTCCCAAACACATCTCAATTCTAATTCCTACCATATACATCTTAAAACCCCAAAACCCCGTAATCAGAGCAGGGAGTGCCTTGTGTGCCCAGCTTTACGGTTCTCTGGAGCCCCAAATCAAGTAGTGTAGTGGTTGCCACTGGCAAGAGCAAAGTTGGATATGCCCTTCCACCAACCGCCTCACACCCCCTGCTCATGTGGATTCTGCTCTGTCATGGCGGGTGGGGGTCCAATCAGGTTAGTACTTTTCCTTTAGTCTCAAACCTCAACCAAAAGGTAAAATTATTGGAAGGACATTGTTGATAATCCATCTTTCTATTAGTTTGCATTTGCATAATATCCTTTACTCATCATTTTGTTTTTAACAATTCCATGTTATTTTGTGTAAAGCATTGCTTCTATCGACAGCAAAGTTGAGTAGAGCGGTTTTTAAATCCAAACTGAGAAACTTTTGTATTAATAGAGGTATTTAACCCATTTTGGCATATTGTCTAAATTAGTAATTTGATCTCTGTCATTTAATTTATGATCTCTGCATAATGTTTCTTTGATGACCCCTTTGCTTCTTCTTTCTCTCTGTTTTTTCTCTTACCATATGGAATATAGTCTCTCAGCTTTCTATCATCAAATCTCCCAACTGTCGTGTATCTGTGCTCACAGACTCTATCCTCTACTTGATCACTGCATTTTCAAAAAGCATACCATCTGCCAACCTCTTCTACACAAGAGTATAGAAATGTGCTGCATTTCTCAGCCCTCCCTGGCTATAGTCACTGTTTCTGCCTCTGCATCTCCCATTTCCTTACCGACCCATGCCAATTAGGCTTTTTTTCCCAACACTTCAGTGAAACAAACCTTATCATTGACATCAATGATCTGCATCTTGCCAAGCCAAGAGACACCTTTCAGTCCTTATCTTAGCGACTTCTTTGCTGCGTTTGATGTGGTTGACTGCTTTCTTCTGTAAAAATCTTCCTCTGGAAGTCCGCATGGTGCTAATTCTATCTAGTTTTTTATTCCCACCCTCATTGTCTTACATCCCGGTATTTTTTGCAGTCTACTGCTCCTCCGGTCACATGACTAAATTTGTGGAGTATACTTGAGGTGCTGCCTTCAGTCCCTTAGTATTTTATGCTCAATCCCTGTGTGATTTTACCTAGTGCCATGGCTTTAAAGACTGTCATCTGTATGTTGATGACTCCTAAAGCAGTCTTTCTAGCTCCAGTCTCCTTGAATCCCAAACTCACGCTGAACATCTCCATTTGGATGTCTAAGAAGCATCTCAGATCCAACATGTCTCAAACATAGCTCTGGGTTCTGCACTCCCAAATGCTCCTCTGAAGTTTTTCCCATCTTATTAAATGATGCCACCTTCAACATACCTAAAGATTATCTTTCACTCCTCTCATTCCCAAAGAACCTACATCTAATTCATCCATAAGTCCTGTTTGCTCAATACCCAAAATACATCCCAAAGCTGACCACTTCTCTCCATCTCCTTTGCCGTAAACAAGCCTAATCCACCACCATTTCCTGTTGAGCTACTGCTAAAGTGTTCTATTTGATTAATGTTACTCAGTCAATACTCGCTGAGTTCTTACTACGTGCTAGATGTTTTACAGGGGTTGAGGATGCGTCAGTGGATAAAACACACCAGAAGATCTCTGCCCTGAGGAAGCTTATATTCTGCTAAATGGAGACAGACAATAAACAAAATAGTGTTTGTGTGTGTGAGTGAGACCGAGGGGATAAGTGCTGTGGAGAAAAATAAAGGAAAGGAGATAAGGAAGAAGCTTGAGGAAGTTGTATTTTTAAATAAAGTGGTCAGAAAGACATCACTTCAAAGAAAATATTTTTATAAAAATATAAGGTAGGTGAGGGAGTGACACATGTGGGACCTGCAGACAGTATGTGCAAACACGGAGCGATCATGGTTGGCACGCTGGAGGAACAAGAAGGTCCACTCGGGTGGGGGAGACTAGAATGAGCAGAGTGGTGAGTAGTCTGTCAGGAGGTCAAGATAGTCAGGGACAGAGGGACAGACCAGCAGGGCCTCGAATGCAGCGATGAGGACACAATGTATTATAGACTGAGTGAGGAGACAAGACACAAGAGGTTTTTTTTTTTGTATTGTTTTGTTTAGTTTTCTTAAAATTAAAATAAACTCTTTACTTTTAGAATAGTTTTAGATTTACAGAAGTGTTCTAAAAATAGTACAGAGTTCCCGTATAACGTTCACCCAGTTTCCCCCACTGTTCGCGTCTCACATTACCATTGTACACCTGTCACAACTGAGGGACCAACGCTGGTATATCACTACTGACCAGACTCCGGACTTCCAATCTCACCACTTCTTCTCTGATGTCCTTTTTCTGTCCCAGGATTCCATCCAGGAGACCACATTATATTTAGTTGTCATGTATCCTTAGTCTCCACTGGACTGTGACATTTTCTTAGACTTTCCTTATTTTTGATGATCTTGACAGTTCTGAGGTATACTGGTCAGAATTTTGTATAATATCTTTCAATTTGGGTTTGTCTGATGGTTTTTCATTATTAGACTGAGGTCATTCCTCATGGTTAGACTGGGGTTTTGGGGAGGGAACATTGGCTACAAAATATATAAAATTAGAATACAACAAATAACAGCAAAAACACTCTTGAAAAATTATAAGGTGTATTTCTTAAAAATATCATTAAAGAGTAAATCTATGGAAACATTATAAAACAATTAAAAGCACCCTATATAAAAACCAGTGGTATACACCCCCAAGCTATACTTAAAGGACAAATTTATAATAAATGAACTGTTTAATGTTTCAAATCCAAAAGGTGGAAAAATGAACAACACAAATATCTAAATCAAATAGAGGGAAGGAAATAAAAATAAAAGAAGAAATTAATTAAATAGCAAATAAAAAAAAAAGTAGAGTTGATTAATGAGACCAAATACTGCTTTAAAGAGCATAAAACAGACAGAGGGAGAGAGAGAAAGAAAGAGAGAGAGGAAGGGTATAAATAATATTAGGAACAAATAACGGAACACAAACATATGCAGAAGTATTTTTAAAAACTTTAAAGGTCGACATGAACAACTTTATATGAATAAATTAAAAACCCATGAAATGGACAATTTTCTAGGAAAGTGTAAAGGCCAAGATTGGTCTTAGAGAGAGACTACCAAGAAGGCTCATGACCATAAAGAAAAGTAATAATAAAAATTGAAATGGTGGCCCGTGATATCTCATCCCCAAAGACATCAGGTCCAGATGGTTCTACTAGAACCTGTCAGTAGAAGTTCAAGAAAAATATATTTCCCACTATATCTCAACTGATTCTGAAAAAAAAAAATTTTAAGTAAAACTGCAGGAGTCACTTTACAAGGATTGAAGAAAACTCTTAAGAAAACTAGAAAAGAAAAATACAAAGATGCATGCCTTTGTTTCAAAACTATAAATCCAACAACAAAAATTATTTCCTTGCTAGTTTCACTTAAAGGTAATACAGACCCATCTCTGCGGTTAATACAAATTCATCTTTGCCATTAATAATGTTTAAGGGGGCTCTAATTTTAAAGGCACAGGAAGCCAATATAATATTCCCCATTTTCTTCTTCTATACTTGGCCTGCAGTTATAACTGTTTAAAAAGTGGACATTAAGGCAAGGATTTCCTTCTAAATGTTGGGAGGAGTGTTTCAGGAGAAAATAACATTTACTAATTTTTGCTTGGCAAAATTCACTTGGTGGAATTCTAGGTTGACCCTTTAGATTATATTTTGTTGTGAGAAGCAAGATAAGACTTCATGTTTATTATTTTCTTTACTTCACCTGGGTATCAAGTTGTCCCAGTTTACTACCACCGATCTGACACAACTTCTTTATCCTTAAATAAATCCCCATTTGTACTAGCATCTATTTGTTAACTCAATTCAGTTCGACGGATATGATCCCTGTTCTTATCTCATTACTCACTCTTGTCAATTAAGAATGCTTTTAACCTACTGCAGCGATGATTTTTTTTTCCTCACAAAACAAGGAGTCAAGAGGTAGATGGTTGCTGATGCCCTTTCTTTTAGTTCATTTCTGTCAGGGCTGAATTCTCTGCGATTCTTTTGGCCTTTTCAACATGGTGACAAGATGGCCATTGTGTCCTTATTCAAGGCAAGAAGAGGAAAGAAAGAGAGCGGGGCAGCATCAGCAGGCTCTGACCCCATCACAGGAGCCAAAACAGGATCTCCTGGCTGCCTCTAATTTCAAGGGACACTCAGGTAACTCTTTGTATTTTATGGTAGCTTTCTATATTTCATAAACTGAGAGAAAGGTGTAGGGATGGCTTTTCTAGTTTCAAATTCACATACCCTTTGTTATCAATAGTAATTCCTTCATTTCTCCCTTCATTTCTTTTCTTTTTTCTTTTTTGGAGTAAAAGTGAACTTTTTATCTGAGTAAAAATTGACTTTGTCCCAGAGATTTTTTAAAAATTGTGTCATTATTTTCTAGAAATTTCTCTTTGAAATACTGATTTTCCCTTTCACCAAATGCGTATAAGAGACAGTTTTTTAGATTTCCAAGTAGATTTAAAATTTTTTATTTATTTTTCATTTTATTTAATTGTGGACACAGAATGTGGTTTTGTTATTCATGCTTTTAGCATTCATTGAGGGATTTTTGGTGACCTAAATTATCATCATTTTGTAAGTTTTTATTCATGTATAACAACCCTTATTTCCCTTTTTCTCAAGTAGAGTTTGATATGTTTAAGCCTTTTGGCTCAATTGCTTATAATAAGTAAAATATTAATGGATTATAGTTCTAAATATGAAGCTAAAACTATAAAGCTTCTGGAGAAAAATACTAAAGATTGTCTTTAAGATCTTAGGGTGTGCAGAGATTTCTTGGGATGGATGTAAATGCACACACCATAAAAGAACACAAATTGGTAAATTTGACTTTATAAAAATTAAAAATTCTTAGTCATCAAAAGACACCTTTAAGAAAGTGAAAAGCAAGCCACAGAGTGGGGAAAGCATTGCCAATATGTATATTTGACAAAGAACTTTTTTCTAGAATATATAGAATACAAAATAAATATAAATAGTACAAACATAAATCAATAGGGAAAAGACACACAACCCAATTTTTGAGAAAAGGGCAAAAACTACAACAGACACATCACAGGAAAATAGCCAAACGGTCAATAAACCCACGAAAAGGTGTTCAAATATCATTACTCATCAGGGAAATGCAAATTAAAACACATTGAAATAGTATGCACATGTACTGAAAAAGACAGACAATACCATGTGTTTGCAAGGATAGGGAGCAACTGGAAATCTCATGGATTGATGTCTGGGAGTTTAAAATGGAGCAAATGCTTTAGAAGACTGTTTGGCAATTCATAACAAAGATAAACATATACTTACCCTAACACCCAGCCATTCCTGTCTATACACCCAAGAGAAATTAAAAAAATACATGTTCACAAAAAAAACTTGTACAAAACCATCTGTGTTATATTCATACAATTGATACTATATAACAATAAAAATGAACCAACTTTTTATATACAACAATATGGATGGATCTAAAAAATATGATGAGTAAAAGAAGTAAGACACAGAAGACTACAACCTGTGTAATTCTATTTATATGAAATTGAATAGCAGTCAAAACTATTCTATGGTGAGAGAGATCAGAATATAGTTATCTTAGAGATTGACTGGAAAAGGATATTGGGGAAGAGGGAGAATCCTTTCCCGCCCTTTCCCTTAAAGTTCTTATGGCTGGCCAAATAATTAAAAAGGCAGGTTAGCAGGAGAAAATCAAACAAAATTTAATAACATATATACATGGGAGAAATTCGAGAACTGAGCAACTCGTCATTCTGACTAAGCTGCTCGCTTAAGTATTTTAGCTAAAGGCGAGAAGCGTGTTGAGGGGGTGGTGGTTTGGGATTTCAGAGGGGAAGAAGATGATTCACATGGAGATGGAAATGCAAATGTTTGTCTGACAACTCTTTTCAGGGCCACCTAGAGAATGCGACCTGGGGGGAGACAGAATTTTTGATAAGATGGGCTTGGTGCCTTTCTTATCACAGCATCTATTTTACATTATACCACAGTCATCCTATGGTAGTGGCTCCTTCCTGGAATAGACCTTCTATGTTAAATTCTTTAGGTAGTTTGGGAGGGGAAGCTCAAATGTTCTTCCTGAGTCTTCTGAGCCTCTAGTGTCTTCAGCTTGAAATAATCCAGAGTGGCGTATCTTGGGGCGGCCTGCCCTGAACACCATCAAGGACATGAGGAAAAGTTCTGGGAGGTGGAACTGTCTGTGTGTTTCTTGACCTGAGTGGAGGTTACATGAATATATACATAAGTAAAAATTCATTATGCATCTTACTGTATATAAATGATACCTAAATTAATTTTTTAAAAAACTTAGGTCTTCTGTCCTTATGTTTTATCTACTTCATCTGCTAAGAACTAAGAAAGGTGTGTTTAAGATTCTCATCGTTGGTTTCAAGTTCTGTTTCTTTCCATTTCTCCTTGTGATTCTGCAGCTTTTACTTTTATATTTTGATGTCAGGTTACTTGGTACATAGAAATTTCTAATTGTTTTCTCTTCACTATAGAGAACCACCACCATCATGATTATAAAGGCCTCTCTCTCCAATTTAAATTATCTTTCCTTGAGTTTGTCTGATAATTTATTGGCCTTTGCTTTCTTTTTACTTCCAATTTACATGGTGTACCTTTTCTTTTTTTTTAAAAAAAGTGGTAAAACACATATAAAATTTATCATCTTAACCACTTTTCAGTGTACAGTTCAGTGGCATTAAGTAAATTCACATTGTGCTACCATCACCACCATCCATCTCCGGAATACTTTTCATCTTGAAAAATTGAAACTATGTATCTATTTAACAATAGGTCCCCATTCCCCCTTTCTCCCAACCTGATTCTGCTTTCTGTCTCTGTGAATTTGACTATACTAGATACTTCATCTAAGTGGAATCATACAGTATTTGTCCTTTTTATGACTGGCTTATATCACTTAGCATACTGTCCTTGAGGTTCATCCATGTTGTAGCATGCGTCAGAATTTCCTCCTTTTTAAGACCGAATAATATTTCATTGTATGTATATACCACATTTTGCTTATCCATTCATGCGTCAATCGATGGACACTTGGGTTGCTTCCACTTTTTTGGCTATTTTGAATAATGCTGCTATGAACATGGGTGCACAAATATCTCTTGTGAGTCTCTACTTTCAATTTTTTTGTGTTTATACCCAAATGGAAATACTGGTACATGTTTTTATTTTTTTTATTTTATTAAAAAAATTTTTTTTCTTTCTTTTTTGTGGTGAGGAAGATTGGCCCTGAGCTAACATCTATGCCAATCTTCCTCTATTTTGCATGTGGGACACTGCCACAGCACCGCTTGATGCACAGTGTGAAGGTCCACACCCGGGATCCAAACCTGCAAACCCTGGGCCACCGAAGCAGAGCATGGGAACTTAACCACTACGCCACCAGGCCGGCCCTGGTAATTGTTTTTAAATTTTTGAGGAACTGCTATACAGTTTTTCATAGTGGCTGTACCATTTTACATTCTCACCAACAATGCACAAGGGTTCCAATTTCTTCACATCCTCACAAATACTTGTTATTTTCTGTTTCTGTGATAGTAGCCATCCTAATGGGTATGAGATGGTATCTCATTGTGGTTTTGATTTGCATTTTCCTGATGACTAGTGATGTTGAGCATCTTTTCATGTGCTTATTGGCCATTTGCACATCTTCTTTAAAGAAGTGTCTATTCAAGTCCTTTGCCCTTTTTTAATAGAGCTGTTTGGTTTTGTTGTTGTTGTTGAGCTGTAGTTCTTTACGTATTCTGATTATTGAACCCTTATCAGATATATGACTTGCATATATTTTTTCCCATTCCGTGGTTGCCTTTTCACTCTGTTCATTGTGCCCTTCAATGCACAGTTTTACATTTGGCGGTAGTCTAATTTATCTATTTTTTTCTTTTGGTGCCCATGCTTTTCACGTCATTTCCTAGAAATCATCGCCAAATCCAATGTTATGAAGTTTTTCTCCTATGTTTTCTCATAAGAGTTTTATAGTTTTAGTTCTTATGTTTAAGTCTTTGGTCTTTTTTCCCTTCTTTTTGCTTACAAACTTTTCTAATCACTTAGATTCAGGTGTACTTGGATTTGCTTTTGGAATCAACTTGAGGGTGATTGTTTAACTGTGTGTTTATTTCAACATATTTGTTTTTGAAATTTACTCACTTAAAAGACATGTCTTATTTATGTTACTTCATTTATTTTTTGCACATTTCTGCTTTCTTGATCATTCTGCCTTTTTACCACTTCTTGTACAGTTAAGGTGCATAATAAATCGTCGGAAAAGAACAATGATAAACATTATAATTTTGCTCCATATATTTGAGGAAGGCTTTCTGTTGCCCTGCTATTTGAACAATAGAGTGAAATATTTACTAGATTTCTTTGGCTGAATTTTTTTCTCCTCAAAGCTTAACATATTACAATATCTTCTGGCATAAACTGTTTCCAGAGATTAATGAGCCCAGCCTGGAAGATCTTTTCCTTTACAGATAATCTTCTTTGTTTGTATGACTGTTGTATTCTCTATTTCTCAAGCTCAGGTAATGTTTCAACCCATGTCTTGGTGTTGATCTTCCTTTATAAATTTCTCATCAATACATTCCTTCAACAGTTATATAATTATTTATTGAGCAGGCGTTGTGATGAGAAATAAGGATAAAATTAAGCAGACTACAGGGCTGGCCCAGTGGTGTAGTGGTTAAGTTTGCACGCTCTGCTTTGGCGGCCCGGGGTTCACAGATTCGGATCTCAGGTGTGGACCTACACACTGCTTATCAAGCCATGCTGTGGCAGGCATCCCACATATAAAGCAGAGGAAGATGGGCATGGATGTTAGCCCAGGGCCAGTTTTCCTCAGCAAAAAGAGGAGGATTGGCAACAGATGTTAGCTCAGGGCTAATCTTCCTCACCAAAAAAAAAAAAAAAAAAAAATTGAGCAGAATAAAAGACATTCTCTACCATCATGGAGTTTACAGTCAAGTGGGAAAGACAGATATTCATTAAATTATCACACAAATAAATGTAATACGACAACTTAGAGCTTTAACAAGAGGATGGAACCAGTCTGGAAAACCAGAGAATGAGTGGGAATCAACTCAGTGAAGTGGGGTAGGAGGATGTGCAGGGCTTTAGGCACAGCAACAGCATATGTAAAGGCCCCAGGCAGGAGGGAGCTTGATCTCTATGGGGAATGAAAAACTTTGCTATAATAAGAGCACTAGGAGACCCAGGTGAAGTCAGTAAGCTCCTGTCCTATTGGTCATGTTAGTGATTTGGGTCCTAGTTAGAAGAGCAGTGAAACACTCCTGAAGAGTGCTAAGCCTGTTGGCAAGTGATCACATTTATCTTTTGAGAAGACCACTCTGACTGAATTGTGGAAAACAGGTTGGACAGGGTATGAGTGGATGTGGGTGTACCTGTTAGAAGTATCTGTACAGTATCTCAGGTATATATGGAGGTAGCATAGATAGATGGCTATGTAGGTAGAGAAAGTGGATCTATTTGAAACATAGTTAGGGAACAAAATTGAAAGAAGTCAGTGCTGAGATGACAGAAGAAAACAGAGTTCTCAAAGGTGGTGCTATTCAGGGAGATAGGGACACTAGAAGAGGATCGGTTTTGGGGGCTAGGAGATTATGAGTTTGATTTTGAACATGTTGAGTTCCATCTATTTATTTCTTAAGTCATTCAACCAAAATGTACTGATTGTCTGTTATGTGTCAAGTGTTGTTACAGGTTCTGGGGATTCAGCAATACATAGTTTGATGAGCACATTTGAGGCATCTTCACGACATCCAAGAGGAGCTATCAGGTAGGCAGCTGGACATATGTAGTCTGGAACTCAGGATGTAGGTCCGAGGTCTTGGTTGAAACTATACACATATCCATCTTTGCATGCAGGTGATAACTGAAGCTGGAACAAAGGTGAGATGATCTGAGTCTTAAATTCTAAGGTGTAGGGCCGACCCCGTGGCTTAGCGGTTAAGTGCACGTGCTCCGCTACTGGCGGGCCCGGGGTTCGGATCCCGGGCGTGCACCGACACACCTCTTCTCCAGCCATGCTGAGGCCGCGTCCCACATACAGCAACTAGAAGGATGTGCAACTATGACATACAACTATCTACTGGGGCTTTAGGGGAAAAAAAAAAAAGGAGGAGGATTGGCAATAGATGTCAGCTCAGAGCCAGTCTTCCTCAGCAAAAAGAGGAGGATTAGCACGGATGTTAGCTCAGGGCTGATCTTCCTCACACACACAAAAAAAATTCTAAGGTGAGATCATTGAGTAAGAGGGGAAAAATAAAGGAGTCCCTGGGACTACACCTGAGGAACATCAACTGTTAAATGGTTGGGTTAAGAAGAATACACCAGGATAGGAGCTAGAGAAAGAGCTGGCAGAGAAGTAGGAGGAAAACAAAAAAGAGTTGTGACCAGAGTAAAGGGAAGCAGGATACAGAGGTCAGCAGTATTGAATGTGGCCAAGAAGTCACGTCCAATGAGGCCTGAGTAATATCCCCCGTGAGATGGAAGTTGCCACTGACCCCCAAGGGCTGTTTCATTGGAATAACGGGTGAAAGGATAGTTTGGAGTTGGTGGAGGGTGAATGGGAGGTGAGGAAATTGAGAGAGCAAGTATGGAGGCCTCTTTCAAGGGAGTAGGGGGTGACCTGTCCTCTGGAGCAGGGAGCCCAAGTTCAAACCATCACACTACCATTTGTTAGCTGGGTGACCTTGGGCAGATCACCGTCTGTGACTCCACTGTCTCATGAGTAATAATGGGATAATGTTGGACTTGCCTCATAGAGTGTGGGTGAGGATTACCTAAGACAATAGTACACGGAAAGTACTTGAAGCAATGTCTGGCTTACAAGCGTTCAATAAATCTTAGCTGTTAGTGCAAGTTACATGTTAGAGGAAGTTTCTACATCTTTCCTTTCCTTCCTACCCCTTCCCCTTCTCCTGCCTCTCCCTCCTTCTCCTGTTCCTTCCTCTCCGAGCCTCTCCCGGCACTGTGCTACTTCTTCTTCCTCTTCCCTTCCTCCTTCTCCTTCAGGTACTTTTTCTATTTTAATAAGATACTTGAACATTAGGCTCCATAGCCTGCATATGTTGTGTTTTTAATTATTCCAGAAAATCTGACCCATCTTGTACCAGACCAGGTTATTTGGGAAGTGCTGATGATTTTATAAACACACACACACACATTTGAATGGACATTTTTTCCAACAGAGAGGCTGTGGGCCAAGTAAAAAAGGTATCTGTAAACAACCAAATGGAGCTTGAAATTCGATGAGAAAACACATGTATCTCATCGATGTATGAGATGTATGTAAGATAACTTTGATACTGTAAGAGTTATTTCTGAAGCAAATTTTTTTCTGAAAAACGTTGGTCTTCCATATAGAAAAATGAAAAATGTGAGCTGCTTCTCGTAGTGAATTAAAGACTGTATGCCAAAAGAGTCTCCTCTTGAGGCCAACTTGAAATCTTTTACATGATAAAAATAATATATAAATATGCTTAAATAAGTATGTATGTATTTCTACTGTTACTTTATCTTTATTCATTTAATGAATGTTTCTTCACCTGGCACCTCGCAGAGAACTTGTGATACGAAGGAGAATAAGCTGCAGGCAAGCACATTTCCTCAAGGACTCGGCTGCTGGGGGAAAGGATGTATGAATAGAGAGGTGCAAAGCCATGGGATGAGCATCATACAATTCTTCAGCTGTACAGCAGCTGTGGAGGATGCTGCCTCTCCCTGGAGGAACTGGGAGAGGCTGAGCAGATGGTACTTTCTGATCTGGGTCTTGGTGAATAAGTTCTCATGCTGGGAAGAGACAATGAACACCCTGGGCACCTGGAACAGCATGTGCAAAGACTCAGATGCACAAAGGGAAATGGGAATTTGGGGAACCAAGAGAGGATTCCTGCAGCCAGAAAGTACCGCTCCTGAGGGGAGGGAGCTACACTAAACCTTGGTCAGTCTTAAAAATCATTTCTTTCCAAGCATTTTGTGATGCTTTATGACTGTTTCTTTTCTACTCACTGACAGCTTAATTTTCTAGGATATTTTTCACCCTAGTGCCTATTTAGGTATAATACCAGTATTAGTTTATTTAATAATCATGTTTTGGCTGCAGGCCAAAGCAGGGCTTATAAACACTTCTATAAAATAAGGAGAACCTCCTGGATTCTTCAAAGTGCTAAATCTGTTTTGCACAAGACCAATTTTAAACTCACCCCAGCTACTCCACTGCTAAAGCAGATGTCAAAACTCTTTAACATAAGCAATTGCTGTGATAAAATTTTAGAGAGTTATTAAAGCTTGTAAAACAATAACAAGTTACAAGAACTTTTGAATAAATTAGTTTTTTGTTTGTTTGTTTGTTTGTTTTAAGGATAAGGGGAGACTGGCTGAGTAGCCAAAAGAGTTTGAATGTGGTATTGCCCAATACATTGCGATTTCCACTGATTCCCTTCCCTGGGGGCGGCGGGGGGTAGGGGGGCGGTGGTTCTCCCAGGAGTTTAACTGGAAAGGCCATCTACTCAGTGCACTGAAAGGACTCTGGCTTGGTTTTCATTGAATCAGGAATGACATTGGCCAATTTGCAGAGTTTTCTAGAGAGAGGCTGAGTTGAAGAGACTTTTCATGCTTTATGTTGCCTGATGAATGTCTAGTGAGGGGGGACACTTACTGAAAGTTCATTTCTATGCCATTGTCTGTAATTGAAAAGGCTATGTAAAAAATAAAATATGTCAGCAGTTCCCGCTGCCTGCCTTGCATCCTTGAAAGCCGCGTACATTTTAAGTTATCCCTGCAACTTAAAAGAATTATAACCACAGAGATTGTGAAGGAGCAGCTGGCTTGCAAAGCTGCTTTGGGTAAAGCTGTCAGAGCTCATGAGTAAACAGAATCTGAATACAGACGCTGCATGTAGGGGAAATCAATTGCTTTTTCTACAAAATAAAAGGAAGGGTTTTGCTCAGGGCAACGTGACGATGACTTGCAACTGTTCTGTATTAACTGCGACTTTCTTCTTGCTTTTCCACCGCCTGATTTTCCTTTATTGCACAGCAAACAGTTGAGATTGTGTATTGTGCACTGGGAATATTTAAACTGGAAATAATTAAAATATATATTTCATTTATAGTGGGCCTTATGTGAGGAGAAGTAAAGACTGCCACAGCTTCCTGAGTATATGAGTTAATGTTGTGTTCTGCATTTTCTTAATTTTCCACATTTTAACTGCCTCTGTTCCTTATTTGGGAGCAGGCAGCTTTGAGAGGCATGGGATACAGACTCGCTGGAGCAGAAACTTAGAGTTCTCCCGAATATGAGGGGATGGCATGGAGGAGGTCAGGTTCATCATGTGGTTTCTTGACATTATTTTCCTCCAGTTTCTCCCTTCACTGACAGAGCTAGCATATTATTGAGGATAAGTTTCAAACTAGAGATTGGTTTAAAACCATTGTGTGATTCCATTAGGGTACGTTTTTAGAATATGATGAATAAGTGTAATTTCAAAATGAAGTTCCAAAAATAATTACTAAAAAAGAAAAATACAGACTCAACTGCAAAAAAAAAAAAACACAAAACCACAACTGTGTGTGTGCGTGTGCGTGTGTGTGTGTGTGTGTGTGTGTGTGTGTTGTAAGTACCTTAGATACATATCCGCAGCAGAATGAATGAAGTCATTGGTAGAGGAAAGGTAAAGGCCCATTTTTCAGAATGAATTTGGACATCATTTTGATGGAGACTCAGCTGGCAAAAACAAAGCCAGAAATGAGATACAAAGACTAAGTTGATTATAAATCTTGGAGCTTGTTTGTATAACTGGGTTGCATGACTGAAGCTTAAAAAGGAAAAAGTGTCTTACGCAGAGTTACAAGTGTGCTTTTGGTCATGGTTAACTATAAAGGGAAGAAACATGAAAGTCACTCTCAAAATGTTTGGAGATACAAACTCTGAGGGGGCAACCCAAGGGGTCAGGATGTATTCTCATTTATTGCGTGATTTTTCAAATTGCGAAGAAATATTATTTCTAGAAAGGATTGACGCAAAGTGATAAGTAAAGGCAATGAATCGAAAAATAAAGCACGAAGGGCACAAAACATTTTATCCCCATAAGATAATCCCCATAAGAAGTCAGTGACAGGATGAAAAAGTATCTTCCTCAATAACAACCCACAGCATCTGGCTCCGAGCCGGACATGAAGGAGGAATACGGACACGCTCTTCGAAATCGCCTGGCTTTCTGGCACCAGGCAGTTGATCTCTCTGAAATTACATCCTAACATCCCTGCAATCAGATGATTATGAATGTTCATCTCACTGAATGGCGTCTAAATTTACTAAGACCGGTCTGAAAAATAGAGAAAATTTCTGAAGGTTGAGACAAGATGAAGAGGAAGATATAGAGAGAGATGAATTGAGTTCTATCTTAGGTTGGAATCCCCCAGAAACCGACTCTCAGACAAGGACTGGGGTATAAGCAGTTTATTGGGAGATGATCCTAGGAAGCTCTGTGAGGGAGCAAGGAGGAGAGACAGGGACGGGGAGGAAGCCAACAGAGCATTCTATCTGTGGGGCATCCCTGAGAACCTGTGTTGAACACGCCTCAGAGTCGTCCCACCCAAAGGAGACCTAGGTCAGGGGAACAAGGGTCATGTCTTGCAGGTCTCTCCACCTGCTACCTCCTTGGCTAAATAAGTGTTGGCGGAGGGCAACATGAAGTGACTCCTTTGAGTGGGCGAGAGCCCTGCCCCTGTGAGTGAAATGCCCATGGCCGGTTCTGGCTGCTCGGCTTGGTTTGACCACAGGAGCGTGAGGCAAGACACAATTTGAATCTTCATGTAACTCTGTCGTGACCTTTCCATCCTATAGGAACAGACTGCTATACCCCACACCTGACCTCTTTGTCTTGTAGTCCTGTGTTATTTGTTGTTCTTGAGAGATGCCAGGCAAGAGCATAGAACAAGTGTGTAAAAACATTAACTATCTAGTAAAATAGGTTTCAAACAATTACATCACGTATGACACATGCCTTACTAGTGGTGAATTGGACATCAGCTTTGTTCAAAGACAACTCATTTTTATTGTCTTATCACCTCAAACAATTCTTTACAATGTACTTTCCCCATGCTTCCTTACTAGGAAAAAAGAATGGCTGGTAAGTACATCAGCGTAAGTTAGAGTGCCTTTGGCATCCCTGGATTCAGCCTGTGTTCCCTCCCTCTCTATCTTTAAAGGTTTGTGAACTTCTTGTCACCAACAGACAACTGAGATCCAAACATATGTCAATGTGACTCTGAGCAGAAAATAATGGTATGATCCCAACAAAAAAAAGCTCTGCATAATATCATAGCTTCTTAGGTTTGGAAAATGTCCCCGGTGTCTGGAAGAAATGGAGAGAATCACTTTACTCTTTCAGATTAACTGGCATTTCCATCACCTCCAAACACATTAGTGTCTCCTTCTAACACACTGGTGTTTCTAAATATATTAATAAAAGATTCTGAGACTCCCTTGGTGAAAGCTGAGGATGGGTTCATAATCCAAGAAGCTTACAATTATGAAAGATTAAAACAGCAAGAAGTAGTGAGTGCCATCTCGGTAGTCTACGTGAGCTTGTCAACAGACCGCTCTCCCTTTAGAGCTGCCTTCGGATGGTCTCTCCATTTTCACTTGAACAACAGACGTGGGAAGCAGAATCAGCAGGAGGGGAGGTTCCAGAGGACCCATTGGTCTGCCTTTTCCACAAGTTCCTGTGTGTAAATTTAAATGAGATTCTGCAATTCTTACCTGGACGATGTGCTATAACTCTTCCTAGCATAAAGCCAAGGGCCGAGGCATCATCACCTTTGAGGAACATTTCTTACATGACTATCTCTTACTTTAAGTGCTGGAAAAAGCCCATTATCTAACTGCCAAGGGGAGAGACAGTGAACTGCCAGGTAAGCAGCCCTGCCTCATGCCCAGTGCTTCTCATATAAGATTGCACTCAGTCCTGACACCTCCTCCTCGACATCCTCATCTTCATCTTTATGTTGCAGATGAAGGATCTGAGGTTCAAAAAGGTTTTGCCCCATGTCACACCCCTTGCAGAGTTTGGAACCCAGGTTCATCTCATTCCAAAGCCCATATGTTTTCCAGTGTTCCAGTGTTCTTTAGGACAAGACATTTCCCTTACGTGTTTTGCTCTTAACCATCTAAAAAGTGCTTTCGCACATGATACTCTTTCTCGTAGTAACGAACTGCAGTGTTATGTATTATTTTCCCTGTTTCACAAATAAGGAACCTGAGGTATGTGAGATAAGGGATGCGTAAGCACAGGGAGAGAGGGAATCACCAGCTCCAAATTCTACACTATGGAGAATGAAAATTTGTTTACATTGCTTTCCCAATTTTATACCTGAACACCAAAGTGAGCATAGCAGACAGGTTCTTTGCATACACAGTGAGATTCTACAGGATTTCCTTTCTGACACATACATTGTGCTTGCTATGTTAAAGGTGGCTGTTGAGTCTTTGCTCTCCCATCCACTGAGAGGTGGAATCTCATTTTCCTCCCCTTGGACCTGGACTTGACGGATAGAATACAGTGCAAGTAATACTCTGCAACTTCTGTGGCTGATTGTAAGAAGCCTTGCAGCCTCCTTCTGGGCTCTGGAACACTCTCTCTAGGAAAGTTCAGCCTAGGGCAAGCTAGCCACCACAAACAAAGTTGAATGACCCTGAGACCACCATGCTGTGAGAAGCCCAAGCATGGGGAAGGGCATCAGAGTGTGAGTGAGGAAACTATCCTGGAAGTGGGTCCTCCAGGCCCAGCCACCCTGGTGGATCAGAGACAAACTGCCCAACCCACAAAATCATGAGAAAAGTAAAATGGTTATTTTCAGGCACTAAGTTCAGATGCTGTTTGTTACATAGCAATAAAGTACTGGCACATATATCCTATGTGTTCAGGGACAATTTTGAGCAAAACCAAAGAAGGTCCTAGAGTACCCTTATGTGAATCTGTAAAGGTGTGGCCTCACCTTTATCCATTATCACCCCTTCCCACCCCTAGCTCAGCACACTGGTCTCTTTATTTAACATGGAATGACCCAGCCATGGCTGGCTTGGATGGCTGGGGCACTAGTGAGGGAAATTGATGCATCTTGTATCCCCATCCACAACCCTGTCTCCTGCCTGTAAATCCAGGTGGTTCTTCTCACTGTTGGAGCTGAGAGAGGGTCCAGGCCCCTTCTTTATGTTCACTAGATGCCACTGCAGCACCACAGAAGAGCATCAGATAAATGGTTTAAATAAATTATCTGTCACTCAAAGAAATACTTTTAGCAGCTGCAGAGGAAAGAACTTCTGTCCTTGCCACCCCGTGTGTCAGACACCAAAAGCTACAGAAGCAACTTGAAACTCATGTTCTCCTGATGCTTAATCCTTTTCTTCCTTAGAGAAGGCATATGAGATCTGCGTCTTATTTCTGTGTCCTGGTAGAATTCTATAAGCTTGCTGAATGGGTCATGGAGACTCGGTGCCATCTTTCTACTGAAAGCGTGGCTCATTGTTGTCCTCAGCAGCGGACGGAAAGGAGAGGGCATTCACGGCCTTGATAAGTGAGCCAAGGACTAATTTTGATTTACGTCCTTCTCAAGGCTTCACCATGACAACGAGGACATAACACAGCTATAAAATTGAGGAAGATTATTTGTTTTAATTCCCGATCTTATTTGTGATTCAGCAATGTGGCTGGGCATATTGTGGACAGACTTCGGACTTTTTAGCTTTCCACATTCAACAGTACTCAGCTGGTCTGCACCCCATGTGATGGATTGAATCGAGCCCCCTTCAACATTCATATTGAAACCTTAATGCCTAATGGGATTGCGTTTGGAGATGGGGCCTTTAGGGAGGTATTTAAGGTTAATTGAGGTCGTAAGAGTAGGGCACTAATCCAATAGAACTGATGTCCTTATAAGAAGAGGAAAAGACACCAGAGATCTCTTTTTTTTGCCAGGTGAGGACACAGAGAGAAGGCGGCCTTCTATAAGCCAGGAAGAGAGGCTTCACCAGACACCAATATTGACAGCACCTTGATTTTCAACCTCTAGCCTCCGGAACTGTGAAAAAATAAATTTCTGTCGTTCAAGCCATCCAGCGTGTGGCATTTTGTTATGGCAGCCCTCGCAAACTAATACACCTCCATTCTGATTTTTTATCAGATTCTATCCTCTTGGAGGGTAAGGGGTGAGGTGTATACAAATTCAGTTTTGTCTCTTCTGCTATTTTGGAACCTGCTCTGAAAACATTTTTTCATGACTTTTCATGACACTTGGGATCAAAATTTATATCTTTTAGAAAAAAAATAATTTGGGTAGAATCTTGCAAAATATGCGTTTGGTGGAGTAGGGGTGCCTTTCAACTTGAAGTCATTTGGGATCCCTAATGATCTGAAGACCTTTCCTTTGGTTGAGCTATGAACAGGCACGTGCTGTCAACACACTCATTCCTCACTGTGGAGCTGGTTTCTGATATGGTTGGGGACTTGTAGATATTTGATGAATCATCCTTTTCCTCCTGATAGGGCCTTCATTTCAGTGAATTGTGCACATGCAGAGTCTATGGCAGGAGGGTAAAGAGATCAAAATGCCCTGTTATGTTACCTCCCCACATTGGCTGTTTTTGACATGCACTGGGGCCAGAACAAATGATCAGCCAGGATACCAAACACAGTGGTTTGAATCAAGGAAGTAAATGTTTGGAACCCATGGTGTGGTTTGCTTCATGGGGAGATGGTTCTGTGTGTCAGGAGTGGCATCAAGAAGCTGAAAAACTAGTAAATTGCCGTGGTGCTATGGAAACCAGTGGATGTCAGCTGAATATTTGCTGCTACCAGCAGACAGATGAGTGTGAAATTCATGATATCTGAGGCCATTAAACAGCAACATCTTTGTTAGTGAAGAGGATGGTCCTACTTACTCAACTGATTTTCCAGGACTGTGTAACTAGAGGTAGAATTAAAATATAAGACTGAATTCTAATTGTTTAAATAGTGCAACGATCTCACTAAACTGTAAATATTAACACGTAATTTTATTTAAAACACTGTAGAGTAAGCATGGGGTGTAGCACTTGGATCCCTTTAAGAAAGAACTTGCTGACCAGCAGGGAGAGAGCAGATAGCAGACAGCCCCCAGCTGCAGCACTTTTGGAATCTGTCACAGTTTTTGCACTGAGACCTCAGACTTTCCAGGCAGCCCCTGGTCAATGATGGAACATTCTAGGGTCTGGTTCTTTCTACCCAACACTGGAGCTTCCTTTTATTTACTCAGGACTACCCTGCAGGCTGAGGCTTTTCCTACCCAATCTTCTTTCCTTCCCCTACTCCTTTCACAGGTGTGGGACCTGCACCATGATCTGAAGACCTTCTCTCCCTCCTCCCGCTCTCCCTCTTTATCATTCACAGGTATTACCCCCAACAATACTCTGCCTTGGCATCTGCTTCCTGCAGGACCCAACAGACAGACACCAAATAAAGTAAAACAATGCATATTTCACCTTTGGCTTTTTACTTTATCCGCTATCTCAGGGTTGCCAGCTGAAGTGCCAGGAGAACCATGGAGCAAGCAAGAAATTTGGTTGGGGCTCTTGTTATTGCATTTGAGAGCCAGAAAATAGACTTTTTTTTTTTTTTTTTGTGAGGAGATCAGCCCTGTGCTAACATCCGCCAATCCTCCTCTTTTTTTGCCGACAAAGACGGCCCTGGGCTAACATCCGTGCCCATCCTCCTCCACTTTAATGGGACGTGGCCACAGCATGGCTTGCCAAAGCAGTGCGTCAGTGCGCGCCCGGGATCCGAACCAGCGAACCCCGGGCCGCCGCAGCCGAGCACGCGCACGCAACCGCTTGCGCCACTGGGCCGGCCCCGACTTCTTTTTTTATCTGACTCATTTTCACTCCCTAATCTTTAAAGCTACTTGGTCATCCTAAATTTATTTTGCCCCTGACGTGCTGTCATGATTATCTGCTGGGGTTTTCGTAGTTGTAGAACCAAAGAGCTATGCAAGAGCAATCTGCGCAGCCCTGAGCCGAAGAACCCAAGCTCCAATTCGGCTTCACGTGGCAATATTTTAACCAGAAACTTCATTATAACGGAGTTTCACCACGAAGGATTTATTAATCACGATATTGCTGTTTTTAGACCCTTGTCTAAAGCAAAGCATCATTTGTGAACATTTTTGGCTGTCTTTAGAACTGAGTGGCAGACTCTGATGTGGGAGACATCTAGCAGCCGCCCTGGCTACCACGGAAAAAAGGGCGTGGCTGGTTTGTACCTATGCTCTATCATGCAGCCTCTCTCTCTAAGGAAAAAAAAAGTGGCCTCGAGGGTCACAAAAGTCCCGCTTTAAACATGATCATCAGTAACAATTGCTTTAAATAATAGCGACAGCATCTCCTGGGAATTCAAAGGCAACATATCGATCTGTTATGTGGGGTTGGCCATTCAATCCAAGAGGAAGACTGCAGATGTGTTATACTCTGCAGTTAGCCAAGTTTTGATTATTATGAAAGGGTTGATCTGTGTCTTGATAGTCTTTTTAGCACCCAGAAAATCATACCATCTGATAAAACAGGTTGAAAAAGAAAAATAGTTAGGCATATATGATAGAATATTTCTAAAAGTACAGTTAAGAAAACATGGGCCTAAACTGACAGGAGAAACACTTGACCCTATGAATCCTCACTCGTTCAGGTAGATTGTTGGGGAAATTATTTCAAACTGATGAACAGTCTATATTGCAGATGTTAAAATGTGGTTTAATTTCTAAAATTTGTGTGTAATAACACAAGCTCATAGCTAGCATGTTTTACTAACACTAGGTGGAAATAAAAGCTCTGGAATAAAAATCTTGTGTCTTTCTAGCTTTGCGATCCTGGACAAGTCAATTAACCTCTCTGAACCTCTGCTTTTCATGTGCAAAAATGGTAACCCTGGTACCCAGCTAATGGAACTGCTGTGAGAATGTTGGGAAGAAATACATGCTTGGCGTGAACTTTGAACAAATGATTCCAGACACAAATGGTGGTGATGATGGTGGTGAATAGAATACAAAAACGTATATAAAAGTTGAAAAATTACTTGAAGCCTTATTTACAGTACTTATTTTGTTTATTGAAACTATTTTTGAAAGCTGAAAATATGTCAAGTAATAATTGTTATTATAAATTCTGAATCAGTGAGATTCATTTAATAAGGTAAATGGGGTATACTGAGAACATTTAAGATGATCATTAAATTTATTTGACTTTTTTACTGTCACATTTACTACAAAATTGTGATTAAAGATACGTTTCTCAAATGTTTCTGAAGTAAACACAGCTCCATCCCCCCAAATCTCAAGTGCATTAATAAATCTACTCAGTTCTTTGTTTTGTTTTTGATTCTGAGAAGAAATTTTGAAGATCACATTGAAATAGAGCCAGATGGTCAGATATGACTTTTCGCGTTAGGTGAATGCTCATAATTTACTTTATCCTGAAGCAACCACAAAAGCAGAAATCATGGTGAATGGCCTCCAAGAACATCAAATCCCAATAATCTCGGGGGTTTTATATTCTGTCAAACATTTCATCAAATGGCATGAGAAACATATATTTCATGTCCTTCTCATTTTTAAAACGGCTATATCTTTTACATTAGAGGAAAGTAGTTTTGATGTTTTAAATTACTGCATATAATAACATTCTTCTCTAGAAATGTATCTTTTCTTTGTTTAAGCTAATGCTAAGGTTTTTTTTAATAAGCACAGTTGATTCGTTTAATTCTCCTTCAGATAAAATGTTTAAAATCTGAAATCATTCTTTTCTACCTTAAATAAAACAAAGAAACAGTTATGATTTCAGGTGCACAAGATATTTTAAGCTTTTTCTACTGGATGGAATTTTTCAAAATTGATGAATAGGTAACATATAGTAGTCAGGATGATAACTAATCTGATTTTAAAAAAAGAAATGTGGGCTTGCGTAGCAGAAGAATTGAGAAATGTGTTATCTAAATATGTCATGGGATATACTGACTTTAATCTGTAACATATGTGAAGTTTAATCATTAAGCAATGAATTCCTTTTCTGAGGTCCGTATGGTGAATATCAATGAATATAATATTTTTTGAGCTGAATGAAATGCCCAAGACCAATCTCTCAAGATTTAATTACCCACTTAAAAGTCCCTAGAGTTCTTGAAGGAAGCCCCGAGACCCATAGATCATGCTACTTGATGGTAGCTACGCATTGGAAGGCAAGGCCAGTACCTTCAGGGTCAGCCCTATCTGGAATTTTGGAGTGGGTGACCTCAGATCAGAGAACTCACCCCCACTCCATTTATTGGTGCCCGTTGTAGATCCCACAAACCCAAGGTGCCTGGCCTCCTGACCACAATAATAATAACAATAATAGAATAAAGTAATAACATTAACTTCCAATTAATGAGTGTTTGTATACCCTAGGCACCATGTGAGATATTTAAAATGAATTATGTCTAGTTTACACATCATTCATTCAATTATTCATTCATTCTTTTAATGAGTTTTTATTGCAAAACTACAAGCCAGACCCTGGCCGAGTTCACAGCAATGAATGAGTGTGTCACAGAACTGACACTGCGGTGGAGTGGGGAAATTGACATAGCTTCTGCAGCAATAAGCAGTAATTGCACACCGAGAGATGCTGTGTTCAGTGCTGTGGCAGAACTGAACAAGGTCACAGAACAGGGAGAAGTGAAGGTGGAGCGGTGGGTCCACCTTAGATAGAATGGTCAGGAAAGGCTTTTCTAAGGAGATGCCAGCTGAGCTAAGGCTGGAAGGACCCTGGGGAGCAGTAAGTGCCACTCTGTGAAGTGGAATAGAGTTTGGTGGATATGAGCAAGAGAAATGAGGCCAGTGTGGCTGGAGGGTAGTGCATAAGAGAGACGGCGTAACCAAGTGGGGGTTGGGGGCTGGGTGTGACGGGGCCTAGGAGGCCATGCTCGGGACTTTCTATGTTCTCCGAAGAGAACTCATGGGAAACACTGAAGGACTGAAAGGTGGGTGGTAACATGAGTTGATTTATGATTTTAAAAGATTCCTCCATCTGTAATCCCAGATGGATAGAAGGGGAGGGAGTGGCGATAGTGAGTGAGCTTCCAATTAGGAAGCTCCTGTAGCCCAGCTGATGATGACGGTGGCATGAACCATGGGGCAGCAGTGGAGATGAAGGGCAATGAAGGGTTTGGAAGTTGGACCAACATGACTGGCTGGTGACGTCAACATAAGGGATGAGGGAAGGAAGGGTTTTGGCCTTAGCAACCTGGCTGTGAAGAGACCAATGAGCGAAATGGGAAATTTGGGTGAGGAAAGGGTTTGGGGGATGAAATTCAGAAGATTTATTTTAGATATATTAATTTTGAGAAATCATTTGGACATCCAGTCTGAGATTTTAAGCAGGCAGATTAGGTACAGGTCTATGATGCTTTATCCACAATTCAAGAATCCATAAATCTCTAAGAAATGAAAATTTTTCATAACTCTTTTGACAGCAAAATCTGACCTGAACCAACATGAGGCTCTTGACAGTCCTGGTTTATCCCTCTGGGAATGTTCATACATTCGAAACAGAGCTATTGATGTGTCTGATTACAGGGTGATTCCCCAGACTTCACTTGAGGGTACAAAGTACCATGTGCACCAGATTAATTTTCTAAAATCCCCAAGGTTGAAACACATTTGCACCCCTCCTGCTCTGCCCCTGGGTTTTGCATAAGGATCTGCGGATTTTTGTAGAAGTCTGAAAGTCAGTAGAAAGGACAACCGTGGAGATGTATATTTAGACCTGGACTCTCAAGGGAAAAGGAAAAGGGATGGATTTGGGAAAGTCATGATCACTCTCTGAAGTTTTAATGGAATTTTCAGCAAGAAAGCCCTGGCCTCTTGAAAACGCCAGTGTGCGCTGAAGAATTAATTGGTAGGAGGACTTGGGCTTTGCCTGGGACCTCTCTACAGGGCACCACCCAGCCCTGGGGACAAGTCAGTTAACCTCGGTGCCTAAACTCTAATTTGACAGGGGGAAGCTGCCTTCAGATTCCACTATCCTGATTTTAATGGTTCGGCCCAGCCTTTTGACCAGAATTTTCAGGGATTGGTTTTATGATACATGGCTATTAATTATGGCTTAGAAATCATTTTATTTTATTAAATGCTTTTTATTTATTAATACAGGCATAAATTTTTCCATGATACTCAGGGTATAAAATTGCCGTAGTTCTCTCTTTTTTTTTTTTTAAATCAAATTAAATGTAGCTTGAGGTCCCACTCACCAATCTGGGTAAAAAATCCAGGATCCTTTAGTTTTGGGGGTACTCTTCCTCTGTCCTCTCCCCTGATTTCAGACAGCCTCAGGGATAACTCAGCGGAGGGACATGGGCAGGGGCCCTGTCTTCAGGTGTTGGTGACTGGCCATCGCTGGCATTGCTCCTGGCTCAGGCCCCCATTTGAGGTGGTCAGCTCTCCCTAAGCCATGTCCACCCACAGAGATCTTTGCTGCCAAGGGCCTGGCATTTGGTGCTACACCTCCAAGTAGCCCCCGACCCCATGGGATTTGCCAGCCTGGGTAGGAGTTGGAGTTGTCTCTGGCCTTCCGCATGTGTGGAACACCACCCTTCTCTGCAAGGTGGCGTTCATCTTTCCTGGGATGGGCTCCTCCAATCTTTGACCATTAAAGCCCCCAGCTTCCCTCCACACCCCCTCCCTCGACAGTGCCCCAATATTCTCCTTCCTTGAGGGTAAGTGATAGGCTCCAGTGAGTCTATAGCAGCAACATAAACACAAGATACCAGCAAGCTTTTCATAAAGCACACTCTTCCAGACTAAGCAGACCAGACAAACAAACAACAAAAACATCCTACAAATATCTGCTCACTGATAAGTTCTCAAAATATAAAACACAAAATGTTCAGTAAGATTAAGATGCAAAAGGAAGGAGAGGAAAAGT
This sequence comes from Diceros bicornis minor, assembly GCF_020826845.1. Taxonomy (NCBI): domain Eukaryota; kingdom Metazoa; phylum Chordata; class Mammalia; order Perissodactyla; family Rhinocerotidae; genus Diceros; species Diceros bicornis. The sequence continues at coordinate 48,529,325 of NC_080758.1, forward strand.
TTTGAGGAAGGAAAACTATACAGAATAAGCATGATTTTGAACCTGGTTTTGCAATATTCCAGGGGTTTCTCCATTTGCTCAAAGTGATAGCATGCAATCTTCAAAACACAATCAAATTTATGTCTCCAAACCGTCACCCAGTGAGACATTTTGGAAAAAGATTGAAATGATGTTGCTAAGTTGGATAAACCATGTGTGATGTTTTGTTTTTAAAATATGCTTTTTTCCCTCGTGGTAATTAAATTAATATGTGCTAATTGTAGGACAACTTGAAAGTACTATAAACAATAAAGTTAATATTGCCTATATCCCATCACAGGGGTACTCTCTGTGATATTTTGATGTTTTCCTTCCAGTTTTTGTCTCTAAATGCTGGCTCTGTGTTCTATGTATTTCTGCATTTACATAGCTGAGGTATTAGAGTATGTTCAAGTGTGTGTTCTGTTTTTCTTTCAATATTCTCAAATTGTCATGTTTCATTCTCAGGAAAAATGCCTAAAAATAAAATGAGGGTGTCAACCTGTCAGTTTATACAAAGAACCAGACAAGCAGGCCCCTCTCTTCCCTCAGCCGGCACACGGCGCTCGCCAGAAGCTCCACAAGGAGAGAGTAAGACTGAGAACAAACAAGAATATACACCTTGTTTTGTGGTGGAGGAACTATGACTTTCTTAACTGTCTTTCTCTCTACAGTGTTTCCTATTTTTCACAGTGTTTTGTAACTCTCTAATTACTTTCTGACTATATTTCTGATTTTTTCCCTTAGGATAAAGAGTTTGAAGTCAAAGACCTAGGACAAAGAACATGAACATTTTAATTTAAATTTTAATTACAACCTTTTTCTCATAAAACGATATATTGTCATTTTAAAATTTGAAAAATACAAAAAACACATAAAACATAAATCATCAATATTCTGTAACCCAGAGAAAACTCCTGTCAGTACTGTGACATCTATAATCCCATATGATTTTGTGAACAGATATTTCTGCTTCTTTTGTGCCTCTTTCTTAGGGCTGGCACAGCCTTGCCAGGCACATAGCTGGGTGAGCAGAGTGTAGGCTAAATTTGTGGGCCCACCTTCTTGGCCATGTTCTTTTGTTGCAGTAGACAACCTGTTCAACCTTACACAGCTGTTGTTTCACATGGGACTTTTTACCAGAAGTCACAGAGCTAGTAAATGACAGAGTTTGTTGGCAGATCCAAATCTGGTCAACTCCCAATCTACTGCTCCTTAGCTACCTCAAAACGCCTTCCTGATCAGGTTAAGAGACCAGCAGGCTGGGGTTTCTGCAGTTCTTTATACATGATATTCATGGCATGGCAGTGATCATAGTGCATTTCGTTTTTGAAAAAACAGTCACCACAGGATTATCTCAACATTCCATTCAGGCAATTGCATGTATTGTCTGGCTTTCTAATTTACTCGAACTTTGTGATGTAAAAAATCTGAAGTTATAGACTGTGATTTAAAAAGAAAAACTAACTGTGGTCTTTGGGATTCTCGGAAAATGTCCCCTCAGCCAATTCAACTGGCCAAAATGTGAAAAACAACAAACTTCTTGAACATGACCTTCACATTCATAATATGTAAAGTGAACAACTATAAGTCAATTCCTTTAGGGATCCCTGCTATTTTTGACATCTCACCAGAACGTTCTGGAATTTTACACTAACCTAGTCATAGTTTTCCTTTCAAAACTTGGAAAGCAGCCTCCCCTAAAGGCAGACAGAGGATGGGAAAATGACAGTGAGGTGAGGGCTGAAGAGTTAATGTGTCCATTTTACCCTCTTTCAACCAGCCCATTCTGTTGCGTATTTTGGCACGTGGTTTTTAGACATATTTTAGTCGATCTTTGCAAAGCTGAAAGTTGATTCAAAGCCAGATGTTCAAAAACAGACTGAGAAGGCAATTGTAATTTTTCATCCCTCAGTTTTTGTACAGAAACTGCACTGTAAAATCGTTCTAGACTGATGGATGGCCCATTGAAAACTGGGTCAAAAACGTGGCTCTGATACAAGATCCTTGGGCTTATAAAAGTGCCTACACAACAGCAAGCAGCCAGGAGCTGAGACCTTCCTTCAGGTCTGGCACTGGTGTCAAGGGGACTTCCTCTGCATTCTTACTTAACTTTTTATTTTGAAATAAATATAAAGAACTCAGACTTAAAGAAAAGTTGTGAAATTAGTGCAAAGAATGTCCGTATATTTTCACCCACATTCTCTAAATGTTAGCATTTTAATACATTTCCTCTATTGTTCTCTTTCTCTCTCTCTTCAGTGTGTGCTTTCTAAAAATAAGGATGTTCTTTTAGATGACTAAGGTACAATATGAAAATCAGGAAGTTAACATTAATACAATACTGTTATCTATAGTCCTTATTTTAATTCCAGTAATGGGACAAATCACCCCCTGAGTCTTTAATGTGATGTCCTGAGAAAGACACAGCATCAGGTGTGCGATGTTTCTGCTAAAAATGCACAAGATGCATCTAATCATGAGGAAGCAGCAGACAAACCCAGAGCGAGGGGCACCCTATAACGGAACCGGACAGTGTCTTCAGAAGCGCCCGAGTCACCCAGACAGAGCAAAGTAACGACCTCCACAGAAACCAAAGGGAGGAACTGCTCCAAACGCACCGCCGCGGCCGCTGTCAGGCGGGATCGTGCGTGTAGACGAAGATTAACTAAATGCTTTAACAACCGGATGGGGTCCCAGCAGAGCAAATCCTCACTCATTCTTAAGAATCGTAATGGCACTTACACAAACACGTCCACACTTGGCTCCACGTGTGAGAGCGCAGACAGCTCTGACGAGCATTTCAACCAGAAAACGTAAGCTGCTACCCTGCTGCTGGTCTGACGCACCGGCCGAGCCTCGCGGCCCCGCGCCTGGCTGTGCCGCCCCCAGCGCGCGCCGCCCGGGAGACAGCGCGTCTCCGCCCGCGGGACCCGGGCTGCGCGGGGCGCCCGGCGTTCGCGGGGCGTCCAGTCCCAGAGTTCGAGCAAAAACGTCCCAGCGACAGCGTACAGCACAGGGGCCAGAGTTTCCTTCCCCCTTTTCCCATCACAGCACGCTGAGAACCATCGTATTTGCAGAGCGCAGCAACCAGGAGGAGATTTAGGGGCATTTGTAGAGCACTCGGTGAGACTTGCATTACCTGTTCTTTATATTATATAATTATGATAAGAAAAATAAAACATGATCCTTTTAGAAAAATATTAAACACCGAATTTGTATAAATTTTCCACATAAAATATTTTCCAATTTTTTCTTCTTTTCTCCCCACTCCCCTTTTTAATGAGAAATTTGAACTTGCCCCTGTGTAATCTAACTGTAACTTTGTCCGGTTTTATGCTTGATAGGACCTTATGAAATTCCTCATCAGCGGCAGCACACTCAGGTTTCTTGGATGCGAAGCCTATACAATTTGGAGCTGGGGGAGAGACTTTAAGAAAATAGAAAATTGCAAATATAAAACCAGGTACAAAAGTTAATATTTATTTAGAAAGAGAACAGAAGTCATATTCAATTACTGGAGACTTGGATAAGTCCCTTTCCTCTGCAGTATCTTTAGGACGTTATCAAAACTGGTCACTTAGAAAGCTTCCTGTTTAAGATCTGACTTCCCCTCCCAGCCTAGACTCCTCTGTAACTCTGAGCAACTCTGCCGGCGCTCAGCGGGACTGGTCAAGTGAGGCACTCTGGTCCTTAACCCTGGTTAGCTCCACAATGAGTCCACTGTCTTGAGTCTTAAATAAGAAAGTTTATTCACTCAAGTAGATAGTAAAAAATCGCCTTTGTACTTCCATTCAAAAATGTACAACAGTTGAAATATTGAAGACTTAAAAGCTCTGCTTTTCCTTAATGAAAAATGAACTATTACAGTTTCTAATGATAATGAGCATGGATTTGCAGTCCACTCCATTTCTGTGTCAAACAAGGACTCAAAGAATGATGAAGCTTTCTTTTGCAGGATGCACATGCCTAATTACGGCAGGCATCCTGGAGCTAATTTAGACAAAAGGGTCGTTTCAGCTACAAAGACATTAGTTTCTGATGTACTAGAGGACAGAGCTTTCGGGCTGTGGCCTGGAGTCACAGTAGACAGGAGACCCTACAGGCCTTCCCACTGGCAGCTTCTGGGGCTGCACTTCCAGCCCCAAGGCCCCTGAGGGCACCTGTAACACAGCCTCTCCCACAGTACCCCCGTCTTGCTCTGATGGGCACAGGCTCGCCCTGTACGAGTAGGTGGCTGGTGGGTAAGCATAGGCTTGGCTCTGGTAAGGATGGCCTTGTTCTGTGGGGACAGCAGGGCATACCAAATTCCTGCTTTCCCTGGGCTACTGTCCTAGGAGCCCTCGCCAGGTACCTTGGGGGCAGATTCAACCAGCCACAACTCCTGCTGATGGGATTGAAATACAACCCACTCCCATCACAGGTGGGGTGGGAAGTTCTGCTGTAGTGGACAGGGTATTTTGGAATTGCAGAAGGGGCTAGGTGGAAAATCATAGATAAGGTACACAAAAGGGCTTTTAAAATGATCAAGTAGTCTCAGACATTTTTGGCTTGGAAACTCTAAGAAGAAATGCCCTTTGATGGAGAGAAAATAGCAGAGGTGCAGCAATACAGTGAAAGAAATAAGTAACTTTACAATAGATTACCAAAGTCTGCCGGTGAAACAGAAATAATACTTTCCAGCAGTTTCACTCCCTCTCTTGCAGGATGGTGTAGAGGACAGTGTGTGACTTGAGATAAGTGTCCACGAGTTTGGGCAGATCACTCTGGTAGGCCTGTTGCGTCATTTGTAAAACCAGCTTCACAAGAATTCCGATCTCACAGTTGTTGTGAAGGTCAAATGTGAGAAGTTCTTTGTAAATGGCTGGAAGGTTCATGTTTATTTTTCTTTTGATTGACTGTAGAAATATCTGATGTTTCGAGTTCACCTATAATAGACCATGGATAAAAGCCACACATTTTTATTATTACAACTCGTTTAATTCCAGAAATAAACATCTAAACCAAATTAATCCCTTGAGGAGTTGAGGGAATAATACTCTCTGTTGCGTGGTCATTTTTATTCAGGTTTACCTGAGTAGCTAGAACAGGCTAAAAGGGAAAAAAATATCATAAGATTGTCACATAGTTGCAGCCTTGAGCAACATGTAAGGGTAAGAAGACATCCGTATAGAGGATAGTTGAGATCTTCACAGATAATGGCACATAGATATCCCGAGATGATTTTATTCTGCTTGAGTATACTTTAGCCCTCACCGAGGAGTCACTTTTCCCTTTTACTAACCTTCCTGGGTCTCAATCCAACTCCTGCCCCAGAGGCCCACCATCCCCCAAGCCACATGCTCAAGATGGCTCCTCAGTGTGCCATTCCCAAGGGAGTGGCTCTGAGCTGGGTTCTTGTTTTTCCCCAGGTCAGCGTGGATTTATACAGCTTTCCCGCAGGGCCCACTTCTCCATGCTGCTGCATAGTGTTCGCTCTTACTTCCCACAATTTAAGGGCCAAACCTCATATTTAAAGTTTTCCGGATGCAAAAAGAGGAAGATAAATAATTTCCAATAATGGGCTACTAAGACCTCGTGGCCATGTCTGTCTGTGACTGCAGACTCCTTGAAGGCGTCTCGGATGCTGCAGTGGAACCTGAAGAGCGGGGTGGTTTTACTTCGGGAAGGCTTGTGTGCGACTCTCCTACCTCTTTCGAGTCTCAGGGTGAAGGAGAATCTTGGAGAGAATTTTGGTCAGAAACCTGAAGCTGACAAGTTGTATCGCCCTCCCAAGATTATTCCCTTTGCCAGAGGTGAAGCGAGAGTGCAGGAACTCCGCATGCTCATGAAACCTCTGTTCATGTGTGGTCACCGATCACCATCTAGAATGAAATAATAAATTAGTTCTTCCTCCTCCCCTGTCCTGGTTTCAAGAATCTACCAGTAATTCAGCCAGATTTTCAATTGTTGTGTCAGAGAAAACCAAATACAAATGGTGAAAAAAACACGTGCAAATGGAAATTTTTAAAAATAGTTTTTTAATTTGAAGAAAAGAATATGTTTTAAAACACATACATACATGAAGATAGAGATTAAAAAGGAAAATAGGCTTATGATAAATCAAATATAAATTTTATCTAGATGCATTATTAGATAATTTCCTTCAAATTCTAAAAACCTGTTGATATATATTTGTTTGATGTCTGTGATCTAATATTTGGCAAGTGTGTGTGTGTGTGTGTCTGCATTGTTAGAGCTGAAAAAAATAAATTTAAAGTGAACAGAATGAAATGATTTTTCTCCATTCAATATTTTTTTTGCGTTAGCTCTCCTGAAACAATTCCCATCTGCAACTTTATCTTTAGAAGTTGTAATTATTTTTTAATTTCACCACTTGATTTTGATGACTGCTGTTGGCAATGGATTCGGATGGCAGGGGACAGGTTTAATCAACTGCAAGTGGCTTTTGTAACCTTTGGTTTGGGAAGTAAATAGGAGAAGAACAGAAACTCAGTGGCACATTCTCTTCTCTTTCAAACATATGTTCTTATTTAATAAATTCTCTCTCAAATAAAATAAGCCTGGAGTTATTGGTGGTCAGTTTCACATAATAGGAGCTACTACAGTTTCCCATTAAAAACATACATGGCTGCAATAAAACAAACGTGAAGCACTTTATTGGGTATGAAGTAATAAACCAGTGGTTACAATGATAACTGCGATGATGTGCCATAGAGGAAAACAACCTTGATTGTTTTGTTTGGTTTGAGGTGGGACTTCTTAGCTTAGGGGTACAGAAAACCAGTACGTGATCGGATTCCACCGTGCTGCTCAACAACCGGAAGATTTCACTCTCGGCAATTATCCCAGCCATAATTAATCATTAAGTGCGTGTTCTTGTTTAATATCTCAGTTTGCCATAAAACTCTACATACAGGCAACCACTATTTGGTTTCGGCAGTTGGACTATTGTATGCATGAATGAGTGATTGGCATCCGTGTACAGGAGGAAGACAGAAAGCAGAAGGAAAGAAAGAAAAGATAAAGAGAGAAAAACAACTGGGAAAGAATGAAAGAAAGGAAAGACAAAGAAAGAAAGACAAGGAAGAAAAGAAAGTAGGAAAGAAAAGAAAAAGAGAGACAAGAAGGCTCTTATTTATCAGGAAACTACCATCCTGAGACTCTGTGAAGCTCATGAAGTTTACTCTCCACAATGTCTGTATCAAATTGGTATTTCTAACTTTGTTTGTTTTTCTAAGGCAAGTAAACCACAGCACTAGTAAAGTGTTTCCAAAGCCTGTTTCTTAACTCCCTCTGCTGCACCTTGCTGCCAGCATGAAACACAATATTCTCCGGCAGGCCCCCAGTATGCAGAGGCAATAAATGAAAGCAAAGGTATTTCAACCATAAAGGGCTGCTGAGTGCTGGATGTTGGGGACGTGCCCCATCTCTGTGGGTTCGCATTGACGGGAGCCCACGGGGTGACACAGCCCAGGTACCAGAGATGAAGACCGAACATCATTACTCTTGGCAGGAACAATATTTTGCCGACGACCTGAGAACTGTTGTTGGACGCGGGTTCTAGTCCCCTGGAAGTGATATTGAACACCCAGGGAATTTCTCTTCAAGACGCAATAATTCACGGCTGGATATTAACCAGATCTGTGACATACAGTACTGCCACATCATCTTCTCATTTTGCTGGCTCTAACCCTGCAGAACGTTTCTAATACAGCAGGGGTGTTTGGTGAAATACGACTTTCTGATTGAATGAATGCCTGCGGGTCTCCGTGATAAACACCAGTTCAAGCACACTGTGGCTTATAATGAGGGACAAGTGCCAAAACCTCCAGAAGAGTGTGTAGCAAACATGCTTTTGTTTGCAACCCCCCTCTCCTCCCAGCCACCCAACCAAATTACCTCCGTCTATTTTTCATCACATCTGACTGTGACCAATAATTTTTGTATGGCGAACATCAGTGTTTTTGCCTGCCTTGCATCGTGCTGTTTTTTCTCTGTCTCTTTGCTTTCAGATGCCAAGCTATATTTGACTTTTAGGCAGTTTTATAGAAGGAAAGTTTTAAAAAAACATTGACTGTGTGGCAGGATTGATATAAACTGGCTGGCAGAGAATAGTTCAAGTCTATGCATACACCTTATCGCTTTGGTTTCCCTCCTCTTTTTATTACCTTTTTTTGGTTCCTATTGCTAACATGTTTCATTTTCTCCCAGTGTATTTTTCCAGTACTAAAGCTATACTTTTTTTAGGTCTACCTAGAAAATTTTCAGTTACATCATTTGCACAAATATGTTGATGTTAACATTGAAAAACCTCTTTGCTTGCCATTGTATATTTTATTTGGCTAAAAATGGCTCATGTCTAATACATTACACGTCCTTTGGTGATACTATTTAAGCAAGAAATTCCAAAACTCACAAATACCGAATAGCCAAAAGTTCCAAAGCGATGCACGAACACTAAACATGTAATATATCTCCTCCTTTTCCAAACAGAAATAGATTTCTCTCTGATTTGTTTGATAAATTTGACCCAAGATTTCCATTTGGAGTTATTGGAGTTCCTACTGTTTTTCTGCGTGTTGGTGGGCCAAGGCCTAATCACCCCAAGCCCCATGGAGGCCATAAATTACAGCCATGAGGTGAAGCTTTGTATTCCTTCGGCTGCAGAAGAAGGCCATTTTGCTGCTGCGTATTTTGACAGGCATGAATTTAATTCATTGTTTTATGACAGATGGGAAAAGTGTACATGCTCATAGTCCTGATTTATGGTCATTTGGGTCTGGAGGATTCTATAATTTGCAACTAATGTGAAAACAGATGGATAGGCAGACACCAAAGGTTAGGCTGACCCGTGGGTTCTCTCCCCTGGTTACGAATGGCGTCCATATGCGCCCAACCTCTCTGGGTGAGGTCTTCGCTGGGACAGCCAGACTCTGTGCAGTGTGCTGCACTGCTTCTTTCTTTCCTGAGTAAGTCAGTGAAAGTGAAATTTGGGGAAGGTTTCTACGTCTCGTTATTTCAAGAGTCATTCTCTGCCTTCTGAATGTGTGGGATTCTTCTTTTTCTTTTCTTTTCTTTCTTTTTAAATTAAAAAGCAGTTTTCTAAGCTGTCCGTAATATCTTCATTATTATCCAAACAAGTAATACCATATAAAGGCATTGTTGGATGTTTTCATTTCAATTGACAAATTTATTTTAATAGAATGATTGATTGAAAATCAGCAGTTGGGGAGTTTCAAAGGAAATACCTTGAGGTGGGGACGGGCATGTATTTTCGTGAGAAATGCGTTTGTGCTTACATAAATTAATTTCTACTTTGCAAATCATTTTGCGTTTTTAGAAAATAAATGGATTATCAAGTAAAATTACTTAGTTGACGATAAAAGTATTTAATACATTTTTGATTGTTAAATTACTTCATCAAAGAGGAAACAGCAATGATCACATCTCTTTTTGAAGAAAGAAATAAATTTTAGACCTATAGTGACAAGGTAAATCCATAGTTAATTTTAGTTGAATTGGTACTTGTAATCCATTTAAAAATGTAATGTAAGAAATATTTTATTATCATGTTCAATTATTCTAACATTATTATTAACTTCTTTTTATAAATTTTATAAATTTCAATATTAAAATTTTATAAATTTCAACATTAAAACTAAATAGGTCATTAATTTTAGTTCTGAAGATGGAGTAAAGTTGTGTTTAATTCCACTTCTTTTTGAAAATTGGAAATGTAGATTGCTATTCCCTAAACTAAGAGTACAACATTCAGATATATTAAGGGCTGTTTTAGTCTTGACCAAATCAGCATTTTGACAATAAGTCCGAAGACATAGTGTTTTAAAAGGTTAAAATATTGCTTTATTTTGTATTCTGTTTTAAATTTGCATTTTAACCAATCTAATGGCTACTCCTGAGGCTTAACCACACAAAACTGTCTGTGTTGGTCCAATTAACAGGATATTTGCAACTTCATACGGTGCTATGAGGACAGCAGTGTTTAACCTCATCTGACACTGATCTTTGTACATTTACCCTGGAAAGGGAAAAATTTAAGTAACTGATAACTAATTTTAATTGGCCTCTAGAAAAAATAAACCAAGCATACCAAATGAGTGTTTTCTTATAGCTATGGTCTACTTAACCATAAGCTCCTCTTTAACTACTGAAAGAAAATCATGTGCATGTATTTTTTCATGTTTCACTTCCTGAAGAAGTTGTAGGCTGGGAATGCCATTTTCTTTTTAGATAATAGCTGCCGCCATCTCATTGCTGGGTCAAATGGAGGTGGCTTCGTCAGAAAATACCAAGAAGAGTCGTGTGAAAGCCAGTAAATGAGAAAGGCCAATATCTGACCTTAAAGACTTTCTTTTTTTTGTGTGTGAGAAATATCAGCCCTGAGCTAACATCCATGCCAATCCTCTTTTTGCTGAGGAAGAGTGGCCCTGAGCTAACATCCATGCCGATCTTCTTCCACTTTATGTGGGACGATGCCACAGCATGGCCTGACAAGCGGTGCGTCAGTGTGCACCCGAGATCTGAACCTGGGCCGCCAGCCGCGGAGTGCGCGCACTTAGCCACTACTCCACAGGGCCAGCCCCCTTAAAGACTTTCTCTTGGCCCAAATTTTAATTTTTGTTGAGGGTTTAGACTGTCCATATAACAACAGTCTTATTCATGATGTTACATGACATCAAAACAGGTACCAGGGACTTCCTTTTATTATGTGCTTTTTGGAATGGTTGTGGTGAATTTCATTTATCTATTCATGTCAGTTACATGGAAAGGGCTGTATTTCAACCCCAAGAGCAGTGGGAAACGTAAGGAGGCAGCCACTGGGCCACCTTACTGAGACATCGTCCATCCCTGCTCCCTGCTTCCTTTCAAGCCGTCGTAACCCCATCCCTTTCCCTGCCTGCATCTCACTTTCGTTCCTTTTCCAGAACTCTGCCTCCTCCCCAAATTCTTCATCTACTCAGCAGCATCAGGTGCTAGGGTTGGATGGTGATCCAGAGCTCAGGACCCCTGCTTTTGTGGAGTGCATGGGCTCCCTGGCAGAATGAACTCTCTCTGGCATTCCTCAAGCTCCCTAGTGCCTAGCTTTCCCAAGGACTTACACAGTCCAGTGGCTGGTTATTCATACCTTTATCTTTTACTAGGAACTGACTTGATTATATTAACTTTTAAAATTCCATTACCTTTTATTTTCATTACTTCGGTTCCTAGAATATAGCAGTTGTTCAATGAAAATTAATTGAAAGTTAAATATGTGAAAGAAAATTGATCCTTAGGTCAACTATATAATGATAGAAATCAGTCAGGATGCAGTAAATCATAAAGTAAATTAAAAGTAAATCCATAGCATATACATAGTTGTAAATTGATTTCAGAGAAGTAATAACTATATGTGAAGAGATCAATTGTATGAATTTTAAAAAAAAATTTTAACTATCACTTGCATTTTTTAGTTGCTCAAATAATATACACATGTATTCTTATTGGCAGCATTTTTAACAATTCACACGAAGTAAAAGTCAGTTTCTCCGTCTTCCTCCTCTTCCCACTTTCTGGCTTTGAAGGTACCAAGGTTCACAGTTTGTGAATAACCTCCCATATTTTCTTCTTTCTATTTATAAAAGCGTATAGTGTACATGTAGGTAAATCATTCTATCTTGGTTTGTATGTTTTTAACTAACTAGATATCTAACACTTGCATTATGCCTGGGATTTTTCTAAGCACTTAACGTGGTTTCCTCATTTGATGATCAGAACAATCCACATGATAGGTCCTGTCATTGTACAAATCTTACAAATGAGAGAACCAATGTCAAGGAGTTAAGTGACCTGCCTAAGGCAGCGAGTGATGTGCTGAGGACAGGAAAGCAGGCAATCTGGCCCCAGAGCCACACTCTAACCTCCGTGCTCTGCTACGCCAAAAATGAGACCATGCCCAATGGACCATTTTGCAATTTTTTTTTTCACTTAGTGATATGTCTTGGATATTTCTCCATATCTTTCCGTATAGACATAACTCAGTTTTTAATTTACTGACGAGTATTCCATAGCATGGATGTGTCCTAATTTATTTTGCCATTCCACATCCATAGCTGTTGAGGTTGATTCCTTCTTTTATTATTATCAGTTTACAACAGATATACCTCAAAGTGAAATACTGGGCCAAGGGGCATGTACAACATTACGTTTTAATAGATGTTGCTAAATTTTGATCCAAAAAGACTTTGCCATCACTTCCACCAAAATATTATTTATTATCTTTTTTTGAAATGAATATGAGGGATCCAAAAGAGATAGTTGATAGTTTTAATTTGCATTGCTCTTATTATATCAGGATTTATTTTTACCATTTTCTTATTGATTTATAGAGGTTCTTTATATATTCTGGATACTAATTCTATACACGTAACATGTTGTTAATATATTTCCCCATTCTGTTACTTTTCCTTAAACTTTGTTGACTCCTATTGTTCTGTTGTTTTAAGGATTTATGGGAACAAATCTTTTCCGTGCTTTTTACACTGCTTAAGAAATTCTTTTCTACCAGTTTTAATTCAACATTTTATTATAACACCATTACATTGAGATTTATTTTATTTGTTTGTTTATTTATTTATTTGTTTATTTGTTGTTTATATGTATGTTTACATATAGATATTATTCTGGAATTTATTAACATGTATAGTGTGGCTAGGGATTTTTTTTCCTACTCAATTTTCCCAGTACTATTCATTGAATAATTCTTCTGCCCCTTACTGATCTGAAATACTACGTTACCATAAATTTAATAAACGTTACGTTATTCTGACAATTGTAGTAAAATTAGCAATTGAAAAACCATACAGATAAGACAAAAAGTATCAGGACTCACAGCACGTTAAACTCTGGTGTAATATATGAATGGTTTCTCTCCATCCATAGTGTTGCTCTGTATGGCAGATATTTTACCCAGTCACTTTTCACCATATAATAAGCACTTTAATATATTATTGTCTTAGTAATTAAAACAACAAAGAGATACTCTGTCTAGTATCAAATTGACATAGATTTCTAAAATGACAATACACAGGAGTGGTGAAGTTGGAGTTTGATTGGACTTTACATTGCTGCTGGTAGCAAATTTTTTTGTGCAAATGCTATGAAAAAAATGATAAGATAATTGATGAGTATTACAATGTTTATATGCTTTGATCTAGTAGTTTCTTTTAAAGATATGTATCTAAAGGGAATAATCAGAGGTGGAATCAAAGATTAATATATAATATGTTGCAGGTATATTTTATAAGACTAAAAAGCATGGAAACACTAAAATGTCCAACAACGAGAATGGTTGAATAAATTAGGGTATATTCCTGGGATGGAATGCTATTGACTTAGTGCAATGGTGCTTTGTGGACCTGGTATGGCAGTCATTGGTGCTCTTTGCCAAATGTTTTTGGCTCCTCACCTCCCGGGCATGTGGGAGGCTCAAACTTCCTGGACACCTTGCATCTGGGTGGGGCCCTGGGTCGGTCTGACAATGAGTCATGAGCAGAAGTGACACGCATCATTTCCAGGCTGGATCATTTAATTGCTAAAGGGAAACACTGCAGGTTTAGCAAGAAACCAACAATGTTTGAAATGACATGCCTGAGTGATAATAAGTAGAGTTCTTCTGCTAACCAGAAATGGAAATATAGATTAGAGAGAAACAGACACGTGTTGTTTTAAGCCACTAAACACTAGCTATCAGCCATTGATTAATATAGATGAGAAAAGGCTCACAAAATAATATGAGCTGGAAAAAAGGGTAAAAACGTGTTATATATATATGAAGTCAATTTTTAAAATTTTATTGAGGTCATATTGGCTTTTAACATTGTGTAAATTTCAAATGTACATTACTATATTTCAATTTCTGTATATGAAGTCAATTGTGTGTGTGTGTGTGTAGAAAATAATGTAACAAACATTGAAGGAAAAAAACCCCACCAAAATATTAAGTTTTTACCTTTGGACATTGGGATTATTGAGTTTTATTTTCTTATATTTTTTCTGTATTTTCTAAAACAAGTGCATAATTTTTTATTATTATAAAGGCTACTTTCTAAATTCTTGTAAGCATACTTTAAAATTATTATGTAATGTTTCAACATATGAATATAAAAATAAATTTAGCCTCTTCTTATTGTTATGAATTCAAGTTATGGTTTTCCACTATTTTCATAAGATAGTGATTGTCATCATGTGTGATTCTTAACCAGCAATTCAATTATTACCATAGGATTAACAGTAGAATTAATTACTCAATGGTTATAGATAATTTTGTCTATATAAATGCTATTAAATTCCTTTCATTAATGGTTGTATCAATTACACTGTTATCAGTAGGAGTGCTCATCCACAAAAATGACAGTATTGAGGGATTTTTTTTCTTTTTTAAACTTTATAATCAGACAAGGAAAATCTTCTTTTCTTAAATCAGCATGTCCTAAACTGTCCATTGTGAAGCACTAATATTGTATTTTATTTCCAATCTACTGTGGACTACTATGTGGGCCTGCTGCACATGACTAGGACCTATGTGGAACCACTTCTGCATCAGTCCTGTGAGTCTGATGTCACTTGACCTAATCTTCACATCAACGAGACAAGTCCACTGAAGACACCTTTGGATACCAAAGCAATGCCAAACTAGTACAAAAGTTTTAAGTATTTGCACTTAATTTCTGGATCAACAGCAGCTGTGGATCACACAAGTAGCTCTGATTTGTGTTTTTTTAATTTTAGTTAAGTTGCTAGTTTATTCTTATATTTAATTTTTATTTAATTTTTGGCAAGTTGTCCTTTCATGATCTTTGCTCCATTATCTGTTGGATTCATAGTTCCTAACACTTGTATAAGTTCAGCATCCACTAAGGTTTTTGACCCTTTCTGCTGGCAGTATATATTATGTGTTTGTGGATTCTTTGTCCATATCTCATCATATTATGGAAACAATTAGAGTGTTCATCTTCCCATGTTGAAAGTAAAAGGATGGAAATATATACCATGCAAACAATAACCAAAAGAGACCTGGAGTGGCCATACTAATATCAGATAAAATAAACTTAAACTTAAAAATTTTTACAAGAGACAAAGAAGGGCATTGTATATTATAAAAGGGTCAATCCATCAAGAAGATATAACAATTGTAAATACATATGCACCTAAAAACATCATCCCAAAATACCTGAGGCAAAAATTGATAGACTCAAGGGGAGAAATAATTCAACAATAATGGTTGAAGATTTCAATAATGGATAGAACAATGAGACAGAAGATTAACAAGGAACTAGAAAACTTGAACGACATCATAAACCGATGAGACGTAAGAGACATCTAAAGAACATTCCAAGCAACAACAGCAGAGTAGACATTCTGAAATACACATGGAACAATCTCCACAATAGACCATATGTTAGGCCATAAAACAAGTCATGATAAATTTAAAAGAATTGAAATCATACAAATTATTTTCTCAGACTACAATGGGATGATATTAGAAATCAATAACAGGGTGAGGGGATTGGATGAACGTGATCAAAATGTACAAATTTCCAGTTATAAGATAAATAAGTATGGGGGGTGTAATGTACAACGTGATGACTAAAGTTAACACTGCATCTGATGTATTTGAAAGTTGTTAAGAGAATAGATCCTAAAAGTTCTCGTCAAGAAAAAAAACCAAAGGAAACACCATAAGGCTATCAGCTGACTTCTCAGCAGAAACCTCATAGGCTAGAAGAGAGTGGCACGATATATTTACAGTGCCAAAATGGGAAAAAACCTACAGCAGAGAATACTCTACCCAGCAAAGTTATCATTCAGAATGGAAGAAGAGATAAGGACTTTCCCAGACAAGCAAAAATTAAAGGAGTTTATCACCAAGAAACAAGAAATGCTACAAGAAAAGCTAAAGGGACTCATTTAAGGGGTAAAGAGAAGACCACAAAAAGGAAAAAATTATCTATTTCCATGATAAGAGGGTAATGGGTACAAGTGCACAAAAAAGAGGTTAGATATAATATCAAAAACATAAAAGGTGGGAGGAGGAGAGTAAAAGAGCAGAGCTTTCAGAAAGAGGACAAACTAAAGAGATCATCAACTTAATATAGATTGCTATATACATAGGTTCTTATATTTGAACCTTATGGTAATTACAAACCAGAAACCTATAATAAATACACAAAAAACTAAGAGAAAGTAACCCAAACATATTATTAAAGAAAGCCATCAAACCACAAGGGAAAAGAGCAAGAGAAGAAGAAAGGAACAGAGAAGAACTATTAAAACACCCAGAAAAAAAGTTAAAAAATGGCAGTAAGTACATACTTATCAATAGCTACTTTAAATGTCAGTGGACTAAATGTTCCAATTAAAAGGCATAGGGTGGCTGATTGGATAAAAAACCAAGACCCATATATATGCTGCATACAAGAGACACATTTCAGACCTAAAAACACTTACAAACTGAAAGTGAAAGGATGGAAAAAGATACTCCATGCAAATGGCAATGAAAAGAAAGCTGGGGTAGCAATACTTCCATCAGACAAAATAGACTTTAAAACAAAAACTGTAACAATAGACAAAGAAGGGCACTACTTAATCATCAAGGGAACAATCCAACAAGAGGATATAACACTTGTAAATATCTATGCACCCAACATAGGAGCACCTAAATATATAAAGCAATTATTAACACACATAAAAGGAGAAATAGACGGTAATGCAAT
Source organism: Diceros bicornis minor (assembly GCF_020826845.1). Lineage (NCBI taxonomy): Eukaryota > Metazoa > Chordata > Mammalia > Perissodactyla > Rhinocerotidae > Diceros > Diceros bicornis. The sequence goes on from NC_080758.1 coordinate 48,546,118, forward strand.
AATAGTAGGGGACTTTAACACTCCACTTACACCAATGGATACTTTATCTAAACAGGAGATCAATAAGGAAACATTGGCCTTAAATGACACACTAGACCAGATGGACTTAGTAGATATATACAGACAATTCCATCCAAAACAAAAGAATACACATTCTTTTCAAATGCGCATGGAACATTTCCAGGATTGATCACATATTAGGCCACAAAACAAGTCTCCATAAATTTAAGAAGACTGAAGTAATACCAAGCATCTTTTCTTACCACAACAGTATGAAACTAGAAATCAACTATAGGGAGAAAATCAGAAAAGCCACAAATATGTGGAGATTAAACAAAATGCAACTGAACAACAATTGGGTCAATGAAGAAATCAAAAAAATACCTGGAGACAAATGAAAATTAAAATATGACACACCAGAATTTATGGGATGCAGCAAAAGCTTTTCTAAGAGGGAATTTTCTAGCAGTACTGGCCCAAACTCAACAAACAAGAAAAATATAGAATAAACAATCAAACAGTGAACCTAAAGGAATTGGAAAAAGAAGAACATAAAAAACACAAAATAAGTAGAAGAAGAGAAATAATAAAAATCAAAGCAGAAATAAATGAAATAGAGACTAAAAAACAATAGAAAAAATCAATGAAACTAAGAGCTGGTTCTTTGAAAAGATAAATAAAATTGACAAATTTCTAGCTAGACTCACCAAGAAAAAAAGAGAGAAGGCTCAAGTAAATAAAATCAGAAATGAAAGAGGAGAAATTACAGTGCACACCTGAGAAGTATAAAAGATTATAAGAGAATACTATGAAAAGCTATATGCCAACAAATTGGACAATTTAGAAGAAATGGATAAATTTTTAGAATCATACAACCTTCCAAAACTGAATCAAGAAGAAGTAGAGAATTTGAATAGATCATTCACCAGCAAGGAGATTAGAACAGTAATCAAAAACTTCCCCCCAAATAGAAGCCCAGAACCAAACAGCTTCCCTGGTGAATTCTACCAAACATTCAAAGAAGACTTAATACCTTTCCTTTTCAAACTCTTCCAAAAAATTTAAGAGGAGAGGAAGCTTCCTAACTCATTCTATGAAGCCAACATTACCCTGATACCAAAACCAGAGAAAGACAACACAAAAAAAGAAAATTACAGGCCAATATCACTGATAAACATTGAAGCAAAAATCCTCAACAAAATACTAGCAAATCGAATACAATACATTAAAAAGATCATACACCATGATCAAGTGGGATTTATTCCAGGGATGCAGGGATGGTTCAACATCTACAAATCAATCAACTTGATACACCACATTAACAAAATGAAGAATAAAATCACATGATCATCTCCACAGATGCAGAGAAAGCATTTGACAAGATAGAGCATCCATTTCTGATAAAAACTCTGAACAAAATGGCTATAGAAGGAAAGTATCCTAACATAATAAAGGCCATATATGACAAACCCACAGCTAATATCATTCTTTATGGTGAAAAACTGAAAGCTATCCCTCTAAGAACAGGAACCAGACAAGGATGTCCATGTTCACCACTCCTGTTTAACATAGTATTGGAAGTCCTAGCCAGAGCAATCAGGCAAGTAAAAGAAATAAAAGGGATCCAAATTAGAAAGGAAGAAGTAAAACTGTCACTATTTTCAGATGTCCTGATTTTGTATATAGAAAACCCTCAGGAATCCACCAAAAAACTTTTATAAATAATAAATGAATACAGTAAAGTTGCGGGATACAAAATCAACCTACAAAAAATCAGTTGTGTTTCTCAAGGGAAGTACATAATAAGTGAAAAACAAGCCATAAAATGGCAGCATTAAGCCCTCATATATCAATAATCACCGTAAATGTAAATGGATTGAATTCCCCAATCAAAAGACACAGAGTGGCAGGATGGATTAAAAAACAAGACCCAACAATTTGCTGCCTCAAGAAAACACATTTCAGCCCTAAAGACAAACACAGGCTTAGAGTAAAGGGATGGAAGACAATACTCCAAGCTAATGGCAAACAAAAGAAAGCAGGTGTTGCCATACTTACATCAGACAAAGCAGATTTCAAGATAAAACAGGCAATGAGAGACAAAAAGGGGCAATATACAATGATAAAAGGGACACGCCACAAGAAGACGTATCACTTATAAATATATATGCACCCAACACAGGAGCACCAAAGTACATAAAGCAACTATTAACAAACCTAAAAGGAGATATCGACAACAACACAATAATGGTAGGGGACCTTAACACGCCACTTACATCAATGGATAGATCATCCAGACAGAAAGTCAATCAAGAAACAGTGGACTTAAATGAAAAACTTGATTAGATGAACTTAATAGATATATACAGAACACTCCATCCCAAACCAGCAGATTACACATTCTTCTCAAGCATGCATGGGACATTCTCAAGGAGAGATCATAGGTTGGGAAACAAGGCAAACCTCTATAAATTTAAGAAGATTGAAATCATAACAAACATCTTTTCCAACCATAATGCTGTGAAACTAGAAATCAACTACAACAAAAAAGCTGGGAAAGTGACAAAGATGTGGAGACTAAGCAACATGCTAGTGAACAACAAATGGATCATTGAAGAAATTACAGGAGAATTCAAAGAATACCTGGCAACAAATGACAATGAAAATAGACCATACCAATTCATATGGAATGCAGCAAAAGCAGTCCTGAGAGGGAAATTCATTGTAATACAGGCCCACCTTAACAAACAAGAAAAATCCCAAATAAGCAATCTTAAACTACACCTAACAGAATTAGAAAAAGAAGAACAAACAAAGCCTGAAGTCAGCAGAAGCAGAGAAATAATAAAAATCAGAACAGAACTAAATGAAATTGAAAGCAAAAACCAGTAGAAAGGATCAATGAAACAAAGAGCTGGTTCTTTGAGGAGATAAACAAAATTGACAAACCCTTAGCCAGACTCACAAAGAAAAAAAGAGAGAAGGCTCACATAAATAAAATTAGAAATGAAAGAGGAGAAATCACAATGGATACTACAGAAATACAAAGGATTATAAGAGAATATTATGAAAAAACTATATGCCAACAAATTGGACAATCTAGAAGAAATGGATAAATTCTTAGACTCATACAACTTCCCAAAACTGAATCAAGAAGAAATAGAGAATCTGAATAGACCAATCACAAGTAAAGAGATTGAAACACTAATCAAAAACCTCCCCAAAAATAAAAGTCCAGGACCAAATGGCTTCTCTGGAGAATTTTACCAAACACTCAAAGAAGATTTAATACCTATCCTTCTCAAACTATTCCAAAAAATAGAGGAAGATGGAACACTTCCTAAATCATTCTACATGACTCTGATACCAAAGCTAGACAAGGACAATACAGAGAAGGAAAATTACAGGCCAATATAGCTGATAAACATAGATGCAAAAATCCTCAACAAAATATTGGCAAACTGAATACAGCAATACATTAGAAAGATCATACACCACGATCAAATGGGATTTATACCACGGACACAGGGATGGTTCAACATCTGCAAATCAATCAATGTGATACACCACATTAACAAAATGAAGGATAAAAACTACATGATCATATCAATAGATGCAGAGAAAGCATTTGACAAGATCCAACATCCATTTATGATAAAAACTCTCAACAAAAAGGGTATAGAAGGAAAGTACCTCAACATAATAAAGACCATATGTGACAAACCCACAGCCAACATCATACTAAAGGGGGAAAAACTGAAAACCATCCCTCTGAGAACAAGAACAAGACAAGGATGCCCACTCTCACCACTCTTATTCAACATAGTACTGGAGGTTCTGGCCAAAGTAATTAGGGAAGAAAAAGGAAGAAAAGGAATCCAAACAGGCAATGAAGAAGTGAAACTCTCACGGTTTGCAGATGAATGATTTTATATATAGAAACCCTAAAGAATTCATCAGAAAGCTATTAGAAATAATCAACAACTACAGCAAAGTTGCAGGGTACAAAATTAACTTACAAAAAGCAGTTGCATTTCTATACTCTAGTAATGAATTAACACAAAAAGAACTCAAGGATACAATCCCATTTACAATCACAACATAAAGAATAAAATATCTAGGAATAAATTTAAACAAGGAGGTGAAAGACCCATACAATGAAAACTATAAGACATTATTGAAAGAAAACGATGATGACATAAAGAAATGGAAAGATATCCCATGCACATGGATTGGAAGAGTAAACATAGTTAAAATGTCCATACTACCTAAAGCAATCTACAGATTCAATGCAATCCAATCAGAATCCCAATGACATTCTTCACAGAAATAGAACAAAGAATCTTAAAATTCATATAGGGCAACAAAAGACCCTGAATAGCTAAAGCAATACTGAGAAAAAAGAACAAAGCTGGAGGCATCACAACTCCTGACTTCAAAATATACTACAAAGCTATAATAATCAAAACAACATGATACTGGTACAAAAACAGACATGCAGATCAATGGAACAGCATTGAAAGTCCAGAAGTAAAACCACACACATATGGACAGCTAATCTTTGACAAAGGAGCTAAGAACATAGAAGGGAGAAAGGAAAGTCTCTTCAATAAATGGTTCTGGGAAAACTGGACAGCCACACGCAAAAGAATAAAAGCAAACCATTATCTTTCGCATATACAAAAATTAACTCAAAATGGATCAAAGACTTAAAAGTGAGACCTGAAACTATAAAACTCCTAGAAGAAAATATAGGCAGAACACTCTTTGACATCAGTCTTAGAGGGATCTTTTCGAATTCCATGTCTACTTGGACAAGGGCAACAAAAGAAAAAATAAATAAGTGGGACTTCATCAGACTAAAGAGCTTCTGCAAGGCAAATGAAACCAGGATCAAAATGAAATGACAACCCACCAGCTGGGAGAAGATATTTGCAAATCATGTATCTGACAAGGGGTTAATCTCCATAATATATAAAGAACTCACACAACTGAACAACAACAACAAAAATAACCTAATCAAAAAATGGGCAGATGATATGAACAGACATTTTTCCAAGGAAGATATACAGATGGCCAATTGGCATATGAAAAGATGCTCAACATCACTAATCATCAGGGAAATGCAAATCAAAACTACACTAAGATATCACCTTACACCCGTGAGAATGGCTATAATCAGCAAAACAAAAAACAACAAATGCTGGAGAGGCTGTGGAGAAATGGGAACCCTAATCCACTGCTGGTGGGAATGCAAACTGGTGCAGCCTCTATGGAAAACAGTATAGAGGCTCCTCAAAAAATTAAAAATAGAAATACGTTATGATCCAGCTATCTCACTTCTGGGTATTTATCCAAAGAACTTGAAATCAACAATCCAAAGAGGCTTATGCACCTCTATGTTCATTGCAGCATTATTCACTATAGCCAAGACATGGAAGCAACCCAAGTGTCCATTAACAGATGATTGGATAAAGAAGATGTGGTATATATATACAATGGACTACTACTCAGCCATAAAAGAAGATAAAATGATCCCATTTGCAACAACATGGATGGATCTGGAGGGTATTATGTTAAGTGAAATAAGCCACACAGAGAAAGAGAAACACTGTATGACTTCATCATATGTGGAATATAAACTAACACATATACAGAGAGAACAGTTTGGTCATTACCAGGAGGAAGAGAGTTGGAGGGTGGGCATAAGGGGTGAAGGGGCACATTTATATGGTGACTGACAAATAATAATGTACGACTGGAATCTCATAATGTTATAAACTATTATGACATGAATAAAAAAATTTAAAAAATCAATTGCGTTTCTATACACTAAAAATGAAGTAGCAGAAAGAGAAATTAAGAATACAATCTCATTTACAATTGCAACAAAAAGAATAAAATACCTAGGAATAAACTTAACCAAAGAGGTGAAAGATCTGTACACAGAAAACTATAAAACATTGCTGAAAGAAATTGAAGAAGACACAAAGAAATGGAAAGATATTCTGTGCTCTTGGATTGGAAGAATTAACATAGTTAAGATGTCCATACTTCCAAAAGCCATCTATAGATTCAATGCAATCCCTATCAAAGTTCCAACAACATTTTTCACAGAAATAGAACAAAGAATCCTAAAATTTACATGGAAAAACAAAAGACCCCAAATAGCCAAAGGAATCCTGAGGAAAAAAGAACAAAGCTGGAGGTATCACAATCCCTTACTTCAAAATATACTACAAAGCTATAGTAATCAAAACAGCATGGTACTGGCACAAAAACAGACACACAGATCAATGGAGCAGAATCAAGACCCCAGAAATAAACCCACACATCTGTGGACAGTTAATCTTCAACAAGGGAGCCAAGAACATACAATGGAGAAAGGAAAGTCTCTTCAATAAATGGTGTTGGGAAAACTGGACAGCCACATGCAAAAAAATGAAAGTAGACCCTTATCTTACACCATACAAAAAATTAACTCAAAATAGGTTAAAGACTTGAATGTAAGACCTGAAATCTTGAAACTTCTAGAAGAAAACATAGGCAGTATGCTCTTCGACATTAGTCTTAGCAACATATTTTCAAGTATCATGTCTGACCGGGCAAGGGAAACAATAGAAAAGATAAACAAATGAGACTATATCAAACTAAAAATCTTCTGCACAGCAAAGGAAACCATCAACAAAACGAAAAGACAACCTAACAATTGGGGGAAGATATTGCAAACCATATATCTGATAAGGGGTTAATATCCAAAATATATAAAGAACACGTACATCTCAACAACATAAAAACTAACAACCCAATTAAAAAATGGACAAAAGAACTGAACAGACATTTTTCCAAAGAAGACACACAGATGGCCAACAGACACATGAAAAGATGTTCAACATCATTAACTATCAGGAAAATGTAAATCAAAACTACAATGACATATCACGTCACTCCTGTCAGAATGGCTATAATTAACAAGACAGAAAACAAAAATTGTTGGAGAGGATGTGGAGAGAAGGGAACTCATACTCTGCTGGTGGGAGTGCAACCGGTGTAGCCACTATGGAAAACAGTGTGGAGATTCCTCAAAAAATTAAGAATAGAACTACCATATGATCCAGCTATTTCATTGCTGGGTGTTTATCCAAAGAACATGAAAACATGCATGTGTAAAGGTACATGCAACCCTGTGTTCATCGCAGCATTATTCACAATAGCCAAGACTTGGAAGCAACCTAAGTGCCCATCAAAGGATGAATGGATGAAGAAGATGTGGTATATATACACAATGGAATACTTCGGAGTCATAAGAAACGATGAAATCCAGCCATTTGTGAGAACATGGATGGACCTTGAGGGTATCATGTTAAGTGAAATAAGTCAGAGGGAGAAGGTCAAATACAGGATGATCTCACTCATAAGTATAAGATAAAAACAACAACAAACAAACACATAGAGACAGAGACTGGATTCATGGTTACCAGAGGGGAAGAGGGGAGGGAGGAGGGCAAAAAGGATGATTAGGCACACGTGTGTGGTGATGGATTGTAATTAGTATTCGGGTGGTTAACATGACGTAATCTGTGCAGAAACAGAGGTATAACGATGTACACCTGAAATTTATATATTGTTATAAACCAATGTTACCCCAATAAATAAAATAAAATATAAATTTAAAAAAACATTTTTTTTTTTTGTATCTATATGAGATGATGGATGTTAACTAAGCTTTTTGTGGTAATTATTTCACTATATATGTAAGGCAAATCATTATGCTATACACCTTAAACTTATACAGTGCTGTATGTCAATTATATCTCAATAAAACTGAAAGAAAAAAAGAAATCCATAACAAAAGGAAATTTGAGAAATGCACGGATATGTGGAAATTAAACAACACACTCTTAAATAATTAAGAGGTCAAAAAAGAAATCACAATGCATACGGACACAAGAATCCTTAACAAATACTAGGAAACCAAATCCAACACCACATAAAAAAAGATTATCCAGCATGACCAAGTGGGATCTATCCAAGAATACAAGGTAAATTCAACATGTGAAAATCAATCAATAATACACAATATTAATAGAGTAATACGAAAACCAAAGATCATTTCAAGAGGTGCAAAAAGGCATTGAAAAAAACTAATACTCTTTCATAATAAAAACACTCAACAAACAAGGAATGGATGAAATGTCCTCAATCTGATAAAAGTCATCTACAAAACACAGCTAACATCATACTCATAGTGATAGTAGTAATTGGTCAATCAATCTATGAGTAATCAAAGCATAACCTGGCGTATCCTGCCAGTTCTAATGGGGGTGGAAATCACAGTGAGAAGCACAGAGGGCCAGGGTGTGAGTCTTGGCTCTGCCTCTAACCAGCCAGTGAATTTGGGCATCGCTTAAACTTGCAGAGCTTCAGGCTTCATAACCATAAAATGGGGGATACTGAGACTTTCTGTACAAGTTTCTGGGCATGATTGCATCATTTGAAGTGTGCAAAGTACCTGCATGATTTGGCACAAGGTTGTAATAATGTTATTTTCCCCTGACAAGCTTCTAATTTACTTATAGAGAAAATGTGTAATTGGTTGAACCCTCAGTAGTAGCTTCTAGTTTTTCTTGAGTTCTGAGTTTTTAAACCCTATTATGACTTATTTCTATATCCATAGGACACCCAGTGAATACTTCCTAATAACAAGATGCATCTTTTTTGATATTATTGTGCCAAATTCCTCCTGGAGATATACATATGGTCATTTTTTTCCTTAGGCCTCCTTGGCTATTTATCCTTCTCTTATTTGTCACAGATCCCTTGCTCAATTAAGTACAATATCACACACAAGCCAGTTGCATTGGCTGGCATCATTATTATTGGTTGCATTTTTTCAGCATTTCCTCTCTTCCCTCTGAGGAGCAATGAGTGGAGTCAAGAATTCAGCATTCTATTCATCTATTTATAAGCATTCATTAAACATTGGGTTGACGAAGTGACATGCCAAGGATTATAATTCTAAAGATGAATTCAGTCAATTCAGCATCAGCCCTGCTCTCCAACATAGACAGGGAGTGGGGAAGTCAGCCACACGGCAACGGTATGAGTGCTACCAGAAGCACGGTTTAACTGGCCACAAGAACACCTTCAGTTTTTGGAAAGATCAGGAAAAACATCCACAGGAAAGGCTATGTTTTTGCTGCAGAGGTGAGAAACAGCATTGGGCATTTAGGAAGTAATTTCACCTGGCTTGAGTATTGTTTGCACAAGGGAAGGGGAAACAGGAGTGAAAAGATAGATAGGAGCCAGGTCACGACAGGCCTTGAGCCCCACACTAATGCTATGGCCTTATCTCAGCATGTGGGGAGATGCAGGCAGATGACTGCTGTTTCCACCCACAGCAACCCACAGCCCTGCTGGGACAACACCCCAGCCCCCATTTTGGGGAGCCACCTTTGATTTTCACAGCATGGGGATCCAGAGAATTGGAAGCCTCTTTCCAAAATTATTTGGAGACATCAATTTCACACAAACACAACTCTGCTCTCCTATCTGCATGGGGGGCAAGGTCACAGTCATCTTCACAGATTATGCGAGAAGCCAAAGCTGAGATGTAATACTGGGGGTTTTTCTCTGGGGCACACCATTTCAAAACATGAATCATTTTGGGGGCATGTTAAAAAGGGGGATTCATGCACTCTATCCCAGACTTGCTGATTCAGGACCTTTAGGAGGTAAGATCTTGGAATGGGCATTTTTCAAAATTTCCTCAGCTAATCTTTAAGTAAAATAAAATTTGACAATCACTACTCTTGCCTCTTGCTGTTGTAAAATAACCTTTTTTTTTTAGAACAGTTTTGGATTTACAGAAAAATTATGAAGACAGTATAGAGAATTCTCATATACTTTGTACGGTTTCCCCTATTACTAACATCTTACATTAGTCTGATACTCTGTTACCAGACTCTGTTCATAGTAACTCAGGAACCAATACTAACATCTTACATTAGTCTGGTACTCTGTTACCAGACTCTGTTCATGGTAACTCATGAACCAGTATTGATACATTGATGATGATGATGATGATGATATTATCATTATTAACATGAGTCCATGCTTTATTCAGATTTCCTTAGTTTTTATCTATTGCCCTTTTGCTGTTCCAGGATTGCATCCGGGTTACAACATTATATTTAGTAATCATGTTTCCTTAAGCTCCTCTTGGCTGTGACAGTTTGTTTTTTTTGTTTCTGATTACCTTGACAAATTTGAGGAGTCAGGCATTATAGAATGTCCCTCAATTGGAATCTATATGATCTTTTTCTCATGATTAGGCTAGGATTATATATATATATAAATATATAATCTGGTATATATATATATATATATATATATGTATATGTTGTTTTTTTTTTTTTCAGAACGACCACAGAGGTAAAGCGCCACGTTCCCCACATCATATCAAGGGTGTGTACTGTTAACATGACATCACTGTTGAGCTGGACCTTGAACCCCTGGCTGAGGTAGTATTTGCCAGATCTCTCCACTGGATAGTGACTCTTCTGACAGTTTATTTCTTTCATCCCTTTAAAAATGCCACCTCATTCTCTTCTGTCTTTCATGGTTTCTGAAGAGAAATTGGCTGTTTACTTTATTGATCTTATTGATAAAAAAATCAATAATTTTATTGATCTTATTCCTTGCATGTAATGAGTTGCTTCTCTCGTTGCTTTCAAGATCCTTTTTTTTTAATTTTATGTTTATTGCAGTAACATTGGTTTATAACATTGTATAAATTTCAGGTGTACATCATTATACTTCTATTTCTGCATAGATTACATCATGTTCACCACCAAAATACTAATTACTACCCATCACCACACACATGTGCCGAATGTTTCACCCTCCTCCCTGCCCCCTTCCCCTCTGGTAACCACCAATCCAATCTCTGTCTCTATGTGTTTGTTTATTGTTGTTATTATCTACTACTTAATGAAGGAAATCATATGGTATTTGACCTTCTCCCTCTGACTTATTTCACTTTGCATTATACCCTCAATGTCCATCCATGTTGTCACAAATGGCTGGATTTCATCGTTTCTTTTGGCTCAGTAGTATTCCATTGTGTATATATACCACATCTTCTTTATCCATTCATCCCTTGATGGGTACTTAGGTTGCTTCCAAGTCTTGGCTATTCTGAATAATGCTGCAATGAACAAAGGGGTGCATGTACCTTTACGCATTGCTATTTTCAAGTTCTTTGGATAAATACCCAGCAGTGGAATAGCTGGATCATATGGTAGTTCTATCCTTGATTTTCTGAGGAATCTCCATACTGTTTTCCCTAGTGGCTGCACCAGTTTGCACTCCCACCAGCAGTGTATGAGAGTTCCCTTCTCTCCACATCCTCTCCAACACTTGTTGTTTCTTGTCTTGTTAATTATAGCCATTCTGACGGGCGTGAGGTGATATCTCATTGTAGTTTTGATTTGCATTTTCCTGATAGTTAATGATTTTGAACATCTTTTCATGTGTCTGTTGGCCGTCTGTATATCTTCTTTGGAGAAATGTCTGTTCAGGTCTTTTGTCCATTTTTTCATTGGGTTGTTAGATTTTTTGTTGTTGAGATGCATGAGTTCTTTATATATTTTGGAGATTAAGCCCTTATCAGATATATGGTTTGCAAATATCTTCTCCCAATTGTTAGGTTGTCTTTTCGTTTTGTTGATGGTTTCCTTTGCTGTGCAGAAGATTTTTAGTTTGATATAGTCCCATTTGTTTATTTTTTCTATTGTTTCTCTTGCCTGGTCAGACATGGTGCTTGAAAATATGTTGCTAAGACTGATGTCGAAGAGCGTACTGCCTATGTTTTCTTCTAGAATTTTCATGGTTTCAGGTCTTACATTCAAGTCTTTAATCCATTTGGAGTTAATTTTTGTGTATGGTGTAAGGTAAGGGTCTACTTTCATTTTTTTGCATGTGGCTGTCCAGTTTTCCCAACACCATTTGTTGAAGAGACTTTCTTTTCTCCATTGTATGTTCTTGACTCCTTTGTCAAAGATTAGCTGTCCATAGATGTGTGGGTTTATTTCTGGGCTTTTGATTCCATTCCATTGACCTGTGTGTCGGTTTTTGTGCCAGTACCATGCTGTTTTGGTTACTATAGCTTTGTAGTATATTTTGAAATCAGGGAGTGTGATACCTCCAGCTTTGTTCTTTTTTCTCAGGATTCCTTTACCTATTTGGGGTCTTTTGTTTTTCCATATAAATTTTAGGATTCTTTGTTCTATTTCTGTGAAAAATGTTGTTGGAACTTTGATAGGGATTGCACTGAATCTATAGATGGCTTTAGGAAGTATGCTCATCTTAACTATGTTAATTCTTCCAATCCAAGAGCATGGAATATTTTTCCATTTTTTTGTGTTTCCTTCAATTTCTTTCAGCAATGTTTTATAGTTTTCTGTGTACAGATCTTTCACCTCTTTGGTTAAGTTTATTCCTAGGTATTTTATTCTTTTAGTTGCAATTGTAAATGGGATGGTATTCTTAATTTCTCTTTCTGCTACTTCGTTGTTAGTGTATAGAAATGCAACTGGTTTTTGTATGTTGATTTTGTATCCTGCAACTTTACCATATTCGTTTATTACTCTAAAAGTTTTCTGGTGCATTCTTTAAGGTTTTCTACATATAAAATCATGTCATCTGCAAATAGTGACAGTTTCACTTCTTCCTTTCCAATTTGGATCCCTTTTATTTCTTTTTCTTGCCTGATTGCTCTGGCTAGGACTTCCAGTACTATGTTACGTAGGAGTGGTGACAGTGGGCATCCTTGTCTGGTTCCTGTTCTTAGAGGGATAGCTTCCAATTTTTCACCATTGAGGATGATATTCGCTGTGGGTTTGTCATATATGGCCTTTATTATGTTGAGGTACTTTCCTTCTATACCCATTTTATTCAGAGTTTTTATCATAAATGTATGCGGTATCTTGTCAAATGCTTTCTCTGCATCTATTGAGATAATCATGTGATTTTTATTCTTCATTTTATTAATGTGGTGTATTACGTTGATTGATTTGCGAGTGTTGAACCATCCCTGCATACCTGGAATAAATCCCACTTGATCATGGTGTATAATCTTTTTAATGTATTGTTGTATGCAATTTGCTAGTATTTTGTTGAGGATTTTTGCATCAATGTTCATTAGTGATATTGGCCTGTAATTTTCTTTTTTTGTGTTGTCCTTCTGTGGCTTTGGTATCAGGGTAATGTTGGCTTCGTAGAATGAGTTAGGGAGCTTCCCCCCCTCCTCAAATTTTTGGAAGAGTTTGAGAAGGATAGGTATTAAGTCTTCTTTGAATGTTTGGTAGATTTCACCAGGGAAGCCGTCTGGTCCTGGACTTTTATTTTTGTGGAGGTTTTTGATTACAGTTTCGATCTCTTTACTGGTGATTGGTCTATTCAAATTCTCTACTTCTTCTGGATCCAGTTTTGAAAGATTGTATGATTCTAAGAATTTATCCATTTCTTCCAGATTGTCAAATTGGTTGACATAACTTTTCATAGTATTCTCTTATAATCTTTCGTATTTCTGAGGTGTCTGTTGTAATTTCTCCTCTTTCATTTCTGATTTTACTTATTTGTGCTTTCTCTCTTTTTTTCTTGATGAGTCTAGCTAAAGGTTTGTCAATTTTGTTTATCTTTTCAAGGAACCAGCTCTTGGTTTTCTTAATGTTTTCTATTGTTTTTTTAGTCTCTATTTCATTTATTTCTGCTCTGATTTTTATTATTTCCCTTCTTCTACTGATTTTGGGCTTGGTTTGTTCTTCTTTTTCCAGTTCCTTTAGGTGCATTGTTAGATTGTTTATTTGAGATTTTTCTTGTTTGTTGAGATAGGCCTGTATCACTATAAACTTCCCTCTTAGAACCACTTTTGCTGTATCCCATAAATTCTGGCATGTTGTATTTTCATTTTCATTTGTCTCCAGGTATTTTTTGATATCTTCTTTGATTTCTTTGTTGACCCAGTCATTGTTCAGTAGCATTTTGTTTAATCTCCACATATTTGTGGCTTTTCTGATTTTCTTTCTATAGTTGATTTCTAGTTTCATACTGTTGTGGTCAGAAAAGATGCTTGGTATTATTTCAATCTTCTTAAATTTATGGAGACTTGTTTTGTGGCCTAATATGCGATCAATCCTGGAGAATGTTCCATGTGCATTTGAAAAGAATGTTCATTCTTTGGTTTTTGGATGGAATGCTCTGTATATATCTACTAGGTCCATCTGTTCTAGTGTGTCATTTAAGGCCAATGTTTCCTTATTGATCTTCTGTTTGGATGATCTATCCGTTGGTGTAAGTGGAGTATTAAAGTCCCCTACTATTATTGTGTTACAGTCTATTTCTGTTTTTATGTCTGTTAATAATTGCTTTATATATTTAGGTGCACCTACATTGGGTGCATAGATATTTACAAGTGTTATATCCTCTTGTTGGATTGTTCCCTTGATCATTATGTAATGCCCTTCTTTGTCTCTTTTTACAGTTTTTGTTTCAAAGTGTATTTTGTCTGATATGAGTACTGCTACCCCAGCCTTCTTTTCATTGCCATTTGCTTGGAGTATCTTTTTCCATCCCTTCACTTTCAGTTTGTGAGTGTCTTTAGATCTCAAGTGTGTCTCTTGTATGCAGCATATATATGGGTCTTGTTGTTTTATCCAATCAGCCACCCTATGCCTTTTACTTGGAGCATTTAGTCCATTGACTTTTAAAGTAGCTATTGATAAGTATGTACTTACTGCCTTTTTTAAACTTTTTTTTCTCAGTGTTTTAGTAGTCCTTCTCTGTTCCTTTCTCCTTCTGTACAGAATTGATGGTCACTTTAGTTTGGCCTCTGTCTGAAAGCTCTACTCTTTAACTTCCCTCCTCCCTCATTTTATGTTTTTGATATCATATCTAACTTCTTTTTTGTGCATTTGTATCCATTACCCTCTTATCATGGAAATAGATAATTATTTGTATTTGTGGTCTTCTCTTTTCCCCTTAAATTAGTCCCTTTAACATTTCTTGTAGCACTGGTTTCGTGGTGACAAACTCCTTTAATTTTTGCTTGTCTGGGAAATTTTTGATCTCTCCCTCCATTTTGAATGATAACCTTGCTGAGTAGAGTATTATTGTCTGTAAGTTTTTTCCTTTTAGCACATTTAATATATCATGCCACTCTCTTCTAGCCAATAAGGTTTCTGCTGAGAAGTCAGCTGATAGCCTTATGGGGTTTCCTTTGTATGTAACTTGTTTTTCTCTTGCAGCTTTTAGGATTCTCTCTTTATCTTTAATTTTGATTATGATGTGTCTTGGTCTGGGCCTGTTTGGGTTTATCTTGTTTGGTGCTCTCTGTGCTTCCTGTACCTGGATGTCTGTTTCCTTCTTTGGTTAGGGAAATTTTCATGTATTATTTCTTGAAATAGATTCTCTGCCCCTTCGTCTTGCTCTTCTCCTTCCAGGACACCTGTAACATGGATGTTAGTGTGCTTGATGTTGTCCCAGTGGTACCTTAGACTGTCCTCCCTCTTTTTAATTCTTTTCTCTTTCACCTGTTCAGCTTGGGTAATTTCTTCTAGTCTTTCTTCCAGCTCACAGATCCGTTCTTCTGTATCCTCTACTCTGCTTTTGAGTCCCTCTAGTGAATTTTTCATTTCCAGTATTGTATTCATCATTTCGATTTGTTCTTTTTTATATCTCCGTTTCTTTGTTAACATTCTCACTGAGTTCATCTATTCTTCTCCCCAGATCAGTGAGCAACTTTAACACTCTTAGTTTGAACTCTCTGTTGGGTAGGTTGCTCATTTCTGTTTCACTTAGTTCCTTTTTGGGGGTTTTGTCCTGTTCTCTTACTTGGAATGTATTCCTTTCTCTCTTCATTCTGCCTCTTTCCCTGTGCTTGTGTCTATGTGTTAAGTAGGTCAGCTACGTCTCCTGCTCTTGGATAGGTGACCTTATATAAGTGATGCCTTAGGAGGCCTGCAGTGTGCTTCCCTCAGTTCTCAACATTCCAGGAGTGACCCCTATGTGGGCTACGTGTGTCCTTCTGTTGTGGCCTGTTTGCTCTCCCTGTAGGTGCCCAGGGAGGCCGAGTTATGCTCCTGGCCAGCTGTTGTAATGCTCAGCTGCTTGTAGTTGTTGTGGGCCCTTCAGTCTCTTTATCAGGTGTGGGGAGCCCTAGCACAGTTGGCTGCAAGTTCTAATACCACATTTGTGTTGCAGTATTTCTTTTAAGTGAGTGGGCCCCCAGTGTGGCAGGTTGTTACGCTCAGGGGCTTACAATTGCTATAAGCCTCCAGCCTTTAGGTCTCTTGTCAGCTCTCTGAGGATTGCAGCTGGGTGGGGCTGGCCTCAGGCACGGGAGAACCCAATTGTTTCAGGCTTTGGAAGGTGGGTCAAACCCCCTATGTGGGTCTTTGAGAAGCACAAGTCTTCTGCAGCTGACAAGCCCTGCCGCCCACAGGTCCACACACACAGTCAACACAGTCCTGCCCCGTGTGCGCACCCCGACCTCCTGAAGTGGACCCAGTCTCTCCGCAGTGGGAGCCCCACACACTCCACTACCGCCCCACACTCTCCACCCCCTCCTTGTGTGTGCCCTGCCCCACTGGAGTCGGCTCAGTTGCCAGGCTGCAGAGAATCCAGTCACCAATCTATGCAGGCCCACAAGTTGCCTGAGGGCTTGTTGTTGGGTGGGGCCAGTCTCTAGGGTGGGCTGCCTGCCCTGGCTAAGCTGGATTAAATCGATGCTCTAGTGGGTGGGGCAGACCTGGGCTAGCAGGCCACAGGGAGAACTCCAATGGCGTCTGTGTCAGTACGCCCACACCAGGCCACAACAATGGTTGCCACCAATGTCCCAGTCCTTGGAGAGGTCTCACCTCTCACCGAGATGCACTCAAGGCCTATCAGGTGAGTCTCTTTTCACCAAAGCACTGTGCACCTTTCTTTTTAGTGATTCTAGGTTGCTTTCTGAAATGGTTGAGTTTGCGCATGGGCCTTTTAAGAGCCGGTTTTAATTTCTTTGTGAACCAGCTTTTCTGGGGGTTGTCCCCAATGTTTTAGTAGCAGGCAGAGTCAGATATTATGCCACTCGTCTCGATTGTGCTGGGTCCACAAAATGCCCACAGTGGGGGCGCTCCCTGGCTCAGGGCCTTGCGCCTCCAGGGAAGGCTGCGTACCTTTGGGCTGTTCCCAGCGGCTGTGAAGCTGGCCGCTTGTGCAGGCAGCGTTTTTCCTCTCCAGAAGGGAGTCTCTGCCTCTTCCACCTCAATTAGGATTGTCCTTTGTTGCAGGAGTTCCTCTTATCCAGTTTTCAGTTCTGTCTCAAGGGTAACTTTTCCACAAGTAGTTGTAAATTGGCTGTGTCCACGGGAGGAGGTGAGTTCAGAATCTGCTTATGCTGCCATTTTGACTTCTCCTCCCTCAAGATTCTTTTTGTTTGTCTTTCAGTAGTTCAATTATGTTGTGTTTCAGTGTGGATCTCTAAGAGTTGATCCTACTGAGAGTTTTGAGGTTCTCGGATTCATCAAATCTGGGACAATTTTGGCCACTATTTCTCAAATATTCTTTCTTCCTTTCTCTTTCTCTCTTCTCCTTATGGGATTCCCATAATATATATGTTGGTACTCTTGATGGTGGTCCACATGTCCATTAGGTTCTGTTCATTGTTTTTTATTCTTTTTTCTTTCTGCTCCTCAGACTGGATGGCTTCAATTGTGCAATATTCAAGTTTTCTAATTCTTTCTTCTGCCTACTCAAATCTGCTATTGAATTCCTCTAGTGAACTTTTCATTTTAACTGTTGTACTTTTTAACTCCAGAATTTCCGTTTGGCTCCTTTTTATAATTTCCCTCTCTTTATTGATCTTTTCATTTTGTTCTTACATTGTTTCTCTGGTTTTCTTCAGATCTTTGATTACATTTAAGACAGTTGATATAAAATCTTTGCTTAGTGAGGCCAATAGCTCGGCTTCCTCAGGCATGGTTTCTGCTAATATGTTTTTTCCTGTGAATGGGCCATACTCTCCTGTTTGTTTGAAAGCCTCGTAACCTTTTGTTGAAAACTAGGCATTTTGAATATTATAATGTGGTAACCCTAGAAGTCAGATTTCCCCCTTACTCCAGAGTTTGTTGTTATTGATTGTCGAGGACTGCATTTATTTGTTTAACAACTTTTCAAAACTATTTTTGTGAAGACTGTATTTCTGGTTGTATGTTGTCCCTGATGTCTCTGTTTTATTATCTCTGTGGTTAGCCAGTGACCTGACAGAAATTTCCTTAAATATCTTCAGCCAAAAAGAAGAAGAAAAAAATACTTCTCTCCTGGTTTTTGCAGGGCATTCCTTTACCACTAAGCCAGGTCATCTACAACTCTACCTTCAGCATCTGATTTTGCAAAGCCCACTAGTCCACAATATGAGTTCTCCAACTTTGAAGAATTTTGTTCTTCTTGAATATTGTGCTGGCTAGCTTTTTGCTTTGTCAGGAGTCAAAAATACAGTTTTGAAAGTATATCCGGGAATCACAGCAACCTTTCCCATACTTCCACTCCCTACTTATTTAGCGAGGTGTTCCTCACAGTTTGGCAAAGCAAATCTACTCTAATAAGTGCAGCAGGCTGATACTTCATTTTCCTCTGAACTCTGGTATATGGAAACAACAGCATGAATGCCTAGCCTAGTAAATGAAACTAGTCATCAGACTCGGTGTCAAGTAGCCAGAAAGAGGGAGTGATGTGATGTTAAAGGCACAGCCTCTACTCAGCTCCCACATACTATGGTCATGTAGAAGCAGACCCAAATGTACCAGGTATGATAGGCTATACTTTCTAGAAATGATCACAGCAATATTTCCCATCTATATGCTCTTCAAGAATCTTGCCTCTTCCCATTAAGAAGGGGAGTCTATGACCCTTCCTCTTGAAGCCTTGGGGAGGGATTCTACAAATAGAGTGTGGTAGAAGTGATGCTATATGATATCCATGGTTAGGTCATAAATGGCAATATGACTTCTGCTTGGCTCTCTCTTGGGACATTGACCCTTGAGAGAGTAAACCTGGTATAAGTAAGCCCAGGACACATGGAGGGGCCCATGTTGAGAGAGACTGAGGCCCCAGGCCCTCAGTCATGGGTGAACTCCCAGCCCAAAGCCAGCACCAACTTGCCAGCCATGTGAGAGAGCCATCTTAGAAGTGGATCTTCCAGCCTGAAGTGAGCTATTCCAGCTAATATGATATCATTTGAGCAGATGAGCCTTCCACACCAAGCTCTGCCCAAATTGTGATTTGTGAGCAAAATAAATGCTTGTGTTTTTTAAACCATTAGGTTTTTTGTTTGTTTTTTATTGGGGTATAATTGACATATAACATTATATTAGTTTTGGGCGTACAACAAAATTGTTTGATATTTGTATACATTGTGAAATGGTCACCACAATAAATCAACATCCATACATAGTTACAAAATTTTTTTTCTCATGATGAGAACTTTCAAGATCTACTCTGTTAGCAAATTTCAAACATGCAATACAGTATTATTGACTATAGTAACCATGCTGTACATTACATCCCCAAGGTTTGTTTATTTTATAACTGGAAGTTTGTACCTTTTAACCCCCTTCACCCATTTTGCCCACCCTCAATCCCCCACCTCTGGCAACTACACAACTGTTTTCTGTATCTATGACCTTAGGGTTTTTGTTGTTGTTTTTTAGAGTCCACATATAAGTGAGATCATATGGTATTTGTCTGTCTTTGTCTGACTTATTTCACTTAGCATAATGCCCTCAAGGTCCATCTATGTTGCAAATGGCAAGATTTCCTTCTTTTTTATGGCTGAATAGTATTCCATTGTATATATATCACATCTTCTTTATCCATTCATCCATCAATAGACACTAAGGTATTTCCATATCTTGGCTGCCATAAATAATGCTTCAATGAACATGGTGGTGCATATATCTTTTCTAGTTTGTGTTTTCATTTTCTTCAGATAAATACCCAGAAATGGAATTGATGAATCATATGGTAGTACTATATTTATTTTTGAGGAACCTCCATATTGTTTTCCATAGTGACTGTGCCCACCAATAGTGCACATTCCCACCAATAGTGCACAAGTGTTCCCTTTTCTCCACATCCTCTCCAACACTTATTCTTTCTTGTCCTTTGGATAATAGCCATTCTAACAGGTGTGAGATAATATCTCTTTGTGGTTTTGATTTTCAGTTCCCTGATGATTAGTGATGTCAAGCATCTTTTCATGTGCCAGTTGGCTATCTGTATGTCTTCTTTGGAAAAATGTTTATTCAGATCTTCTGTCCATTTTTGTGTGTGTGTGTGAGGAAGATCAGCCTTGAGCTAACACCTGATGCCAATCCTCCTCTTTTTTGCTGAGGAAGACTGGCCCTGGGCTAACATCCTTGCCCACCTTCCTCTACTTTATATGGGACACCACCACAGCATGGCTTGACAAGCAGTGTGTTGGTGTGCGCCCAGGATCTGAACTTGCGAACCCTGGGCCACCAAAGTGGAGCACGTGCACTTAACCACTGTGCCACTGGGCTGGCCCCAATCTTCTGTCCATTTTTTAATCAGATTGTTTGTTTTTTTTTGCTATTGAGTTGTATGAGTTTTTCATATATTTTCAATATTAACCCTTTCTCAGATATACGATTTGCAAATATTTTCTCCCATTCAGTGGGTTGCCTTTTCATTTTGTTGATGATTTCCTTTGCTATGAAGAAACTTTCTAGTTTGATGTAGTCCCACTTGTTTGTTTTGTCTCGTATTGCCTTTGCTGTTGGAGTCAGATCCAAAAATCATCGCCAAGATCCGTGTCAAGAAGCTTACCACCTATGTTTTCTTCTTGGAGTTTTATTGTTTTAGGTCTTACATTCAAGTCTTTAATTTATTTTGAATTAATCTTTGTGTATGGGTTAAGATAGTAGTCTAGTTTCAGTCTTTTGCATGTGGCTGCCCAGTCTTCCCAACACTATTTGTTGAAGGGTTTTGTAGTGGTTTGCTAGATAGCAATAGAAAACCAAAACACCAGGTCTTCCAAATTTTTAAGAAAAGCTCAAATCTAAATTTTCCAGTGAAATTCCTGACTTTTAAATGTTAGCAACTAATTCCAAATTTTAAAATACTTTCTGCGAGTCACCTAAAACATCTTTATGTTATTTTCAGCCTTTTGGCCACAGTTTACACAGTATCTCAATTAATTGTCACCATAATGATAATGCTGCCATGTAGTTGCTATTACATTCATTTCCCAGATAAGCCAAGAATCAGTGAACAAACCACTGAATAAACCAAAATGACACAGCTAGTAAGAAGTACAGTCATGACATGAACTCAGCAAAATCTATCTGCTTTTCTCTACACCATACCACATTTTTTTTTTTTTTGAGGAAGAGTGACCCTGAGCTAACATCTGTTGCCAATCTTCCTCCTTTTCTTTTCTTTCCCCAAAGCCCCAGTACATAGTTGTATATCATAGTTGCAGAGTTGTAGCTCTTCTATGTGGGATGCTGCCTCCGCATGGCTTGATGAGCAGTGAGTAGGTTGGTGCCCAGAATCCGAACTGTCGAACCCTGGGCTGCCGAAGTGGAACAACTGAGCCTAACCACTAAGCTACCAGACCAGCCCCCCCCTTACAACATTTTTAAGCTTAATATAGACGACAGATTATTTCCTGCTTCATTTAATCTTCATATTTCTGCCTTATTTAGAAATAGTCCCAAAGTTTCTCTCACTGTTCTATCCTGTTGGTGCTGTTTTCTTTTTCCTATGCTTCATTTCACCCACACCTCTCACCTCCAGCTTCATTCTTTCTCTTGGGTTCCAAAAATAAAATGATTAAACCAAGGAAGACAGCGATGATTCTTTAACCCAGGGGATTTGCAATGGGTTACAGTGGAGTGTGAGTTGTGGTATAGGAGACACACATAACCAATACAGACCAAGCTAGATTGGCACACATTCCCAGCCAATTCACACTGCAACAAGTTTTATTCACACCTTTAGGATTGTCATTTTGTGGTTTCTTTTTCTTATTTATTCTTTATAGCCAATTATCATGGACACAGATCCTCTTTGCTACAGAAGTATAACCAAGAGGAGACTTGCAGATTCAATATTTGGAAGTCTGTGTCTGTATATCTATTCGGCTGTAGATGGAAGATACAGGAAGAGGTTGTGTTTTTCTGTCACCTTTGGAAGAAAATGAGGAAAGATGGTGAGAACCACTACTGTTACCTAAGTGATTACAAAACAAGAAAAAGAAAAGAAAAGACTACCATGATTTTTTGGACAACAATAATACCCTTGGGACAAACTAAACTGGATCAAGAAAACCTTTTATACTTCAAATATAGTGTGATAGATTGGTTCTCAGAGTAATGGTTTTAGTTTTCTTAACAACTATCTAGATATCTCTTTGGTTCTTCCTTAGTGAGTCCTATTCCTGGTTAGTATAGGTCTGAAACACATTTTAAATAAAATCCACACAAAGGCTGATCCTGTAACTTCTAAGCCTACTAAGCGCAGCTTATATCATTATGGTACAATTGCATTCCCATGACCACGGGGCGTGGTTTACTGAACTGCCTGGGAGATGGGAACCCAGCATTCTGGACTTGGTTCTAAGCTGTTCTGGACTCTGCTCTAAGCCAGAAATTCCCAACATCTATGGGACTCAGATTTTCTACTTGCAAAAATGGATTGTAATAGCTGATCCACAGGCTGTTTTGAGAAGTGAAGAGCCTTTATAAATTCAAAGTGTTATTGATGTTTTAATTAGTTTCTCTGAAAAAAGCATCACATCAGGGGTTATTTTACATTTCTATTAATTAAAGCATAGTCACTACTTTACGAACAGGAGATTTTGTTACATGAGTTTCCTAAAATCATTTCAAATTATGCTCAGGGAACAATACTATCTTGAGATTTGGAGGAAACAAAGTTAAAACAAAAGAAGGGTATTGTGTGGTCAGACAAGGCTGTGAAGTGCCTGCACATAAAGCATCGACGTAGAATGTATTAATATTGAGTAAATATCTGTTCACTTCTCTCCTCACTCTGTGAGAGGAGATATTTCCCCACCCTACTGTTGCCAGTCTTTGTCTCATGACTTGCTTTGACCAATGGGATGTGAAAGGACATGGTATTTGCCACATCCAAGCAGAGACTTTAAATTCAAGTGTGGTTTGGCTTGGCCTCTTGCACTTCTGCCCACTGTCATGAGAAGAGCTTTCTCCAGGTCGGCACTGCTCTTTCAGCCTGGGTCCCAGCAGGATGAACATATGCATCAGATCTATATATGACACGCATTTACCAGCTGAACCAACAAGGCTGACCTGCAAACTTGTACAAAACACGTGATACCTGTAAAGCACTGAGATTTGGGGGTTTTTGTTGTTCAACGTCTTCATAGCAAAAGCGGATTAATTCATACATTAAACACCTTTTAACTACAAGATTCTCAGGGCATTTATTATGCTAACGACCATTCTGGACTCCAAAATTAATTGGCCATAGACTTATGTGTTCTGAGGAAATACTATCTTAAAATACAATTTTTAGCCTGGCTGTTTTCTTTTTTTTTTTTTACACCATGTTGTCTTTTCAAAAGCAGAAGGGATTAAGGTCACAAACATCACATCCTCACACCACTAAATAATAATTCTGGCTTTACTGTGTGGGAACATCCATTAATACAGACTAGTGACGTAGTTTAGTGCTCAAGAGCAGCGGCTTTGAAATAAGGTGAACCTTGAATTTAAATCCTAGCCCTCCACTTAGGAGCTAAGGAACTCTGTGAAGTTCATGGACATTCTCTGAGACTTAATGTCCTCGTTGGTAAACTTCGGATCATAATAGTAGCCACATCACAGAATTGTTGTGAGAATTAATTGAAATATATAACAGGTTTAGCACAGTGCCTGACCCAGAGCATGAGCTCAATAAATAGTAGCCAATATCATTATTTTTTAAAGGTCCACTTCTATAAAATTCTGTTTAGAGAAATTGGAAGTAGGAAAATAGTAGGGCTAAGGAACACAAAACAAGTTGATTTTAATCAAAGAACAGATTATTTGGGAGAAGATACCTTCTGTATCATTTTTGTTGTAATTTTTGGCTGAATCCATCTGTCCAGTTTCCCAATAACTTTTTCATATTACTGAATTCAAATTTTCCTGATCTCCACCTTTCTCCACCAACAGCCCTCTACTCTTTCACCCCAAAGTAGAAGCAGGGAAGGACAGGGAGCGTTGATGTTCTGTATGATTTATTTACATGGATGGAAGAAGCTGCCCTGTCCCTGCTACCCCAGCTGGTTCTCAGGACTTCACATTTCCACAAACACCTGCTCAGCCCAAATGAGCGATTTCTGTTCCTACTAAAATCCAAGACAGTCAGACTCTAGAATCACGTGGGAAGTTCCAGCAGTTCAAAGTCTGGAGCTGAACTTCTCTAACCCCTGCAGTGACTACTCTGCTTTAAGTGTTGGGAAGGAAATGACCTTTTAAAAGGCAGAATAAGCGAAAGGGGCAAACGGTCTCTTCTGGCCTTTGCTGGGGATTTTTAAGGCATTTCCCCAAAGAGCCCTGTTAGCGCTCTAACTTTCCAAGATTTGTTCATTGTGCTGGAGAAGGAAATGTACCTACAATTGCTCATTGGGGTAATATTTAAGTCAAGGCTAGATTTCAAGCTCAATTTAAGCACAACATTTTAATTTATTTTTAAGAAGAAAGATTTGCCTGTAAAAATGCTGCTTTTCTTATATAGAGATCCATAAACATGCTTTGACAACTTTCAAAATGGGTTAAAGGAGGCTTATATTTTTAAATGTAGATGTTTTGAGTCAGGGTGAGTAAGCTAAGTGAATCTATTCATTTTAGATATGTTTAAACTCTGCTTACCACACCCTGAAATTCTCCATAATTTCCAGTTATTCCTTCTCATATTTTGGCATAATGCTAATCTCAACCCCCGAAAAAAAACCACTAAAGGCAAAATGTGAGCAAATAGCATTGTATATTTTATAAATTTTACACATAGCAATCAGAAGTTTAAAAAGCAGACAATTTTGAAGGCGGGTATATTAATCAGCCAAATTATTAAGGGAATGAGTAGCAATATGAGGATAATGCCGACTCTTATGAAAAGCTGATCTGTTAACACATTTCTCAATAGCCTCAGTTGATGTTTCCTTGATACTTTTCTCACTGGAGGAAAATCCATAATATCAAGGTCCCCAAGAAGACAGTGAACTTTTACAAGAAAGTCAGTTGGCAGGTGACAGCTGGGATGAGAATTTTGTTTGTGTGGTAAAATATACACAACGTAAAATTGACCATTTTGACCATTTTTAAGTGTACAGTTTAGTGGTATCAAGTACATTCACATTGCTGTGCTGCCATCACCACCATCCATCTCCAGAACTTATTCATCTTCCCAAAATGAAACTCTACATCCATTAAACATCAACTCCCATTCCCTTCTTCCCCCAGCCCCTGAAAATCACCATTCCACTTCTGTTTCTATGAATTTGACCATTCTAGGTATGTCAAATAAGTAGGTACAAATATCATACAATATTTGTCTTTTTGTATTTGGCTTATCTCACTTAGCATAATGTTTTCAAGTTTCGTCCATGTTGCAGCATATAACAAAATTTTCTTCCTTTTGAAGGCTGTATTCCATTGTATGAATATACCACATTTTGTTTATCTATTCATAGGTCAATAGACAGTGGGTTGCTTCCACATTTTGGCTACTGGGAATATTGTCGCTATGAATACTGGTGTACAAAAATATGTCTGAGTCCCTGCTTTCAGTTCTTTTGTGTATATACCAAGAAGTGGAATTGCTGGATTATATGATAATTCTATGTTTAATTTTTTAAGGAATGCCATACTGTTTTCCACAGCAGCTGCACCATTTTGCATTCCCACCAGCAATGCACAAGTGTTCCATTTTCTCCACATCCTCACCAACACTTATTATTTTGTTTTTTTTTTAAATAATAGCCATCCTAATAGCTGTGAAGTGGTATCTCATTGTGGTTTCCATCAACATTTTCCTAATGATTAGTGATCTGAGCATCTTTTTATGTGCTTATTGACCATTTGTCTATCTTCTTTGGAGAAATGTCTATTCAAGTCCTTCACTCATTTTTAAATTGGGTTTTTTGGATTTTGTTGTTGTCATTGAGTTAGCAAAATTTAGATTCATAGCTTAATAATGATGAATTTAATTGTCACCTCAAAAATGGTAAAAAAAAACACAGACAAATATTGTAATGGGTCATATTTTACTTCATTGTTGAATAAATATAAGACATTTTTAGTCAGCGAAGGGAGATTTATTTTTCATGTAACTCACTCTATACCAATCATGTACTTCCACATTCAGTGGAATTCTCCCTTTTCACAGGTATTTCTTTTGGACTTCCACAATTAGAGAACAAAGTCAAGAAATGTGTTTTCCTGTGGTATTTCTCCTCCCACCTCTTTCCTACCTTCTGTTTGCTCATTTCTTCTTGCTGTGAAATAGCAGTGTTACTGGCAACAGGATTTTTTCTGTTTGTTTTGGAAACACACCTCCCAGCCTGCCTTGGGTGTGATGGAGGACCCTACAGGCTCCTCTTTGCCCCATTGAATTCTGTCACCATGCCCTCAGCTGACCACTTGCTTGTGTGTGCCTTGGCCAAGTCTCCTCACCTCTCAGAGACTCCTCTCCTCAGGTGCAAAGCTGTATCTGACATCCCCTCCCAGGGCTGTGTACAGATGCCGCGAGGCCTCACCCTGCAGCTACTGCAAATGCCTAGACCTCCTGGATCCTCCTCAGTTCCACCCTCACCACCACCTCTGCAAAACAGAAGCCTGCCCTGGCTCTGCCCAGCCTATGCACTCCCTACAGTATCCAATAACCTCTTTGAAGTTTTAAACAAACACTTATATAGCACTTACCCTGTGTCAGGGTATGTGCTTTAAGTATGTGTATACTTACTTAATACTTAATTCTTGTAAACCCTATGTACCCTATTATCAGCACCATTTTACAAATGTGGAAACTGAGGCACAGAGAAGATAAGCCAATTGCCTGGGGTCACACAGCCAGTAAGTGGGGGGAGCCAGGGAGTCCAGCTCCCACTTAACCACTGCCTCAGGCTGCCCTTGAGATTTGCTTGGTCTCAAGGGCTCCACGTCCAAGTCCCTCTCCCTCCCAGCCTCAACACCTGCCACTCACTCCCCTCTTCAAACCATGTCATCTGGAGGAATTCTTGCAAGTTTTGAGTCTTTTTATCTAAGAATGCAGTTTAAGACTCAAGCATAAAATCTGGTAATACGGATATCATTATATCCATCTCTCAGCTTCATCCAATTTGCTGTCATCTCTCTTTCTCATATTCTTAATGGATGGACTGACATATCATTGAGGAATTGCTAAATTGAAGTGAAGCGAGATCAGGGTTGAATTAATCTTGCAGCCGATGCTACATAACTCTTGTTTCCCATGAGATGAGAATCACGAAGATAAACCATGACTATGTCCGTATATGGCCACAGACCAAGACCAAAGTGTTCTAATACATTCTGATTTCTCTTGTTTCTAGAGAGAAATTAATCGAAAGGGGTAAAGAGGAGAAACATTTATGAATAATACAGTGATCATAGCCTTTGTTCGGGGTCTAGAATATTAATATGTGGCAGTATTATGAGTGAAATTCCTCTGCTAATTCATCACAGCATATACCTGAGTTGCCTAAAATCACTGGGTCCAAAGCCAGGCCAAGCCCTTCGAGAATTTCCTGTATTGAAGACCTTTACAAGATGCTGCAATTCTGAATTTCTCAGGCCACAAAGAGATTTCAAATCTTTCTCTCAACTGCCAACCTCAAACTAAATCTCAGGGGGCAGTTCCCTGCTTAAGGAGGCTACATCTGTCCTTTGATGAGAGAGGAAAAAGCGAGCAGCTTCAGGGAGATAGTAAAAACTGGCCCCAAGAATAAGGCCACCTGAGAGACCAGCTATAAAACAGATGGAAGAATTCTGGGTGGAAGGAAAATGTCAAGTCGGTAAATGTGAGCAGGCAGGAGAGCAGGTGCAGGCAGATGCAGCGGGGAATTACAGGATGATTAATAAGTGACTCAGCAATGAGCTACCTCTCAGGTAAGTGCTGTAATATTTGCCTTAAACCGATGAAGAAACTGAGGCACAGGGGAGCATAGAGGCAAGACTACTCAGCATGTGGCAGAGACAGAAGGTAAAAAAAGTGCTACCTTGATACCCTGCTATCCAGGATGAGTTCTTACACTGCTGTTTTCAGCATCGTTCTGCACATTGTAGTCAATTCCACAAGATCCATAACCTAGAGGAGAGCTATAGAATTTAGAGAAGGGATGGCACAGTTATTGTTATTTGAAGGTGATGTAACTGAATTTTTAGAAAGCCTGAAAAATCAGTTAAAATTTTAGAACTAACACCAAAATAGGATAATGTTGCTAAATATAAAATAAATATACTAAAAGTAAGTATCTTTCCAAGTATAAGCAATAATTTATTCAAAAACATAATGAGAAAATAAAAGAATCACATGAGCAAAGATAAAAAAAAAAGACCAAAAAACCCACAAAGGAATGACTTTAAGAATAAATGTTCAATGCGTGTGGTGATGGATTGTGATTAGTCTTTGGGTGGTGAACATGATGTAATCTATGCAGAAATAGAAGTAAAATGATGTACACCTGAAATTTATACAATATTACAAACCAATGTGACTGCAATAAAAAAAAGAATAAATGAGCAAAGGCAAAACATAAACACCACAATATTTACCTGCAGATCGTACAATCTTAGTAGTTGGAAAGACATATCACGTGGTACAGAGGGTAGCGGATTATGGCACAAGGTCAGTTTTTCTCTAACAAATGTGTCAGCTTAACACCTTTTGTCAAAATCTGGATGGAATTTCTTTTGAAAGTGTCAAAGAAATTTTTCTGGAAAGACGGCCAGCAAAAACAGCCAGGATTCTTTTTATTCTTTTTTTTTTTTTTTTTTTAGAACAATAAGAAGAACACTGGGAGTGGCTGTCCTGGCAGCTACAAAGTGCACCAGGAGTGGAAGCAGCAACAGTAGCTACTCTTCGTAATCGACCTGTGGTGGACACTATGCCTGTCTTTCCTGAGCTGCCCCATTTCCCTTCTTCCAACAACCTTATGCAGAAGGGACCACAACTACTCCCTGTTGGCAGAGGCTAGAGAGTCTGAGTATCTCTTCACAGAGTCACACAATTACTGGCAGGTTTTGCACAGCACCATCTAATTTGAGTGTCCACCTGCTTAACCACTATGCCATGAGCTACAAAAAGCCAAACCAGGTCCCATGGGTGCAATATCAGTGATGGGCCAATGGACCAGAAATGAGCACCCTGGATTGAGTGTGTGCTGAAGGAAACACTACCTATCATGGAATACAAGATTCTTCAAAGATTCTGCAGAACAATTATCTATTTTGGAAAAATAAAACAAAACATCCTCACATTATGTGATCTAAAGTAAATTTCACCTGGATTAGGAAGCTATATGAAAAAAGTGAAAACTAAAATAAAAAAATTTACAATACAGAAAAATATGTGAAGGTCTAGCTGCTCTCATGTGGGAGGGCGGCTTTCTACACATGAAAGAAATCACAAGGGAAAAGCAATGGGAAGATTTAATTTTCCAAAATGTCAAAAAGATTTTAACCAAATTAAAACATCATAAATTAGTTAAACTTGCAATAAAATGTATATGCTTAACATAGAAAGTGCTCATATTTTGTGAAGGGAGCCTATTAACAGATTTCAGATGATCAAAATTTCTTGTCCTATGTTTCCCTAATTCTTGTTGACAGACTTTACTCCTAAGACAACCATCAGCAATGAGGCCAAAGATGAAAAGGTCTTTCCCGCAGCAAACTTTGTAATAGCCAAAGGCATGAAATAATCTAGCTGGAGGAATAAACTCAATAGGAGAAGGGATTAACTAATTCTGGTGCATCTGTATGAGTTATGTGTCACCATCAGCACAGTATTTTCAAATAACATTTAATGACATGCGAGGCTCTCAACACCAAAGTTTAAGAGCATATGTATGTCTGGAAAAGGGAAAAATAATTGTCAGATTATGAACTAAACCTCCAAAGATGGTGATGGGAGGGGGTGGGATAACAAGAGATTCTTACTTTTATGCTTTTGATTCCTGCAAGATTTTACTTTTGTATCATGAAAACAAACCACATTTATAATTAGAAAAGGAGAAAAAAATAAAAACAAAGCTAAATTCAAAATTGCATATTAAATATGATTGTAATTTTTGCTTCTTTACCTGTATGTAGAAGTAAATATATCCAAAAAATCATAATAATTATCTGAAAGGAAGTGTTATAGGCAATTTTCTATTTCTTTTTTACTAATTGTTATACTTTCAAAATCTAACATATATTATCTCATTTTTCTAGTAAGAAAAAAATAAACAATGTGCTCATGTAAATACAAATCTCAACACAGTTCCGCTTCCCAGCTTCCTGCAAGCAGATTTTTGTGTGTTATTTTACTGCACGTGTGGACAAGCCATTTCACACATTTGTGTCTCTGGTTTAAATTACACAGAAGCCATCCCACTTCCCTTTGTAAGTGTGTCATTTGCAAGTCCAAGTGTAGTGTGAAGTGGGAGGGTCCCTTTCCCCCTCACCACATTCTGCAGTTGTGGGGGAAGGTTGGCGGTTCTCGGGCCAGGTGGTCAGAGCAGAGACAGGCACTGGCCGGGCAATGCTGCCAGGGGCCTCCTGGCTCAGGAGGGCATCTCCAGAAGAATGTTTGCAGCTGGATATTGTAAAGCTGGACCCAAAGAAAAGCTTCCCAATGGAGACTGGGTAGAATCTTTCCTTGTCCTGCACTAGGGATGAGTGATCATTGCTGGCAGCATCCAGGGCCGAAGGGAAGACGGATTGGAATGTCAGCACGATTGGAAGCACTTTCCTGAAAATTTTAATATTAACGTTTGTACTTGAAAACATAATTCGTTGCTGCTAACTGCTGCAAGTTCACCTCATCTCGGCTAAAGATTGCCAGAGTGAAATGAGAGAGGCCTGTGGGATTCTGTAAACAGCCAAGTGCAATGAAAATGGTGGTAGCTGTTTGGAAAAAGACGGGAATGTCCATTTGCCCAGCACTTGTCTCTCAGCATATCAAGATCCCTTTCCCTGCAGAACACGTTTTCCTACTTCCTCACACCCTGGACTCTTGTACTGACTTTTCTTTTCACACCACGCTAATTCATGTCTTACATGCCTTTTTTTATCCCACTTGTGGCTGAGAAACCTCAAAGTCAGTAGGTGGTCATAGAATTGTGTCCCAAAGTCTGTAAGGAAAGTAGATGTGGAGTTGACATGACTCAGGACACGATCTTTCAGCACCAGATATAGGAGCTTCCAGATTGCAGAACGCATGCCATATCAGCCGCTGAACCCACAGGGGTTCCTCACCGGGCCCTGAGCAGGCACAGAGGTCAGACTGCACCTGTGTTCCATGAGGTAGGTTTCTTCCCATACCCATGAGTGATTGAGCCATGTCCAGAGGCTTGACAGCCAAAACAGGGCAAAGTGTTTCCAAATATAACCTTCCACTGAACAAATCAGTTCTATTCTGTCTACACAGTGGTGTCACTGGCAGCCAGTCTCTCCAGACCTCAGCTAATATACTGCTGTGGTGGGCAGTCAGGTCAGGTTCAGCCAACTCAAAAGCCTGGCCGAGGTTTCTGTGCTTCTTGAACACCAGCAGGAAGGAGCTGTTCATTTGGGATTTGCTCATTAGTTGAGAAAACAAATGTTTTGTTTTCTAGCGTGAGTTGGGTGCCAATTCCAGGCTACTGATTTATATTTAAGACTCACATGACACTTGCATCTTCTTTTATAAATGATTTGAACAGTGGTCAGAAGAGCTGTTTGGAACTCCAGTCCCCAGAAAATAGAGGCCCAGTGGTCGATCTGGGGAGATAAAAAACTGAACAGCAAATTATTTAAGCAGAATATTCGTCCCAATACACAAAGTATTTTAAGCACTTTTATCCTTCATAAATCCTTTTAGCACACCTGCGAAATTGATAGAAAGTATAAGCCATTTTGCTTTCCATGGAAAATTTAGGAAAAATAAAAAGGGGAGATACACAATCATTGACTTTGGCACAGCTGAAAATAGCTATTTTCTCCTAGGGTGGTTTTCACAAACTTTTCTGTGCATTAGGGATATGGGGGGCTTTTAAATATCTCCAGGCCAAGGCCACACCCAAGACCAATTAAGTCACAATCTCAATAATTTGAACCTCCGCAGGCAGATGCAATGGGTGGCCACGTCTGAGAACCAGGGTTCTGTTAACCTTTCAGGTGAACGTATGTGAGTGAGTGGAGAGGATGTCACTACAAGTGGCATCTGACTTGGGGCTTGGATGAAGAGCGGGAAGCTGGCGAGTGGAGAAGGGCATGATTCCATTCCAGCCCAGCAAGGCACAGCAGCATGGGCACAGGAACCCGAGTTCCACTTGGCCACAGCCATCCTGTGCTCCAGCAACTCCAAAATATTTGAAGACCATTCTAGGAGCCCCTCATGATTCTGCTCATGCCATGTTATGGCGGAAGTCTCTAGACTGCTCCAGGTGCCAATGGACATGCCCTATATTTGGTCACGTCTCTCTCTTCCAACCACTCCCACTCCCTAGAGATTTCTATAGGGGCAAGGACTATATCTTTTATTTTCATGTTCTTCTATAACTCCTGGATTAGATATGTATTAGGATCTGCTAAATATTTTTAAGAAAGTGGGTAGATGAATTAATCAATCAATATAAATATTCATTTGGCTTTTTATCAATTCATTTCAATTCAACAAATATTTATTAAGTGCCTCCTATGGATTAGAAGGTGTAGGTGTAGGTCTGGGGCTATAATTCTAAATTAGAGAGAGCCCTAGAAATCAATGATACCCCACAGTTTTCCCTGAGGACCCCTCCACGGTGGGGCTCCTCATCTGTCCTGTAACACACATGTTAATTTCCCATTCTTTCTTCACTTTTTCTCACACACACTCACTTTGTCTCTGACTCGCTTCTCCATTGAAGGCTTTGGATACAGAAAAGTCTGTTTAAGAATGAACCGGCTCCTGTGAATGAGCGCTGAAAGGTCTGCTTATTTTAGCACGGATTTTACACCAGGGCTGCCTTTAGGAGTCTCTCTCCAACTGGCTGAGAGGGAAGTACTCATTCAGAGAGGAATAGAATTTAACATAAACATTCTTTGCCCTTACTCCCCACTCACCCCAAAAAATTAACTGACACTGAAGGCAAAAGCCTGGTCTCAGATTGTCTATAAAACTAGCTGTTCCAATATCTTAACTCACAGAATTGCCCTCCAGTTAATTTGGAGAACAGATTGAATACATGTTCAAAGTCTTGCCCTAAATCAGTCAGCCAGCAGGTATTTCTGTGCCCCTCATATAGGCCTGGCACAGTACATTTAGGTTTTCTTTCTCTGGAGCTAAAAAAATAAGGTGAAATCCACAAAAATTGATCCATGGGTTACAACAAAATGCACAGACTGGTGTGGTTTCTTCCCAGTGTAGACATGGTGCACCTTCTCCTGCAGGATACATGTATTCTCTTTCCTTAACAGAACTTTGCCTCAGTTCTGCACGTGCTTTCTTTGGCAATAGAGGGATTCTTATTTGAGGGAGAATTTCCAAAAGGTCTTGACACAGAGCTGCTATGCGAAGCCCAGTGCAAGTCAAAGATTCTCCTGACCATGACTTTGAAGGAAATACCTGTGTCTGAAGTCTTCGAGTATTATTTATGAGCTGACCTAATCTCAGCAGAGATTCCAAAAAGTTAAATGTCACCAACTCTAAGATATAGGAAGGAGAATCCTGTAGCAAAGACTCGTGTTTAATTCTGTCTTATTTCCCATAATGAGAAGAAAGTCACCTAACGTTACGTAAAAACTCCTCTATGTTATTACAGATCTTAGAGCCTGTTTTATTTGTGTGTATGTGAGGAAGACCAGCCCTCAACTAACATCCGATGCCAATCCTCCTCTTTTTTGCTGAGGAAGACTGGCCCTGGGCTAACATCCATGCCCATCTTTCTCTACTTTATATGGGGCGCTGCCACAGCATGGCTTAACAAGCGGTGCGTTGGTGCACACCCGGGATCCGAACTGCTGGACCCCGGGCTGCCGCAGCAGAGCGCGCACACTTAACCGCTTGCGCCACTGGGCCGGCCCCCCTTAGAGCCTGTTTTAAAACAGCCCCATCCAGGAAATTCTAAGCTAGGGATAAAGGAGTGGGAAGTAGCCTGAAGTGTGATGAGGTGCTATATAATAGACATTTAACTTCCAAGAAAATCTACCAATTCAAACTTTAATTAGGTCATTTCAAAAATAATGATATAACTTGAAGATTAAATGACCAGTGTTGACATTTTGATTATATATATATGTACAACATGTGTATAATTTATAATATGAGTCATTACGGCTCATAATATCTGTGATTTCTACAAATTTTACATGGAAAACCTCCGAATGCTTGGCGCTTCCTGATCCACGATGAAGGGCCTTTGAGAAGGTGTGTGGGCCATATAACAAGTGCCCAGGTGCAGGTGAAACAAAGACAGTCAGGGCGTCAATAATGTTGTCTTGTAATAACTGTCTTGTAATGATTTTTACTTACCTAACAATAGTGGAAGTCTATGTCAAAGTTTAGGCATAGTGTTTTTTAAATGCATGGTTTGTTTCAATGCTTATGAACCATAATTAGAAATAATATATGGTATGATATTTTACTTTTGTTAGTAATCTCTTTTATTTCCTGAAATTAAGCTGTGCCCATATGAAAAAAATGGGTCAAATTTCTTGGCAAGACATCATGGTGACAGAACCATCACAACAAAAAAGGACTCCCAGGATAGTATTTGGATAATTAGCTGAATTCTAATCTAAATGATGCTACCTCTCTGCAACCTTCTTCTATTCCAGTATCAGGAGCCCCTCCTCTCTATGCAGAAAATAGGCAGTACTCTAGCATATTCCTAACACTGGTAAAGCAGACTTTGCCCCTAAAATGGCATACATATTTCATAGTACATATTTTTTAGGTTTTAACTATTCAGTCGAATAGAGTTTTAAAAATACTATAATACCCTCCAAATTACAAAGAAAATAATTTTTATTTGAGAAAAACAAACAAAGCAATCTTTTCCTTAATCTCTTTAAAATTTCTCTAGTAATTTGTATTTTTGAGAATCCATTTCCTTCTAGATTTTTAAATAATATAAACATTTATGCAGCTATCAAAATATATTAAGCTTGAATATATATTATATTTATATTTCTTTTTTTATGGTTCTGAGCTTACTTTATGGGGAACATAATTTTGGGAGACTCATACATGCTATATGAAAAAGACTTTTAAAATGTATCCTATTTTTATCTAATTAATAAGAGAATTTTTCAGTGTAAACTGAAAAAAGAAGATATGAAATATCTTCTATACACATATAATCTAGGGTTAATGTAATTTTTGTAAGCCTGGCGATTCTGTGGGTTTGGCTCCCAAAGCCGTGTTTTAAATTCTGCTTTTTCCCAAGCCCCAAAGTTCTACCTTCGACTGCTGGCTGTAAACACGTCCCAACGAAGTGAGGCACTGTATGCCTTAGAGTGAAAGTTAAAAAGCCAACAGAAAGTTCTTTAGAAGCATTTAGTAATCTTGAAAACAAAGAAATTCACATTTATATTCTCTAGTAAAAGAAGGTTAGAAAGTAAAAGTGGAACTGTGATTTTGAATAATAACCAGTTTGATTAAAGTTCAGATTTCTTAGTGTTTGAGAATTTTTTTCCTCCTAAGAGTCTTGAAAGGATGCCTGATATAAAATCCATTCTTGTCAAGGTGACGCTTTACATTGTGGTTTTGCAATATCGTGAACAGGAAGAATAATGCTGTAGAAAGAGGTGGATACAAAATGTGTCACTTTCCTCGTAGAAGAGGTCAGTAATTACACCTATCATGCTAGCAATGACTGTTTTGAAGCAATATTTTAAAACTAAAAGGAGCCTTTGAGTTTGGAGCTGTGTGTGTAGATCTGGGGCTGTGCTATCCAGTTTTCCACTCTTCCTGTGTGAATAGACTCAAGCAGGTTCACCCATGCAGGGACTGGGCCCTCTCTCTCGTCCCCACGCCAGCGTCACCCAGGGACACGGGTGTCAGAGAAACAGAAGGGCAGCCTGGGCTGGTTAGTGCTCAAGCGCCTGAGGGGCAGCTGGGGCACATCCAGTCTTTTTTTCTTTATTATGTTTTCTACATTTCCAAGTGGATGAAGATCCAGCCCAACCTCTCCTTTACTTCAACAGGGAGGTATCAGAACCACAAACAGAAAGAAGCTGCCCCCTCCACCTGCCTGGCACGAAGACGTATTTCATGGCGGAATTGCCTGTGTTTCATTCTGTTTTGTCCAAGAGCTGTACCCCCACCCCATGAATGTACCAAGTGAACTAATTGTTGCATTATTTTTCTTGCAGCGATTTTAATGTTTTATTAGTTTCTCCACTTCACACCACTAGTGACTTAACTTCACTCCTGAAATTTTACAGTTCAACAAAATAAGTAAATTAATAAAGTCTAAAGTGCTTCCAAGCCAGGCAGACACCTTTCTGTACGCTGGGCTTTTACTGCTCTTCCCAGCTGATATTTATAACTCGGCCATATGTGGTTATAAAGATTTATTATGAGCCTGTGGAATAAGGTCTGTTAATGTGTACAGTAAACGTCCAAGTTTTGACTCTATAAGCCTCGGCAATTTCTAATAAGATGAAGCCATTTTGAGTGTGAGCCAGGCCGTGTGCAGCTGGAGCGAGGCCTCGTATTGACAAAGGGCTCAACTATGTGCCAAGACTATACTCGCCCTGTGTGCAGGTTTGCTAAAAATGTCTCAAAGCTCAGGTAGGTATTTTTCTGCTTCACCACCATCCTCATCTGAGAAGACCTGAAGTTGGATAATCTTGAAAAAGAATCTTGGAAAAGGTTGAAATGGAATTTTTTTGTGTGTGTGTGAGGAAGACCAGCCCTGAGCCAACATCCAAGGCCAATCCTCCTCTTTTTTGCTGAGGAAGACTGGCCCTGGGCTAACATCCGTGCCCATCGTCTTCTACTTTATATGGGACGCCGCCACAGCATGGCTTAACAAGCAGTGTGTCCGGTGCGCGCCCGGGATCTGAACCCGGGAACCCCGGGCCGCCCCAGCGGAGCACGTGCACTTAACCGCTTGCGCCACCTGGCCGGTCCCTCAAATGGAAATTTTTAAGATGACAAATAAAGGTCAGACTGATAAGGCCGGGCAGAGCCATCCCGGGAGTTCAGTGAAGGGGACATGTACCCGCCCCCTGGCCTTGTCCAGCTGCTGGGCAGTTACTCCAAGTTCACCAGGAGAGAGAAAGTACGAGCACCCGCCGGTATTGATCCCCACCTTCTCCCTGCCCACGGTCACTGGAAATAGAGTAGGACAGTGGCCCCTCCTTGTACACACTTCATTCATTGTGAGAAACTTCTCTTGCCCTTAATATATGTGTATATTTTTCAAGTGAAAAGAAAGTTCTCAAAATAAAACAATAGAGTGAGGCAGCCTCCAAACATTTGCAGCACTTTTCTCACCCTCGAACGCGTTAGAATCGCCTGAGGACTCTAAAAATACTCAACAGGCCCTGTTTGATTTTCCCCCTGAGTGCTGCTTGGGCATGAGGTTTTTCTTAGAAGATCCCCCAATGATTCTAATGTGTAGCCCAGGTCACAAACCACTGGTCTAAGCCCCAATTCTAGTTCTGACCCAAGAATTAGAGAATGGTCAAAAAGTGACTTTTCAGGGCGCGTCCGGTGGCTTAGCAGTTAAGTGCGCGCGCTCCACTGCTGGCGGCCCAGGTTCGATCCCAGGCGCACACCGACGCACTGCTTCTCCGGCCATGCTGAGGCCGTGTCCCACATACAGCAACTAGAAGGATGTGCAGCTGTGACATACGACTATCTACTGGGGCTTTGGGGGGAAAAAATAAATAAATAAAATCTTTAAAAAAAAAAAAGTGACTTTTCATAAAAGTCTTGAAAGTAAGTAACATTTGTCTACTCCCCAGAACTGGAAAATATTTGAAGATAGCTCTAGAGGCCTAATTAACTAATTCTAAAATATTTTTATATGATGATTTAACATGTGATTCTTTCTATTATCAACATTACAAGAGGATTTTGATATTTATCCCAAATGAACAATTAATATATAATTTCATATATTCAATAATCCTAGACTGACACTAGAAAAATTCTAAGGGCCTCTCCAAGCACACCTTTTGACTGAACAACATTCTTCTCAGATGGCTATCCATCCTTTAAGTAGGCAGAAAGCTCTGCATTTTAAAGCGTCCTGTTCATGGTTGGACAACATAATCTTTCCTGTCAATTTCCTTTCCAAAGCATGTCTGAAACTCATTCATCCTCCCCTTTTCCACTGCTGCCGCCACCTATCCAGGCCACTGTCATCTCCAGAGTAAATTACCACAAGCTTCTGTCACATCCTCCTCCAAATCCAGACTCTATGTGAGCTATGTCACCTAACTCACATCAGCCTCCGCTTTAAGCCCTCAATGCCTCAATGCACTAAAAATAAAATCCAAATGCCTCACCATGTCATAGGCATGGTGAGATCTTCTCAACCCCACTTACATGCTCTCTAACCTCATTCACCGTGTATATTCTTCTCTGAGCTTCCTGAATAGCCCAAGCTCTTTCCCGTTAGGAGGCTTTCCCCATGCTGTTACTTCCACCAGGCATGCTTTCTGCCCATGTTTCAGCCTTCATGTCTCTGATGAATTGTAATCTCTTCAAAAAGCCTTCTCTGACTTCTCTAATGCAGTCCATCCCTTTCTCACCTTCTATCGTATCCTGCCGTTTTCACCTTCATAACACCTAAAATTTGCAATTATCCTATTCATTTTGTCTATTTAGCTGGTCTACGCCTGTCTTCTCCATCAGAATGGAAGTCCCTTGAGGGCATGGGCTAGTACATTTACCATTTTCTACAGTGTCTCGAATGCACCTGGCATGTTTCGAGCACTCAAGAAATATTTGTTAGATGATGGAAGAAATAAAAGAAAATAATCTTTCTTCTTTCTTGTCCATTAACTACCAGTCTTTTCTCCTTAGTGCTATCAAGATCCAGGTGGCAACCTTCACTTACCTTCTTCTGGAGGCAACTCAGGGCCATTCTTAATTCTTAATATACGGACTTGGGAACTAGGAAAGAAACTCCGGATGAGATAACGGCAACAGCAAATGCATATCGAGTGCCATGTGCCACGCATTGTGGTAAACATTTAACTCTTTAGTCCTTACAACAATACAGTGTATTAGGAACTACGACTCTTCCCATTCTATAGATTAGTAAACTGGGGCTCAGACAGGAGAAATACTTGCCCCAGATCACCTAACTAACACATGTTGGAAACAAGTGTTTGGACAGCAGATCTTCTATACGAACTTCTCTATATGAACTCCTAAGGGGAGAGTATGTATTATGAACATGCCTCTCAGAATTGATAGGATGACAATACTAATTTTTAAGTGGTGATTGTGACACATTGCAGGCTTATATTGGGAATGTTGTCTGCTCCAAATCTGCCCCCTTTTGCGTTTATACAGTTGTGTATCATTAAGCCAAAATAAAGGATTTTACATTTATTTCCTTTGAATAGCACCACATATTTTTCAGTGGCTCTTTCCTCAAGTCTTTTAAATATAACTGTATGTTTAGAGTGAAAAGAACATGAATTTCAGAGCAAGACAGGCCTGCGTTCAAACTTTAACTCCACGAGTTAAGGGATGTGTAATCTTGGGCAAGTTATTTAACCTTTCTGAACTTGAGTGTTTCCTCCTTGGTAAAATGAGAGTGCCAACATATAGCTCTGTGTGAAGGCTAAAAAGATGGTACCTAGAAAACACATTCTCATGCACTGTAGCTGCTAGGCCTGCACCACTGTCGGCTGCTGTCGCTCATGCCGTGCATTAACTAGCTCTTCCAGCTGTGCTATCTGAGCTTCGCACAGGAGACTCTTGTTCTATAGGTTTTGAGTCATCCATCAAGTAAGCAGTTCCCAGAGGCAACAGGCTTTTAGGGGAAGCTGTCTCTTCCACTATACATTTCCCTTCATCCTAGGGATCAACTCACACAAACTTATGATCAGATCTGTAAGGAATATGAGCAACATTGCCCTACTGCAGCTGAGATTTTTTTCTTTTGGTGGTGTTAATGGCATTAAACTCTGTCTTAAGCCTCTTGGACATCTGAATAAATTCTGGCATGAAGCATGGTAAAATGAAGCATGAACATGAATGTGTCAGTCAATGTGAACAGGAAATTCAGAGCTGAGAGAAATGAAAAATCTATGACCTCACCTTTCACGCCCAGAAGACAGTCAGCTGCTTGTTACTTTGAGAAGCACAGAAATGTCTCTCGCATGGGAGAGCTCCTCATCGGACTACCCAAAATTTCAAAACTTTAACTGGATGTGATGATTACCCAAGGACGAGGCCATAAACACCTTGCAAGTTTGCACTGAATAGTTTGTCTGATTAATTCATAATTACTATTTGTCATCTAGCCGAAGTCAGGATAGTAAGCTTTGATGAAAGGGAGCAAGTCATCCTAAGATGAAGGCAATCATCAATCAAAAAAGAAGGGAGAAAAAGTCTGGACTTATAAAACCAGAACAAGTCTGAGTAAGGTAAGACGGCACAGAGGGGTACACAGGAGCACCCAGGGGTGAGGAGGAAGTCAGCACAACGGACAAAGATCTAGGCTGCAGGTGGAGGGGAGACTCAAGGCTAAGCAGTTGGTTGGAAGGACCTAGGAGAACTCTCACACATTGCTGGTGCGAGTGTAAATTAATATAACCACTTCAGAAACCTCTTTGACCATGTCTACTTACACTGAATATATGCATACTCCAGGACATAGCAATTCAACTCCTGGGTATACTTCTAGCAGAAATTTGTACAAATATTCACTAAAAGATATATACAAAATGCTCACAGCAGCACTATTTGTAATAGTTCTGTATCAGTTTGCTAGGGCTGCCGTAACAAAGTACCACAGACTGCGTCGCTTAAACACCAGCAATGTATTTTGTCATAATTCTGGAGGCTACAAGTCTGAGATCAAGGATCAGTTTCTTATGAGGCCTATCTCCTTGGCTTGTAGGTTGCCGTCTTCTTCCTGTGTCTCACATGGTCTTCTCTCTGTCCCTGTCTGTGTCCTAATCTCCTCTTCCTGTGAAGAGGTCAGTCATACTGGATTAGAGCCCACCCTAATGACCTTTTTTTACCTTAATTACCTTTTTAAAGGTCCTATGTCAAAATATAGTCACATTCTG
This sequence comes from Diceros bicornis minor, assembly GCF_020826845.1. Taxonomy (NCBI): domain Eukaryota; kingdom Metazoa; phylum Chordata; class Mammalia; order Perissodactyla; family Rhinocerotidae; genus Diceros; species Diceros bicornis. Next base: position 48,587,658 of record NC_080758.1, read on the forward strand.
AGGTACTGGGGGTTAGAGCTTTATTTGGGGGGGGACACAATTCAGCCTATAACAAGTTCCAAACTGAAGCATCTCATATCCAACAACAGTAGAATGAAGATATACACTCATACAATAGAACACCATATGACATTGAGAATGAATGGATTACAATAACAAACAACATGGATGACTCTCACAAAAGTAATGTTGAATGAAGGAAATCAGACACAAAAAGTGTATACCGTATGCTTCTGTTTGCGTTAAGTTCTACACAGGTAAAACTAATCTACGGTGCTTAGACGTGAGAACAGCAGTTGCTTGGGGGATGGGGAGCGACTGGGAAGGAAAATAGGGCAGCTTCAGGTGTGCTCATGTCTCTGTCTTGAGCCAGGTGTAGCTTACACAGGTGTGTTTACCTTGGGAAGAAGTTTCAAGCTGCATACTTACAATTTGAGCCTTTTTCAGTGTGAATGCTACACCTCAGCAGAATGGGTAGAAGAAAGAAAGAGAACTAAGCAGTGGCAAACCAGGACAAAACAACTCAAAATGTGTCTACCAGGGTGGCCGAGGAAATGGAATCACGGTTTTTGTTGTACTCTTCCTGTTTCCAAATTGGGGAATTACAAAAGGGCAAGTGTCTGTCCTAACATAAAGACCCTTTGAAAGAGTCTTCCTAAATCTAAGACACTTCCTCAAGACGTTCCAGAACACCAAGAATAAGGAGGGAAAAACGTCACTGGCAGCGAATACACACAAGATTGAAATGACTTCTCATTAGCAGTATTGGACTTGAGACCACAGTGGAGCAATGCACTCAATATTGTGAAGGAAAATCATTTTGGATGTGGAATTCTATGTTCAGAAAAAGGATGAGGTGAGGTAAGTAGACAGGCAAAATTAAAATACTTACCCATGAGACTCTCCAAAATTCATTTTATACACAACCTTTCTTAGGAAGTTACCAACGTAGCCCATGGAAATAAAGGGGAAACGTGCGGAATAGTGGCAAGAGTGGAGTCTAGCAGAGGAAACCAAAGGAAAGTCCTGGGATGACAACTGGGATGTAAACCTGGGGGGATCGTCCAGGTGGGGTCTGAAGGCGAGAGGCTCTGGGAGGGAGCATCGCAGTTAAAAAAGGTGTTAGGGGAAGAACTCCATATAATGGATCCCTTGACCGAGAAGACGGAGTGACTTGAAAATGTGATGGAGACACATTATTCTTTTGCCAACAAGAATCAGGAACAGCAATTAAAGACTCCAGGAAAAAAACCCCACAAACTAAATAATAAAGTCATGCTCCAAATAGAAAGCAAATTAAAAAGTGGCATGATTTTAAACAACCAATGGAATGTAAGAAAAGAGAAAAAAACATTTCAAATGTATTTTAGGATAAATTTCACTTCATTGGCACCGGACCTGTGATGAAAAAATTGTAATATTAGAACACTACTTGGTCTAGCAGTAAATAGTATTTTTATAATCACAAAATGCAAAGTATACTTATTGGCTTTCAAATTACAGATCCAAACTACAAGCAAATCGTGGAAAATTTATTGTTAGTACAAAATAGAAGGCAAATGCTAATAACTTTGATGATGTGAAATAAGAGTTAGAGCTGACAGAAATTCTAGAGTGGATGGGGAAAGTCAGGAAATAGCCTTTTCTTGCATAGAAGCAGTATGTGTCAAGTTACTGATGGAAAATGATGGCTTAACTGACTAAAACTAAGGATAAAAGCATAGGATGTTTTTTAAAGTTGTAATGGTAAACAAAAGGAAAAAAACTTAAAAAATAACACTCCATCAAGAATTATGAGGAAGAAGCAAGGAGAAAGAAGGTACTGCGATATCTCTCGTAGTGAAGAATCAGTGGATTTTTGTCTAACTTCGTTAAATATTCAGGAATTAAAGACCCAGTTGTTAAACCACTGGAAGCTTGAAACCTGGCAAGGTGGAGACATTTTCATCACAGGAAGTAGCAGAAGCTGCAAGTTAGGAAGCAACCATGATAAGAACTGCAAACAGTGTTGGTCAAAAGATGTACCCTTTGGAAAGCAAGTCTAGGGGAGGGGACGGTTAGCAGAAGGTGACTGCCTACTCATTTGTTGCTACGAGTATAAACTTTTATATGTGTGTGTAAGCATTTATTATATATTATTTATTTTTATTATGTATTATGTTACTTATATTTATTTATTATATATTTATTTATAATATATATTTAAAACAAATACTTTTTAAAATCACCAAAGATGTTTAAAAGTCATTAATAAATACTTTTGAGAGCCTACTACACACATGCCATCATGTAGGCAATGTGTGATGGTGAACATGCCAGGAGACCTTCTCCCACAGAGCCTGCATGACTAAGGTTGGACGCAGACAAATCATTTGGCAACTATACTGCAGTGGGGTTGGGGGATGGGAGCACTTGGGAAGGCACCTACACCAGGCATTGGGGACAAGGTGACACTCAAGAGGAAGACAACCAGAGTTAGGGATGAATGAGTATTGAAGAACTAACAGAAGTGTCTGTGAGTCAGGGGCCAGGGAAGGGAGGGACACTAGCCTAGCTAGATAGCATGTGCAAAGGTCCAGAGGCAGGAAAAAGAAGGCTAATTGAAAGGGCAGTCAATAGATCAGGATGATGATAGTTTACAGTATGAGAGGTGAGGTTAAAGGATTGACTTTTAGAGGAAACCAGGGGCTCTGGACATTTTTAGGGTAATTAATGGTGCCAAATTGTTATTTAGAAAGGCCCTGCCGATTTATTTATGCTAGTACCTGCTGTAAGAGTATAATTTATACTCTGGCACATTTATTTATTTATACTCTTACCTGTGAGTGTTCTTTGTTTTCCTACCATTCTGGTCCTCCAGGCAGCACTAATGATATAGTAGTAATGATATAATCATCATTTCCTGAACATGCTCCTCAAAGTTTGTAGAATGAATGTCATCAGCTCGGAAGAAAATATTGAAGACAATAGTGGGACATCCTTTTAAGAAATGCTGTATCCTCAATATTCTCAACGGCCTAGGGGATGATACTGTGTGGAAAAACCAACCAACAAACAAATAAACCAACCCCACAAGAACATGAATATTTCTGAGTTGAAAAGTGATTGAAAAGAGCCAAACTCAGAACATGAACAGGTTTTAGAAAAGCATTAACCCATTTATTTAACTTATTTTGTTTGTTTTTCATACATAAAAGAATGATACATGATACAATCTAAGTGTATAAAAGTCTTTAAAAGTTCATTAATTATAAAATGAAAATGCTGATGGATAAGATATAATTGTATCAAATTTAACTGGTAATATTTTTCCTTTGGTGGCACATACAATCATAACGCTTCTAATAATTGATGACATTTTATAGTCAATAAAATGAAGTGTATATATATACATTCTTCTTTTTAAAAATGGAATAACATTTCTCATAACCTGCTTTTCTTTTTTGTACTAAATAAGTACTTTTTGAATTGAATCAAATTAACAGCAGGTGTTAAAACAACAGCAAAAATGTTTCTGGCTCAAGTCATTCACCAGAACGCTTGGCCCTCCAGGACGACTTGATCCTCCACTTGATCCTTTCTCTGCGGCCAGCTACTGTAAGCCCTTCTCCAACGGTGAGTCAGAGGAAAATTGACAGAACGGATGCCTGATACAATCCTACTAATCTCTAAGGGGGTGTCTTGGGGAGTGGATATTCTGCCCCTGCCACGTATTTCTGCTTGCGAGACGATTCTAGGTCTTTGCTTTCCCTCTGCCTACTTCCCCAACTGAACAAACCCCGAGTACCCCGAGTCCCGCCGACCTCGTAGTCCGCTGAGCGTCCGGAGCTGCTCCCTTGGGGAAGGGCTGTGGTCGTGCGATTTGCGCTCCGCGCATGTGAACTTGCTGGAAGAATTCCCCACAGGCGGGGGCCTCTCCCAGGGAGTTCACTCTAAACCCCAAGTACATTAGTTGCCCGAGGCACGTTAGGAAAATAAACGATCCTGGGTCGCTGGCCTTGGAATATCTTTCCTCTCTGCTATTTGTTTTTGAAAGGCAATGGGTGGCAGCAACGCAGAGTGGGTACGAACACGGAGCCTAGGCTTCAGCTCTGTCCGCCCTTCTCCCTCACGGGCTTTACGATTTGGGGCGCACGGCGTCATCTCCTGGAGCCTGTTTCCCGGTTTAGAGCGGCGGTGGGGAGGAGAACAACGCCCCCCGCAGGCTGACGGGCTGGAGCGAGTCCCTGCACGGCGCTCCCGTCGAGCGCGCCGGGGATGCTTCCCGCTGGCGCTCAGCCCGAGGCGCGCCGCCGAGAACGGCGCAGGGCTACCCGCTTCTAGAGGCTAAAAGACCTGTACGGATAATCTAGTCCAACCCCTCGTTCTACAAACAAGAAAAGTGAAATTCTGACCCAGGCGGTGACTTTCATAAGAGCAGAGGAAGAGTTTGCAGGCAAAGCCGGGTTGAGCACAGCCCGCCGCCTGTTGGTCTGAGGCGTCCTCCGTGTACACTTTGTAGAGATTTCCTACAGATTACGGAGCAAACACAAATGGACTTGGACTAGCTCGGTTTTTCTTTAATCACAGCCCGAAGGAGTGTGGCTCAATGTTTATGTTGTGGGCCATTTTGGCCAAAAACAGTTAAAATAGGAAACTTAAGCTTTCTTCTTCTTTTAAATTAGAATTTTAAATATAAAGCTTAGGTGAAGACGGGAATTCAAATTTAAAAGGCCAAAAGAAGGACTACCAAAGAGTTAGAAGATGGACATTTTGTCTTTCATAGGAGAACAATTCTTTATTCTATTTTACAGCCACCGTAACACGTAAGATGAGCGACGCGCTCTGCTGGTGTCACGCTTTCCAAGTTCCCTGAAGACCTGGTTTCGCATGAGCGGCTCTGGTGAAGCAGCCGTTGTCGGCGTCTGTGCCCGATTCTGCAGCACCTCGTGTCCCGGACGTTCTCAGCGTCCTCTGGAACCGAAGCTGGGTGCCCAGAGCGCCCCGAGGTTGATAAGGAGTCTGGCTCTGAAGCATTCAACTCCCACCACCCAGAGAATGACACGGCTCCTCCCCGTACCCACCCAGACCACCTCCAGCACAGACCAAATCATTTCATCTCAGACACGGTGGAGAGAACAACATTTCCAAGGGTTCAGCGGTTCCTCTCCCACCCCCATAACTTTTGCCCTATCCAATAAACCCTTACACTTCACTTATTATTTTTTATATCAACTTATTTTTATCAGTTACGTACCAACTTCATCTGGTTCCTAAGTGATAAGATCAGGAAAAACACAGATTCATTATAGATATTTTCTTAAGATATAATAAAAATAAATAAAGAGGAAAAGAATAAGTGTCTATCTGAGATAGAGGAAGAGTTATAAAATGGTTATCCTGCATCCCGATTGTGTGCTGGGGGTTACAGGATCTGTACATGTGTTAACACTCATAGAACAGTACACCAAAAAAAAGGTCTATTTTACTATATGTTAATTTAAAAAGGAAAGCTCTCACATCTTCATCATGTCCTACAAAAATACAAGAAAAAACACTATTTTTTCCAAAAATTGTTGCAGGGAGTTAAGGAAAGTCATTTGGCCTTATTTCATATAAGATTTAGAAAGGTTACTAGTAGGAAACTGCAAACCGAAAGATAGCCCATGGGGGTGTGAGTTGCAGAGTCTTTGTGACAGCCAGGCCAGCCAGGGATCTGAGTGTAGCCCTTGGGGGGTCACAGGGCCCTGGGAGGCCTCAGGGTGGCTGCCCTGCTGCAGCAGCCTCTGGAGAAGCCCACAGGGGCCTGGGGCAGGCATCCCTCTTGTCTCCTCCCTTTGCCCTACTGATGGCTGATGTTTCTTTACAAAGACCTTGATTTTGAGGTCCTGGTTTCAGAAACAAACAAACACACGAAAACTAGATAGTATTCAGCACAAAGTCAGGCCCTTCCCCAATGTAACGTTGAACTGGCTTTGTTTTCTTTTAGCTACAAAACCAGAGTCACATATTTGATGGGCCCGTGAGTACAGGAAAGGCTGGATTAAGAAGAATGAAGAATGGATTACGATGCAGGAGAGGCCTAGGGAACCTCATCTGACTGTTCCATTTGTAGGAACAAAGGCTGTACCTGTGTTGTTTCTGTTTCTGCGTGTGCTAGGGAGCCTCTGGGCCACGCTCACTGCGCAAAGCATCCACCTTTACTTTGCAGCAGACGTTCTTTCCCAGGAGCACTCACTCTACTTGCTGCAGGTGAGGGGCTGCTGTCCCCCGAGAGTCTCCTCCTCAAGGTTTTTTCGGGCCACGTGGCAGGCCACAAACAACGACAGCCAGCAAGTGTGTGGATAGATAGCACTGTCAAGTGTGTTCTACAGCAGCTCCCGCAGCTCCTGGAGGGACTGAGAGGCATTGCCTGCCAGTGCTGGATAGCAGACCTTCTGTGGCTCCTTCCCTGCCTCACATCCCCTTGCCCCACCAGGGATTCCTGGGGTCACCTCCCAACTAAACTCCTTGCACTTGAATCCTGGCCTCAGGGTGTCCTTCTGGGGGAACCCAGCCCAAGGTGTAGCTATGCACTTACATGCACACACATGAACACTTTCACACAGGCGTGGTCTCCTGCACACAATCTTCATGCTCTCTCATGTCCACGTGCCATTCTCCTAGCACTCGCCATGGAAAAGGTGTCACAGGTGCTATGATCCGTCCCTCAAGATCTTATCTATCTGGGATTTGGCCTCTTTTCTCCCTGCTTAAATGGAATAGTGCAGATGACAACTGCACAAATAGACCTTTGTGGTTAGAAAGAGTCTCAATGTTGATGTCTGTAAGCATAATATGTAAATAGGTCTGATTTTTCTTCTAAAACACTTGATTTTTGACTTTAAATGTCATGTTAGCTAGCTTTGAATCCGGAATATTTGCATCTTACAGACTCTGTCCACAGCCTCTGAAACAACTGACGGGGAACATTCCTCACTCCAGGCCTGATGAAAGGTGGGGGGCAGAGGGAAAGGACATGAGAGGGAAGGGAACAAAGAGGAATCGGTGGTCTCTACCGCTGCAGCGACATCCCTTTTCACTACTCTGACTGCTCCAGAGTGGGATCCCTGGAAAGAAGGATGGCAGGCTGCAGACCACATCCCGCAGATGGCTCTCCTTTGAACTGTGATAGCAGAAGGCCGTTCTTAATCAGAAACATTACCAGGCAACATTGGCTCCTACCACCCTGCCATACTTGCCTGCTGGCATTATCACCCATATCAGGATTCAAAAAAGCTGCTACCTGTCACGTTGACTTTTCCCTATCTGAAACTGCTGAGCATTTATCCCAACCGCAGGATGAAGTCATCTGGGAGGGCTGACTTAAATAATCCTCCTAAGAGCTCTCTGGGGGTTCTGCCAAGATGATCCAATCTATGGAAGAGAAAGCTGAGGCTTAAGGAGACGAAGTAACTTGGCCAAAGCCAACAGGAAGTGCCTAATGGAGACAAAATTTGAACCCAGGTCTTTCTGAGACTAGAGATTCCAATTTAAATCATAATGCCAGCTACTCCTTGAAAAGCAGCCGCTTCCTCTCTCCCCATCTGCCTTAATGACCATGTGGCATGTACATTCTCTAAAGGGCATCATGCCTCTCAAAACGGGTACATGAGTGATACAGGGTTGTGAAGCTGCAGTTATAGACAAGGCAGTTTTCTGTGAAAGTCACTTTTACTTGATAGTTGAAATATCATTTTCACATTAAAGCAAATGCTCTGGGGTTGCTGATATTGGGACTCGAGACTCTGACTGCATGTTTAGCTTCTTTTCAGTGCACATCTCATTAGCAGGTGCTTTGGCCTCCACCTTCTACTTGCCTGAGCTCTTCTCCCCTTCACGTTTGTCTCCTCACCCCCACTCCAATTTCACAAAGTGCCTGCACAGGGTCATACAGCCAGAAGCCCACGACCGTCTATTGTTTACTTGGAAAGACGCGCCACAACAAGTCCACCGAGTGAATCTGCATCCTCTGATACCCGGCATCGAACTGCATCTTGCTTCTGTCATTCCCTCAGTCAGTTCCCATTGAAATGCCTACCACAGGTTGGGCACTTAGCAAGGTGGATGTGGTCCCTGACACGTGGGCCCAATGACAGACAGATATTGAACAAGAAAATGACATTTCTAGATATTTAATTGCACATTGTGAGTAGGCTCATGAAGGAAAAGATTGCATTGAGAGACTAAAACTTGGAAATGGATTTGGTTTGGAGGACTTGGAAGGCTTCTTGGAAGAGGTGACATTGTACAAGACCCTAAAGGCTTGGTTGGTGAAGGATATGCCAACTGCAGACTAGGACATGTGGTTTTCAACCCTGGATGTACATTCCAATCACAGGGAGGACTTGTAAAAAAACATACTCCTTCCCAGGCTGCACCTGAGACCAATTATATCAGAATCACTGGGATGGCCTTGGGAATCCTTATTTTTAAGCTCCCCATGTGATCTTGATGTTCAGCCAAGTTCGAGAAACCATAGGCTGGAGCAGAGGCAGGTGCAGGGGCCTGAAGCTGGCAAGGCAAGTGTGCCTAGAGGATGTGCATGAGGAGGGGGTGGACAGGTGGGCAGGGGGCATCAAATGAGCACAAACACACCAGGCAGGAGACTGTTCCAGTATCCAGCCTCGACATACTGGTAGGACAGGAGTGGCAGTGATGAGAGAGCTAGGGAGGAGTCAACAATATGGGGAAATAGTTAGGAGGTGACAACTTAGGACTTGGCATGGATTAGGTGAGGAGTTGAGGGAAGGATGGATCAGTAGGACTCCTGCTGGACCTTTAGTGTGAGTAACAGGCAAGATTTGTGTTCTGTTTGCTAATTGATTTAGCGTCATCCCTGACGAAAACCAAGAGGGCCGTCAGCAGGGAGCTCACCTGAAGTAGCAATAAATAACACTGCTCAAGTTGGACCAGCTCTCCACAGGGCTGGCTGGGCAGCCGGGAACAGGGCCCGCCTGTAATGACCTCCAATATGGAAAGAAAAAGAACTCTCACATCCTGACTCTAAAATTCTCTCTTCGCCCCGTGAGTCAGTACATAAACTTTAATTCAGACATTGGCAGTACTGTCAACAGCTCGTATGTCATTAGCAGAGTGCTGCTGAGGTTCCATGTGCCAGGTTGCAGGCTGCTTCTGCTGCTTTCCCTGGAGGTCGGAATCTCCTTTATTTGTGAAAACCTCAAAGGCAAGGGCTTTCTCAACTATGGGAAAAGAACCTGAAATACAGAGCTTTGCTTCTGGTCTCTGTTCAGTGGCTGAGCAGTCCAGGCCAGGTCTCTTGCTCTCATCCTCTCGCTCAGCGTGGCATAGATGTTTCTCTGCACACCTAGTGAAGTGTGTAACCATGGCCACTTGAGGCCCAGGACTGCATCTCACAGGGTCCATGCTGACAGCCCGGGGGCTCAGCGGGCCAAGCGGGGAGAAACCAGAGGATTGGCCTTGATCTGCGTGGATACAGGTGCTAACAATAAATAAAAGTGCAGGGAGGAAGCTTAACTGCCCCTCCTCCTCAGGGGGCAATAGCCTCTCCTAACCTAGTTCTCCTAGTAAACTTGCCTGCCGATTCCTCCTTATGATGGCTGTAAGTAGAATTCCCCAGGATTGGCAAATGCCCTTGTGAAGAGCACGGCCTTTCTCCTTGTGGGGGCTGAGCTCCGGAGCCTGATTTCTCTTCTGTCTCCCACCCTCCTTTTAGGTGTGGTTCTTCCTGACTGAGAAATTCAAATGGAATATTCGATGCCCATGACACTAAAATAAAACTCAGCACAAGCTGTTAATAAGTTGAAGTCACTGCACACAATATTACCTTTGTAAACTAAAACCAGAGCTGGCATGTGCTGACCTGTCAGTGGGCGATGGAATGGGAAGCATGCCCTGCACTTGGAAATGCACACTACATATACCAGCTGAAGAAATCACCCAACGAAACCACCCTACAAAGCCTTTCAATACAAGATGGTAGAGCGATTGTAAAATAACGCTGAAGAAAACCAGAAGCATTTTTAAGGTTTTGAGAAGTCTCACTGTATTTGAAACAGCCTAAGTTTGGTGCTATATAGTTTATGAGCCTGAAAATGAAATTACAGGACATAAAATATAAAAAACCTAATCAATATCATATAACCAGGAAGCTTGGAAATTTAAAAAACTTCTCATGTGCTGCATTTGAGGCCCCAAATGCTGGAATATAGCACCAGGAGAGGAAGTTGGGGTTCGCATTACCCCCAGGTTACCTTGTCCAAGTGTAACAGTTCCTCCATCAGCTCATTGTGAGCCCAATGTCCAAGGCGTGGATTAATTCCTGTTCCTGCTCCTTCTCATTCAAATTCTTCTTCTCTTTAATGGCAGGTAGACTCAGTGTGAAATGATCAATTCTTTTATCATTTGGAACTTGTAAATGCTTCTTGATCTTATTTAAACATGAGTAGTTCATTATTAAGAGACATTATGTTCTCTGAAGACACAGCGAGGAGAAAATTTTCCCTTTCCTTCGTCATGAGAGATAACTTGAACTTCTACATACCTGTCTCTCTCCACTCTCCAAGGGCTCAGGACAGCTTTTGCAAGTTGGGCCATTGGTGACCAGGCCTGGCAGCAAATGCCAACTGTCGCAACTTTTAGACATGTGACCTTGGACGAGTCACTCCTTAAACTTCACTTTTCTCAACTAACAATGGGGAGAGGTCTCTACCCAAATGTTATGGCCTTGGAGACACCTGACGTAGCCACCAGATCAATAATGGCCCCATACCCCTCCCTTTTCTTTATTTTTTAATCTCCTTAACCTGTTTTAGTTTTAATTACTGACGTTATACTGTATTTCTCTTAGTTGATTTGTCAACAATAGAAGACAAACCCCATGAGTGCTGTTCCCACCTCTGGAACAAGGCCCAGCCTTGTAAAGGGCCAGTTTAATGGATGAATAATAATGATAATAGGTCAATCAATAGCAACACTTAGAGGAAGAAAAGAGGCTAAGAAAAATGCAGGGAATGGCAACATGTATGGTAGAGAAAAGGAATAAAAGTTTGCAATGAAAAAATAAAAAGGTTGCTCAGAGGGTTAGGAGGTGAGTCAGCAGAAGGTGGTGTCACGGGAGCTGGGAGTGGAGAGACTGAACAAGGAAGGATAGCAATAACGTGGCAGAGTCAACAGACCACTGACTGGAGAGGACTATTTCAGCCCCCAGATATTCATTTGAGAAATAATAGAAAAAAAAAATATATATATGGGTCTCTGCCCCCAATTCCTGGCACAGAGCTCCTCAAGCCTTGTAATTTCCTAGTGATAAGAGCACTAGGAACATCTTTTGTTCTAATATTTGGTCCTTGACCCCAGTTCCTGATGTAGTGCTCCTAACACCCGTGGAATTTCCTGGGTGATAAGTGTCTTTTGTTCTAATGAGGAGAGTCTTGGTGGCTCCTGGATGGGGGCTGGTCATCACGAAGACCAAGCTATGATTAGAAGTTTGGAACTTTCAGTCACAACCCCCATCCTCTGGGAAAAGGAGAGGGGCTGGAAGTGGAGTTAGTAATCTATCATGCCTATATGATGAAGTCTCCATAAAAATCCCAACTTCAGGGATTGGTAAACACATGCTGGGAAGATGGCACACCCCAACTCCATGGGGACAGAAGCTTCTGTCTTCAGGATCCTACTGGACCTTGCCCTACGTACCTCTTCACCTGCCTGTTCATCTGTATCCTTCATTATATCCTTTATAATAAAATGGTAAGCGTAAGTGTTTCCCTGAGTTCAGTGAGCCACTCTAGCAAATTATTGAATCCAAGGAGCAGGTCATGGGAACTCCAATTTATAGCCCATCAGTGAGAAATAACCTGGGCTTGTGTTTGGCATCCAAAGTAGAGGCAGTCTTGTGGGACTGAGCCCTTAATCTCTGGGGTCTGTGCTAACTCTGGTTAGCATCAGAACTGAATTGAATTGTAGGACACCTAGCTGATGTGGCAGAATTGCTTGGTGTGGGATAAACCTTCACACATCTGGTCATGGGAGTCCTCAGTGTGCATATGTAAAGGATAACAGAGGAGTGTTCTTCCTAGACACTATTCAACAGCAATGAGTGTTTGCTGAGTGCCCTTTATGTGTAAACTGAGTGCTGTGGGAAACAGAGAAAGAATGCATTTGTTGTCTATTGTCTAGATGGGGAGCGGAGTGGATACTCTGATGCCCTGCCGTGTACCCCTCTGGCCCTTCTGTATCCACCTGCTATGCGGTCCACAATTCCCAGCACACTGATGGCTTCCTACTACAAGCACCTTCTTTTGTTCTCTGCCTGAGAGTTCTCCCTGACTTGCTCCCTCACAGGCAAGTGCAACTTGGCAGTTCATGGGAGCCCATACTTCCAAGAGCCCCCATGGCAGATGGTAATCACTGGATCAAGGCTCCAGGCTCCCTGTCCTCCAGTGGACAACCCTAAGATGGTTCTATGTGGTTCCTCAGAGGTTTCTGGGTGGGACCGAGCTCCAGGTGCCCACGCAGTAACTTGCTGGCTAACACTCACATCACAGGGTTTTCTTCCTTTTCTGTCTCATTCTCCTCACTCCCTCCCCGCTGCTCACTGGGATCCCTTCCAAGTAGACCACCTGCCCCCAAATCCTGGTCTCAGGGCTTGCTTTTAGGGAGATCTAAATTAAGAATGTACGCAGTAATTGATAACCTAGAATATATGGCATTAAATCAGGAACATAGAATTAATATTGCCCAAAATAAGAATTTAACATTTCTGGGGAAGACAAGATTACTCTGGCCTATGATCATCAAAGGAGGAAAGATTTTTATGGCAGGACCTTGAAGGATTGGTAGGATTTTCATAGACAATATGATGGAGGAGGATGAGAAGGGGTGGAAAAATGTCAGGGAGGAGAGAAGATGAGGAAAAGTGGGCTTAGAGAACAGAAACTTGATATTGTGATGAAGACGGTTGATGTATAAAGTAGAAGACAATCCCAGAAATATTGATTGGGGGCGGATTGTAAAGGATCTCAGAGCTTAGCTAAGATTTAGGAACTTGAACCCATTGGAAATTGGGAGTCATAAAGAGTTTTTGAACAGTGATTTGACGTGATAACAGAAGAGATGTTTGGCAGGGAAGGAAGGAGCCCAGGAGGGAAGCGAGTGAAAAATCAGAGCATAAAGTGGTCTTTGTGGGAAGGGACAGGAGGCATAAATGTAAGGGAGTGTGGTGGAGACTGCAATGCATCATTCAGATCCCCAGTTAGGGGAGGTCTTGTGGCTCCAGCTGCCGGGAGCGCTGTGGGTTGCTTCCTGATAAGAAACACCTTGTGTGCCAAACACCACCTCAAAATCTGTGACCTCAACTTGCAACAGAAAGCACGCAAAGTGGTGGGGGCAGTGATAAAGTTGGTGAGGGCAAAGAAGAAAGGAGTTGGCTTCCAGGATAACTGCGAGAATTTGGTAATGAATGGTTCCATCAAGCAAACTCTGGGATCAACTGTAGGGAGTGGATTTTGAGGGGATTTGATGTGTTTGGTTTCAGACATGTTGAGTTTAACTCTAAAAGATCTAAAGAATCTGTGTGATTCGGTGTCCCCTAATGTCTGTGTGATTCGGCATCCCCAAATGTCTGTGTGATTCGGTGTCCCTTAATGCAGAGACTATTGGTTTGATCCCGTTTCTTGAAACGGTTCTGCCCCCATGGCTACAGACAGTCCCAGCCCTGGCCTGGTGATCTAAGCCAGTCAGAATCCTTCAGCAGGATTCCCTAATTGTAGAGGAAGAGTCATTATTTCCTCTGGTCCTGAAGCTGCTGATAAAAGCCCCCAACTTCCAGGGGCCATGTCACTTGTCACCAGGGCAAGCCCTCGTGTAGGAGGGAGAATAAAGACTACACACAGAGAGATCATAGGGGAAGCCCAGGTGAGTACAAGCCCTGCTGTGTCCACCTGGCTCTCAGGCCATCCTTGTCATTGTCTGTAGTAGATAGAATTCTAAGGTGACACCCAAGAATCCCAGCCTCTGGTGTAGAAACACTGTATGATCCCCCTGTCCCTCGAGTGTGAGTGGGACCTGTGAATATGATGGGATATTACTCCTGTGATAGATTACGTTACATGGTAAAGGCGGCGGGATGGTCACACCTGTGATCACATCATGTTATATAAGACTCCATAATAGCATACTACACAGAGTCTTATGTTAGCCTTGAAGAAACAAACTGCCATGTTGTGGAGAGGGATATTCCAGAGGGCTGTTTCCCTAGTTGCTGAAAATGGTCCCAGTATATAGCCAGCAAGAAAACGTGGACCACGGTCCTACAAACACGTGGAACTGGATTTTGTCAATAACGTGAATGAGCCTGAAGAGGACCTGGAGCTCTAAACGAGAATGCAGCCCCAGCTGACACCTTGACTTCAGTCTTGTGGGGCCCTGAGCAGCAGACCCAGCTCAATTATACCTGGACTCCTGTCCCATGGACATTGTGAGTTAATAAAAGTGGGTTTCCCTAAGCCACTAAATTTGTGGTAATTTGTTAAACAGCAATAGAAAGCTAATATATTGCCTCTCCCATATCTATAACTGGGAAATCCTGCTTTTTCTCTTAAATTTATACAAGTTAATTTTCTTCCTTTTTTAACGATGAGAGTTTGGGAGATGAACTGATCGTAGGCACATAGAAAACTAAGCCACCTAACAAGGAAGGGAATTATAAACTCCAGGAAAACAAAATATTTGAGGTGCATTATGTAATTGTTCAAAAATATTTGATGACCCACCTCTGGAGGAGGATAATCAAATCCCTACTGTAAGACAGCCCTAATACTTAGAATAGCTAGGCCAAAACAAACAAAAATAATCTTGTGGGGCCGCCCCGGTGGCGCAAGCAGTTAAGTGCGCGCGTTCCGCTGCGGTGGCCCGGGGTTTGCAGGTTCAGATCCCCGGCGCGCACCAACGCACCGCTTGGCAAGCCATGCTGTGGTGGCGTCTCACATAAAGTAGAGGAAGATGGGCATAGTTGTTAGCCCAGGGCCAGTCTTCCTCAGCAAAGAGGAGGATTGGCAGATGTTAGCTCAGGGCTGGTCTTCCTCACACACACACACACACACACACACACACACACACAATAATAATAATATTCATCTTGTGATGTCAAGCCATGAAACAATGTGTATTTGTACTAATTGAGTGCAGATGGGGGATAACTCCATTCTACTGTTATTTATCAGACATGGCCAGTGACAGATACCATCTGGGGTGCTGGTGTGAGGAGGCATTGGTGGGCGGGCTAAATTTCTGTCTTGCTCAGTTTATGGATTGAGCCCCTGCTGTCACTGTGTTAGTTGCCTCCTGTTAAAAAGAAACAAAACTCTGGATTCATAGAATGTTTGAACTACAAGAAACAGTAAGAGAGTCGAGCCCCTACAATCCACTAATAGGGAAATGAGAGTCTGAGAGGTAAAACGGCAGACTGAACTTGAACTCAGATCTCCGGGCAGGGCCCTTGGCCAGCACTCTTTGCCCCCAGTACCATGTGCCTCTCAGGGGACAAATGGCATGTGTTTCTCAGAGAGCTTGGGCCTTGTGCTTCGACAGCTGTTTTACAGAGCTATGTTTTATTATACTAATTTTTAATTTGATTCAAAAGTCCCAATACACAATAGACGTTAGCTCAGGGCCAGTCTTCTTCAGCAAAAAGAGGAGGATTAGCACGGATGTTAGCTCAGGGCTGATCTTCCTCACACAAAAAAAAGTCCCAATACAAAATATGAAGAGAAGAGAATCATAAATGATCTTTGGCGAAAACGTTAGTAAGAAAAGCACGGCAGTCGTGAAATCCTTTCTGGTACTGTCGGATCCCAAGGTGAAGGGAAGCGGGGGAGTAGGAGCTTTTCCTCAGCTATCACCTCCCTTCTGGAGGTTTTTCTAAGAAGGAAGGTACAAACTTTGGAGCGTCTCTAGGGTGGCTCTCTCCCATGACCATACACCAGAACCTCTTGTGGATATATTTAAAAATATGATTATTATTCAGTGAGTTTGGAGTAGCATCTTGGTAACAATCTTTCTGAATATCTCCATATAACAACACCTCTAAGCTTGCCGAAGGGAGCCGGCACGAGTCTGATCAGACGTTTGGATCCAGCTGCCGACTTGCTGGAAATACAGAGGAATGGCCCTGCAGGCCTCACAAGGGTGCAGTCTGCAAAGCCCAAACTGGACACTCTGCAGGTCAACAGCCTGGCTCTTCAGTGGATAAAGGGAAAGCAAAAGAAAGGGATGGGGATGGAACTTATAAGTTAAAAGAGACGTAAACAAGATTTCAAGTTTAAAATATTGTAAGGAAAGAAGTGCCATCCAGGTAGGATGATGTGGACCTTTAGAGGGAAAGAGGGGCTGGGACTGGGGTGGGCTCATGGAGGGCGCTGGCAAAGTTCTGTTTCTTCACCTGAGTAGCAGTTACAAGAGAGTTCCTTTAGCTCCCTAAGTTGTATATTTGTTTTGTGTAATTTTCTGTATTTGTGTTTTATTTTACCATAACAAGGTAAAAATAGAAAAATCACTCCACAGGTGATTTTGATTTATAGGTAGGGCAACTTCGACTTGCTGTGGTCCTAGGAATCCTGGCATCCCCTAGGATTAATCTGAATAGATTTGGGGAGGTACTGAATTATTTTTATTTTATAATTTAGGAAAGTGAAACTCAGCAAAGTTTTGCTGATGTGTTATAATATAGCTAAATATTCTTGAAAATTCCAGTTTTCTTGAAGGGCTACTGGGAGTGGGGGCCACATGAAGAAGCCCAGGGTAAGCCCCCTCCTCTAGCCTCACTGAAGTCTAGGATGTAGGACCCAGAGGGCACCTGGGAGGCAGTCTATCATAAACACCCATCTACTTTTCAATGAACACACTCAAGTCTAGAGAGAAAAAACCCAGCACACCTCTAGTTATTGACAGGGCATACACCCAGGTTTTCTTTTTTTTTTTATTATTTTTTATTTATTTATTTTTTTCCTCCAAAACCCCAGTAGATAGTTGTATGACATAGTTGCACATCCTTCTAGTTGCTGTATGTGGGACGCGGCCTCAGCATGGCCGGAGAAGCGGTGCGTCGGTGCGCGCCCGGGGTTCCGAACCCGGGCCACCAGTAGCGGAGCGCACGCACTTAACCGCTAAGCCACGGGGGCCAGCCCACACCCAGGTTTTCTGACTCTCCACTCTGGGGTTAGGAAAAAGAATGCATGGTTCATGACCCCTGAGAATGGGCCTCACCTTTTACCTACATTAATCCGTTTAATCCTCCACCACTTTGTAGATGAATAATGGGAGCTCTGAGAGGTTGAAGAACTCAAGTCATGGCCTGAAAGCGACAGAGCTAGAACTCCATCCTTGTTGGGATTCCCAGGACCAAGCTCAGGATTCTCAACCGTATTCCAAGAGGACTTGTTCTGCCAATGACAACTTAGAAACCATCTTGATAAATGTGTTGGACTGTGCTGTGCTAGTTAGTCTTGCCTCCCTGCTCCCCTGAATCCCTTGTCCGCCCTTCTCTGCTCTACCCTGTGCCAAGGGTCTGACCCCCCCAGACGTCATGGTAGGTGTTCTTTTGCCCTCTGGCCTCTGGATGGATTCCAATCCAATCTGGATGGAACCAATGAGAGGTTCTAGCAAGAGACCAGAGACAGGGAAGAGAGAGAGGATGGGGTATTTCTCCACATGCTGATTCTCTGCTTCCACAGTTTGTGTGGCCATGGCCGAGTCCTCTGTCACTACTGTTGCCTCCACCACTCCAGCTCTCACAGGCTCCAGCAAACCCCACGCCTCTCCTTGCCCCTCCAGGCCACAGCTAGTAAGGGCTTCCCTATGCTGCTTGTCTCTGGAGGCCTGAACCTTCCTTCTTGGTTCCCTTAAGTCTGAATGAACTTCGGTAGAAAGTCACGTCATTAAATTCTTTCACTTAAAACTTTTTATTTTTTTTATTTTTTATTTTTATTTTTTTATTTTTATTGATATTTTAATGGTTTCTAACATTGTGAAATTTTGGGTTGTACATTTTTGTTTGTCCATCACCCCATATATGACTCCCTTCACCCCTTGTGCCCACCCCCCACCCCCACTTCCCGGGTAACCACAGTCCAGTTTTCTCTGTCCATGTGTTGGTTTATATTCCACATATGAGTGAGATCATACAGTGTTTGTCTTTCTCTTTCTGGCTTATTTCACTTAACATAATATGCTCCAGTCCCATCCATGTTGTTGCAAATGGGACGATTTTGTCTTTTTTTATGGCTGAGTAGTATTCCATTGTATATATATACCACATTTTCTTAATCCAATCGTCAGTCGAGGGACACTTAGGTTGCTTCCACTTCTTGGCTATGGTGAATAATGCTGCAATGAACATAGGGGTGCATAAGCCTCTTTGGATTGTTGATTTCAGGTGCGTTGGATAGATTCCCAGTAGTGGGATGGCTGGATCATAGGGCATCTCTATTTTTAATTCTTTGAGGAATCTCCATACCGTTTTCCATAGAGGCTGCACCAATTTGCATTCCCACCAGCTGTGTATGAGGGTTCCTGTTTCTCCACATCCTCTCCAACATTTGTTGTTTTTTGTCTTGGTGATTATAGCCATTCTAACGGGCGTGAGGTGGTATCTTAGTGTTGTTTTGATTTGCATTTCCCTGATAATTATTTCACTTAAAACTTTTTGAGTGGAAGTCAGTTTCCTACCAAGACCCAGACTGATACACGTAGAAGCGAGGTGAGCATGAATCTCTGTTCACACACTAGGGAATGTAAACCACGGCATGCTACTTAATTTTCTTTTTCAGTTAAATTAAATCTGACTCCAAGATACCTGAGATTGGCTGGCAGGACACCCAAAAGAAGTCATTATGGGGCTCTCCACCCCCAGTTCTGTACAAAGACTGCAGGGATCCCATGCTCAGCAAAATATTCTGTAAAACCTCTCCATCTTCAGGAAATGCTGTTCATCTCTGTGATTCCGCTGTCCAGTGCACACGGTCCCTTGAAGTCCGGAGGTCCTGCCATGCTGGGAGCCCTGAGCCATCAAGCCCAAAGCCTCCTCCGGTGCCCCCCACTATCGTGCTCTGGCCTCCAAAGGTCCTGTCACCCCCTCAGGGGCCTGCAAGGAAGTTGATAACAAGTCTTCACCATTCCTGAAACCCTGGTGTCTTTCTATTCTCAGTCTCAACCTCTTTGTTAGTTCTGTCTAGTTGATTTCAGTTCCCAGTGACTCTGTGTACAGGAAAGCAGAATCCTACCCAGTCTTTTTACACCATCCTCTCATCTTGCATACCCAATTTTAGCCCTGCATCCGCACCTCCTCTTGAGTCAGGAAAGATCAAGAGGTTGGGCTGTTTCTTTGACCAGGAGAAGAGGGGAAAATACACAAAGAACAAAACGCAAAGGTAATTGGTTCTAGGGCTTGCAGGCACGACAAAGCCTAGACCGCGTGAAGTGGCTCCGTTACCTCCTTGTAAGCACCGTGGAACCAGACTCTTCTCATTTTCCTGGAAACAGTGTTGAAGGAGAGCAATAGCTAATTGACCCTATAAACTTTCCAGGTGGCAGGGCACTGTGGGAATTCCCCCAGCCTGCTTGAAGGAAGGAAACCCAGGCGAATTCATTGGTAAGCCAAAAATGTGTTCCTCCCCATCTTCAAGAAAGAGTCAATTCAAGATTTGATTTCAGGATCATTTAGCGGCACCGACTAAAGATATGCTTATTTTACCTAATTCCATTTTTTTTTTTTTTTGGCAATACAGTTTATTTAGTGTTCTCTCAAGTGGAAAAAATAAGAAATGAATGATATTTCAAAAGTAGATTTTCACTTTTTAAAGTTACATTTTAAAGATTTTCACATTTTAAATGGTAAAAGTTTCTCCTCTCAGTTCTAGAGAAGGCAAAGAGCAATCCAATTATAATAAAAATCTTTCTTAAGTTCCATAATAAAGGAATTTGATGGGACATTTCTATTAGGCTACCATTACTTAGAATTTTAATATGATATGAATAAAGCTATGGGCATAGTAGGTGTTGCATACACGCATGTCCAAAGACTTTGTCATTCCATGTCGTATGTTGACTAGACCAGCATAATTATGTGACTTGGTCTCCAAAGCTAAAAAATAAGTGCAGCTTAAAAACAAGTTCTTGAAGTTAGATAATAATCAGATAGGAGTTATATTGTTTTTAATGCCTGACATATTATATTAATGTGTTTATTTTTATTTGTTCCTCTGATGACACCTATATATAATTTTCTAGTGTCTGAAGAGTTTCTCAAGAGAGCAGGTAACAAACTCACAAGGGCAATGACTAACCAGAGAAGTTCCACACTGAATTTTCCTTTCCTGCTCTTAGCCCCTTGGCTGGGGCAAGTCCCTTCTTTGCCTTCTTAGACAGCCAAGTGGGAAGGCACCGGGCAAGCATGGCGCTTCCTGCCTGGCCTCTGCAGAGGAGGGGCAGCAGCACGCAGAGCCACGGTTTTTTGATGTGATTTACTCTAGTTTTTCAGTATGTGAAAGAAAATTAACTTTAGAAGATCCAACAATGTGACTCTGCACAAGTCACTACACTCTCTGAGACTTCATGTTCGTTAACTTCAGCTCTAGTGCTCTGGTAACTTTTATGATTCTGCCTTTCAAAGAATATAGAGCACCGTGGTTAATGATCAAAGGCTTCGAATTCAGATAATCTGGTTCAAATCCTAAAGGCAGCCCTTGAATGCTCTGTGACCTTGGGTAATTTATAGAACCCCTCTGTGCCTCAGTCTCTTCACCTTTTAAATGAGGACGAGTGCATAATGATGATGGAGACAGGACGTGTAGAGACGTAACACAGTGTCTGGCACTTAGTAAGAGCACATTAAGTGAGTTCTTGTTCTTCCCGTCATTATTAGAGGTTGCAGCAATAACATTGTCAGTTTCAGTGTATTGTTGATGGCCAAGTGAATGATGACACATGAACACTGAAGATGAGATGGGAGGAAAGCCATGGCCAGAAATTCTCATGTCAGCTGTGCATCTTGCCCCTGGGAGGGGGAAGATTCATGGCAATCCTAAAAAAGATCCCCCACCTGAATGGCCCAGTGTCTGAAACTATGCCCCCAAGGTCCTTGAGTCAGAGTTGTCCCCTTCCGTAACTTTAGAACTCTGCGTGTTTAGCCAGTTGTGTCAGCCCCCAGTGGAATGAGATCACGCATCTTCAGTGACCTTAAAAAGCCAGCCTGACTCTCTAGCCAGACTCAGAGGACTGGAGCCAAATCAGAATTATTAAGATAGAAAAAAGAATGTGTGAGCAGAAAGCTGCTGTTGCAGCTGTCAGAGACACAAGGTAGAGATGCCATGTGCGAGGGCATGCGAATCTGGGGGCATGGCCCCCTCAGACCTCCACCTGCTGTTGTCACCAAGGAAGCTTTGGGGCACATCCCACTCTACTCGGCCACTGGAGAGGTGGAAGGTGGGAGGGTTGTGGTCATTTGACAGGCATCTGTTAAGGAATGAATGGACAATATTACCAACATGCGGGCTTCTCATGGCCTGGGTAAGAGTGAGGTGATCCCTGAGTGCCACCCCTGAACATGACAATCCTCTGCCCTTGAGACAGGTGGCGGGTGGCCTTCCCTGGCGACAGGATACCCTGAGGGTATTCCTTCTAACTTTGTTTGTTTCCGCCTTTACTGAGACATAATTAACATCTGAGATGGTGCAAGCGTATGTATGTATTGCAAAATCTGCATCGACCTGTCAGTGGCGCCATGAACAGAGAAGGTGATTGCATCTTGGTGTGAACTGTTTTGTCGTATTTCCCCAGGCTCTGAGGAAGGGCTTCAAGAAGCACACAGGTGAAGGAAGGGCAGGAATACTGGCTCTCCTGGTGACAGCTATGCTTGGGGTCCACCCTGTGGGTGGCAGCCAGCTTCCCCCAACTGTCCTGCTCCTCTCAATCCTCTGACCCGATTCAAGCCTTTCACAGAAACCGACCTGGTCTCTGGCTTGTTGCTCCAGTTGGCTCCAGACTGCAGTGTACTGCATGTTCTAGCAGCCTTGGTGGCTTTACCTGGTGCAGGTAAGCTGCTCTGCCTTCTTAGAAAAACTGAGCAAAAAACTGGAATGAAAGCAAACTGCAGGATATTTGATAAGACGGCAGGGAAAAGACCGCAGTGATTCTCTTTTCATATCAAAGTACAGAATGACTAATATCTTACAGTAATGTCCAAATAAGGCAAAAACATGAATAGATGCTCTATGGATGATCAATCTCTGCACTGTTTACAATGCACACAGATTTTGACAGGACGTTAGCTTTGATTTCTGGACCAATGAGTTAACATTTTTGGAAAGTTTACCCAAAGTTAACTACAAATCATCATCATCATCATCATCATCTATTTCATCACGCAGATTTCAATGTGGCAGATGTGATGGATTTCTTGCGGCAGTATTGGTGATCTCAAAGTCAGGTGGCCATGCTCATGGGTTTCCTCCCGACGTCCACACTTTCTGGCACTGCTGTGGAGTCTTCTCCAGCTTCCACACTAAGGCCGAACCCCCTCCTTCACGTCCATGGACCTGCCACACCTTCTACGAGTGCCACATTCTGGATCAACCCCGTCATCCAGCCCTATTTCTTCCTCCTCTCCAACCAGACACCTTCCTTGAAGTCACCCTGGCTGTTCTGCATCCCTGTCCTTTTTCGGTCTGTTTCGTGGACAATAACACACAATTGCATCGAGATCCCACAATAACATAGAATGCAACTTCTCTCTCCTCTGACCTTTTCTGGCAACCAAAGGTACTTTGATATGAAGAGAAAATCACCGCAGGAACCAGTGTAGCTCTTAATCATGGCCTGGACTTCCTGCCGTTGCTTTGTGTATTTAGCATCTCTCAGCCCCAGCACTTAAATCCACTGAAGAGAACACTGGAACTTTCTGCACAGCATCCAGGGCACGATGCTGGGGACACTCTTAGGATTTATTGACTTGTTCCCATGTGCCCAGCACTCCACCAGACAGTAAGATGCATATCCAGGCAGGCCAGTTCTCTGGGTAATCAAGAATGATATGTTTTTCCCTCAATTCTTCCCTCTACCAAGCTTTAAGGAGCCCCAGGAGAGACCCCCATGGAAGTACTTTCTTTCCTTTCCTTTTTCCTTTTCCTTTTTCGAGGCTGAGAAAGGGGATGTGTGGAGAGCAGAAGCCTTAACTTTGGAAGCCCCTCAGACAAGATACACAGGAGGAGCTGGAATGAAAACAAGGCGGGTGAGGCCGGTGTTGAGGATGTAGCCTCCTGGCTGGTGAAAAGCGTGTGGCAGTGACGTTGGTGTATACGGAGTCGGCTGAACGGAGCATTGAGACCCGCAAACGTGCTGCTGAGGGGAACTTTGGCACAGCAGAGTTTTGTCCCTGTTGGGGGCAGGGCCCGACCCAGAGGACAAAGAGTGGACAGTCACTGAGTTCCCGCTCAGATCAGATCCTGTGCAGAGCTTCACATCATCCCGTCTCATTCTGATAAACAGCCTTCCACTTGTCATAGCTGTCCTTGTGTACAGAGGGAAACCAGGGTCAGAAAGGTTGTGGTCACTTCTGTTCCCATGTCACTCAGACGAAACTGAGACTGGAATTCACATTTGATTTGGTTTCCAAAGTCCACTTTCTTTCTATCGTACTAGTGGTTCTCAGATTGTTCAGATGTCAGAGAACCTGGAAAGTATGCATTTTTTTGCACTGTTTGGGTCACTTGGAAATACTGACAGGTCAAACTTACAATAGTAAATACATAATTCCACATTAAATCCGATGCAGTACCACCTTATATAGATTCCATTTAGCAAGTGTTAAATGATTGTTTAAAATTTACTGGAGAAAAAACTATTAATTTGATTTTTATGTATCTCAGGAAATAGGTACACCTCTAAAACTAAAGAATAACAGAAGCCCCATGTCCAGCATGGGGATCCCTATGTTCTCAGGAAGAGGAATCCGGGAGACCAGCCCCGTGGCCTGGCCCTGCTCACCGCTGGAGAGAAGTGAGGAGGCAGAGAGCCCCAGGCCCCTCCTGCCACCACCCCCCGCCCCACCACGTCACTGCTCAGTCTCACTGGCCGTGCCACAAATGTCCACCAGAGAAACAAGACAGTGATTTTTGTTTTAGATTTTATCATTCCTTTTTACACAAGTCACCCAAACTTCTTGTTAGAAGTTTAGAAAGCACAGGTAAACAAAAAATAATTGTAAATGAATTAGTTGTAACATTCTCCACTAATACCCCATCGCAATAGACATTTGGATGTGTAATCTTTCAGACAATTTTCTGTGTGTTTACATTCTATGCATTTTTGTTTTTGCATGCTGCCTTTCTGTGCCAATTAATGCACAGCTGCATTAATGTTTCTCAGAGATAGGTCCCCACCACACGTGCAATGAATTACATGAGGTGCATTTTAAAAATGCAAATTCCTGGACTTTTCATTCTACTGAATCAAAATCTTGCACAGTATGGGAGGTGAGAATCTGTTTTTAACAAACTTCCAAAGTGATCATTACCTGCACTACATGTTGACAGCCATCATCTTTGTCATGCCCCAGAGGATTCCTGAAAATGTATATATATAGGAATTTTTGTGCCTTTTTGCACCTGTTGCCCATTGCCCTCTGAAGTGGGAGCGCTGATGTGCAATGCCCCTCCCCCACTCCACCCCTAGCTGGCGCTGTCGTTTCCAACTCCCGTCACACCCAGAGAACTCCAAGGATGACTTGCGGAAAGCTGGAGGCTGCTGAGGTGGGGGCACCAGTCCACAGCTACAGAGCCCAGAGACGAAGACACCCCACCTTGCCTCGGACTCTGTCCTGCCCACCCAGACTGTCACCCCACCTCTCCTGGTGGCTTCTGCACTTGCTGTGCCCAGAGATGGTCCCCGGCTGACTACTCCCACAGGTCATCTGGTGGCGGCCTATGAATGAATACCCAATGGGGGGACTTGGGAGGAGGGTCACGTGGGGAGGGAGAGCTGCCCCCACTGAGAGCTCCATGGTTGGCACACACTCCAGACCTGGCGTTGGCAGCTGAACTTCTGCACACCCTGCCTTCCATTCCTTCATTCAGGAGACACTGTCAGAACGCCCGCTGTGTCGGCAACTTCGGTGGGCGCTGGGACCGCAGCTCTGGACAGGACTCAGCCCCTGGCCTTGACTTGCTAGCACTGCAGCTGGGGGGAGAAGTTAGAGATTAGCCAGAATGCCACATGAGGGGAGGCATAGCAGAAGCCTACTTATTACCCAGGAAAACAGGGAGGGAGCCAGGAACCGGGGGTCATGGGAAGTCATCAGAAAGGTGACTTTCCTTGTTATCTGAAAGGGAAACTTTCTTAATTATGAAAGGAATATGGAATTACGAAAAATCTAAACCATACAGAAGCATAGAGCAATCTCAGAAACTCATCACAACCTCACTCCCCTAACATCACTCCTATTACATTCTGGACTCTAAAGGGTCATATTAAAAAGATATGTGTGTTTGTATATAAACAATGAGATCATACTTTACAGACTTTTCATTACACTGGTTTTCTCACTCAGCAATATAGCATGGGCGTCTTCTCATGTCGATATATTTATGGCCTCTGTTTAAAATTATTTTCATGGCCGTATAGTCATCTACATTACTTGTGATCCATGAGGTATTCAAGCTACTGCCCACACCCTTGTTTCAGATCAGTATGGTGCTATGAGTTTTATGGCCAGGCACGCCTCCCGTCCTGTTAGATAGCTCACCTTGAACTGCCCTCTTGGTTCCCTTATCAGCACTGATCTGTCTCTTGATGAAAACCTGCATGTTAATAGATTGTTGGATTCCTGAACATATTGTCTTAGAAGCAAGCCTGGAATGTGAATACCAGGAAACTTTAAGTTACTGATAGCTTTACTAGTGCTATAGGTGAGGATACTAAAACCAAAGATACATTTTCCTGAAGAATGTTCTAGACTTCAAAATGTTGGCCGGGAGGCTTCTCTGGGAATTGACTACTGCTGCCCTCTGCTGGAAGTCTGTGGTACTGCACCAAAAAAGACCCTTGGAAAACTGCCAACTAATTCTGTTATTTGTGGCTAATTCAACTGCACTTGTGAATTCCCCAGGGCTTTGAAAAGGTGCTAAATTTTCTCACGATTAGAGGGGACTTACAGTGGCATGGCATAGATCCAGTGAGTGATACTTCAAGTTAGACTGCTGATTTTTTGGCAAATGGTGATCATTTTCATTTCCATAATGCTGTACATAGTATAAAGATATGCAGCATTGAAATACTCACGGTAACTCACCCACTAGTCATATATCAGGGGCATATCCATCCTCTGGCTTTAAAGCCCCCACTGTTTTCTAACACATTACCAGGTGCAGTCCAGAAACGCCTCGAACCATTCATTGCCTGTCCAAGTAATTTCCCGTCTGGAGGGTAGGTCTGGCAAAGGGCTTTAGCCCCCAGTAAACACCAAACTGACACCTGAGGTCTGACATCCTAGGTGCCATAACCCAGGTTCAAAAGCCCAAGAAACCCTCCTTCCGGTCAGGCGGTGTCCCTCCACTTGGAAGGAAGTCAGCAACAAGGAGCATATGATTGTCAAATGACTGCTGAAGTCACTACCCGAACTGGGATGAGCCGGAAGAGGCAGCTGCAGAGTCCTCGGCTGTCTATTTTCGTAGCAAAAAGATGAGTCCTAGAAAAGAGCCAAACGCCTGTCCTTTGGTTGCGTTTATTTCCCATCCAGTACAGCGTGGGTGATTTGCGGGGTTGCATCTGCACATGTCTCAAGATGCTGGGCAAGTGGAGACAAGCAAACCTCGGAACTGCTTGGTCCTCACCGGCGGCGCGAGCACAGGAACCAGGGAAAGAGGGAGAAACCAGACCGAGGCCATCGCGAAAGCGCAGCCAAGGGAAACTGCTTCGGTGGGAAAAAGCAGGCGAACTGCGGTGCATTTTCATAAGACGTGATGACATGTTAGTGGCGTGAGAACTCATCTAAGTTTTCTGCTCCAGAACTTCAGGGTGCGACTCCCTGATTAGTTTTCTGAGTTTCTGTATTTTTTATCGTTAGCAGAGGGAAAAGCGGATGGATTTTCACCACTTCAGCAGCATTGCCGCATTCGGCCTTGAGAAAGACGAAGTTCTGGTCTTGAACGAGCACCGCTTGATGTGGCTGAAGAAGGCGCTGAGCCTGGCGAGGACTTCTCCTCCAGCTCCAGTGGGCTCACTTAGCCCGTCGGCACCTTTTCCTGCCCCGGCGGAGGGGGCCACAGCTGTGAGGGAACCGACTGCTGGAGGTTGATGTTGAAAGTGAACAAGACAAATCCTTAACTGCTCAGGACTGCCATCTTTTCTATGTATTTTTACATGACATATATGTGAGCCGGAATGTATAGTCACTGTAGAAAATTTAGGGAACACGTAAAAATCTAAGGGAACGATTAATTCTACATGTCAATGAAAACATCCACTATTTTGATGTGTATTCTTACAATTCTTTTTAAAATTATTTATATTTATTTTCCATATCTCTATTGATTTCTTTATATCTACAGAGTTGGGAATCAAATCATCCGTAGTGTTTTGTAAAACTGTTTTGTTTTGGTTAAAAATGGTAAAAATGCTTATTACCTGTTCTTATAAAATATGACTTTAAGGAATGTACAATATTCTATCACGAATCTATCACAATTTACTATCATTTAAATTATGTTCATTATTTTGTTATTGAAAATAATGCTGTAAAGAACATCCAATAAGATTTCCTTTGTTTACTTATTGGTTTTACAGTTTACTAATAATTCAGAATCACTAAATAAGCAAAGATCAAGGGAGCTGCTGATCCCTTCAGTCAATGGAGGAAGACATTTAGGTTGAAAGGCGATGAGTGATTTTCCTAAGGCTAACAGAACAAGTCAGTAAGTCTTTACAGAAAACCATTTTAAACATGACCATATAAGATAATCAAGAGGGAACTGAGAAAGAACTCTTCCACAGGCCCTTTGCCTGGACCTGGACAAATGTCCTGTCTCCCTGCTGATTCTGAAGCTGGGAGGTCAGGTTCCATCTGAGGTTGTGATGAAGGCCTGGGTGAAAGGGAGGAGCCCACATTATGGTGGGAGGCTTTTCCACACTTCCTTTCATCTTCACACCATGCCAGGGAGGCTGCTGTTGATTTTTTTATTTGACACATAAGGAACCTGAGGACCAGTGGCAGAGAAAGAGTTCTCAGCAGCAGAACAGAGAGGAGGTCTCATCTGCAGGCTGTTAATGGAGCACCCTTGGGATCAATGCCTTTGGGAGGAGGGGAGTGGGGAGCAGGAGTAGAGGAGGAGGAGCAGAGTTGAGGAGGGGGAGGAGGCGTGGAGGAGGGGGAGTAGAGTGCATTAACCAGCAAGTAACTGCGTAGGAGGAAATGTATTCTTGAAATTCTAATGTTCTCTCAGTTACTGGGGTGGGGGAAGGGAATTGAAGGCAGAAGCAGTACGAATAAGGTACCCACCACATTTCTACACCTTTCCAATTTCACAACTGTGTATGGTGGCAGGATCTGGAAAGAGAGATTAGAATCAGGGAAACGAATGATCTGTAACTAACATGGAAATGTACAAACCAGACCTTCAGAGTCCACTAAGATGCCTGGAGAAGATTCTGGAGCTGTCAGTTTAAATGAATGACTTTATGTACCTCACCTTTTGGTGTCACCACCATTTCCTGATTTTCCTCCTATTTCTGGCCACTGCCTCTCCACCTCCTAAGTGAGCAGCTCTTTCCCTGCCCACCATGAGTGGTGGTTTTACTCAAGGGTATGTGCTTGTCCCCCTATCTTTCTTTCTGTTCTTCCCATACACTCCCAAGTCTTTACTTCCAGCTGAGCTCTCTCTTATGCACTGTAGACCCACTTACCAACTGCCCAGAGGACTCTTGGCTTGAATGTCCCCTGGAATCTCAGCCTCAATGTTTCCAGAACTGGTCTTCTGATATTTGCCTCCACTTGACTCCAACTGCCATCAACACACATGGGTCTCTTCCTGGGCATTCCCTGATTTGTGGGTAGTCTTCTATCCACGTGTACAATTCAGGTGCTTTAAGTTGAGTTCTCCCAGAAGAAGACCCTTAACCAAGGGTGTGGGTGCAAGTAGTTTGTTTAGGATGTGATTCTAGAGAATACCAGTAGGAGAGAACAGAAGTGGGACAGGAGAGGGAAAGCAGTCAACGAAAGGCGCATGAGTGAGCCAGTCTCCTTTGTGGCAACTGGAACTGTGCCCAGCTGGGGACCTCCCTACAGAACATGCCCCAGAGCTGTCCTCCACACCTTCCAGCCATTTCAGTCAACCACCCAGTCTGACCTCCCTATAGAACACGCCCCAGAGCTGTCCTCCATGCCTTCCGGCCATTGTAATCAACCACCCAGTCTGATAGATTCCATTCCCTATATAGTAGATATCTGTCAAATTCTCTCCATATCTATGGCCAACTCGCTGGTTCAGGCCACAATCACTCATCTATAACTTACCGCAGCAGGCTCTTATCTTGTCCCTCTGCCTCCAGTCTCCAATTATTATCCAGATGGCAGCCAAATGCAAATCTGATCATCTCATTTGCATATAATTTTCTATGGCTCCCTAGTTCCCTTAGAATAAATTCCAGTACCCTTAACAAAGTTTATGGGCATTTTAATGATCTGTCCCTAGGTTCCATTTCCAGTATCATTTCTTGCCATCATACCCCTGGTGATCTTTGGTCATACCAAACTTTCTTCGGTTCAGCAAATGTACAGGCCTGCATAGATATGTTCCCTTCTCCTCAGAGTACTGTTCAGCTGTCCCTAGGATTTCTTTGCTACACTAACTCATTCTTCAGATCTTAGCTTGGGCATTAGTTCTCCAGGAACCTCTTCTTGTCTCCTCAAATCTAGTTAAGTGGCTTCTTCTCTGGACTCCAATAACATCTTGTATTTCACTACCAAAGCTTCTATTACACTCCATTGCAGTTTTCTGTTTACTTGACTACATCTCTTTCTAGACTCAAAGCTCTGAGGGAACAGGGACTCTAGAGCTCTCTTTCTGGCATTAATCTCTAGCATCCAGCACAGTGCCGTGGTGAGCATTTATAATATTGATTGAATTAATGCAGGAATTATTGAACTGAATTACTGCTAAACAAGTAATAAATCATGCATTATTACCCTCCTAATAAAATTTAATTTTTCTATTTATTATTTTGGATGAAGATATTCTTGATGATAGAGAGTCAGATTCAGATCACTTCAACAAAATAGTGTCAAAATTGCAACGCAATTTGGCAACTTCCAAATCATTGTTGATAAGCTAATTTCAGATTTGTTTACATATTTCAAGATTTTTTTCTCAATTAGGGAAAAATAAGAAGTAGTACATGCACATACATGTCTGCCACTCAAAAACATGGCATTATGAGAGGGCAGGACATATAGGAGGGCAGGGAGCCTTTTTATTCCTTCTTTTTATGGCCTATGATTATAATGGAGCTGAAAAATTTCTATTACTTAGTGGTGTTGTAGCCATTGTAACATTATAGCACATCACTCATGTGTTTGTGGTGACGGTGTAAACAAACCTACTGCACTGCTAGTCGTGTAAAAGTATAGCACATACAATTACGTACAGTACATAATATTTGATAATGATAAATGACTATGTTACTAGTTTATGTATTTACTATACTATACTTTTTATTGTTAGTTTAGAGTGTACTCTTTCTACTTATAAAAAAAGTTTACTATAAAAAAGTCAGCGTTATACATCTCATGTTTACTGTCTCTTCGCAGTAATGCAGTGATCACAGTGATTCGATTACATCATTTTCTCATTCCTGATTTAATCTTGTGTTGTTTTGTTCATCAAGGCCCCTAAGCATACAAAATCCACTGCTAATTTGGCCAGTAAGAGGCCACATCAACCGATTGAGCTGGAACAAAATTACAAGGATTAAGGACTACGAGGGTAGAAAATCAGTGATGGTTATTGCTTGCCAGTCAGGCGTGTCCCATTCCACCATAGCTAGGATCTTGAAGAACAAGAACAAAGTGACTGAAGCTGTTAAAGGATCTGCTTCCTTGAAGGTAATGAGACTAACAAAAATGCGAGAAGGGCCTATATCAGACATGGAGAGACTTCTGATGACCTGAATTGAAGACCAGACACAGAAGTGTATTCGTCTCAGCACCATGACAACACAGCCAAAGCAAAAAGTTTATTTGTGATAGTGAAAGAAAAGACTGGATCTAGCTGTGATGTTGAATTTACTGCTAGCTCTGGGTGGTTTAAATGATTCAAGAATCGTATTCATTACATAATGTGAAAGTGAGTGATGAGTCTGTGAGTGCTGATGTGAAGGCAGCTGAAGAATTTTTGGAAACTCTAGATAAGCTGATTGGGGAGGAAAATTACTTGCTAGATCAAATATTCAATATGGATGAAAGCTCCCTATTCTGGAAACGGATGCCTGAAAGTACTTTCATCCATAAGGAGATGAAGTCAGTGCCAGATTCAAGGCTTGTAAGAACAGGATAATAGTCTTGCTTGGGGGCAGTGTTGCTGGCTACAAATTGAAACCCTTTGTGATCTAGCACAGTGAGAACCCCAGCGCCTTCATGCATATCAGTAAGCACACACTGCCAGTATACTAGAGGAGCAGTAAGAAGTCATGAATGACCCAGCTCCTCTTCCAAGATGCCCTCCTGAATTGCTATGCCAGGAAAATGGAGAAACACTTTTTGGAGAATAAAGTACCTTTCAAGATTTTGCCTATTGGTGATAATGCTCCCAGACATCTTCCTTTTATTGGTGATCTTCATGCCAATATCACAGCAATGTTTCTCCCTCCAAACACCACCTCTTTGATCCAACCAATGGATTAAAGAGTTACAGCCGCTTTTAAGGCCTCCTACCTGAGGAGGACCTTTGCCCAGGCTATTGCTGCAATTGGGGAAGACACTGATGCAATTCTGGAAGGATTACAACATCTGTGACTGCATCAAGAACCTTGCTTGGGCTTGGGGTGATGTCACCAAGGAGTGTATGAATGGCATCTGGGAGAAGACACTCAAGAGGTTTGTCCATGACTTCAAAGGATTTTCCAAGGGTGAGGAAGTTGCAAAAATCAACGAGGCTGTGGTTGAGATGGCATACAACTTTAACCTGGGTGTGGATGAGGATGACATTGAGGAGCTCCTAATGAAGAGTTGTTGGATGGGAAGAGGAATGGACAACTGATGAAGAGGCAAAAGAAAGGAAAATACAGAGAAGAAAAGGAAGAAGAACACTCAAGACAATTCACAGTGAAAAGCTTAGCAGAAGCTTTTGCAGACCTCAATAAGCTCCTTAAAAAGTTTGAAAACATGAACCCCAACACCAAAAGGTTTTCACTAATAGAGAGGAATCTTCACGGTGCATTATCTGCCTACAAGCAAATCTATGATGAAAAAAAGAAACAAACCAAGCAAACCACCATGTACATATTTCTGAAAAGAGTGACATCTCAAGAAGTGCCTCAGGCAGGTCCTTCAGGAGGTGTTCCAGAAGGCATTGTTATCATAGGAGATGACAGCTCCCTGTGTGTTATTGCCCCAGAACACCTTCCAGTGGGACAAGATGTGGAGGAGGAAGACAGTGATATTGATGATCCTGACCTTGTGTAGGCCTAGGCTAATGTGTATATTTGTGTCTTAGTTTTTAACAAAAAAGTTTTAAGGGTAAAAAAAAAAATCTAAAAATAGAAAAAATCTTATGGAATAAGGATATAAAGAAAGAAAATATTTTTGTACAGCTATACAATGTGCTCATGTTTTAAGCTAAGTGTTATTACAGAAGAGTCAAAAAGTTAAAAAAAATTAAAAGTTTATGAAGCTAAAAAGTTACAATAAACTAAGGATAATTCATTATTGAAACAAGAAATTCTTTTTTTGTAAATTTACAAAATTTACACTCAGTGTAGCCTGAGTGTACAGTGTTTATCAAGTCTACAGCAGTGTCCTGTAATGTCCTAGGCCTTCACATTCCCTCACCACTCACTCGCTGACTCACCCAGAGCAGCTGCCAGTCCTGCAAGCTCCACTCATGCTCAGTGCCCTGTACAGGAGTACCATTTTTTATCTTTTACACCATATTTTTGCTGTATCTTTTCTATGTTTAGATACACAAATACATTTGTGTTACAATTACATACAGTATTAAGCACAGTAACATGCTGTACAGGTTTGTAGCCTAAGAGCAATGGGCTATACCACATAGCCTAGGTGTGTAATAGGCTGTACTATCTAGTTTGTGTAAGTGCACTCTATGATGTTCACACAACAATGAAATTACCTAACGATGCATTTCTAAGAATGTATCCCCATCATTGAGATGCATGACTGTATATATATAATTACAGTCAGCCCTCTGTATCCAAAGGTTCAGCATTCACAGATTCAACCGATTGCAGATTGAAAGGCCTAGGATGGTTGCATCTGTACTGAACACGTACAGACTTTTTTCCTGTCATTAGTCAAACTTGTCATTTTAACAGCTATTTACATAGCATTTACAATGTATAACATATTATAAGTAATCTAGAGATGATTTAAGGTATACTGGAGGATATGCATATGTTATATGCAAATACTGTGCCATTTGATATAAGGGACTCGAGCACTTGTGGATTTTGGTATTAGCGGGGGTCCTGGAACCAGTGTCTTGTGGGTATCAAGCGAGGACTGTATATATACATAATATAGCATAGTGAGAAAAACACAAACTTTGAATTTAGATGGATTTGGGTTCATTCCTAACTCTACTATTTCCTAGCTAGCACCATTAGCAAAGTATTTAACTTCCATGAGCTTGAGTTTCATATTCTGCAATGTGAAAATGATCACACCTTCTTTGTAGGGCTATTGTAAAAGTAATTGGTAAGGTGTGTGGGCAGTATTACACAGCACATCATGTGTAATTATTATCATTATTAATATTGATAACTTTATAGTTACAATATTATGACTGAAAGGAGACAACTGCATTTTCCCTCATTGGAACTGCAGGGATTTGGAAGGAGAACACACTCTGGTACTCGCTGCAAGGATTGAGAGTGCCCACATGGATAACTCAAAATAGAACGGGTGAAGATGCCTAGCACTGGTAATCCAGGTAGCCATGGGGCAGCAATGGTCAGCTACGGGGTTTGCACACAAGCCCCCAACTCTTGAGGAATGGGGGAAAATGTCAACATTTCTGGCTAGCCCCAGTAGATTCTGGATACTACCACAGTGTTTCATTCCTCATTTGGTAGGCTGATGGGATTAATCAAGTTGTGGCTCTTTGGCCATTGGTTCAAACATAGATGTGTCTGAACTGATCTACCATTCCCCCAGCAATGGAGAGGTGTACCCTTCCTACTCCAAGGGTGCCCTTCAAGTTGCCTGAAGTTACTCAAGATTAAGAAACAATTTGGAACTGAAGACATCAAACTTTGTGAGATTTTTATTTTATTTTATTTTATTTTAGAGAGGAAGATTCACTCTGAGCTAACATCTGTTGCCAATATTCCTCTTTTTTTTTGCTTGAGGAAGATCAACCCTGAGCTAGCATCTATGCCAATCTTCCTCTATTTTGTATGCAGGTCACCACCACAGTGTGGCTTGATGAGTGGTGTAGGTCCATGCCTGGGATCCAAACCCACAAACCTGGGCCACTGAAGCAAAGTGCGCTGGACTTAACCACTACACCACGGGGCCAGCCCTGTGAGATTTTATTCTTTAATGGAGAATGAAAGTGAACATACAAATGAGTAACATTCTGTCAGAAAATGAATCCAAACCCTTGGCCAATTCCGTCATTGAAAGAAGTGAATCAGCAGCAGTTAACAGCAAAACTCATCCTCATAGATAATTTTCTGTTTTATTTCTGATAGTGAACTTGTAAAGAATTTCCATAGCAATAGGGGGGTCCCCTAAAGGTAAATGTGTTTTTCTTGAAGCATCTCTGAGAATGAGGTACCAAGTTTACAGACTGCCACCTCATCATCTATATGGGGATATAAAATCAGAAAAAAATATATGTCCACATTCACACCTGGGTCAGAGGATTCACTTTTCCTTTGATTTGAACAAAGAACTAGAAAACATTCATCAGGATTTAACCAAAATACTATACAGTTGACTTAATTCAGTCAATGAAAACTGGGCAAAGTGTCATAATTGCTCCAAAAGTAGCCTTAATACACTCCTGAAAATACATATTATCTTCAGCAAATAATTATTCAATTTTACTGTACATTTGGGCTTGCTTGCTTTTTGAATATTGCAAGGATAGCATGGAGCTTAATTTTCTGCTTACTATGTACCAGTTTCTCTAATATGCGTGTCATTTTTAAATACATGATTTTATCTTTTATGCTATTTCTTCTTATCCAAATTTATACATTTTAGTTCTCCTTATTCAAAATTATCATTTTCTATTGAGTTCTAGCATGCAGTCTACTGTATATGTATGAATACAATTGCCTTTTTTCCTCAATAATGAAAAGAACTTTCACTCTCTTTCACAAAAATAACACACCTACACGGCAAAACTGAGTTTTTTTGTGTATATTACACTGTTTACAGTTTGTACAATCCTTTTAAATTTGGGTTATTTAACAAAAATATTTTCTTCATTAGAAATGTCAAATTGTGCTTTCTTGTGTCATTTGAAGCAGTGTATTGTATTGTATTGCTTTGGGACACCAAATAAACTTTGATATAAAAAATACACAGGGTAGTGAGCCACAAAACTTAAACTTCCGCGTCTCAGCACTGAATGTGGAACTCTGCTTTGTAATGACAAATTACAAGAATTACAGGTCTTTCTCTTTTTTCTTTTTTATCTTTTCACAGCCATAACATGCATGGCACGTTTCTCCTCCAAGTGGGGAGAGCAAAGTAAAACCCCAAAACCCAGGTCTTCAATCACACGGTTACTGCGGGAGCAGCCACGTTTATAAAATGAGAACCCCCCCCCACCCTCGGCCACACCGATTGGACCAGACAGAAGCACCTGACCAAAGCTGGACCAATGAGCTTCTTCCATTTGAAACCTGCTAGAACTGGGACTAGGAGAGGACAATCTTGGACTGGCCGCGTCTTTGACTATAGGGCCATGTAATCTAGAAAGAAGTTGCCGGGAGCTGTTTTGCTCATTGCAAAATGGGAAAGCAAAGTCTTATCTGCAATAGAAGAATGAGCAATGAGAAGCATGGCTGAAAGACACACAGAGAGAAGGTCTTGGGCCGCCATCAAAGCTCCAGACTGTGGTTTATTCCAGTCGACAGGCCCACAGGCACCCCTGTCTGCGGGTTCCAGGAGCTCCCCCATCTCTTGATGACCGCCCGCCATTATTCCCAAAGCTCCCCACCGGGTTTTCTGCTATTTGTAATCAGAAGAGCCCTGATAACAAACAACAATACTAAATTTTTTGTATTTCTTGAAATCCAAAGAGATAAAAAGAGGGTGTAAGTTTTAATAATTATTAACAGCTGGCCTGGAATTTGAGGGGTAGAGATTGTGAGAGTAATAAACTCATGAGAGAGTTTTCCTTGAAGCATTTCTGCTCTAGTCCATCCACACTGTCATCCATTTTTTGACGTCACCCTGTAAGGATGTCACTTGAGAGATGAGGCCATCAGAAAAATATATTTGGAATAAACCTGAAATCACCTTCAATTTCAACAACTCTTATTCTCCATGTTATGGGGAGTAATGGCACAACTCTTATCTCAGCCCTTACAGCAATTCCAGGATATGGATATGTTTTCTCTTATTTTGCAGTAAAGGAAAAGTGACTGGGAGAATTAATTTGCCTCAAATCACACAGCTAGTCCAGGGCAAAGAAAATTCTTGAACTCAATACTTCTGTTTTTAATTTTTATTTTATTTATTATTTTTTGTGTGTGTGAGGAAGATTAGCCCTGAGCTAACATCTGTTGCCAATCCTCCTCTTTTTGCTGAGGAAGATTGGCCCTGGGCTAATATCCATGCCCATCTTCCTCTACTTTATATGAGA
The DNA here is from genome assembly GCF_020826845.1 of Diceros bicornis minor. Lineage (NCBI taxonomy): Eukaryota > Metazoa > Chordata > Mammalia > Perissodactyla > Rhinocerotidae > Diceros > Diceros bicornis. The sequence goes on from NC_080758.1 coordinate 48,624,761, forward strand.
CGCCAGCACAGCAAGCGGTGTGTCCATCAGTGTACAGGATCTGAACCCTCGAACCCTGGGCCGCCGAAGCAGAGCGCGCAAGCTTAACTTATGCCACTAGGCCAGCCCCAATACTTCTGTTTTTTAAGCAGAGCATTTTCCTCTATGACACATTACCCTTACTTCAGTTTTTGCTAGACAAGAATATCAAGACTCATTCCATTAAATGTTGTCAAAGTGTTTAATGAGTAATTTTACCATTTTAGAGAGGAAGTGTTGAAGAAGACTTTATTTAACTGATTTTTATTCATATTTTTATGTTGCATAAAAATTGCCAGAAGACATAGAAACAAAATATTCTGCCTTAATATTGTTTCAAGAATTTCTAACTGGCAGCCCCCAAAAATAAGTTTGCATTGAGATCTGGTTTTTCCCATCACTTGGAAATATGCATATCCTAATACAGGAATGAAAACTCTGTTTATAACAACAATAATTAGGTAACAGTTCTTAACTTTAGCTATCACTTCTTAGTATTTTCACTGTCACACTGGGCTAAATGTTAATATGGATCATCTCATTCAATCCATGAAACAACGTATAAGGTAGGCAAGGTAACCTTTCCAAGGTTATACAGGGCCAAAGCTAGGACCAAAACCCAGGATTCCCTGACAACCTGCATGCTTGTAATGTTTTCTTTTTTTCTCCACCATTCCATGGACCATGATCTTCCTAACAACACAGCTATAATATGTGGTGTTAATCATTATGCACACACACACGCACATACACATATACAAAGGAGATTTGCTATTAACTTGGATTGTATAATTAAAAATAAAAGCCTCTACCATGTGACAAACTGGAGTCTATGTTTCTTCTGCTATGAGGTCAATATGCCATTACTGAGCCAATATTGTAATGGAAAAAAAATAGGTTTGATGGTGAAGCAATGCTACATGTTGGAAACATATATTTATCATAGTGAATGCTTGAAATGGATGCCAGAGCTGCGATCAGGGGCTAACAGTTACACATCTTGATTTGTGGAATGTTTTCTTCTCAAAATGTGTAACATCCAAAGCAATAGAATGATTCAAAAATACGGTAAATTTCCAGAACCTACACCTATGCAAAAAGTGTGACCAATTCAGTCACACAATTGAGTAACATGTTGAACAAACGTACTGAAACCAATCATATGTTACCACAGAGCATCCAGAAATATGGGCCATTACCGACTTTTCCAGTTTGAATATTGTGATTTTGCAGACAGAGGAAAGGATGAGAGGAATCTCCTGGGAACCTGTTCTGCACCCTGCCCAGGACCTGTACACAGACAACCTTGTGAAGCAAGGACACCCAGCAGGCTGCTCTTGGCATGAAGATGAGCACGTTGGCTGCTGCCCTGTAGATGAAGCGGCAGGGCACTGTGCTGCTTTCTTATACATGGCAGGGCGCAGTGAGAGGCGCGGATGGGTCACGGAATCACAGCATCATTACAGAATGAATAGAAACCGTTAGAAGCATGGAGCCTGTCAGAGAATCCTGGAATTTGATCCTAGAGGCAAAGGTAACAGAGAGCTTCATAAAAAAATGGCTTTGAGGAAGCCTTCATAAAAAAAAAAAAAATCAGAAAAACAGTTCTTGTTGAGCACAAACATAAATATTCACTTGTGAGATGTTGCCTTCAAACTTGATTTCTGATGCTTTCATTCCAGTGCAGATCGAGATTCTGCTGCAAAATAGGGCAGTTGAAGCGCAGTGCTGGCAATCCGGGGTCAGGTTGGAGCTGGCCTGCCTTGAAGGGCTATTGGGCCATCTTCCCAGGAAGGCAAACACCACCTGCACTTACTTTTTGATGAAAGCACATCTTGCCAATAAAATAAATTACTAATCAAACAAAGAGGAAAGTATTTGGAGACTACTTAGTCTAAAAAACAAATGAAAAATCAAAAGCCTGATGTATATCAATGCTAACTTGATATCATGGTTAACCTACTAGGGAATTCTTCTCTTGCCTAAAGAATATACTTTGCTTTTTCTCACAAAATTCTTAAATTGCTGGTGTATATGAGTGCTTGTAAAGGATATTACGTTTAGCTGTTTTGATTGTTGAGTTGGTTGACATTTGTTCTGCTTATTGGTATCTTTGTCTCCCTGTTAATGCGTAGCCAGGCTAACAGTAAATAAATAAATAAATAAACTTTAATAATGGAAAAGAGTTTTACCCCAGATTGATATTCAAATCCATCTGACCATGAGTTTTTGGAGGCATAATATACGATGCAGTGTGACAATTTTGTTCTTGCAATCAAGAAGCATAGTGGCACCGGCTCACTCAAACCTGTGTGGATGTCTGTGTCATCTGTGTTTTATTCGGTTTACATGAAATGCTTGCTCACTGTGTCACCTTAATTTGAGCTTTCCAGTTTCAGCAGGATGGTGACACTGATGCTGTCTTAGTCACTTAGAAAAGCAGGTCGCTGGATCATCACGTGAAAGCCTGTGTGTGAAGACTCGCTCTCTCTCGCTTCCTCCCCCCTTTCACTGTTGGCGACCACCCATGCTTGAGCAGTGTTTTGGCTACTTTCCCACTGATGACTTTTCCAAACCCTGTCAGTGGCTGGCAGTTAAATGTTCTGTTGCCAGTTACAGCAAATGCAAGTTGGATTGCCTTTTTTTTTTTCAAACTTGCATGTTTATCCTTCTTCACCTTGATTCCTGGAAGAGTCAAACATGTGATACTCAGGTCAAGCCTGAAGGAAATGGTTGTCCCAGCTGAAAATAGGCTAGATCCCAATTTGCTTTTAATGTTTAATATTTTCTTTGTGTGTTGCAGTGTCTCTTAATAAAAGCAAAAAGAGGTGTTTGACCTGAACTTTAAAAGGTCCAGGCCACAGCAATGTTCAGTGGAGAGAATATTATTCCATTTGCATGTGTCTGATGAAAGAAATAATTCTGTAACGTTGACCATCTAAACACAACTGAGATGGGAGGAAAAGGGGAGAAATGAAGGGATGATTCACTGCAGTGAAGCAACTCATCACAAGGCATTGAATTCTAGATTTTATCTTGCTTTTATTTCCTTCTCTCAAGAAAGATGCTTTAAATTAGTTAATGGAGAAAGGTGGTAATTTGAACTCCAGGAAAATCAAACTGTTACAGCTTTGAGGTTTTGTGTTTTTTATTTTGTTTTTTAGTCTCACAGTATCTAGTGAATAAAACCAGCTTCTTTTTTTTAAACTAAAAAGCAAGTTGTCTCATCTCTTAAGAAAGCAAGTTCAAACATTTGGTACAGATGAAGGCTGGTCAAGCATTTAAGCAAATAATTTCAGTGTCTGATGCTTATATAATAAAAGGCATTTGATTCAAAACAGTATGTCATGTTGGTCAGCAATATACGCTCCCACTAAATAACCAAAATACACAAATTGAAATAAAGTGAAATTCTTTGTCCAGAGTTAATGAAAGGTTCCTGTTTGTGAATTTTAGTCTTTGAAGTCCAAACCTTCCCAGCAGCACCAGGAATTTACTGGTGATTTATTACTATTTAGACAAGTGGCGAACAGAGTGTTACTCTATGGAAAGTTGACATTCCCTACCTGTCAGGGCAACTTTCCTAAAACCCCGGACACCAGCTCCCTTGGCCACAACTCCTCCTCCAGCTGTGTGCCGGGTGGGGTCCGAATGGGCAAAGTATGGTTTGGCCTGGTGTCGTCTCTCCTCCAGGCGCCCCCACCTCTCTCTCTCCAGTGCTCCCACCCCCACCCAAGCTGCTCACCTTCTTGTCACTCTGCCCACTTGCCCCAGGCCCAGACAAGTCTCACTTCCTCTCTGTGCCATCTCCTGTGATCCTCTTGTGACACTTAGTTGATACAGTGAACTAATTCCAAGGCCCTTTTTGCCTGCATGACTCGGGGGTAATAGTCGGATCCAGAGAGGTTTTTTCAGACCTTTTTAGAATTTTCCTAGATGGGCTGTGCTCTATTCCATGTATACAAATAGTGACTGAAGTTGCCTCCCATCTCTAAGCCCATGCTGCCCATCCTGAGACAGAACCATGCCCTGGGACTGTTCAGACTGGCAGAACCTATGGGGACTGAAGGGCTTTCCTGGGACAGGTGGGTTCTAGAAAAAGAGCATCCATGTCCTCAGGTGTTGAGACATTCACACCGTTGGGTGGGATCCAAGGCAGAAACTTAGGGTGGAGTCAAGGCTATGTTTTGACACTACTTGTGTTGGGGTGTCTGGACAGCCCCCCCATATCCCACTGCGGTGTAGTCATGAGTAAAACTGATCCCAATACATTCATCAAAGCTAATGTGTGTTACCGGCTTGTTTTCTTTTCTTAGGTTGATACTTGCTTAGAAGCAACACCATTTTCACAACCATTAACATAAACTAGAAGCAACAAGACAAAGACTGATTACCTTTATCTTAAAGGTTACTTTCCTCTTGAGTCTCTGGTTTGATATATCCCCGTATAACCATTAATCTCAATGAGCTGGCATTTCGGATACATTCCTGCACATATCCTTTTGTGATGTAGCATCCTGGATGTAAAGAAAGCCTAAGACAAGAACTGTCATCAAGGGCTTTGTGGTCTACTTGGACATTAAAGGAATCATGAGTGAGTTTACCGTGGCAGACAGAGGTACCAGAGAGAGTGAAGAGCTGACCTCCCTGTCACAGGCTTCAGACTCTGGCTTTGTCACTTACTAACTGTAAGGCCTTAACACAATGGGCAACTCTGGAGCCTCTGAGCTTTGGTTTGCACATCTGAAAAGTGAAGACAATGTGGTACCTGCCTCCTGGGTTACAGTGAGCATTAAATGCCGTGACTGCACTGTGCGTGGCACTCTGTAACATGTGATAGATATCCATACTCACCGTAACTAGAGTGTCCTGGAGTCATGACGAAAAGTTTCACTCATGGGAAAGGTGCAGTTTCAGTTAGGCGTTATGTGGTGGGTAGGATCTGGATCAGGGAGGATCTGAATGGGAGGAACTGCCCATTTCGTGAAGTGGAGAAGAAGAGAGGAATGGATAACACGTCTTCATCTGACTTTGTGTCCCAAATTTGTGTCTTGTTTTCCAGAACTTATGGAAACATCTCACTCATGGAAGAGAAAAAAAAAAAAGAACACACTCATATTTTTGGTGAAATATTTAAAATCAGAGACACCATGCACAACTTTGCTGCATACAAAAAGCCTACAGGAGAAGGAGGGACAGAAAAATGTTGTTTGTTTAATTTGAATGGAGGATGAAGGAAAGAATGATCTTCAAATAGTTCAGAGTCTTGTTATTTGGCTGAAATTCGTCTCCAAATAAAACTCTCCACAGCACCATCCGAGCCCTCCCTTCCTGCCTAACTTACTCTTCCCCAGAACAGCCATCACCTTTCCCAAGGCAGCACTGAGAAAAACTTCATTTCTGTATTTCTAGGTGACTTCCTAACTAAAAATATATGAAACTCTTAGAACTTAACTCTGGGTGAGGATTCCAAGCTCTAAGATATGTTCTGAAGAAATCAAGCTCTTAATGACTTATGAATGTGTTGATTATAATCCTCTCCATAGAATGAGGTCAGGACATTTGGGTATGAAATTTATGTTTTCATGATGCCAAATATCTGGAAAGAAAGGTTTTTCCAGAACAAAAGGATGCTTTTTCATTTGTAGTAGACAAGTTGAAAAATTGCTGATGATTCCTTGAGATGTTGGTTAAGAAACAGTAGAGCAGACATTTGATCCTACATGGAAATTTGGGAGAGGCAGAATGCATCTAGAACACTGCACTAGACTCCTGCTTTTTACAAATGATATATCTGGCTTCATTTGCAGTACAAAAGATGAATGCTTTCAAAACTCTCACTGATGTCCAAATGAGGTGTGCTAATGCCTCAGAATCACTGCTTCCCCAGCTGTTTCCACACAAGGTACCTGAAACTCTGGCCAGAATTTGTTTCTTTTTATGCATCTATGCTCTCACTTTTGTTGCCATTTCTGTGGATTATGCCAGAGATAAAAGAAATGTGGAGATTTTGAGCAGGAGGTGCCTCATGATATTCTAGTATTTCCACAGGCACCAAAACCCAGCTTGACTGAAGGATGAAAGTTAACTCTGGGGTGGCATATCCGTGATCGGAGCATCCATCATCAGTAACATTCCCATCCACAATTTTTCTCCCAAGATTCTGTTATTCTTCACTAGGACAAAGACTACCCAGGGATGTTGCTGGAACATCTGGTGTGGCTATGAACCACAACTTCTCTGCAGAAAAATCAACAGCCATCCTTGTAAAAAGACATGTTAATTTAAGAAGACTAGAAAAGTGGAAATGTTAGGTTGGCAGTTAGGATAGAATTCTAGAAAGATTTGCATAGCTGGCAATTGAAGCCATGAGCATGGATGAGGTCACCTAGAAAGAGAACACAGAAAGAGAGAAGGTAGCACAGGACTGAGTCACAGTGGTCTCCAACATTTAGAGTGCAAGAAAGTGGTTTATCCAGGTGTGAAATACGATAATTCAAAAATCTCTAAAATGTCAGATATTGCACTGTATCTGTAATGGATTAGTGGAATAAGAACTCCAGTGAGCCTCCAGCAAGTCTGGGATCAGACGGGAGGAAGGAGTGGGTGCAATGAGGAGAAAATGTGAACTTGGAATGCCCAGTGCCCCCCGCATAGGTGTTGAGGTTGGTAATGTTCTGCCACCCAGCGTAAAGATTACAATTCATGTTTGGTCACCTCCAGAAGGAAAATTGAGAGCTTCAAGCCACGTTTCACTTTCAGAAGCAGCACACATTTTTAGTCATCCTTACAACCTCCCCAGAAAAGGTATTCAGAGGCTATGGAGGTTAATAGCAGGAGGTTCATATTCCAGAAATGCCAGCAGGTACATTCTCAGCTTGAGTCAGTGTGTTACCAAGAGCACAGACCACGGTTTCTTTACCATGGCAATTTCACATTCTGGAGCTGTGCTTGTCTATTAAATGCCCGCTGCCTCTGAGTCACAGTAGCTTTTTATTATGGAACCACATATTTAAAAAAAGGGAGTTTGCACACGTTGACGGAGAAACTACTGTAATATCCATGGCTCGTGATGTTCCAAAGACGTCTTTGCCTCTATTTATTCACAGTTTGCACCCTATCCCTTCTAAGGCACTGGCCTCTCAGTACTGCTACAGATAACTCAGTGTTGGCCTCTTATGGTTACAGTTTATGACTCACACTGGTCTACAAGCCTGGAGAATTACACTGAAGCTAATGCCCACCATCTCCTCATCTGGAGATTCTATATCATGCTCTGCCACTACCATTAGAGACTTCTATATAGACATAATGTTTATCTACCTCCTTCTGACAAATAAATTGCAAAATAAACCACACCTCATTGCATGTGTGCCTCTGTCTTAACTTGAGGTGGAAGGGGTCGCTAGTGGAGGAGATGCTGGATGACTTCGAGTCATCACCCAGGATGAATCACTTGCTTGTAAAAGATGAGACAATTGCATTTGTGTTTCCAAAGCCAGCTGCTATGTTTTCTAAATCATACCTCAAGCAGAACATCTGGGGAAGGTATTCCTGCAGGAACTGTCTTCATCATTGGTGCCTAGGCCTGGCTGCCTATTAGAATCACATGATAGCTCTTGTTTAAAAATACAGAGCTTCCAGAGTTTCCAATTCAAAATATCAGGCCTAGAGCCCAGGAATCTGTATTTTTAACCAACATTGCTGTCCATTGCTGTGGAATCCTCATTGAATATACAGGATCTTCTAGTACATAGGATCAAACCAGAGGAAGAACATCTGTGGTGTGAGACTTCTGTAAATGAGGCAGAGTTCCATCACCTGGTGAGAGTCGAAACGATTGTTGCACTTATGACCATCTTGGGCAAAGTCACTGGTCACACAGAGTTTACAGATTTGGTCATTACTGCACTTATCTCAGTTGATATAGATTTCATAAAAAGGGTCTTATTAGAGCTGTTTTCATTATTCCCCACAACTTTCATATAAATGCTGACAAGAAAAGCTAGAGTAGGCTCCCTAAGAGACCCTGAAGGATATTCCTAATGTGTGTCATCAACAAGCCTTTCAAGGTTGTCATTTCTTACCCTGTCACTGTGGACTCAACAACGGAGTCCATCCCATGGTCGGGTGATAATGGGGTGATGTCTCCAGGCTTGCTTCAAGTAACCCTTCAAACTTAGATGAGGCTTGGAAGGATGTGTCCAAGATATTGGCCCTGTTTGCATCGACTTATTTTCTTCTCACATAGGATCTCATCGCCTATGCTAGTGGGTTTTGAGTGATCTGGGCCGAGAACATGGGATCTTTGTCATGGTGATTCAGGAGAGATGGGCTGGCTGATGTCACCACTGTCAACTTACAAGAAATGTATTCTCCCCAGATGGTTTTTGACGTCAGCAAAACCATCAAGTGCCTCTTCTCTAGAATAGAGATTTTCAGAGTGTGGCCCATGGAGTCCCTGGATCAGCTCCCCCTGGGTCGTTGCTAAAAAAACACTCCATTTTCGGATCTCTCTCCCATTCTACCGAATCAGGATTTCTGCTGCTGTCTAGAGTCCATGTTTTTAACAACTTCTCCAGATGAGTCAAATATGCAATAACGTTTTGGAACTAGGGCTCTAATTACAGAGTCACAGAGTGAAGGAAGCAGTCGTCTGCCACATTTTACCATGTCCAGCTTTGGAATAGCACAAGGAAAGTCTTGGAAAAGAGTGTTCCACTCAAGTGTGTAACTGTTAGCTTAAGAGTGTTATTGCCAAGTTCTAAACCTGCCACACCCTTGGGCTTACTCATCTCAGTAAAAGATGCTTCAACTCCTACAGTCATCCTTAACGCTCACTCATGCTTTACAGTCAAAATTCAGCAGAAAATTCTGCCTGTTTTACCTGAATCCATCACTTCTCGCCACCTCTGTTCCCACCACCTTCTCGTGTCTGGAGCATCACGAGCTCCTTCGTTGGCCTTGCAGCAGCCGAAGTGCTCCTTTTCAAACCCAAGTCAGGATATGTGACGTTGCTGCCCAAATTCTTCAATGACTCCCAATCTCACTAAAGAATAAAATGCAATGTCCTCACTGTGGCCTCCAAGACCCTACGTATTCTGGGCCATATCGCCCTCTCAGCCCTCTCCCCTTCCACTTCCTCAAGGCCCTGCCCTTCCTTCCACTCCTAGATTACATCAACCACACTTCCCTCAAGGCCTTTGCACCTGTTGTTCCCTCTGCCCCACTGCTCTGTCCCCAGACATGTTCCTGACTCCATCCCTCACTTCGTTCAGGTCTCTGCTCAAATGGCGGCGTGGTGTGGCCTCCTCCCCGATGACTCATCCTGCAGAGCATCCTCTCTCCTTCCCCCTCACCTTGCTTTACTCTCATTCATAGCACTTTTTACTTCCCAACACGTTTATTTTATTTGTTGTCTTTTTCCTCTCACTGGGATGTAAAATCCATGGGAGCAGGTGCTTTTCTATTTCTGTCACTGCTAATTCTTCTGTGTCCAGTGACCGGGCACATATTTGTTGAGTAAATAAGTGAAGGAATGGATAATTGGACACTGTGCTTTGGAACTCCTGGAGGATCTCATGAAGGAGGCTCTGAGTTTGGAATTGTGCCTTGATCGTCTCGCTGATGTGTGGTTATTATTGTCTCGACAGCGACAAGTCATCGTGACCAAATGCTGCTCTTGAGGCCTTTCATCTCACTCTGTCGACACTCCTGCAGTGGTGTTAACAGAGATTAGAGCTGGATTTCCCCAGAATACATTTCACAACTCTGACCAGGGCCTCCTCCAGTTGAAGGCTTGTCCTTCACCAGCCTTATTTCCACCAACACCACAGATGGCATTTTTCAGAAGCTTGCTCCACTCCTATGCCCATTTGCATGACTCCCTTTGTCACATGACTCACACCTTCTGCTTCCCACTCTGCATTCCTGACACTTTAACCCACACTATGAGCTCCTTGGTCAAGGGTTTATATTCCCTCTTCCTATCTGCTGGTCTCCTCTATCACTGGTGCTACTTCCCCACCTGTAGGGCCATTCACTGAAGTGATTCTCCCAGGAACACTCCAGGATCTGTTCTTTGCCAGGTGGGAGATGCTCTGTGTTGACCTGCAGGGTCACCAGTCATGAGCTGTGCGCAGGAGCGCTGGCTGCCAAGTGCAGAGCTTTTCCAAAGGTTCACTTCTGGGAGTGCATTTTCAATCCACTAATTTCAAGTGGGATTAGGGTGGTCTGGGACATATTTTCCCATTTCTAACTCAATTCAAGACACTTTCCAGCACAGATTTCTCTGCAGCTTTTTCTGACATGCTTTAGGAGGTTTAAATGGAATGCTTTATTCAGTTATGTAATTTGAAAAAAAAAGAAATGAAGCAGGAGTGTAAAGTGTCTGCCCATAGTTCCATCTGCTCTGACTTGCTTGGAAGAAGATAAGATCTGTTTCTTGTTCTCGTCTGTTCCTGGTGTTCACCCATGTTCGACATCCCCAACGTGTAATGCACTCCATTCTGCCCAGAACCATGCCAAACGAGAAACACGAACACTGCCATGGGCCCTGAGGGCTGGTCTGTGATCTTTCCCCACAGCTGCTACGTTCCCTCAGAGGCTCTGAGACGCCCCCATTAGCTCAGCAACAGGGACTGAAAGGCATATCCAATGAAAGAGAGAGATAAAAGGCCCTTGTTCCTCAAACTCAGTGCCATGATTTCAAGGAAGAACCATCGCACAGGGTGGGACAGGAGTTCACTGCAGGAGTGGACCCCAGGTCTCTCCCAGGGCAGTGCCTGCTGAGGCAGTGTGGCCAGCCCCACCGCTCCCTCATCCCCTCAGCATCCAGGTGGGGCTACCCAGCAGAGTGAGAGAAAGAAAGCTGGAGCCAGAAGCACAGGCGAGCAGATGGATCTAGGAGGGGCTGGGGGGCTGGCAGCCACCCCCCACCCACATACCTGCTGTGCCGTGGGTGCAGGGATGAATCTGCTGCCATGTGGCTGTGAACATGGCTGGTGATGGTTAGGGGTGGCAAGAGTGGAAGTGCCACCACCATAATTTCAATCTGTGTCTTCTCGCTCAGACTGGCAGTGCAATGTTTAACTTCTGAGTGAGAGAGGGTTGTAAAAATGCCCAACATCAAGACTATCTGCCCTTCGAGAGTGAGGACTGTACTGGTTCTCCTCACCTCTTGGTCAACCATTGATCCAGTGTGTGTATGTATGCATGTATGCATGCATATGTGCATGTGTGTGTGTGCTTGTGTGCATCATCTACTGTGTACCAGGCCATGTTGCTGGGATCAACCTCAGTTCCTCTTCTCCTGTCTCTGAATACCCATAACACACAGATTTAATACCCGTATACATAATACCCATAGCACACAGATTTCTCCTATCTATAAATCCCCATAATAGAGATTGTTTCTAGCCCGTCTGGTGTTCAAATTGTCTTTTTTTTTTTTAATTTATAGTACATTTGTAGTCTTTTATTTTTATTTATATATTTAAAATTTACACTAAGTGTCCCAGCAGACCCTGATCTAGGCTCTCTTGTGTTCAAATGTTGGCACAGCCCCAACACACAGAAGCAGGTATCTTGTGTGATAACACCCATTCATAGCTTGAGCCAGCCACAGGGAAAAGCAGTCGGCAACATTTTAGGTTTATGTACTGCTTTGAAATGCACAAACATGAAGTCTGACTCTCTCCATTATCCAAGTCTGAGGGCCCTGTCTAGGACTCTGGAGAGGATGAGGAAGGAGGTAAACTTCCTTATGATTGTCCTTCATTAATTCATTCATTGAAAAAATACTTACTGACTACCTACTACATGTCAGCTCTGTGCTAGGCATTGGGCATCCAGTAGGAAGAAGCAGCGAGTAAGTCCTTCTCCCATGGTGCCTACATACTCCTGCCTCCAGGAGCACTAAGTGTTGTATACTCATTGTCATTAACAGCCAAATGAAATGGGAAATGCAACCTGAGGATACGGTTTCCACAATACCAAATAGTTAAATGTTGAGTAACACTTTAGTTGGTTTTTTTTTACATCTTATATTGAAGCCTTTTCATTTCTTGTCTGTCTTTCATTCAGGAAATATTTATTGTGCATTCACTATATGCTGAATCTGCAGCAGTGAACAAGTCGTACATATCTTGTATCCTTTGGAGTTGTCCAAACCAATTTTTAAACGTCAGTACACCACACAAGTAAAATCCAAGCAAGTACAAAAGCAAATATTGCTTTTGTTGTTGTATCTAGTGTTTTAATTCCAGATTAGATGATCTAGGGGTGGTGCAGCGTGGAGAAGACTAGGAAATACATGAGTACGATATAATAGCAGCCCTCAGAAAGACTGAGTCTAAAAATATGCAGGGACAGAAAAATTAAGAGAGGGCAAAGCAGAGGAAAGAAGTCAGGATAGAAGGAATTCTGCTTTACTTCAAGGGGCATCATCTTTTATGGTCAAGGAGAAGGATCCAAGGAAAAATGGAGATTGAAGAATGAATGCTGATAATGAATGGATCATTGTCCTGAGGAGGAAAGAAAGTTGAGTTCACGGGTAAAGGAGTCTCTTTGACAAGGAAAGAGGGAATTATTCCTTGAATATGGTACAGAAAGAAGGGATCAGTAATGATAGAAAGAATTAGAACTGGAAATAAGGAAAGTTGAGAAAGTTCACAATAAAAAAATAAATTTCAAGCTTCCCAGAAATAATGAGCTCATCCTTTGAGAGAAAGGGCTTAGAAATGGGGACTTAAGGAGATTGGAAAATGTGATCCATGACAAACTTGTTAATTGATCTTGTTAATGATCTCACAAAATAATAGGCATTTACAAATTTAATAAATTAAAATGTCCATGCCTCTGAGAGGCATTCAACTGGGTTAGCCTTGGGATGAGCTCCCATGATTTAAAGACCAAGAGACACAGCTAGCACAATCTAAAGGAATAAATGCACATCACAGCAATATGTACATCATGGCCAACATCCACAAGTGATTCTGAAGAGCTGGATCAGAAGAGTGGATGTCTCCTTATTTGCAAGGAACCAGAAGCTCAATGTAGTAGAGTAGAAAGACCATGGGCTTGGGGTCACTCAGACCAGGTTAGAATCCAGCTCAGCCATTCACCAACTGGATGATATCAGGCAGAGTGCTTAGTATCTGCCCATCTCCTTGGTGGACATCGCAGCACTTACCACATGGGCTTGTGGGGAGGACTAAGGTGGTGGTGGAGATGAAGCATTTAGTGCAGAACAAGCACTCACCATGTTACTTCTTCATCTGTGCTTTTTCAGATTTTGCTATAGGGCAGATGGAGGACCAGGAGATGGCTATAGATTCAGATTTGCCATTGTTCACAATAGCCCTGTGAAGATGATGCCTTACTAATAGTCTATGCTGTGCACCTCTTAGAAATAACCACTACAAACCACTGTGCCTAGGACCTAAATTTACTCAACAGGATCTATCTGTCTGTCTATCTATCTATCTATCTATCTATCTATCTATCTATCTATCTATCATCTATCTGTGTGTGTGTCTCGGGGGGGGGGGTCTTAATGGTTATTTCCTTGGATTTGATTACCATTATGCTCTACCTTAAGTGGAAGTCTCACTTCCACTTAAAAATTACCATTTCCCCCAAATTCTCAGTAATTTTGTGAATGAATTGTTAAAAACATAGATAGTAAGCATGTATTTATGTGCTTCCTTGATTGACATATCACCTGTAATTTCCTCTGAAATGCTCAAGCATAGACAGTGTGAGATCATGTTCCTGTTTCTTGGGTTGAACCACAACTCAAGTACTCGTGGTGTTCTAGCCAGGCAGCCACACTTGCCTTCTGTCAGAGGCAGTCCTTCCTCCCAGACAGTGATTGAAAGGGTTTCTGCTATTCATATTGCAACCACTATCTGAGGCCTGGCTAATTAGCATATGTATTTAGAGTAAAGTTTGTGGCCTGTTAATAAGCTGATATATATTGAAAATGTGTTCTTATTTGGTGAAATTGAAAGTAATTCAGGTATATGAATTGGCTAAAGTATCGTGGAGACATTCTCCTGCATGAACAGGGATAAGCAACCAGAAGCTCCATGATTCTGAGTGATTTTACTTGAGGCTTGATCTTTTTCTGGTTCTGTATCCAGCCAAGAATCCAGAGGGTTCTGTCTGGCTGCAGCTGGCCACAGTGTTAGCAGAGGCCTACCTGTGGAATCATGGACGGCCACCTCAAGCAAAGCTCCCGAGCAAGGTGGCGCTCGGATCACCTGTGTCCCTCTAGGGACAGAGAGTGAGGCCTTCGTTGAGCTCGCAGAACGAGTTGAATGAGCTACTTCGGGCTTGCTTGAGAATAACTATTTAATTTCAAAAGTCTGCATGTGTGTCAGAATTTTATTTGAAACTGGCTTTTCCTGTGGCCTAGGAGCCAGGTTGTAGAGGGAGAAGTCAATATTCACCCACTTTAACTTCTTTGAAAGCTACCATTTTCTACCAAATAAACTTGAGTTTTGTGTGGTCAAATCACCTAAAGTCAGCTGGTAATACTGATAAAGTTAAGTAATAATAAAACAAAATCACAAAAGTGCTACTAACTATTCAGGTAAAAGTTCCCCTTGAATTCCAGACAGGAGTTTCTCCGGTAAGATTGACACTTGGGCCAACGTGCTAGGTCCTTTCACTTTCAGGTCTCCCTGCCCATCAGATGATTTGAAGTTGTTACATTTCTGAGCTATATACATGCTCACTCAATGTGCTTTTGCCTTTCTGCCCTGATCAGCTTCCAATCTGGGTGATAACTGCTAGCTAAATGAGAGCCCTGATTGTTCTTGACATTCTCTATCCAAGTCTCTGCTGGAGAGATGTTGATTTGAGTCCTCTGAGGGAAAGACGATGACTGTCTCGTTCACCCTCAGATTCTCAATGCCCAACACGATCTGATGCATAAGAGGAGCTCAGAAACTATTGGTTAAATGAATGAAAGAAACAGTGAATGAGGGAGCCTTTCTCCCCTCTTTTCATGTTCTTGAGTGGTTTGCTATCTGTTCCATGGGAGTCTGCATGGATGGGGACTGGCAGCTGGTGGGTGCTGAATGGACCCCCACCTTGGGTAAATCACTGCTGATGAATCTTCTCATCTCCAATATGGTCTCCATAGGTTCTTGGACAGAATTTTCCTGAGACTTATCCAAGTCTCAGATTTAAGGACTGAAAAGAAAGTTTGAAATTATGATGTACTTGCCTTAAAGGGGAAAATTGAAATTATACAGATGAAGAGCTGCTTAAAATAAAAACAAATACAAGAAAAGTCAAAGCTTTTGTCCACATGAAGCAAAGAACTAAGGTATGATTTATCTTATGCCTTCCTTGAAGAAGCCATTCACTTGAGACTACAACCTGAAATACTCCTCAGGATGGCCTATAAAATCCCTCAGAGAGTCCTGTATGCTAGATCAGAGGTGGCAAATTTATGGTTTTTGGCCAAATCCAGTCTGCTGCTTGCTTTTGTAAATAAAGTTTTATTAGCACACAACCACACCTATTCATTTACGTTTTGCCTATGGCTGCTTTCCTACTAGGATGCAGTATCAAGTAGTTGTAACAGAGACCATCTGACTATCAAAGCCTAAAGTATTTATTATTTGGATCTTTAGAGAAAACGTTTGCTGACCTCATCCTAAATGTCTGGAAAGGTTTATCCATTAATCAGGATAATGACCCTTTCCATATAATTAAAGCAACCAAAATGATAGTAGAAGGTATATAGCATGCTTTTAAATTCTTGGGATCAGTGTCAGATTTGTTTTAATTACTCAATCATGAAAAGGGCTGGATGTCGTATTTGTTTGTTTATATTTTGCCTCGTTCTACAAGGGATTTGAGGTGGTATATAAAAACACATACAGTACAATAAAAAATTAAGTGTTAATAAAATCCTAGCCAGAGAAGACATAAATTAAAATAAGAGATAAAAAATAAAACAAAAATTTTACTCCATTTAGAATTTTACCCTTTAATTCTACACTATTTCTTTGTTTCTATACTATCTCATATTAATATAGCACCCACTGCTTTTTTCTATTTATTGTTATATCAAATCTACTTAGTTCTTTTAAAACTTTTAAAAATTATCAAATATTTCAGAGAGTTTATTGATGAATATTACAGACACCAATGTACACACCACTCACATTTTCCAAACTAATATTAAAAAAATATGGTGCTATATCTGCTTAGGACCTTCTTTAAAAAGGAAATATAATGTTGGCCGATAAAGTAATTCTCTCCACCCTCTTGGCTTCTTCTCTCACCAAGACAACCTCTAATCTGAACTCTCTATATCTTAAAATTTATAAAACACATGTATGGACCCATAAATAATACATGGTGTTATTTTTTTTATTTACATGAGTGAAGTATTATATTATACATACTATTTTGCAACTCACTTTATTTCTCAACATTAAATTTAGAAAATCATCTATGTTGAAATAAGTAGATCTAATTTATTCCTTTTAACAACTGTGTAGTAATTAAAATACACTCTTAAGTTAGTCATTATGTCACTGACTAATTACTCTGAGAAACTCAAGGGAGGTTACTCAAGGGCAGTTACGGAAGCATTTAACTGTTTCTCCTAATTGTTTTCTTTTGTTATATTAAGAGGTGCAATCACCAAACATCCTGAACCAGACCTACCACAACATCTGTGCAGATGAGCCAAGAGGTGCCAACTGAGCCTGCACAAGCGAACGCCCACCTCTCCCTTTTGAATATTTGTTCCCACTCGAAACAAAAGGCCCCTGATTTCTGGTGCTTGGGAGCCACAACTTTGGAATTGATTCTGCGTGGCCCCCTATTTGTTGCAAATAAGCTCTACTTTGCAGGACAACTACTTGTGGTGGAGAGTCTGATAACACGCCAGGAGGCAAACCTACTTTGGGTAGGTAACAATAACCAGTGAATGAATATTTAGATTGTTTTAACTGTAGACTATTTGAAAACAAAAAGTGCTTCAGTCAGCGTTTCTCCTTGTGCTGGGAGACGATTGGGCAGGTCATAGGATCTGAGTAAAGGCCAGCTTCATTAGCAAATTGCCCAATTGCCTCTGAAGTGCTTATCTCATCTTACACTTCAACCATAAGCAGAGAAATTCCTCATTTCTCTGTATCCTAATGAGCGAATCCTCAAAAGGAGGCAGGGAATGAACAGGAAACAAAAAGGAAAAAAGGAAAATGCAGGTGGAGATGTGTAAGACACCCCACAGTGGAAGCCTTTCAGGTCCCCCTGGAGAGTTCTGGCTTTAGCCTGTAAGCAATGGAAAGCCTTCAAAATGCCTAATATGCACTCTGGCTAACAGGTGAATATTCTCTCTGCGTCTTTCTTGGACCTTAAATGAATTGCTTAAGCAAGAACTCAGAAAACTGGCCACAGTCTCAAGTACTTATTGATTCAGATCTTGGGAACATCAAGAGTCAGGTGTCTGTGGACTCTCTCCTGCCCTTGGTTTCTTGGAGATAATTTGCTGAATATTCTCTCCCTCCAGCATCTGTCAGTCAAAATCTTATAAGAAATAGTTCATAGCCAATGAAAAGGACTATGTCCAGCACCTTCTAGGTCCACGGAGAAGCCACCAAAGTAGACTGAAATTAGTTTAAAATGATAAATGATTGTTCCACTAAGTTCTGATGCTGCTGGGTGAAGGGGAGGAAGACTATCCTCTACCCACTCTGGGTCCTTTCTGGCTGGGCTACAAATAAAATTGACATGAGACTGAATAGCAGGAGAAAATCAAACAAAGCTTTATAACACGTATACGGGGAGAGACCTGGAAAAACTGCGTAACTCGACAAAATGGCAGAGGTTCTCATCTTAAATACTATGTTCAGCTAAAGACAAAGGAGGATGTTGGGGGTGGGGGGAGTCAGTCAGTTCTGGGAGATTACCAAAAAAGCACAGTAAACAAGAAGGAGTAAGGTTATTATGCAGATTTAAGGCCTCACCTTCTGCATTTATGAGTTTCTAGAGATGAAGTCATCTTCCCCTTTTCCCAGTACAGAGAGGGAGATACCTTTACAAGATACCTTTCCCAGTACAGAGAGGGAGATTTCCCTTACAAAGGTAAATGTTTGGTAAACAGAACTTTGATAAGAATGGGCTTAGTAAGGACCCTCCCAGTCTATCGATACCCAGAGTTATCTATGGTGATGGCCTGTCCTGGGGCAGGCCTTCTATTTTAAATTCTTTTAGGCAGTCAGCTGGGGGGAGGTCAACGTTTGTTTCAGAGTCTTCTGAACCTTTACTGTCTTCAGCTCAAAATAATCCACATACCAGAGTGGCACATCTTGGGGCAGCCTGCCCTGAACCCCATCATGGATTTGGCTAATCCAATACAATTCATAGAACATTTTTGTGGTCTCTCTTGTCATCACTTCTTCCCTTTCATCCCAAAGGTCACTCACTGTTCTGGGGAAAGGCAGGTCCAACCTTCTTCTGAAGTTGTACCTCTGCTCTTATCTTCTGACAGCCACCTAGAAGGGTGGCTATTTGAACAGGAATGAAATCACAACTCCTGGATGCCTGGACTGATTCACCTTCCTTAGAAGACTCTAGAAGACAGTTCTTTGTTCCATTAGAAGGAGTGCTCAGCACCCTTCTCTCAGTGGGAAAACTCACTTACTTGTTTCTTCCAGCCTTCCTAGGTCAGCGCCCCAGGTCTTGTCAGAAGCAGAGTAGTCCAGACCCTCAGGGTAGCAACAAAGGGCAAGTCATTGCTCCAGCACCTCTAAGGAAGTATAAGCCTACACACTGACCAGGGGTTCTTTCGTTTGCAAATTCTTTCATTCCAGATTCTTACATTTACAAATGAAAGAAAGATACTTTAAAATAGGAGAGGGAAAAAAGAAACCAAAACCTCAGGAAAGCAGTTGTGGGGTAGAGGCTGGAGCTGGCCTTAGGGATGACCAGGGACTAGAAGTCTACCTCCCGTACTTATTCGGTCTGTGTGCTTGCCTCTTCATCCCTGGCTGGCTATCAGAGTGAAGCTGGACTCAGGCTTCTGCTGGAACCCTGACTCTTGCCTCCTTACAATGCTGGGACCACAGGGGAAACAGGACCCTCCACATCAATTCCAGTTAAAAAAATCGTCATAGAGAGCTCTGATTGGTTCAGCCTTTCTTGTGGTCAGTGAAATTAACTTTGAAGTGCTTCCTTGCCTTGTAGTAGTGGGGGCCATGCTGCATGACTCCTATCCAAACAGGATGGAGGAAAACACTGAAAGAGACTCTTAGATAGGCTAACAAGGGGACATGCTTTTCCCCCATAACAAATCCAACTCTACAGCCACATTCACAGCTCCCTCCTGTCAGTGGAGTTCAGCCACTACTGCTTTCCTAGCACAGATGTGGATTTAATGTGTATTTCAGGGAGGGAAAAGGGAAGACTTCACCTCAGGGAAGTCTCTCACTTTACAGATGAGGAAATCATGAGCTATCCTATGACGCGGACAGAGTCGTGCAGCCCATAGCGGTGGACCGGAGATCCCTAAGGAACTACACTACAGACAATCTCTATTAGATACCTACTGTGTGCATCACTGGGGACTTTGGGTGGGAGAGGAGTATAAGGAAGTCTAAAGCGTGGTCCCCTCCTTCTGTGGGTTTCCAGTCTAGTCTACCCAACCACACATGAAAACTCTGAGAACATAAGGGCGATTTGACATTTTTTCTCCCTAATAGAGAAACTTGCAATTAGTTAAATGAATTTCAACATGCAGGTTATTATTGTCTTTCCTGTATATAGATCCTACTGCCCTGACTAAATACACTTTTTACAACTTAGAGCCACCCGGTGCTACTTCTCATGTATAATCTGCTGTGCCTTGGGCACAGCTCTGCCTGTAGCCACACTGGACAAATGTTGCTGACTGCCTGACTTATGACCACCAGCCCTTCTTGACTATAGATATCTCAGGGTTGGCAGCTGTGGTCTCCTAAGGGTTAACTGGAGAAAGGAGTGTGGGATTCCAGGGCCTGCAGTTGATTTCCAAGAGTCACTCCTTGCAGGGCCAATGCCAACACAACATCTGGTGTGCACCTGAATAAATCCACAAAGTTTCCGTTTCAAGATTGTATAAATTCTGCACCTTGACTCATGGCTATTAAACCCACTGTGGTAAGATCTCCAGCAAGCATGGCAGTATTTCCTTCATGAGGGAGGACCACTCCAAGAAGAACAGCATGAAGCCATCTCCACCCACCCTGCACCCCAAAGCCTCCAGAGAAAGCTGTCATCTAGGCCCCTTCTGCTAATAATTCCATTTAGCTCACTCATTTTTTAAGCCAAGTTTTCCATTTGGAGATGGGCTTTCTCTTATTCTCTCCTGCCCCCAGGTTCCTTCTCTCCCTGTTCCAGACTCAGTTTCCCCCCAAAAGACATAGCCCTGCCCACCCCGTCTACCCCTCCTTGTGCATTCCAGTCAACCAAGACTTGTCACTCAATGTGGCTTAAATTAAAAGCAGGTCCTTTGGAGGGAAGCCAACTGCCTGCCCTCCCTCTTTTTCCTTTGCTCCCACCTTGTGCTGCTAAACAGAATTTTTTGAAGGCTCTTGGCAGAGTCTATTGTCGACAATCCTGGCCTCTAGTTACTTCTCCTGAATGAGAATTAAAGCTGGAATTGCAGAATATTGGAGGTGAACAGGTTCTATAAGGCTATTTGGACCCACACTCCCATTGTACAGATGAAATAAACTAAGCCCCAAAAGGATCTTGTTGCTCCCTAGGTCAACTGACGGTTCTCATGCTTTACAGCCTCACGTGTCCTCTCTCCTCTACTTTTGTGTACCCCTTCTCATCACTACAACCTTCTGGGGAACTCCAACTCACCAAGTTTCACTAAGCTTTAATGGCACCACCTCTGAGAAATTTTCTTCTTTCCCCCACTCCCACCCCCACCCCATCCCTGTGCCCTGGAATTCATTATTTTCTTTGAGCTTCTCAGCTTTGCATAGCACTTCCATTACAGCTTCTCACAGTGTATGACATAGATGGTGTATTAGTTTACCCCCCGACACACACACACCAAAAAAAAAAAGCAGTCCTTGAGACAAAGATTCTAATGCCAACACTGGACTTGGGAGTCAACCCTGGGAGCCACCAGTGGGAGAAGGGGAAGGGAGGAAAACCTACAAAGGGTGAGGTATTGAGCAGTTTCTGCCTGTGGACAGTGGGGGCTCATCATGAAGAACACACCTCAGAGAACTGTCCCACTTAAAAGCAAGGAAGCTGATGCATTGATCCATCAACTTTGGTGCCTCATTTTTGAGGAGTTGCTCCTGGAACATGACCTCCCTGGCATTTCTAGCCCCCCTCAAACTCTGGGCAAAGTACCCCTCAGCTAGAGGAAGCTCTCAGGCAGACAGACCTGGAATTGTCTGTTGGGGACCTCTAGCATGGAGAGGGCTGAGGGACACATGGTGTCTTCTAAGGCTCTTACTTGTCTCTGTCCCTCGAAAAGCAAGGCCTCGGTTATATTTATCTCAGCATCCCCAAGAAATGCCCATAACTGTTATACTGCTTATTTTAACTGAACTTGAAAAGTAATAACCTCACACAGCTAAGGGACAGGTGGAGACCCTGAAGCTGGCTCTTGACTCAATGTTTTTCCAAAGCACATTTTAGAATTTTCAGCCAAATCATCCCTCTTCTAACATCAGGGGATTTGGATATATATTCCCTGGAATCTTGGGGCACTTAGTCCAAAGTAGCCTGTCATCAGCAAAGTGTTTCTTTACATTTCTTACATTTCTATGAATTACATTCATAGTGCATTTACATTTCTTTTAGTATTTTTTAAACATTTAAATTACCAGTTAAAATTATTAACTATTGTTTGTAAATTTTTTTGTGTCAGAACTTAATATTCCAGGATAATTTTCTATGGCTTTAATGAGGCTTCATGAATCTCCTAGCTCATGCCATGCCCCAGGGTGAGGTCACAGGACCTCTTTCCATGTAGGAACTACACGTGGCGGAGATTTGGTTCCCATGAACTCTGCCATCCAGGACATTAGGAGCCTCCTGCCCTCAGCCTTGGGCTCCATGTTGATAAGAGGAGCGTTGCCTGAGGTATTGGGCCGTTCCCCTGCTCCCCACTTCACTTTGTGTAAGAGCCTGACCCTATAAACATAGAATTACTGCCCAAGCAAGTGAGAATCTAGGTAGCAGCAAAGTGGGGAGAGGGAGGAACAGGTGCGTAAGGGGTAAGATCTGAAACTGTCTTCTCAGACAGGCTGGTTCATATTTGGTGGTCCCCCGAGCCCCCTTCCCACACTCAGGGATTGTTCTTGACTACTCCACATGCAGTCTTTGCCCTGCCCTGCACCACCCTTCCCATTCACCAGGCAGAACACTCTTACCCCAGAGCAGTGGTGAGTGATGTAGAGTCTACTGAAGATTCGTTAGAAGTGAAGGCACTGAAGTTGGTGTATTCTCCCTAAAATGACCTTTCCCAGGTATCCGTTCTTGGCCACGCAGAAGCTAGATCACTTTTTAAACCTTTCTTCTCCATCAACCCAGAGCCAAGCCTTCAGGCTTCCAACTTCCCTGTCCCCAGTTCCCCGTCTGCTCCATCTCCCCCTCCACGGGCTTGGTTTTCCCCACAGCCCTAGTCATATGGCAGCCCTCAAGCCATGAATTCCTGCCCCATTAAACCATAAGGGACCCTGGGATTACAAGTATCCAACATCTTCAGAAAAGAATTAGGGGATTATAAATACAAATACTTCTTTTTCCTCTTGTACTCCCTGAGACCAAAAGCAGAACCAGGAGAAGAAAACTCCAAATCCACTTTCATTTGCCACGTAACATCTGAAACTCCATCTTTAGTGTGAATGTTTAATATCGGTTAAAATGCAAACATTAACAGAAGAAGTCAATAGTTTAAATATCATCAGATATACACAAACATACCCCCCCACATATATATGCATACATCATATATATATACACATGCACACATATATACATGCATATTATATTTATGTAGATATATATATATACACACATATATTTTCTGCATATAATATTTGAAAAGAAGAAGATTACGGAGCTCCTTCTCTGCTTTATGTGCTGCCTTTTCTCATCCCCACAACCTCCAGAAACCATTCTTCTCTCAGCTCTAATGTCAATGCCTTTGAAAGTTTTCCTTGGAACCCCTCCAGGTGGGATTCACCATCACCTCTTTGCTCTCTCAGTCTTTGTTTGGTGCCTACATTATGGAGTATTAGAGATAGGTGCTATCTCAGATTGGGCTCCCCAAAAAAGAGATCATGAGACAAAGATTCTAGTGCAAGTAGCTTATTTGAGAGGTGAGTGATCCTAGCCAAGTTTACTCAATACTTGAATACATATGACGCCAGTACCTCAGTCCCTCTGAGAAGAAGTCCCTCTAAGTACAGCTGTTCTACCCTGCAGTGCTTCACTGCCCACGGTCCACTCCACCCAGCCCCACTGTCTCTGACCTCAAGGTTGCTCTGGGGTGTTGCAGGGAAAATCACGTTGGAAGTGCGCTCCTTTCCTGGTACAGAGCTACAGATCACCTGGTTCTGTGAATTTCTCTCTCAATATATTTCCACTTGTGCTTCATCTTTCAGAGCTTTCCCACAGTTTTGGTCTGCCCAAAGCCCCTCTCCTAGCTCTCCAGAGCCACAGTGGGTTTTGTTGAGTGGACACCCAGTATGAGTCATTGTGTTGGGAGAAAGAAAGGTATCAAGGAGAGTTGGTAGAAAAAAATGTGCTAGGTTAGTAAATGTAGACGAGACCGTAGAGGGAAAGCAGACATTGGGAATGACAGTCCCTACCTGGTAAAGAAGCCAGTAGCCTTGTGAAACATTTTGCCTTCCCACAACCTTTAGTGTTAAGAGAGGCAAGTGCCCAATGTTTTGTTGAGTATAATGAAGTATAACGAGTATAATGAAGTATAACGAGTATAATGACTGCACCTCTGGTTACCCTGATACTCTGTCCCAATGTGATAACTAGAAAAACCATGTAGGTAAACTAAAGAGTCCCTGGGGGCAGGGCAAACATTGCTCTTGCCTTGAGGGAAAGTCTAAAGATTTGTGCAAGGAGGAAATCAGAGTAAAGGCAAGATAATGAAGAACAATCATTTGAATTTCGTGTAAAAAAGAAACAAGGCTCACAGGCTGGAGAGCTTCTGGGTATAGTGTATGTCTCGGATTTCTCCCCCTGAGTGGTGGTTACCAAAGCCAATAAATCAGGTGGTTGAACATCTGCATTCTCTCATCTGTTCCAGCTCACCTTTGCCGAGAGCTTACCTAAGGAGAAAAATCAATGCAGAGGAAGTCAGACCCAAGCCATGGAGGGCACGTTGTCATGGCATCCTCCGAGAACCTGCATCCTGCTGATGATTCATCATTGTCATCTCATTTCCATACTTCAGTACATTTGTCTCTGCTTAAACACATTATGTTTGGGGTTTGGGATCAAAGTTCTTGAAGGATAGTGATGGTTCTCAGCAAATCAAGAGATTTCAGAAGAATGTGATGAGAAAAGCATGAAATTTGATGTAAAATACACGGTTATTTGGTATCAAGAAGTCCATTTTCTGAAAAGTAGAACATCAGATAGCAAGATTAGTTAAGGATTAAATAAGACAATATACATACATATATATTTACATACATATATATTTATATACATATAGGTATACATACGTATATCACACATATTTGGGTGTATGTGTGTACACTTCTAGACGCAAATGAAAATAATCCATAGTCTCATGTGGTCCAGTCTCTACATGAGGTAAACTGCAAAGAACATCAGCCCAGTCACCACGGAGTGGCCAAAGAGGAATTCCAGTTGTTGTTGATGTCTACCATTTTACATTTAGGGGCACCAAATTCATTACCCACAGCCACACTTCTCAACATCTTCATGAATTCCCTCAAAGTACTCTGGAAACTCACATACCACACTTCAACCCTAACCTTTCATCTGTGACTTTTCTCCTTCTTCCCTCCTCTACCCTCTCTGCTTTCTAGTCCAGAGATATACTTAAGAGATAGTTAATGTTTATTTGTTGAATGAATAAAGTCTCAAAATATCAGTCTTACTGGGCCATCTTAACAAGAACAGAATCTTACAATGTCCTTTCACCATGTAAATGTCAGAGCTAGTCACTATTATTGCTAATATAGTAGGATATTACTGTATTATAGTAATACAGGGGACTGTGTTATTACTAAGAATTTCATCAAGAGCAGTGCTTTGCCAGAGGAAGCAGAGAGAGTAGTCATTAGGGGCCAGTACAGCTCTTGGGGGACGCTGGAAGCCCCCTGAAGGAGCAGGGAGGAAATCAACCATGTCCATCAGCACTATGACCACAAGACAGGTGTAGACACCTTGCTAATTACACTCCTAGTTGTTCCCCAGTATACCTCTGTTGTCTCTATATAGTCAGTAATATTTGTTCTTAGGAAGTGTGCTTTCTTTAACGCTGATCAAAGAGGGTCCAGCTGTCCTGCAGTTCTCTTTAGTGGGATAGAGAAAGAAATGAAAACTCAAACGAAGGCAGTGTGTCCGACCTCAGTCACATGAGTAAAGCTCCCCTGCCCCACACCCCCGATGGTGAGAGTAGAGAGCAGTGATGATGCTGTTCATGCTGGGCCACGCTTCAAGACAGCATGACTCAGACTTTGAGGGGAATGAAGAGGGGGATCACTTCCTGGGTTAGGTTTGCTGGGGCAGAGAGTAGACCTTCATAGAGGGACTTCAATACTGAGGAATACAGGAAGTCCCTCCCTCTCCTTTCTTCCACGTCTCTCACCCCTACCCTCCACTATCCCAGCCAAATCTGAGGGCTACAGACCTGAGTGAGAGTGGGGAAGTCTCTACAGAAGACCCTGGAGCAGATGCTGTTGGTAGCTGACCAAGACCCCCAGGGATATGTTTCGCTGGCTGTTGTGGAAGCTTCTACGAAGCCACTCAATGGCAACTTCTCCAGAGGTCTGCTGTTGGGCCAGCTCCCCAGAGGATCTCTGAGTTGTGCTTTACCACCCTGGAGCAACCTGGAGCCAATGATGGACTGATGTGGTGTATGAGAATCCAGCTCTCTGGCCTTCAGGCATGACAGACTCTCTGTGCAACTTATGCACCAGAGCAGCTCCTCACGGGATCAGGCTCAGGTGGACTCTCCCCTGAAATGTACCCTCGCTCAGTTCACCCTTCTCCATCCTCTCCTCACTCCCTTGCACGTGTCTCCTGAGGTAACCTCTCAATCAATCGTTGGAACAAGAATCTCCACCTCCGATCATCCTTCCAGGGGGCCCAACTTAAGACAACTCTTTCATGAGGAAGGATTGTCTTTCATTTTGAGACTTGAAGATGGGCTCTGCCATCTCTCTGACATTGTAATTGCATTCTGAAATTATTCTAAGTCTGTTAAGAGTCTCATGGTCTGGATGTGCCCATCTTGAGGACTTGGGGGAGATAATTTGGCAAAAGAGTTAGAGGGAATCAGTGCCGTCTCATTTTCCCCACACTGTGGTGCAAAATGGGTGGCAACCTGTTCCTGGGGGACAGTTGGCGGGAATCCAGGCATGTCAGGGAGGTCACAGTGCTGAGGAGCAATCTGGAGGAAGACTGACACAGGAAAGTGAGAAGGACCAAGCCTTCCACTTACTGCCCTGACCTAGAGAGCACAGTGCCCTGGAAGGAAGCCATTGGGTCAGAGAACTCTGAGGTTATGTTACTGAGAGCCCTAAATTAGAGCGATACATTCTTGACACCTAACCAGCATATAGGCACAGTCAGAGAAGGGATCTGTGAACTACCTATTAAAGTGAGCTCCTCATTTCTTAGACAGCCATTGGGGCTGCAAAGTTAAAAAAATATTTTTTTATTCTTGGTGATTACACCATTCCCACAGTTTTTTAAGGATGTTGGTTTTGCTACCTGCCTTCATAGGTATCTGATGACAGAACACTGCTCAGTGGCACATCAGGTGGTGCAGGTCACAGAATGTTCGCTGATGTGGGCCTTTCCTCTGCTTCCTGTGGGGGCTATGGTTTTGCTTTCACTTCGATGTTTTAAAGATGCCTGGCCAGCAACGAAGGAAGCACACCAATTAGCTTTGTTTTCTTTATATAATTCTAAAAATAACTACTATCTCCTTTCATGTTTTATTCAAAACCGGCCTGAGAATTCACAAGGACGCATCTCCTTTTAATGTGTATTAATTCATACCCCCAACAGCAACAGCAGAAAAGATAAGTATGTTATTTTTAAATTCTTAAGATGTGAGAAGCCAGAGGCAAAATATGCTCAGAAATGAATGAAAACATGTGAAGGCAAAATACGCATTCTGGCCTCTGAGTCTGATCCTGCTTCCTGGAATGCCCTGTCCACCTCTTCACTCAAGTATCCCTCCACATCAAGACTTCCCAGAAGCACCATCTGGTCATTCCAGCCTCAAACAGTCCCTCCTTGTCTGATCGCCTGTTAATTATATTGCATATTTGGTATTTAATAACATCACATTGAGAGGGCATGTGGGGCTGGGATAGCTGCATAGAACTTGTTCAAAACCTGGCCCCAGGATGCACTATGATTCTGGAGGAGCTAAATTACCTAACCTCAGTTTCTTCTCCAGTTGCACGACCCTGGTATTTTACAGGGCTGTGTGTATGATTATTTGAAACACTTTATCTTAGAAACCCAACAGCGTAGATGCACAATACAGTCATGCACTGCATAACAACTTTCTGGTCAAAGATGGACGGCATATATGATAGTGGTCCCATAAGATTAGTAGCATAGAGCCTAGGTGTGTAGTAGGCTACACCATCTAGATTTGTGTAAGTACATTCTGTGATGTTTACACAACAATGAAATTTCGCAGAACATATCCCTGTTGTTAAGTGATGCATGACCATACATATTTTTCCTCCACTTTTCCTTGCCTTCCTCATGTTTCTCATTCTCTTTTATATGAGGGGTATATGTGTTGTGGTTTTCAACTTCTGAGTAGAGGATCTAAGTACAAGTAGTTTATTTGAGAGATGATCCCAGGAAGCCCCAGGAATGGAGCAGGGAAGTTAGAGTGGGAAGGGAAGGGTGCTATCAGAAAGTTATCAGGCAAGTGACTGCTGAGGGCAATCGGAGCTTGATGCTACAGAGAAGCTCTGGAGAATGATGTGACACATGCCAGGCTTTCCAGCCTGAGGGACCGAGGCCTGGGGTCTTAGTGCGCCGGCCCCCACCAGTCATTGGGCAAGGGCTGTCCCAGGGCACTTCCAGCCTGCTCTGTTCTCAGGCAGAGTCACCTTTCAAGGCTCCAGAGAAAGACCCAATGGAAGAGATGCAGCTGTTGGAGGCTTGAAAGTCCGCCCCAAAGTGGTCAGCCACGAGGAAACGGGCGGGCACTGATAGAATCTGCTACAGGTGACTTTGGTTGAGAAAAAATGTTTATAATTTGGCTCCAAAACAAAAAGTTTGAGTGTAAATATTGACTTTTATACAATGCATGAGGTTAGTTGTGGACTGCTTTTGCTGGCAAGAGGGGGAAAAAGATGTCAATCCTGCATCAAAAATCTTATTTAAATCTAGCTGGAGGATTTCTCTAAAAGCCCACTTAGCTTGACAACATATAGTATAGAAGTATAAAAGTGTATACATATTTGTGTTTACATATGTACATATGTATTTGCATAACAAGCCAATTATAAAAGTCCCTTACAGAAGTTTAGCCAAGAAACCAATCAAACTGCCCAAAATTATTCCAGGGAAATGGATAAGCACACACTGAGAAGGACGACCAAGGATGAAATGGTGAGTCCTGACCCACTAGAAGGGGTGTCGTCCGAGAAAGTAGCATTGGCCTGAGTACCACCGGACGCGTGGCAGCTAACTAGGTGAGTGTGGAAGGAAGCCAGCATGAGAATTGACTCCAGGAGTTTTGACTCAGAGTCCCAAAGGAATATGCATTAGCAATGGGACCTTGGCCAAGGGATTTAGCCTATCTGCATCTCACCGTTTGCATCTGAACAGTGAAAAAATAATACCTACATATGAACAGCACTGTCCAATAGAAATTTCTGGAATGATGAAAATGTCCTATATTTGTGTTGTCTAGTACTGTAGCCACTGGCTACCTGTGGCCATTGAGCACAGGAAATCTGTCTACAAAGGCAGAGAAACTGAATTTTACGTTTTATTTAATTTCAATTAATTTCAACAGCCACAGGTGACCAGTGTCTGCCATATTCGGTAGTGCTGCTTTAGAGCATGGTTTCAGGGATTAAATGAAACTCATCCTTATATCTGAAGCATCTGGCACAGAACAGCGCTCCAACCACTCTAGTCCCCCCACCGCATGATGAGATCCTGGTCTCATAAGCCAGGTCTCTCTATCCGATACTCATTTAAAATTGCCTCTTGAACAGAAGAGTGTTTGGTTCCAATGTGGCTGCTGTCAGCGATCCCCACTGGTCATGATGACTTCCTTGGCATTCTTCCAGCACCATGATTGACTTGCCAGTCGAAGACAAAATTCAAATGGCAACCACTAAACAGTATGAAATGTCTCAATTTTAACCTAAACTGGGGGCAGGCATAGTCTTCAAGGCTGCAGAAGCAGGGCTAAGCAGATGACCCAAAAGAGAGAAGAAAAGCCCCATTTAAAGAATAACAATCAGTGGCTGAAAGCTATTAAGTTCACTCTTCTAGTTCAAAGGGATTTGAAATGGCAATTTGTCAGGCAACTGTTGTCACTTTAGATGTCCCTAGTTGCTTTCTTTGAAGCCCTTGATTGACTACAGGAGGCTACGCCAGATTCTTCTAAGGACAGGATTTCCACAGTTGAACACATTTATGTCACAGTGATTATGACTCTCCCCAAATTTAATCAACAAAAGGCAAAAGAGAGCAAGTTTGAGAGTGCATGTGCTCTGCAGAGTCCAGGCAGCAGCGCGGGTGACTGTGTACAAAGGCAGACAGCCAGTTGGATGGTCCAGTCACTTAATTGTGCTGATCAGATGCTAGAGAAAGTTCCTCTGTTGGTGAGGATAAGAGGGAGAGTCACAGATGGAAGATGTCTTTCTCAGTTCTGCTTGTTCTGTCCAACAATGAAACAGACTTCAGCTTGAGATGGATAATTTCTGGGAAAGAACAACCACCTGAGAAATAAGCAACCTCACTAACTAACACAGTATTATTTCTCTAGCCAGCAGAGGGAGAATCTAGAAGGACGTTTTTGACAATCATTTCTGAAAATAGATGTAAAGACGAGTGTGCCCCTGTGAAGCAATGAAAGGCTTGAGCGGAGATGGGAGCAAAGGAAAATTAGCAAGAGAACTGTGGCAGCTACAGTGCTCCTGACTCAGACTTTCTTCTGGAACTGTACAGAACTGAGAAGGAATGGGATAAGTCCTCTGAAGCATTTTTGTATTAGGAAGAACTATTTGCAAGTTAATTTGCTGTTTCCGGGGCTCACAATAACCTCGACATCAGCAGTGGGAAGCGTGTTTACAAGCGGGATGTGTACGGTGAAATCTGCCAGGGTGGTGGTCCATCCTAAGCATCCACCTGGAAGGTCAAACCAGAAGAGTTGAGGCTGAAAGGAATGCAGGCTGTCCTCATAGCCCAACCTCTTTCTAAACTTCCACATGCTTTATATCTCAGGCAACAGCAGTGGCTTAGGTAGAAGTGGGGAGAGTGACACAGATGGTAAAGATGGGAGCTGAGGGGCCCTGAGGAGAGGGCACACAAGGTGGACCCTTGCCCAGCAGCTGTGTGCCAGATGTCCCTGCTTTGCAGCTTTGGGGACCCATCCATGGCAAATAACTAAAGAGAAGCTACGGCAGAAAAAACCCATGATATCTGCATACGACATGTGGGGACAGGGCCAGGAGCAAGGTCAGGAAAGCAACTCACCAAAGGAAGGGATGAACAGATGAAAAGAAGGTGAAGCAAGCAAAGATCTGGAAAGCTGGGATGGGAGCAAATCACACTTCTAGCTGTTTCACAGACGTACACTCCCAGGTACAGGAAGTCAGGCAACAACATGTGTGGTGTGAAAGTACATGCACACACAGTAGGAGGCTCAGAGGTCAGAGCCCCCAGGGCGTTTCACTGTTGGTTCTGCGACGAGTTCGTGCTGGCTGCACAAGGAGCGTGTTGGGGACTGTGGGGGCGACCCCAGGCCTGCGTGTATGCTGACTGATGTAGCTCACGCGACTCAAACAGCACTCACTCTCCCGGAACACACCAAGAAGAAATCAACTCCCACAAGAGATTCTGCCTACAAGGCTCAGACAAAAGAAAATAAATGACAGCAGAAGTCATGTGACTTCAAAATTAAATCCAATTAGCAGGCTGAAAAGAGATTCAGAAGAGATGTAAGACTGTGCTGTTGACAAGCTGATTGATTTTAATTCAGTCTGGAAAAATCGTGGCTTCCAAGTAAGAAAAGGTGGTGGGAAAATATTTCTCCTGGAGTTTTCATCATCACTCTTCTAGGCAAGAAAGTTTCCAAGAACTCCTATTGGTGAGGCTAGGGACAGCCTTGTGCAGAATTTTGAAGGAGGCAAGTGTTAGATACGAACATTCTGACACATGAGTGTGTCTCCCAAGATGTTTGCACATGGTACCTGGTTAAAGACGAAAGTGGTAACTTCGCTCAAATTAAAAACGTAAAGCCTTCACAGGCTCATGAAGGAGACATCTTTTATTATTATTATTATTTTAATTGTGATAAAATATACATAAAATTTACCATTTAACCATTTTAAGTATACAGCTTACCTGCCTTAAGTATATTCTAATTGTTGTGCAACCATCACCCCTATCCATCTGCACAACTCTTTTTGTCTTGCAAAACTGAAACTTTACATCCATTAAACAACAACTCCCCATTCCTTCCTTCCGTCATGCCCTGGAGATCGCCACTCTGCTTTCTGTCTCTGTGAGTGTGACTACTCTAGGGACCTCCTATGAGTGAAATCAGTCAGAGTTTGTCTTGTTGTGACTGCCATTTCACTCAGCGTAGTGTCCTCAAGGTCATCTATGCTGTAGCATGTGTCAGAGTTTCCTTCTTTTGGAAGGCTGAATAGTATTCCATTGTACATATATACCCCATTTTGTTTATCCATTCATCCATCGATGGACGCTTGGTTTGCTTCCACCTCAAGCTACTATGAATAAGGCTGCTATGAACACAGGTGTACAAATGTCTCTTCAAGACCCTGCTTTCAATTCTTTTGGGTATAAACCCAGAAGTGGGTTAGACCAGACAACTCCAGTGCACAAGGTAACTTACATCAGTATCACAAGATGTCCATGCTCTTTACCACAGAGCAGTGGTTCTCTAACTCAGCGGGCATCAGAGGCCCCCGGAGGGCTTGTTAACACATAGATTGCAAGGCTTAGCCCCAGAGTCTCTGCCTCACAGGCCTGGGTGGGGCCTGAGAATGTGCATTCCTAATAAGTTCCTAGGGGATGCTGATGCTGCTGGTCTCGAGGTCACACTTTGAGAACCACTGCCTTAGATGAACTTATTTTTTTCCTGCCACTATTAAGAGGGAAAGGAGTAAATGTAGGAGGTGAAGTGGATCCCCAGTTCTGCTCTCACTTTTGAGACTATTCAAATAGGTAAATCTCTCTAGTGGAGGGCTAAGTGTTTATGGATGCTATCTTCAGATTTTGTTGAAAAGGCCTTTGATTGTTGTCTATTTCTTATTAGAATTGTGATTTATTTTGTTTTGTTTTTATCACTGCCTCATAAATAGAGCCTATTGATTAATTCACATTCTGACAAGAAGAAAGAGGCCTTCTCTGATCTTTGGCCAAAAATTTCCTTAAAACATAATGCCCACTATGCGGTTTAATCCAGTATTCCTTTAAAAAAAGAGAAATAAGGTTTAGTGTGAAATTGCTATTTCTCAGTGAACTCATGCTAGCTTCTTGTGATCAGATTCCTTTTAAAAGGGAAGCAGAATGAGTAATCTATTCCAGAATCTTGCCTGCAATAGACGTTTTAAGTGTCTGCTCCCCTAACCAATGTTCATTCTGAAGCAAAATAAAATTCGAAGAAATCTCTTTTCTCCAAGTGGTCCCTCGACTTTACACCATCATATCTGACCAATGGGTTCATGTCATTGGTCATCCTTTTGTTTCTGTCATGCCCTCAAGAGCCCCTTATTTGTCTAGCATGCATCATGGTCCTCTGCTCATTCAGGACAGCAGATCTACCTCACCCTCACAGGAACATTTTTTCTATTCCCAGCCAATGTCCCAGCAGCAGAAAGGAACGTCCATGGGCCCTGGCTCATTTCTCCACATTCTTAGGAACTGCACGCTCTTGAGCACAAGCAGCTATAAAGGGCCAGAAGGTCTCTAACTGATCTCCATATCTGACGAGTGCAGACCCAAAGGTGAGAAGACTTGCTGGATAGTCTTCCGACTGTGGTCCATCTGGCAATGGCAATCTTGGTGAAACACACAATGGTCTCCCAGTTGGTTCCACTGGACAAGATCTCAAAGTAAAAAGAGGCTCTAGGAGAGTGGATGTTGCTTCCCCGCAAGCCTGTCATTTCATTCTGATGAGCTTCTCAGTCACGGACCCTTGTTCATTTCCCAATGCACAGAAGTTCTGTTCCTTCTCCCAGGGACATTCTTACGGCAGAAATCTTCAGGCAGGTTCCCTCACTTCATTTAGGTCCTTACCCAAAAGACCCCTTCTTTCCTGAATGTTTTATCTAAAATTGCAACTATCCCAACCCCAACTCTTCTAATCTTCTTTTCCTGCAACATTTTTCTCATTAGCATGTGTTGCCATCGCAAATGCTATTGATTCTACTGGTTTTATCTTGTTTATTGTCTGTCCTCTAAGTACAAAGAGATTTTTCTCTGTTTGTTCCACTGTTGTATTCTGAACATTTAGATCAGTGCCTTGGGGCATAGAGGGTACTCCGTAGTTAATACTGAGTGAATGGCTGAAGTCGAAGAAGGAAGCTGTGAAAGGGAACGTGGGAATGGCCATCCAGCAGGCTAGCTTACAGCAGACATGCTCTCGGGTGCGTCAATTTTTAGCTAGGACATCACATGTAAATCAGGGATTTGAAATTGGTTATCTTAAAACTCTCCATGCCCATATACTCTCTCAAGACACTGGGTACCCCTCGAGTTACTACTACTCCAATCTGAAAGTATTTAGTCTAGTTAGCTCAAAAGGCCTTCCAGCTACTCCATTTCCTGAGTCTATAGGCACTTAAGTGAGAGCTGGTCCTCAGGCAAGCAGACGTCATTATTCCCCTCTCCCTCACTAGCCTGTGTAAACTAGAACCACACCTTTTCTACCTAGCACAAAGAGACTCCCTAAAATTTTGTATGATGTTGGACAACCTTCACACAGCAAACTTGGTCAGTTCCTACAACGTCAGACTGTCAGTAAGAATGTAATTCACTGTTAGTTATCAAGTAATTACTATGTGAAAAGCTCTTGCTAAGTGCTTACAGATATCATCTCATTTAATCCTCACAGTAAATCGGTTGCATAGTGTAACCTCCATTTTAAAGATTAAGAAACTGAGGCTCAGAGAAGTTATATAGCTTTCCCAAATATGTACAGTTTGCACGTCGGGTCGAAGGATGGAGCCAGGTGAGTCCGACTTCCAAGTCCATGCTGTAGGCTCTGGGTCAAAACTTCAGCTCACCAATCCTAGGGGCCAAGTAACTCTGGAGGACACTATTAAAAATACGGTTCTGCGGTACTTCTGGGCTTTCACACAGGGGCTAGTTTCAGAAAGATCAGTCAGGCCCATGTGGTCGAAGCTAAGGCAGCTGGTCCATTCAGGAGCCCATCTATGGGTCTGTGGTGGAAACCCTTAGAATCCAAGGAGACCGTCTTCCCTCTCCTTCTTTTCCATTGAGACATGGATCTACATTTTTCACACTGAGCATGGCCAATGGGCCCAAGGCACATCTGTGTTTCTATACAGCCTCCCCATCATGCACACAAATAAAATAAGGGATCGCCAAGTAGACACCTGTATATACAGTCACTTTCTTGGCCAGACAGATATTTATTTGCTGTTGTATAAATGAGGGAAATTTGCAATCAGCCCTGAAAATTTGGCCACACTGGTCCATCCTTCCTCCTCCCCAGGGATTTCTTCACTGAGAATGGCCACAGTCCGTGACACTTCATTGTACTCTGCCTCAAGACCAGCTCACAGTCCTGAGAAGATCTGTTTTGCACCTGTACTGGGGCCTCGTAAGGTGCTCTGGCTGTCAGGGAAATCCTGTGCACCAGTGCTAAATCAAGTCTTACATGACAGAGAGGAAGTGCTTTTAAAGGCAGGTGTTCTAATCCTGTCACGCATTATTTTATGAGATGGCCCTTTAAAATAGCCCCTGTGTAATGGGGCTTGCTTTTAAAGGGGTTGGCCTATCTCACTGGACTGAGAGTGGAAAAGATGTAAAAACAAGGCAAGGACGTAAACCAGGAATGTCAAGTTCTACCCTGTGTCTTTACCCCACACACAGAAAGAAACATCAACGAAGAAATGTTAGGATTCTCCCTCAGCAAATTGTAAATTTTTCATTTGTGGGCTGTCATTAAAATGCTAGGAGAAAATTTTAAGTGCATTCTTATAGCAAGATGGTGTTGACAAACAGTGTTTCAGAATTGCTAGGAGGTTAATGATTTTTCTTAATTAGTTATATTTTTAAATTAAAATATTTTAATCAATTTCTATTTGATTGCAGAATTTCTAGAACTGGTACAAGCAGTAGCATTTTTAAAAATACCTTTAAAAAAAAAACTTTCTGTGTGTAGAACAAGATTTGCACAGGTGTCATCAGTAGCCCCAGGACTGACAGAGGGGCTGGGATGGGAAGGATGCACTGACGGGTGCCCTCTTGAACACTTGAAGCGAAATAAGAGAAACAAGTCAACAGAGCACATGGCATCAGGATTTGGGTCTAAGTCCCATCCCTTCTGAGGACACTATCCACTACATGGCTGTATGCCACGTGTCGTGTAGACACTCTCATGCCATTATTAAGTGACCCAGCCTCGGGATGGCTCATGCTATTTCCAGAGCTCTGTTTGGCATTCAATTCTTATTCCTCGGGTTCATCTGTAGCCTACTCCACGCATTGAAAAGGCCATTTTCTTCTGCTTACCACATGGATCCCTAGTTTAGAAACACATCCCATGAACTTGTTCCTAACTTTCCAACCTCCGTCTTGCAAATTCTCCATTACTGTCAATCACCTTTGAGTCTAATTCCCACACTTACAATTCCTCTCTCACTAGCTTGGTTTATTTTGCTTAGACACACATTTGCTCACCACGTCTGCCCACATCACCATGGTTACACCGAGCCACGCCCTTGCCCATGCAATGCTGGATTTTTCCACGCTCTAGAGTCAGCCAGGGCTTGCCCACAGAAATGCCTGCAGGCAAGCCAGGGTTAGGAAGAGGTGGGAGGGCCTTTACTTATTTACCACCAGGGTAAACAATGCATGACTCAACAGATGACACAACAGGAATGGATCACCCTACATTTTACTCAAGACCCTCATCTTCTATGGTGCAGCTGTCCCCTGAGCCACAGCAGAGGGGAGCAAGGACCACACAGTGGGGGAAATGGGCATAGAGCTCCTTAGTCACGGGCAGCCACTGTAGTCTAAAGTCAGCACACCCGTGTGTCCGGCAGATTTACCTGGAGAGCTATGGACCACGTACTGGGAAGGGCAGAGACGAGCATCAAAATCACTGGGGAGGCTGGATTCAATGACGCTTGTCTGTGGGGATGAAAACAAACCTGGGTGGTGGACATGGAAAGGCAGAGTAAGTTGTAAGCTGAAAAAGGCTTTTTTCATATTTTAAATTCTTATTTCATCTATAGCCCATTGTTTTAGGATTATCTTTACTAACTATTAAGCAAATGCAAAAGAAATTTATAAAATATGTGCAAGAATAATAATAAAATCTAAATAAGGCATCATAAGTGATAATGCAGTAAGCACTCATGGCCCACCACCCAGATGAAGAAAAAACAGGCCCTTAACTCGGAGGTGTCCTGTGGGCCCCCTCTCATCTCACTTTATTTCACTCCTCCCCTTCCAAGATTTTCTTGATAGTTTTATCTTATATAAAAATATCCCTAAAATACAGTATTTAGTGTTGCGTATTACTGAGCTTTATATAAATGAAATCATACTCTGTGTCCTTTGCTGCCATTTGTTTTTTTACCCAATATTATGTCCCTGAGATTTATTCATGATTTTCACGCAGCTGTCATTCATCCATTGACACTAAGTGGTGATTTTCCCTTTTTCTGGATGTCCCACAACTTATTTTTCCATTTTCCTTTCGTGGGCATTGGGTTGCTTCCTGTTGGCGTGTTTGTGCTTGCGTGTGTGTGTGCACACGCACTGTCACAGTCACAGAGCAAGAGTTTCTCTACGGAATATACGCAGAGGGTGGACTTGCTGGGTCATGGGGTGTTCACATTTTTAACATTTCTGGGTACTAACAAACTGTTTTCAGGGAGGTTAGAGTAATCGACAAATTGCTCCCATGTCTGCACACCCTTGCCAGTCCTTGATATTACCAAAGCTTTCCATTTGTTTTAGTTCTGTGGGTGTGAAATAGCATTTCATCTGATTTTGTGATTTGCAGTTCCCTTATTCCTAGTTAGGTTGAACATCTTTCACATGCTTATTAGCCATTTGAGTTTTCTTTTCTATAAAATTGCTCTTCAAATGTTCTGTCCGTTCGTCTGTTGGGTTGTTTTCTTCTTGTTAGCATTTTTTGGCTTGCTTTATATATTCTATATATACTCGCTTTGTCTGTTCCGTATGCTGCACGGATATCTTCCTGTTCTATCTTTTCATTCTCCTCATTTCAGTTTTTATTAACATTAGTTCTTAATTAAAATATCGTTGAATTTGTTTATTTTCTTCTGTACAGTCTGTGCTTCTTGTGGATTAAGAACTCCTATCTCCCCCAAGGTCGTAAAGATATTTTCTCATATTATCTGCTAAAAGCACCATGGTTTTACATTTCATATTTAAGTCTTTAATCCACCTTCCTTTTTTGCTTGTTTGTTTTTGGTAAGGTGTGAGGTAGTTTTAACTTTATTTTTCTCTATGGATGACCAATCTCCCCTGCACCATTTGTTGAAAGCCCTTTCTATCCCCACTGGTCTGCAGAAACAACTCTGCCTCAAAGCAGGATTGCCTATACATGCACGAGCATGTTTCTAGGACCTCTATTCAGTTCTGGTTTTTTTTTTTTCTGTCTATCCTTTCACCGATGTATCATTTTCTTAGTTACTGTAACTCTAAATAAGTCTTGTTTTCTTATTGGATAGTTTCTCCCACAGAAAAAAAATATAATTTTGTTCCTTTATAGATTTGCATGATTTTAGAATCAGCTTTTCAAGTCCCTGTGGTAATTTTGAAAGGGATAGTATTGCATCTCTGGGTTCCTAGAGAGCATTACTGTTTCTTCCCAATCAAAATCCATCTCTAAGTAAAGACTTGAACGGAGTCTTCTTTTGAAGCAAAGAGGGAACAGTGGACCACCTTAAGAACAGCCATAGCCCCAAGCCATGCAGCTAACTTTGTGTGCCTCAGATCCAAATACCCCCGGAGATTGTCCAACAACCTCAGGCCCTACTTGTGTAAACCCAGAGCAAGCCTTCGCAGTGTCACAGAGTCATGTTTTGGCAGAAATGGAGAAAGATACAAGGCAAAAGCCAATATGTAAAAGAGAACAAATGTCAAGGAAAGTGAGATGGATGTATATTCTGATAGATTCTGTAAATTAAGGCTGTTATCTTGTTAAATAGAAACTATTTGTTTTATAAATCATGAGTATCAAATAAGATTGTGTTAAATCAGAGTAAATTCAGTATTTCTTAT
The DNA here is from genome assembly GCF_020826845.1 of Diceros bicornis minor. Taxonomy (NCBI): domain Eukaryota; kingdom Metazoa; phylum Chordata; class Mammalia; order Perissodactyla; family Rhinocerotidae; genus Diceros; species Diceros bicornis. Next base: position 48,663,731 of record NC_080758.1, read on the forward strand.
GTATTTTTCTGGAAATCATTTCCATAAGCTATAGCACACAAAAAATAATATTAATTTTTTTCAGTATACTATATAATGCCATAATTCTTTTTAATGTTTAAATAATGTGTCTGCGTGTGTGTGTGTGTGGAGGGAGGTGTTGGAAATTTTATTTTGTGGCAGTAGAATTTATTTAATCTACATTAAATTTACTTTCCTCGTTTGGAAAATGGGGTTAATAATACCCAACTTAACGAAAGTGATTAAAAACTAAATTAGATAATACACGTTAGTGTTTTCAAACATTTCTTAGCTCACGGGGCTTCTGTGCAAATGGCCTCCCCCCCACCCCGGAAGCCCGTGCTTCTGTCTGTGCCGGCGGTGGGTGATGAACCGCTGCTCCTCCCCTCTCCCGCCCGGTGTCGTGTCTGGGTCGTCCCAGTGCTTCTCAGGATTTGCTGTGTAGAAGAATTAAAGCGAGGAGTGGAGCTCAGGGCACAACAGAGCAGAGAAAATTGCAGAAGTTGATAAGGCTAAGTAATTTAATGAGAAAAAGATAAAGTTTCTGGTCAAAATGAAAGAATTATCAAGAAAGTAAAAAAGGCAGGGAAGAAAAGACAAGAATCCATTCATATTCAGGAGAGATTTTTTATGCAGACAAGAAGAGAGGTTCTGGGACAACTGCTGTCAATGAAAATGAGAAAGATAAAAAAATGAGTTTTAAAGATAGATAGACAGACAGATAGATATATTAGTCCCTTAGAGCATTGCTTGAAAAAATGAAGTAAAGATATAAATTGCCTTATATGGATTCTCTTTCTTTGACTGATTCTCTGCCAGACCTGGTCCTCAAAGTAGCTGATTCTCATATGGGTTACATACGAAACTCACGAAGGCAGAGCTGCTCTTGTTGAACAGTGTGTGCAGATTCGAGGGCGGGTCTCCTGAGAAGCTGCTGGAAATGCTTGGGACTCCTTAAGGCACAAGTATACTTGAAAAGACTTTGAAAAACTTGAAAGTGACACACACATGAGGCAGGATCAACTATGAGGAGTGGCTGCTGCTTACAAAGCATTCTTATAAAAGCAGGATCTGCAGCTCCCTGGATGCTTGTTGAAATGCAGGCACTCCAATCAACTCTACCAGACTCTACCTTGTTAGCAGGTTCCTCGTATCATTCTTTATGCCCCAAACTTTGAGAACCAGGATGTCTGTGGAACAAGGAATTTGGGAGGGGACAAAAAAGACCTGCTCAGGTCTATACCCCACAACAAAGAGCAAGTTTTGTGGCCTGCATGTTTTGACATAAGTGTTGACTTCACTTAGCTCAGGTGGAAAATATTTTTCCTCGTCCTCAATGTCCCTGGAGAAGCAGAGTTCTTGGTGGAATCTACAAGTCCATTTGTGCATGAGGTCTGAATTGATCCTTTCATCTACACGTATACGTGCTATAATTTGTCAAATGTAAAAGGATTTTGTTGTTATTCATGCAAAAATTTATTAAAATTTTCATTGCATTTAAAGGAGTAGAATCAAAAATTATTTGGCTCAATTATAATTACTGAAGATTGAAAAAAAAGGACTTATGAGCTATATATATTTTTTTATTTTAATTTCTTTCTAATTTGGGAGATACTCAGTGTCTGTGCTAAGCAGACAGGGCAGAACTTTTGACATAACCCAGAACATTGCCCTCTGGTGTCAGAACAGGTAAATCCAGCTGAGTGACTTGAGTTGGGCTTCCAAGGTGCTCCATCCATCTGTATGGAATTGCCTGACTGTGTGGTCCTGGCAGAGAGATTAATTTGTGGCCACTCCATTGCTTCTAGTGCCCTCCCCTACACCATTCCAGGGGTGCACTGACACACCACAGAAATTTTAGGAACCACTTATTTACTTAAATGTCTCATATGACATCCTTAACAGAAATCAGGGATATAAGCAACACTCGGCAAACACACCATAATTTGGTCCATACCTTGCTTTGGAGGTAAACTCTATATAGGAGATTTCTAATACTTTTGAACTTTGACCAAACATTAAATGGCATTTAAAAGCCAACTCTTAAGTGGTGGGGGGAAATCATGTGAATAGATTTGTACTCAATTTTTTAAAATTTCAGTCTGTTAAAAAAAAAAAAAAAAGGCAAGAGGCTGTCCTGCAGTCCACATCAGTCGTGAGAAGAAAATTCAGTTTGCCTTTCAACGTGTTCATATTTAGTTAGAGTTTCTCTCATGCCTACAACTCAAATTATTAGAGGTTAAAAGTTTAAAACTTACATGAAACTTCAGTGTGAATACGAGAGGGATTTTGTAAAACCATTCTTAGCTCCTCTCGGCTCTCCCCTCTAAACCCTCACCACACACACACACACACACACACACACACAGACACACACACGCGCACACACACACACCAGTAGCACATGTTGCTGCCCATGAAACAAGAGTTTCAAGGTTGTGTGTGTGTGTGTGTGTATTTCTTTTCCTCCAGGAAATGGTGGAGGTAAAATGTCTCTAAAATATTTAAAGACTAGTAGTTCTATTGAGTTACGGATATTCTTTTTTTCCTCTTGTTAATTGTACACATAAATATTTGTGTTGCCTAAATTTGAAGCCAGAAACTGAGGAAGAGGGAAACATTCTCACAGAAAAGAATCCAACCTCAGCTCAAAATATATGCAATGAGAGGTTTTCACAAACCAATTATTCTCTTTAGATTCCAGAGAGTTAACTGAGCTGATTTCTTGAGCAACCAGCGTTTTCTAGCAGCAGACGTGTTTCTCAGCGTCAAGACCTGCTGATAAAATTACTGGAACCAGTGCGCCCCCTAATGGTCTTTCTACACATTGCGGTTTACTAGGAAAAGGCAAAGGAACGTGGAAATTCCCTTCAGCAAGCGTCCTCTAACCTGAGTCAGGTAAGATTCTCACAGAATATTAAAATTTGCTGCTTATCCTAAATATCCACTCACTTTTTATGAAAAAAAATCTTATCCAGGGCCTTCAAACCCTGTCCTATGTTAGACCATCTATCTAATTCAAGAAATATCAAGCGGATCTGGTTTGCTGTTAATTTCTGTTTCTTCTTTAGTTACTGGGAAAAATTTGAAAGCTATGTAGCAGAGGCAAAGGGCATCGTCCAATAGCACTCCTAACCCTCAAAGTAAAATAAGCCCTCAGGTAACCTGGAATCAGCCATCCAAATATGGGAGCTGCATGAAGTCATTTCATTCAACATGAACCAAAAACTAATTGAGCTCAAAGTTAACACCATTGAAGTTAGGATAAACAGACGTCATGTGGCTCCTAGCTAGATGCACTGAGTAGGACGTAACATCACTTCTGTGATTTTCCTGTCAAAAATGAAAGACATTGGAGAAATCCAAATTGAGTGACATTTTATAAAATAACAGGCCCCTACCCTTCAAAAACATCAAGGTCAAGAAATATGAAGAAAGGCCGAGGGACTCCTCCAAATTAAAGAAGTCTAGTGAGACGCGACAAGCAAACCCAAGTGTGACTGGGTCCTGGACTGAGGGAAATAGCTGAAAAGGGCATTATTTGGACAAGTGATGACATTTGAAAGTGGACTTTGGACTAGATAACAGCATTGTACCAATGTCAAATTTTCTTACTTTAATAATAATACAATACTGTGATTACATGAGCAAATTTCCTTGGTCATAGGAAATATTCACTTGGGGAAAACCTATGAGAGTTTCCTCTTACATACAGACCCAGAGCAGTGAGGTAAGTTTTCTTGTAGGTGGTGCGAGAAGGAAAGATGACAGGACAGGGGACCCTGCGTCTGTGGTTGTTGCTTGTCCAGGGCCGCCTGGCTTGGGGCTCGAGTCCTTTGTGCCTTGACTTCTGTATCTGTATAAGGGGAGATGGATTTTCTCCAACCTGTTCCATGTGACCTTTCTGGCAGGGATGCTCTGAAGATTAAATTAGACAAAAGTCTAAAAGTTAGTTAAGAATGTTCTCACCCCTGCATGGAGAGAGGAATACAGAGTCCCCTCTGCTGGTGAGGGTATGAGCAGCGAGGAGAGAAAACATGTCTTCGTGAGAGAAAACTCGTGTTCATGAAATGAAGTCAGAGGACAGGAGGGAACCAGTCGTTTATCTCATGTTTGCCTACAGTGGTTCTCTGTTCCCTGCACATTTCTTGCTACACTATCTCCTCAGACCTGCACTGTGACTTTGTACAGTGCATGGATGAGATATTGTAAATGACATTGTATTAATGATGAAAGTAGGGCTCATATACGAATAGCGACATCTCAAGTTTGTTTTCTGTTAGTCCTGGGCAGAGTTGGTGTGAGGTAAGAGGCCAGTTGTCTCATGGGCTTTCACTGCTCCTCAGTTGGATGCAAGATGCTCACTTAGCAGAGGCACCGGAGGACTACCGGAAGGCTTTGTCTTTGAAATACTCCAGACTTGGATGGTCACCTTCCCTCCACCACTTCCCAAGCATCCAGACTTCAGCTTGAGTCCTTTTACCTCCCTGAGCCTCAGTTTCCTCGTGGTTTTATTCTTTAATTACATATGCACATCCATAAAGGAAACAGCACTGTTTAGTGTATTTATTCATAATAATTTAATATAACTTTATTGAGGTATGATGTTGGTGTGGAAAAGTGTCATGTCCCACAAGTACCTCTCCATGTGCTTTCACAAATGGAATACACTTGCATAACCACCACCTAGATTATGAAAATAAACATCATCAGCACCCAAAAGCCCCTTCTCATGCGTTTTTAAATATATCAATGGCATTCTACTGTTTGCGTCATTTAACACCTTGCTCTTTTCAGTCAACATGTTTTTGGCTGTAAACTGCTGTACTGAATTTAGTTCAAATTGAGAATAACAATTTTTTATGGAACATTTTTAACAGTTTATTACTTAATGAAATAAGATAATATACGAAGGAGAGAAGATGGGAGAGAGAAAGCAGAGAGGGAGAGGCAAGGAGGGAGGGAGAGTGAAGGAGGGAGGGAATGGATAGCCCAAGTCATGTCACCCACCGCCTGGCACAGTGAATCATTTTGACCAAACCCAGGAATGATCCGCTCTGTGGCTGCCTCCACCTGTATGGTTCTGCATTCCTGTATTTTGTTCATGTGATGGAGAATGATCTAGAATGTCCACTCACATAGGTGTTCTCTAGAAGGTCATTTCTAATACCTGTAACCATCAAGGGAAAACATCCAGTCCCTCTCTCTTCATCATAACTCATTTTTAGATCCCAGTGGATGCTTGCCAAGCATTTCTTTTATAGTTATTTTTACCTTCCTGGTTAATCTTGGCCTGTGCTGCTTTCTCAGCCAAAGTGGAGTAGGTACAAGTCCTGACTCTGGTCCTGGCCGCCCACACTGGAGGATAGTAGGGTCATTCGACTGCCTCTGAGGTGAGATTGGACTCCTGCCCAATTTTACAGCTGGTATAATGAGCCTCATGAGGACACGCTGCCTAAGCCAAAGGACATCACTTGATCTCCGTCACCACTTGAATTTACTCTTGTCGGAAACTCAGCCGTGATGGTTCTCAGTTTCATTCACCCTTCCTCTGTACCTCAAGATCCTCTGTAAGTTGAGAGGGACAGGTCAGACCCTATGAGATGTGTTTGAGCTGGTGGTCACCTAGCCAAGCACACAGACTTCCGTCCGCCTATTCCCGGGGCTCGTCTTCCTCAGCGAGGAACAGTACGGAAGTGAGAAAGAGCTCAGGGGCTCTGGAGCCAGAACAGGCAGTGTTCATATCCAGGGGCACCTAACAGCTGTGTGACCCGAGAGTGTGGTTACAGAACTGAGTGCTGCACCCGTTCTCATCCTGAAGGAGAATTAGATGAAAGATACAACATAAAACACAGATCATAGAACCCGACCCGTGTTAATCTCTAAGAGGTGTTATTTTCTTTCCTTTTTTCCCTCCTTTCCTATCATTAAATCTTCCATCTGCCCTTCCCTCTCTCCCTCTTCTTTCCTCCCTCCCTCCCTCCCTTCCTTCCTTCTTTCTTTCCTTCCTTCCTTTCCTATGCTAAAGCAAATGAATGTGTTGTAAAATCTAGGTGGTAGCTTCATGGATATGCACTATATGTTATCTGTGTATCTCTATATATTTGGACTACTTCATAATTAAAAATTAAAATATTAAAACAATATCCACCAAAAAAAAAGTCCTAAAGGCCCGCACCAGACAAATTGAAGCAGAATCTGTGAAGGTGGGACTATTTGTAATTTTGAGAAGCTCACGGATGATTCCATTATGTAGCTGGAGTTGAGAATCATTGGTCAGTCCTCTATCACAGCTGCTAATTTTTGAGAAGAGTGATTCGGTTTGGTCCAGATTGGGTTTGGGACCCCTGCCCGGGTCAGCTTGTCCAAGTAAACATAAGTATACGCCAGAAGAATTGTTGGGGCAGACCTTTGAAGATTCTGGCAATAGCAGAGGGAAAAGATGTCCACCAGCCCTGATCCATTTGTTTGGGTGAAAGAAAAGTGGAGAATTCACCCTAAAGAACACGAAACAAATTGTAAGTTCAGTTTATGTCCCCACCCCCGGCCCCAAATGCAGGTATGGGAAGCAGAAGTCTGGGAAAAACCTGGGTAAATCTCCACGCTGATTTTCCCTCAAGGGAATGAATCTTGGGACATCAGTTTAGAGCCAGGGGCTCCTACATTCTTCCCCAGAGTGGACCTAACCTCCTGGGTCAGCCATGCAACTCCCCAGACCTCAGCCTTGACCACGTGCCAGTTGCTGTGCCCAGGATAAAACCTGATTCAGCTTCTGGACTCCTAAAGTCTGAAGAGGTGGGACAAACTGAGACTGACTCAGAAAGTGAGAGGCTGCATTTTATTTTCTGTGCAATGGACCTCCAAAGAAAACAAATATCAGTGTCATGTATGTTCAGGAAAAAATATTAAGGCTAAAAGGCAGACTTCATTTGAGTTAATCTGTCAATGAGAAAAAAATAGCAAAATCATGTAGGAGTGTTCTGTTGCATGTAACCCCAATACCATCACTACGTGGGTTATTATAGAAAAGTGCTGGCTTGAACTGGGGCCGAGTTCAAGAGTTAGAGGTGTGCAGATCACACGAGACTGGGAGTTTTGTGTGATCATAGGGGTGAGGAGTAATGACTGCAATGTGCAGGTCATCTCAATTCAAACCAACAAATAGTGATAGAACATTGTTAACCAAAATATAAGCATCATTAAAATAAAGATGTTCATAATGGTTTCTGGTTTTTATTCAAAGCTTTCTTTGATCTGGGTATTTTGACAGTCAATTTGTGTGCCTTTGCCTGATATTGCAGAGACTGGTGACCATGTTCAAATGTAGCAGAGAGAGAAGCTGTGTGTGCTGTGTGTTGTTGATACATGGTTTTGGAGGATGGGCAAGTTTTCCCAAATGCCCTCTTTCTCCTTAACAGGACAGTGATGAAGATAAGTCACCTTTGCCTCTGTTGTTATCAGTCGCCAGATAATGTTCCCGGCATTGCCTCCCTGCCGACGCTCTCGGCTGGAGGCCAGCAGGTAACTTCAGGTATGCTTCAACAATTGAAGACAGTGATCCCAGCGGCTGTCAGCTCAAGGACGTGATATCTTTTCCTCCAGACAAAGCCAAAGCCTGTGAGTCATCCTCTCAAAGCCAAGTTTTCCAGGATGGAGAGCTTGAGCACTTTAGTGCTTCCCTTCTGCACGCCGAGATTGGAGTGTCCTGTGTCGCTCTTCTCATAAAGTCTTCTTTGTGTTTCCACCTGTTTCAACAACATCCAAATCTGTCAGCATTTGACCACACCCGCTGCCAGTGTGTGGTATTTGGATTTTCAAATGTAGAGGGGAGGTTCAAGTAAAAAGTAAATAAATAAATTTCCCACTGCCTCTCCAACTGGATTTGTGTAACTGTGTAGACAAAATTGAGTGCATATGTAAGTGCATGGTGTGTGTGTGTTGAGAGATGGTTTCTGCACATACTGAAAATAAGGTTTGAACTCTTAATGGTCTGACAAATGAGAAATTAGCAGAACCAGCTATCTGAGGAATCAGCACCTCATACTTTACTGCAAGAAACTAGAATTAAGAAGACTCAGGCGTGTCTGAGGAGGTCTTCATTTGAAAGTAGCATAGATCTGTCCTAGCTCTGCCCACTGAGAGTGTCTTGAGGCAATGAATCTCCAGTAGGAATAAGCATACCCAGCACCCAGATCTCAGTTACTAAACACCATTCTCCACTAAAAGGAGCCTAGGATATTTGGAGAAATGGCTAGGGCAAGGAAAGGTCAAAATGAACCCGGAATATGAGCTGGAAAATAAAGAAATACTCAAAGAATGATGGGGGCATGGCCTATTAGTCGGCTCAGGCTGCCACAACAGAATATTACAGACTGGGGGGCTTAAACAACAGAAATTCACTTTCTCACAGTTCTGGAGACTGGAAGTCCAAGGTCAAGGTGCCAGCAGGGTTGGTTTCTGGCGAGGTCTCTCTCCCTGCGTTGTAGATGGCCATCCTTGCTACATCCTCACATGGCCTTTTCTCTGTGCGAGTGTGGAGAGAGAGAGCTCTGGTGTCTCTTCCTCCTCTTACGGGGGCACCAGTCCTATTGGATTAGGGCCCCACCCTTATGAACGCATTTAACATTAATTACCTCCTCAAAGGCCCTGTCTCCAAATATAGTCATTAGCGGATAAGGCTTCAACATATGAATTTTGGGAGGACACAGTCCAGTCCAGTCCATAACATGTGCCAAAAGTACACAGGAGTCAGCATGAAGGGGGTCCCACTAGCCAAATATGGTACCACTTGAGTATCAAAATAAATATTGATAACAACAGAGTATAACCTTGAATAAAATAAGAATACATGCTCCCATGCTGATATAACTAAATGAATGAATAAATAAAAAACTGGAGGAGAAGACAGAGCTCTTCCTTGTGGTAGAAAAACAGATAATGAATGTATAAGGAGCAATGTAATTAGACAATCACAACTGCCATTTAGCAATCATCTTAGTGATACTTAATTCAGGCAAAATTGCCAATGGATGATAAAACCAGTGAGTAAAATTTTGAAGAACAAAATATTTACATGATTTCAAAGTAACTCTCCTAAGATGTCTATACCTTACAAAGGGAAAGAGAGTACTTTGCAGCAGAGAAACCACCTTAACCAAGTGATCAAAGCTTGATAGTGGGACAAGACGCATCACGTGCCTCCTGATATGTGCACTGATATACACATCATGTGCTCCGAGAAGAAGGCGTATCATTTCTGGAGTATCCCTGTCAAAATGTGCATAACTTGAATCTCATCATGAGGAAATATCAGACAAACCCCAACTAAGCAACATTCTACAAAACAACTGGCCTGGACACTTCAAAAATGACAAGATGGTGAAAGACAAAGACAAAGCCTGAGAAATCATTCCAGATTTTAAAAGACTTGAGAGACATGACAACTGAATACAATGTGTGATCTTAGATTGGATTCTGGACCAGTAAACACACACACACATACGTGCGGATGCACACACATGCACAGATACTATAAAGGATATTGGGACAGCTGATTAAATTTGAATGTGGACTGTGAGTTAGATAGTATTATATGAACATTAAATATCCTAATTTTAATAATTCTATTGAGGTTATGAAAGAAAATGTCCTTGTTCGTAGGAAATATACATTATAATATTTAGGGATAAAGGAAAATAATGTCTTTAACTTACTACCAAATGTCTTGGAAAAAATGTGTGTGTGTGTGTGTGTAAATAGATATATGTATGTAAGTGTAGATAGATGGATGGATAGATAGGTTGATAGTATAAATGGAACAAAATGTGAACTATTAGTGGATTTGACTAAAGGGTATATGAAAATTCTTTGTACAATTCTTGTAACATTTTGTAAATTTGAAATTATATCAGTTTATTTAAAAATAAACTTGAATACAAAGAAGTGGGGTGACTTAGAGTCACCTAGCTGAAAAGTGGCAAATGGGGACTAGAAGTGAGATGACACGTCTCTCAGTTTCTCAGTCTTACTCCTTGGTCAGATGAAAGGAATGGTTAGAAATCTGACATCTGTTTCCATATTTGCCTTAGTTTCACCACCCAGTAACTCTTAGGCCAATCTGAAATACTCTACATTTCCACTTTGGGAAGTCAAAACACCAAACAAAAATAAATCCTTTTTATTGGACATCTACTTGCCTCATGAAAATCACAGTGGCCTAAGGGGTCCTAGGATGCAGCCTCAACCACTGATTCCTCCTGAAGTGGGTTCAGTGATGGCTCAGCTTACACGAATTTCCATTCAATAGCAATGGGTCTAGACCCCAACTTTATGAATATTTCCACTCTGACCTGATCTCAGACTGAAATGAATTTTCAGAGAAGTAAAATCTTAATGTGCAGAATCACATCAGGGGAGATCTGATTCATCTAACTCAGTTGTGTAGTTCAACAGCCCATTCCATACCCAGCATATAACAAGCATCCTTTTCCTAAAAGGAAACAAAGCCAGCAAGTTGATAGTCAAGCACTAGTGGCTGTGGTCATAGGATAGTTTGAGAGGGATTTTCGTAAGGCTTTTGTCAAATATACTAAGTATCTACAGCAACCATTCTGCCATTACTGCTTTACTCTTGTAATTCTTTGGGTCTTAAATGTCTCCTTTAAACTACAATTTCTAAACACCTCCCTCTGCAAATTTAATTAGCCAGTACATACCTCAGTTAATGACTTCATAATGAATCCATATCAAACCAGTATGGATGGAGCAACAGCTGGTTGGGAATCAATGGGAAAGATGCAGGTAGGACAGAGGAGGACACTGATGTCTGTGGGAGGAGGTGGGAAGGCTTGATAAACCAGGTCCCTGGATTTTCACAGTTTTAGTTAGGCCCAGAATTGGGATGGGCCTAAACAAATTTTTCTCAGGTGTGTACATTTTTCAAAACTCAACAAGTGGTCCATTTAGGATTTATGCTTTTTATTCTGTGTAAATTTCACCTCAAAGAAGAAGGAGGAGAGGAAGGAGAAGAAGAATGAAAATGGGGGGGAGAGGAAGGAGAACTGTAAACAAATGAGCTCTAGTAAATGCTATTCATGCTGAAGTGTTTGAGCGTGAAGGATATTGATGTCTGCAAATTACTTTAAATGCATACAAAAAATATGATGGAGGGGCAGGCTCTGTGGCCAAGTGGTTAAAAATTCAATGCGCTCCACTTCAGCAGCCCAGGTTCACAGGTTCAGATCCTGGGCGTGGACTTGTCAGCGATGCTGTGGCAGCATCCCACATGCAAAAAATAGAGGAAGATTGGCGTGGATGTTAGCTCAGAGTGAATCTTCCTCAAGCAAAACACAGGGGAAGGTTGGCGACTGATGTTAGCTTAGGGTAAATCTTCCTCAACAACAACAACAACAAAAATATGATGGATTGATAGGGGAATGGATATGTGATAAAATGAGCAAGTATATTAAAACATTAATTATAGAATACAGGTGGTGGGTAGATAAGTATAATATTATAACTAGTATTTTATAAATATAGTATTTAATAGTTAATAACTTTAATATATATTTTTTAATTTATGTTTAAAATTTCCATCTTGAGAAAAATAGAAGGGTTCTACTAGGATGGAATAACAAAGGTTCACAACTTTGAGCTGTTGAGCATCAAGCAATGTTTGCCTTTTGCCCAAAAGCAATCTGTCCACACAAGTCTCTTTCCCTGGAATCAAATCTTTCTTTCTCTGTTTAGTTATACAATGAAATTCTGAAGTCAAACTTACATATTTTATGGTAATTTTATCCTAAATTGGAACCAGGTGAAGCCACATCCCTTCCTCCAATAAACTTCATTTCTTGTATTAATAACATTCCATTAAAATGTCCATGCCACTGGCAGGACATTGTGTCTGCTTTGTTCCCTGCTGTTTCCTCAGTGCCTAGAATAAAATCTGGAACCCAGTAGATGCTATTACAAGATGTGACAGTAAATATTTCTTGGAAGAATGAATTAGAATGAAAAAATAAATGAAAGCATGAAAAATGGAATTCCTGATAGGACCTGCTTGTCATCTGCTAAACAAGGGTAGGGTAACAATCACAATTTCAGTCTAGTTGAAGTGTCAAGACTAATGACAATTAAAAATTGAGTCTTTACTGAATGCACATGGAACATTCTCCAGGATAGATCACATATTAGGCCACAAAACAAGTCTCAATAAATTTAAGAAGATTGAAATAATACCAAGCATCTTTTCTGAACACAAAGGTATGAAACTAGAAATCAACTATAGGAAGAAAATCAGAAAAGCCACAAATATGTGGAGATTAAACTGAACAACAATTGGGTCAATGAAGAAATCAAAGGAGAAATCAAAAAATACCTAGAGACAAATGAAAATGAAAATATGACATGCCATAATTTATGGGATACAGCAAAAGTGGTTCTAAGAGGGAAGTTTATAGCAGTACAGGCCTATCTCAACAAACAAGAAAAATATCAAATAAACAATCTAACAGTACACCTAAAGCAAGTGGACAAAGAAGAATGAACAAAGCCTCAAATCAATAGAAGGAAGGAAATAATGAAAATCAGAGCAGAAATAAATGAAATAGAGACTGAAAAAAATCAATGAAACTAAGAGCTGATTCTTTGAAAAGATAAAAAAAAAATTGACAAGCCTTTAGCTAGACTCATCAAGAGAAAAAGAGAGAAGGCTCAAATAAATAAAATCAGAAATGAAAGAGGAGAAATTACAACGGACACCCCAGAAATACAAAATATTATAAGAGAATACTACGAAAAGCTATATGCCAAAAAATTGGATAATCTAGAAGCAATGGATAATCTCTTAGAATTACACAACCTTCCAAAACTGAACCCAAAAGAAATAGATAATTTGAATAGACCAATCACCAGTAAGGAGATGGAAACAGTAATCAAAAACCTCCCAAAAAATAAAAGTCCAGGCTGAGATGGTTTCCCTAGTGAATTCTACCAACCATTCAAAGATGACTTAATACTTATCCTTCTCAAACTCTTCCAAAAAATTGAAGAGGAGGAGCTTCCTAGCTCATTCTATGAGGCCAACATTACCCTGATACGAAAACCAGACAAGGACAACACAAAAAAAATAAAATTACAGGCCAATTTCACTGGTGAACAGAGATGCAAAAATCCTCAACAAAATACTAGCAAATCAAATACAACAATATATTAAAAAGATCATACATCATGATCATGTGGGATTTATTCCAGGGATGCAGGGATGGTCCAACATCAGCAAATCAATTAACATGATGCACCCACGTTAAAAAAATGAAGAATAAAAATAACATGATCATCTCAATAGATGCAGGGAAAGTACTTGACAAGGCACAGAATCCATTTATGATAAAATCTCTGAATAAAATGCGTATACAAGGTAAGTACCTCAACATAGTAAAAGCCATATATGACAAATCCACAGCTAAGATCATACTCAACAGAAAAACTGAAAGCTATCCCTCTAAGAACAGGAACCAGACAAGGATGCCCACTTTTGCCACTCTTATTTAACATAGTATTAGACGTCCTAGCCAGAGCAATCAGACAAGTAAAAGAAATAAAAGGGATCCAAATTGGACAGGAAGAAGTAAAACTGTCATTATTTGCAGATGACATGGTTTTATATACAGAAAACCCTAAAGAATCCACCAAAAAACTTTTAGAAATAATAAATGAATATGATAAAGCTGCAGGATACAAAATCAATATACAAAAATCAGTTGCCTTTCTATACACTAACAATGAAGCAGCAGAAAGAGAAATTAAGAATACAACCCCATTTACAATTGCAGCAAAAGAACAAAATACCTAGGAATAAACTTAACCAAAGAGGTGAAAGATCTGTACACTGAAAACTATAAAACATTGCTGAAAGAAATTTAAGAAGACACAAAGAAATGGAAAAATATTCTGTGTTCTTGGATTGGAAGAATTAACAAAGTTAAAATGTCCATACTTACTAAAGCAATCTACAGATTCAATGCAATCCCTATCAAAGTTCCAATGACATTTTTCACAGAAATAGAACAAAGAATCCTAAAATTTATATGGAACAACAAAAGACCCTGAATAGCCAAAGGAATCCTGAGAAAAAAGAACAAAGCTGGAGGTATCATACTCTCTGATTTCAAAATATACTACAAAGCTATAGTAATCAAAACAGCATGATACTGGCACAAAAACAGACACATAGATCAATGGAACAGAATTGAGAGCCCAGAAATAAAAAGACACACGTAAGGATGGCTAATTTTTGGCAAGGGAGCCAAGAACATACAACAGAGAAAGGAAAGTCTCTTCAATAAACGGTGTTGGGAAAACTGGACAGCCGCATGCAAAAGAATGAAAGTAGACCATTATCTTATACCATACACAAAAATTAACTCAAAATGGATTAAAGACTTGAATGTAAGACCTGAAACTATAAAAGTTCTAGAAGAAAACGTAGGCAGTATGCTCTTCAACATTGATCTTAGCAACATATTTTCAAGTACCATGTCTGACCAGGCAAGGGAAACAATAGAAAAAATAAACAAATGGGACTACATCAAACTAAAAATCTTCTGCACAGCAAAGGAAACCATCCACAAAATAAAAAAAACAACCTAACAATTGGGAGAATATATTTGCAAACCATATATGTGAGAAGGGGTTAATATCCAAAATATATAAAGAACTCATACATCTCAACAACAAAAAACTAACAACCCAATTAAAATATGGGCAAAAGATCTGAACAGACATTTTTCCAAAGAAGATATACAGATGGCCAACAGGCACATGAAAAGATGTTCAACATCACTAAGTATCAGGGGAATGCAAATCAATAGATATCACCTCACACCCGTCAGAATGGCTATAATTAACAAGACAAGAAACAACAAGTGTTGGAGAGGATGTGGAGAAAAGGGAACTCTCATACACTGCTAGTGGGAATTCAAACTGGTGCAGCCACTATAGAAAACAGTATGGAAATTCCTCAAAAAATTAAGAGTAGAACTCATACAATCCAGCTATTCCACTGCTAGGTATTTATCAAAAGATCATGAAAACATGAATGCATAAAGATATATGCACCCCTATGTTCATTGCAGCATTATTCACAATAGCCAAGACTTGGAAACAACCTAAGTGCCTACCAAGAGATGAATGGATAAAGAAGATTTGGTATATATACACAGTGGAATACTACTCAGCCATAAAAAAGGTGAAATCTTGCCATTTGAGACAATATGGATGGACCTTGAGGGTGCTATGGAAAATAAGTCAAAGAGAGAAAGTCAAATACCGTATGATCTCACTCATAGATAAAAGATAATAACAACAACAACAACAACAAACAAACACATAGATACAGAGATTAGATTAGTGGTTACCAGACGGGAAGGGAGAATGGTGAAAGGGGTCACGGGGCACATGTGTATGGAGATGGATGGTAATTAGTCTTTGGGTGGTGAACATGAAGTAGTCTACACAGAATATAATGATATACAACTGAAATTTATATACTGTTATAAACCAATGTTACCACAATAAAAAATGATTTTAAAAACTCATAAAATCATTCAAAAATATTTATTGATAGATATCCTATTGTGCCCAAGGTAACTTTGTGTGGTTCACAGCCATGAGACAGATCTTGATTTAATCTCCTGTCCTGTCACTCACTAACTGTGTGATCTTGGGCAAGTTGATTAACCTCTCTATGAAGCAGGTTCCTCATCTTCCTAATGGAAATATGTGGCAAGAACTACATTAAACGGTTGTCTTAAAGATCCATGAGTTATTTCTGTGAAGAACATGGCAGACAGAGTAGGAGTTCAAAAACCGATAGCTCTTCTTATACAATTAATATAAAATATCAGAGTTCAGACCAATGGAGGTGACCACAATGCCCCAACACGAGCCTTGGTGAATTATTCAGGTGGACATTTGTAATTAGAATGCTTTGGGAAAGGCCTGCACTGTGTGTTTAGCCAACCTTGGCAGCAGAATTGTAAGATGTGACAGGATCTGCAGATAATGGCCACTGCCACGGCCGGCTCACCTCTCCGTCATGAGCCTTCATCACGCAGCGTGGAGAGGGCTGCTGGTTATCATCACACCTTTGCACTGCTCAACCACATTCTTAGAAATTACCATTTCAAATATCAGATTCACAAATGGACAATCACGGGTAGGGCAGTCAAAGTTTATCTTTGGCACTTCCCATCTTCCCTTTCACTCCCCACATCTCTTTCCTTCCATACTTTTTGCCCTGAGTATCCAATACATCAGTGAGGACCACTGGTTCCAAAGCACAAACCCTGGAACAGTGGTGCTATGCACTCTACATCAGCGGTCTCCAAACTGGAGTACTCAGACTCCTGGAGGAGTGAGAACACTTTCCAGGTATTCAGGCAAGGGTGGGATAAGAAAATCAATGTCCATGTCTTAACTCCCATAACAGTATTTCCTAAGTTTGGTCTGAAGTCTCATTCTAGTAGCCCATACCCTACTGTTCATGGAAGGCAAAACGCTCCCCCAATCCTAAATCAAACTGTGCTGCCTTTCTCCAGGGTGGAAAACTCTCCAGGGCATCAAGCAGAAGGGAATTTCCCTTAATGATTAATCCAGCCATTATAAAACTCATGGGATAGTCCTGTCTTTGCCTAGCTTCTTTTAAGAGTGAAATAAGTGGTTAAAAACCCACATTTGGAGCCTTCTTGGGATATTCTGAATTACATATGATAGATGAACATGATACACTGATGGAAGCTACCTGATAGTACAGATATCTAAGGACAGGTGGTCCATAATATCATTTATGTTGCCAACCTTGACAAATCCAAATGAAAAGACCTTTCCCACGGAGATCAATTGTGTTGTTTGCTTAGTTTCCTTCAACTAGAGCCTCAAGTGCCACATTTCTCATCAAGACCGGCAACCTGGGGCATGTGTACCTCTACTCTTTACCACCAATGCCACTCAGCACACCACGCAGTTAGCATAACCCCAAACCTAGTGATTTGCCACTCTAACATGATTGACAGCAGAGGTAGACCAGTTGTTTGTGCACACATAATTTTATGTTTGGGCTAATTAAACATGGAACAAAATAAACTCCAAGTCCCTCAAAACAATGACCTTGTTTTATTTCACTTGGTTTCTCCCAGTGCTTGGCACTCAATAAACTGTTCTTAACTAAATGAATTAATGAATGGATGTATTACCAAGATAGCAGTGTGTCTGAGACCCCACCAAACAACCCAACTCTACAGAGTAACTGAAAAAAAAGTTTTATATTCTTCCAGATCAGTTTCCTTTGACTTAAAATAACATCTCCCACTTTTAGCTAGCAGCTTAGTGCTTCCCACTCATTTTTGTTGCAGGTAAGATGTTCTATTTCTGCTAAACAGGCATTATTGACCCATTGTTTCCTTTTCAATGGCCAGCAGGTTGTTGGAAAAGGCACACGTTCTTCATTTCTCACTGCTACATCATTTCCTAGTTGACATTTCTTAGAGATCAGTTGGGAGTCACTGACAGTAGTGACCACTGCCAACGCTAGGCACAAACCACAATTCAAACAAGAACTAGGAGGTGATGGCGAAGGATGGAGGGGTTGGAGATGGGATCTACTTGGCCACAGCACTCTGCTGGTTCATCCTGGGTTTTTGAAGTAACCAGGAGTGTTTGTTTTGCTTTATATTTTCCTAAATGAGACACCACATAGTGGTGGGAAGAGCATGGATTTTGAAGCCCACGAATCTCAATGTGAAAATCACTCCTGACTTAACAGCAAACTAGTGGAGTCGTTAGAAGGTGGTGAGACCTGGGGTTAGAATTCTGGTTCAACCACTTAAATTACTTTGTGAGATTAAGTTTCTAAACCTTTCCGACACCGGTTTCCTCATCTGTAAATTGCGAGTAAATGGTACAACCTCCCAAAAAGCTTGGCAGCCCAGAATCTAACACATAACATGTGCTCATGAAGGCTGCAGTCATGTTTAACCATGCAAGGAGCCATATAACTTCTCTGACCCTCACTTACCCTCTCAAGTCCTCCTTCACCTCATCTGTACAAGGTTGTGAAGACAACCTCAAAATGCTAGCGAGGGGTCTGGCACCTGGTGGCTCTAAAGAAAAAGTTATTATTAGTAATCTTAGTATTAAGAGCATTATTACTCTTATTACTATTAAATTTAATACTAGTTAATACGAGTATTATTGTTAGTTTTAATAATATTAGTTTTAATAATCAAGAAAGTGTGAATAAGAGATAAGATGCAGTCAAGACCCAGTCCTGGTCCTGAAAAGTGAAGATCAGAAGTATACTTTACTATTTGCCATTTTCAAATCAAATGTAAGTTTCCTCTGACTCTCGCCTCTTCCCTTCTCTTTTCTGCCCTTCGGAGGCCATTAATCTCCTATTTTCAGATTGATTTAAAAAAGCAAGCCACAGTGCCAGTGCCTGCCCTCATTCCTCAGCTGAAGTGATTTCAGTTTCCTCTAAAATATTAGATTTTCCCCTCACTCATATTTACTATGCACAGATGTAGAAGGAGAATTACTCAAGTTTTGCAATAAAAATAAGCTCGGCTTTGCGAGCACCTGCTTTCCGCCGTTTAATAATGCCGAGCTCCCTTCCTCTATGTGCTTCTGTTTACTTTTCTGCAAATTATTTTTGTTCTCAGTTGACAAAGATAAATGATGGGATTAATATATATTGAAGAAGTCTCTGTGAACAGTATGCCAGCCCAGAGGAAGGGTGGGTATTATTTCCCTCAGGTAAGGCAACACAGCAAACTGGATTAAGAGTAATTTGCTGTGGGGCTTACAGATGATCATGATTCATTAGTGGTACACCATTTATGAAAATTGCTTTTTCTTAAATAAAAATTAGAATGACTTTCATTACCTTGTCAGGACTGAGCCAAGCCAACCACATTTTCCTCCAAGGGAAAACAAAACACCAATGGCAAGGTTTAGATTTTTTATTTAACCTCAAAGCAATCTCCAAACTGTTGAAAGCAACAGTGAAAAAAATATATGACGAGCAACTTAGGCTATAAGGTTCAGGGATACTGTTGTACAATTAGAGCTGAAAACTATAAAAGAAAATATTTGTAAGAAAAATGAGTAAAGTGAATTCAGTGTTGTAATTTTGATGATTGTTTTAAAAAGTATATAAATCTATGTGATTTAGAAATTTTGCAAAATGATATCAAGACTTTCAATATCATGATATTTTTGTTTCAATACTACAGAATCTTTTTCAGTAATAAAAGTAATATTTTCAACCGATTCAAATTTCATCTAAGCATCTCCCTTTCTTGGCATCCACAGCATCAAGCCCAGTGACTTGCAGAATTGGTAAGATGTGTAATAAACCCTTATTTACATTCATGGCTGTCCTAGGATAAAACACTGTCCCCTTGTTAGAAATGTATTCATTTATTGTTGTGCATAAAGTAATTATCAAGACTTTCTAACATTTGGACAGTTTTTTTAATGCATTAATAATGATAATAAAAGGTGTCAAAAGTGCTCGTTATTTATGACTAACTTTGGAAATTTTTTTTATCTTTCCTGTTTTGGCTCATGGGCAAAATAATTTTACTCTTATATTATATTTCCAATTTGTGTCTTAGGGTAAGAGTTGCTATCAGGCCAAAATCTTCAAAGTGAAACAAAAAGAATGTAGGGACCAACCATGTGCTATGTTGTTTTTATGCCAACCTCAGTCTTGCCAAGATCAAAGGCAGCTGTGATGAATGGTACAAGATTATATCATGGGTGGTTACAAAGTCTTGGATCTCCTACAAGAGAATTGGGGTGTGGCTCACATGCATGATTCAGAAAAGAGAAAGGAAGATTTGTGTGTTCGGGGTGTTTGGGCGAGGTCAGAATAACATGCCTTTCTGCCTTGGGTTAACCAACTGGGAACTGGACTTCTCTTGAAGCTGGAGAAGCTATCAACCAGACACATTTTAAAAATGGAGATTCTAAAGCTTTCCCTGGGCCCTGGCACCTTGATGGGCCAGGAATTGATCAGGCATGACTTCAGTGGTTCCCTTGAGTGGACGGTATTGGTTTGCAAGAGTACCCCTTAGGAATGGTGATGGGGCCTCCTCATGCGATGCCTTGTTCCTACCTCTCTGCCATTATTCGGCTCATGAACACATAAACCCCAGGGGGGACATCCGCCCTGACACTTGGGCCTGGGTGAACATAGATAATCTAGACACTGTGTGAGGGACTCAACCAACAATGGGAACAAGATGGAAGGATTAAGCAGATTATAAACCCCACAAAATTCAGCTTTATTGATTGTATAACTTTAATGGCACCCAAGCGGACAAAGGCTTAACCAGATCCTTTAGAAGATCACGCCAAGGCCAATTCCAAATAGGCCTACATATAGTCAGTCTTCTCAAAACGAATTGTCTACAGTTGAATTTTCAAAACCTGTCTTGGGAGATCTGGTCAATGCCCAAGTGAGTGACAAACCCTCCTGTCCGTTGGAGGCTCAGAGTCGACTGGTGATATAACTCAGGAGCATCAGGCAGGTGTAACTCTCATGCTTACACTTGTCCCTTCTCCATAAAATTAGAAAAGGTGGGTCATTGAACGCTGCATTTACACAACATCCAAGAATAGACTGAGGAACGAAAGAACAGAGACTTGCTCAGTTCAGAATACAGAGAGCTGTTCTCTTCTCTCTACTAGCCTTTCACGAGCAAACAAGACAGAGACTACAGCCTTAAACCAATTCAGAGTGTTCCACCCAAGAAACTGAAAGTCTCTCGGTATGCTTAGCTGTGAAAACAGGACTGGGAACAGGAAAAATGAGATTCGTAGATTTGGTTCCCTTCTAACCCCTAGAATTCCTAAGATTGTCACTCAGTGGCCGACACAGTCATAGAAATATGAGTTTCCTGGGAGCACTCTTGTTATCATTTCCCTTGTAAAGATCAACGTTAAATTTCATTGTGAAAATTGCCTCCAGGAACCCTACAGATGTTGTTTGAAGGAATGAGTAATTAATCATGCCATCATCTACTGCAGTTGAGATTCAGATCAACCCAGGGACAAGATTTGGGGACATGTGTCAAAAGAGGCCCTGTCAAAAGAAAAACAAACCTATGAAAGGATGAGAGAATAACGTGGCAGAGACCACAGGAGGTAATGGGTTAATTACAAGGGAGGAACTGAGTTTTAGAAATCGCTGTGCCAGGACTCCTCGAGAAGTAGAGTCTGAATATCTCATAGTTCAAATCGTCTTCAGTATCATCTTCAATTTTTTCCATATAAAATAAAAATGCGTAACAACAGACATTCTAAACCAAACTAAATACATTAAAAATAATTTTGTTCAGAACAGAGAAATTCCCAATAGCTACTAACCTTTCATTCTTTTTTTTTCTATTTTAATTTTTATAACTGTAATCTATCTTTCTGTATTTTGCTCAAAGAGGTGTATCACTAAGAAGTAAAGTATGTTATTTTTGCCTTTCTGCCCTTTCTTTTGGTATTTGTCTTCCTTTTCAACGACCTCTCCTTCTCCATTCCCCTGTCCCCCAGAGCTAACTCTTCTCTGTTCTCATTTTGATTTTTGAAGACACAGAGCTTAACAGTATTCTCCAACCAACAGCCACAGTCCTCTGCCTCCTGCGTCTTCCTCTCGAGAAAGCCAGGCAGAGGTCCTGCTCCCTCAGCATTTCCTAGTGCCTGCAGACAGACAGTGAGCTAGTTCTTGCTAAAATGTGCAAGAATTTATTGAGCTTGTATTATGATAATTAACATATATTAAGGTTTACAGTACTTAATTTTGTAAGTGCTTTTATATATTGATACCCTTAGCTGTTGTTTTGCATAATCTGCTTCCTTCCTTCTGGTAACAGAGCTTCCTTTGTCCTTTAAGCTTGTGGTGTGGCTGGGGCGGGCTCATCTACCGGGGGTGAGCACTCCACTAGCCTGGTCATGGTCAGCCATGGGCAGGAGTCTTTTGCTGGAAAGAGATTTGGTCTCCTGGGTAGCTAAACAGGAAAATGAAACCTGCAGCTCTTGGTATTCATCTTTCCTACAATATGGAAGAACCTGTCCGGTGAATTCAATGGGGTAAAGCACGGGTGAACTTGGGGGAAGAGAGTGGTGTCGCTGAGCTGCTGGATCCTTCTATGCCTAGGTTCCTCATTTATGTGAGCCAATAAATTCCCCAATAAATCTGCATAAGCAAATTTAAGTTGAGTTTCTCTCCCTTCCAACTGAAAGAGTCCTAATTAATAGATAATTTGACAGCCGTTTATTAAGCTCCTACTATGTAACACGCACATAGTTCTAGATGTTTTGGCACAAGAATCTCCTTATTTATATTACCTTAAAGTGGAAACTTTTATTATTAACAAATCTTTGAAGATCAGCCACCTGAGGCTCCAGGGAGTAATTCTCTCCATTTTACGGAAGAGGAAACAGGGGCTCAGAGTGATGAAGTAACGTGCCCACTGTCACACAGCTGGCAAGTGCAGAGCTGGGGCTCAGACTCCTAGTCCAGTGCCCTGTATGCTCCTGAGCCAAGTAGACGTATAAGACACACTGGGTTTGAGGGAGCTCTCACTCTCTGTCTAGATCCATGACTTTATGTACAGCACATACAGAACAGTGGAGACCTCACAATCATTAACAACTCAGTGCTCGGCTGAGTGACAGACAGCATGAGAGGGAGGGACTGCCAGGGCTGCACCAGCCAGGAAGGTTGGACGAAGCCTAGCATTTAGCCAGACTTGGAAGAGTGGACAGGATTGGAAAGACCAAGAGGAGGAGCCTTCAGAAAAAGGGTGAAGAGGTGAAGGCTGGGAAAGGCATACAGCTCAGCCCGGGCATCCAGGGGCCTTAACACCATGAGAGGCGGGACCCTCTCAAAGGGATCCACATGCTCTGAGCCTCAGTTTTCTTATTGATAAAACTGGAAAAATAAAACCTCCCTCGACTCCCCTCCTTCTCCCTCTCTTTCCTCGCCTCTCCTCTTCCCTTCCCTCTCTTCTCATTTTCCCTTTCCCTCTCCCTCTCCCCCCGCCCCTCTTCTCTGTGCTCCCCATCTACTAGTTCCTCTCAGACACGGGAATGGCAGCTCCAATAGAGGACACTGGATTTAGAATCAGGATATTCGGTTCCCCATCCCATCTCCACTTACAAATATGTGTGACCTCTGTCAAGTTGTTTAACCTCTCTTATCCTCAGTTTCCCTGTCTGTAGAGTGGGGAGAATCCTTTCCTCAAAAGCTTGTTGATGAGGATTAAAACCATCCCCCTACATCTGCTTTTGGACCATCCAGCTCACTTCCTGCTTTTTGCTTTGAACGAGGTTTCCCCAGCGCAGTCTAATTCCCTAGTCCCACCATCAAACTCAGCCTGCCTTCACTGGCCTGGGAATCAAGAGGAAATTCACCCCAGAGGCCTGAGTCCTGGTCTCCCCCTCACGTCCTAGACTGCACATGAACGTTCACGTGCCCCTCACTGCTCAGTGCTATCTCCTGACCAGCAGCACTGGCATCTCCCGGAGGCTTGTTAGAAACGCGCCACCTCAGGCACCACCCTGGACCTTCTGAACCAGAGCCTGCATTTTAACTGGACCCAGGGAGACAGGTTTGTGCACAAAAAAAATCTGAGAAGCTTTGCCAGAGGCAGCAGCTTTCTCCCCACACCAGATCCCACAAACCCACTGCCTACTCACGGCTGCACTTAGCCAACTGATCCTCCACCCAATTAATCCTACTCACCCTTCAGTTTTCCGCAACCCCCCCCCCCCCGCCAGGAAGCCTCCCAGGGTCCCACACTGGGCCAGGTCTCTCTGTTACCTGCCCCCATGGAACCTTGCACTTCTCTTGGTGACACTTAGTAGAGTTGCAATCAATAGTTAGAGTAAGTTCGTAAGCTCTATGGAGATGGGGATCTTGACTATATTATTTATCACACAATTCCTCTATGTCATAGTTTCTCAATAAATATTTGTTTAATAAACCAATGATGACTAAATGAATGAATGAGTGAATGAATAAAGGCTAGTATATGTGCAAATACCTGACATAGAAGAGCTGAGTCAATGTATATTTTCATTTTCCCACATGTACCATGGGTGGGGGTGTATATACTCTGCATATACCTCAGAGCCAGGCTTGGTTGGGTGCTGTGAACACACAAAGCCTCATGGCCCATGTGCTGCCCTCCAAGGCTCACAGAAGAGGTTCTTACATCCGCTTGCCCTTCATGCACTGGCGTGATGAAACACAGTCTCACCCACCACTACCAGTTAGCACATGCCCAAGGGCAAGTGTGTGCAGTGTGCCCTGCAGCTGGGGACTCCTCCACCCAGACAGCAATAAAGAGAGGGTGTGCATTTGACCCGATCGCGTGTGCAGTGTGTGCTGCTTGTCACTAGGCACAACTCAGAGGTGTGAGACATGAGATGAGGTCTGTCTATGACCCGAGTGACAGCCATTGGCCACCACTAGGTCAGTCCCTGAGATTCTACTCTGGATTGAAGCGGGGGATAAGGTCTCCAGAGAGTGTTTTGTAAGTTTCCTTTTAGAGAAAGACCCAGATAAATGGAAAACACTTTGCAATTGCTTCTTAGCAGCAGAACAGAATGTTCAGTACTTTTCTATGAGAAGCTCTCAACTCAACTCAAGGGGATCTTAAAATGTTTTTTTAATAATTCTCTCTTGTAGCAGGACTACATTTAAATCATGGTAGACAAACTAAAGGTCTGAATTACTCCATTTCAAGAAAAGCCCTTTTCCACCACCAGTTCCACCCAGTTCCACCACAGGGCTATTTCTCTTTATGTGTGACCCAAATCCTTTCTTGTCTCCTATAATTGCATCTCCTCCTGGCCTGTTGAAGATGGAGACTGACTAGTGGATAATCATGTCTACGTTGAAGATATTCCCTGACCGTATCTTTTTGGTGGTTGTTCCATTCCGTTCTTAGACTTTTTAAATCCTATTCTATATTACTCTCTCTCCAGTATTAGGTCATATTGGACCATAATTTTGCCATTATTATTTTAACTTCTATTAAAATCTTGCATTCATCATGAGTGTATTAAATATTCTATACCTCTATAAGCTCTCAGCTTTCACTGAGTTTCATGACTGCAGTAATTGAATTAGCATTGAAGTTGGCATGCCCAGGGAGGTTAGAAAGGGCACTAAACTGTGAGCGAGAGTCCTGCTCGCCATCCCTGCCTCCACAGTCATTGCTGTGAGATCTTTAGCAGGCAACCTCACTTCCTGGGCTTCTGTCTCTTCCTGTGAGAAATGAGAGCATAGGCTAGCCCTGAGGTTTCCAAAGCTGAGGATCATCAGAATCGCTGGGGTGTGACTTACACTGTAGACTCAAGGGCCCGCCCCAGGTGGCTGGCTTCACTAGGTCTGCGTGTGGTCCACCTGGACTGGATATGACTTAAGGACACCTGCAGCTAAGAGCTCAATAAATTTAGGAGGAGAGTGAGGATCAGGGTCAATTTTGTAGATGAGGTTGATTTAAACTGTCTTATAATGTAGGCAAGAATAGGTAGAAACAGGGTGAGAGTCTTCTGGGAGGAAAAAAGGAAAATAGGCAATGGATGAGGATGGGAAAGTGAAGTTTCATGGAAGGAATTTGAGGTGAATTAACCAGCAAGTTCCTTGTTTTTCTGGAGTGGAGTGTTTCTAGGGAGGAAGGGACACAATTGGAAAGCTTAACTAATTTAGCAACTTATCCTGAGGGATTTTATAATTCTCCAGGAAGGTCGGGGGTCTCACCTCACACATTTCTACCTTGGTTGTTCTCTACATAGTCTCATTCAATCTCCATTCTCTCTTTGCCCAGATTCCTTCTTCTTTATTTTTTATCTTATTGTATCAGGAAGGTTTGATAAACTACCTCAAAAAAACTGCACGGAGATAGGGGAGGTCATGAGGGTAAGCTAATCAATTTTAAAAATCTGTAGACTATAAAGAATTTAGGATCACTAGGTTTGAGTGGGGTCCAACTATACTGGCTATGCTGTAAAGACATGTCCAGCTAAAAGCCTGAGAAATTTAGGGAGAAGATGAGACTCAGGGTCAACTTTGTGGATGAAGTTGACTTAAACTGAGCCTTGAATAGTCTGAAGGATTTCAATAGGTAGAAGTTCATTTTATCTTGTCTACCTGACCATTGTACCAGCCATGAGCCCTGGAGGGCATGGAGAATTTTATTAACTTCCAGGTCGAGTCCCCACAACCAGAACAGGGCTGGGTACCTGACTGCACCCCACAAATGCTGGCTGACATGTGGGTTCATGTGTAGGAACGTTGATCAAGGGGAAACACGTTCTTCCCTCGGAGTGATGGAAATGTTCTGTACCTCCATCAGGGTGGTGGTTCCAGAGCGGATACATTTGTCAAAGCTCATCAAACTATTCGCTTAGACTAGGTATCCCTTGCCGCCTGTGAATTATGCCTCAGTGTCGTTGATTTAAAAGTGAGCACACACACTTTTTGTTCCTCCTATGCTCCTGGCAATGAGTCTGTCCTCACTAAAGTTAGAGAGAACATATCGGCGACTCTTAGAAGTTAGGTGAAGTGGCATAAGAGGGAGAACCTCCTTGTATGATTGAACTTAGAAAGCTAAGAAGCTTTAATAAGATAACAAATTAAAATACTTTAGGGTTCTGAATCTGATGAAGGGGCGTTGAAAGAAGCTGGTCTGACTTTAGTGTGAATAATGGACTGAAGCGTCTGGACAGCAGCTCAGGAGAGTGGCGGTACTGCCCCAGGAGTCCCGAGTGAGGAGACAGATCCATGTGTGGGAAGTGGGAGAAGGACATCTAAAGCTGAGGGGCGAAGACAGACGCGCACTGAGCATCGTCTCCATCTAGTTCCTCCTCCAGATGCTCTCCGTCTCCCACTCCTATAAACTTTGGAACAGCCCTGCGGTGGTTGGTCTTGTCAGCCTAAACCCAGCCCATTCGTTCTGAGACTCATTCTCATCTCATTTGACTGTGGTTTGAACGTGGGGACCAAAGCTAACCTGAGAAATCCACTCATCCTGGCACTTGACCTTCCCGCTCTGCTCTGCCGTGAAGAACGGCTCTGCATGCGCTTGCACAGCGGCAGACCTGCGGGCAGGGTGCTGCCCTCTGTCTTCATCAGGGTCCTCATTGTGGACAACTTCTCACTGGGTCTGGGCTGTCCTCCTCCCGGTCACTTGTATTGTCCAGTTGGTTGCTGCCGCCAGACCCGGGCTCTTTTGACTTGTCACCTGGTCTCTGCACCCATTCCCCTTGCCCACACTGACTCCACTTCCATTGGCACAGGGGTTCCTGAAGGCAACCGAGGAGGAAAATAACCTGCTCAGGTTGAGTTAGCAAGAAAAGAAACTCAAACCAACTAAGATGCTGCTGGACGTTAAACAAAGATGAAAAGTCGAGAATCTTTCACTCCATATGTGCCTCAAACTCAGTCACATTCTGGGGACCTCTCCAGTCAGTGGAGCCGCCTCCTTCTCATTCCTGGTGATTCCTCCCAATCTCACCTGAGAAGAGAGCCGAGGACAGAAGAGAAGGAACAAAGCAGGAGAAGTCAGCAGAGGTGGGAAGCAGTGCATTTAGCTGGGACCCCACTGCTGGACGGTCGTGGGTGGTGACCGCTTCACGTCAACCCGTGTGTGTGGGATGAACCAGAGGAGGGGGACATCAGGACGCCTGAGACAGCTGCAGGCTGTGGAGCAGAAAGAAACTGTCCTCCCCCACCAATAACACATGAACCCCCTGCCTAGGAAGGAACTCTGAAACCCCCACCCACTCTGTACTTCGTCGCTGACCAGGTTTGTACGAGACAGAAGTTTCTAAGACTGTAACCACAACTTTGGGCTTTTCTCTTGTCCAGAGAGAACACTTGAAAGTGCACCTTGGCCCCAGCTCGACCCGGTCCTTTGGGCACGCACTGAGCACCTGACTGCCAGGCCCGGTGCCTCTTCTGTGGGTTCCGGGGTGGTTAGACCCAGCACAGGCTACGGTGGGCCTGGGGCAGAGAAAGAAGTGCTGCAACCTCCGGACGCTCTGTTTACTGTCATACACTGTAGCCAGGAACAAGCTACTTACATTTAACAACAGAAATCATAATTGAGTGAAGTCACAACACTACGGGGCCCACCTTACAAGGGCCCACCTGCACAGCAGCAGAAGGCATGGGGATCGGCACTAACCGTATATTTAAGAAGCTGGTCTAGAAATCGGAGCTTCCCCAGGCTCCCAGGATACGGGTCACCCCCTTGGCCCCTTTCCCTCACTCCAGTGCTTCTCAGCCCTGCCTGAGCTTCAGCATCCCTGAGGAACTTTTACCGGGTGCAAGCGCCGGGCCCTCCCGCAGAGACTCCCATTCAGCCGGTCTGGGCTGGGGCCAGGAACTGGTACTTGCTTAAAGATCCCTAGATGATTTTAGTGGGCAGACACCAATACCAACCCTAGCCCTGTATTCCTGGAATCGGGGTAGTGGGAGCCTACGGGAAGAGGAGACTGAGGCCCGGAGAGGTTAAGTCACTTGCCCAGGGTTTACACAGTTTAACTAGTCCCTGAGCCAGGCCGGGCTCCTGAGACGCCGGCTCCTCACCAGCTGCCTCACCAGCTCCCTCTGCCTCCTTCTCCCCCTTTTCCTCCTGCTGACATCTGGGGACACCTAAGGGTCCAGTGTGGACCTTCTACACTCAGCGCTGCCTGGTCACATGCTGGAATTTCAGCTCCACAAAGTAGAGACCAAGGTTCTTGTCCTGGGTTGTCAGAGTTGCCGTGGAGAGTTGGCTCCCCCAATGCACCCACAGTCATGCAGCGGCCCCCCTGAAATGCCACAGGGAACTGTTGATGCTTCATTTTCCCAGACATAGACCTCTGGTTAAATTTGGGGTAGTAAAATAAGAAAAAATAAACTTCCATTTTCTGTTCCTTCCAACACATCCTAAACAGTGCCGCAGAGTGAATCTTCCAGAACTCACCGCTTAACTGCCTTTTGCTGGCTCTCCATCACCCACAGGACAACATCCACACTCTTGGCCACATGTCCACTGCTCTCCTCGGTTGTTACTGCACACTAACACATTCACAAACCTTTGGTGCCCGCCAATCCGGTCAATTAATTATTTCCCAAATCAATTATATCCCCAAGATCCTTTGCTGAGGATTTTGAAAACTCTCCAGGCAGCACTTGTCAGTCCTTCCTCTTTTAGTGCCCCTATATAAGGCCACTGTCTCCACCAAACTTCCTGCTCTCGATAGCGCTTCCTGACCCTAATTCCTATGTTATTATTTATTGTTGGTTCCTGCCCCTGGGCGTTTGCACTTGCTTTGCTGTTCAATCTTCCTGGCTCTTTCTCCTAACCAGCTCTTCTAAAGGCTCACCCCCCACCTATGGCACTATCACAGCACCCTGATTCACCTTCCTCCAGTACCCAGCATCACTTGAAATCTTCTTGATTTTTTTCCTACTTGCTTGTTAACTGCCTCACCCTACTTAAATGTAGGCTCCAAGGGATCCAGAACTCCCTCTGTGTTGCTCACGACTATGCTCTTAGCACCTAGCACACTCCCAGCACACGGTGGATTCTCAGTCAATATTAGTGCAGTGAACTAATGCATGAATGCAATTCACGCGGCCACAGTGTGCCAGATACCCCTGTTTTCCTCCAGGCTGTGGCATCATGAGCTTGTAGTTCACCCCACGTTCAACTCTGCTCACCTTCTGGGCTAACATCTGCCCATCATCTCCTCGGGTGAGCCCCTCTCTTCACTAATCAGATGGCAAGAGCTTTCAGAGGTGGGGCTGACTGCACTAGTGAACAGCAAGTGCCCAGGAAATAGGTGAGGCTGATGTGGGAGCCCCTCCGTGTGGCCCAGGAGGCCAGCTCTGTGTTTTATGGGGTGAAGGACAACCCCTACTTTTACCCAGTGTGAGGACAGACTATTTTGAAAACAAAAAATCTGCCAAGTTTACAGTAACATTGAGTCACAAAACTTTATACATTAATCTGCAAAATAAATTATAAGCGAGGGCAGGGATCAGAAAACAACCACCCACAGGCCAAATCCAGCCAGCCACTTGCTTCCGTATGGCTCTGGGGTTGAGAATGGTCTTTATGTTTTTAAATAGTAACATTTTAAATGGCTGTATAAGCACCTAGATCATATTCTTAAATTTGCCCTCTTGACTTGCAAGCCTAAAATATTTACTCTCAGGCTCTTTAGGGAAAGTTTGCTCATCACTGATTTAGTGTTACCTTTAATTATCTTACAAAACAACAAGTGGATGTTTGATGCTGTTGTTCAGAAGATTGGAAGTGCACAGGATGAAGTGGACATGTGTAGAACTTACTTTCCCCAATAGAGACACTGTTGACATTACGAGAAAGAGTCTGATCAAGGAACAGACACATGCCATGAACAAAGTGGTCACGGTCAGAAAGCAAGTTCACAGTCAGAACACAAGTTAGGAACCTGGGACACGTAAGGAATCTGCTGCATGAGAATGTCTTCAGTCCTACGTGAACTCGTGGCTGAAAATGCCAACCTGACCTTGCTTCAGCCCATTTTTACCCAACGGCGTTAACACTGACCCCTTGAGGTCTTGCTGTTCAGCACAGCATCAGTTATTAAAATCCTTCCATCAGTGCTTGATACACGTGTTTTCTTAGCGGTCCCATAGACTGTCCTTCAGTCACACAGACTGAAGACCTCGTGTTTCCTTCACAGCCCAGTGGCTGATGCAGAGCAGACGTGACTGCACGTGTCCACTCGAGGGCTCCACGGAACAGTGTCTGTCTGAGCGCACTTGAAAAACAGCCACTCAAATGCCGGTTCCGGCCAAATGTAACATGTGTCTGCATCACCTGCCCAAATTTGTAATTTTTGCAAATACGATAATAAAAATGATGTGGTAATTTCGTTATTGAGATAAAAGGGATTTTTGGCGAGATTTTTCTAGCCAGAGAAGCCAATCCAGGAGTTAGACTCAAACGTTATCCCCACTCAAGTAAGGAGACTGGGAGGACTGATGGCCGCCTGACAGGGAGAATCATCTGGGCATTCAGGGGTCGCCACCTCAGCATCTCTGAAAGGAACGCTCTCTCGTGAGCACCAGGCATTTCACACTAGACCAGGGCTATCAAAAGTCCGATTTTTAAACCAAACAGATGCCTGGTCTGATATGGCCCTAATTTGACTGGAAGTAACACACAAATGGTATCCTTTTGAAAAGAAAACTATTCATGTCATCAGGACTTCTTATGGCCCGGGAAACATTTATAACGATTATGACCCTAATGTTTTACAGCTCATTATCATTTTTATGGATTTTCACTTGCATTTCTCATTTTATCTCCTAAATCATACACGGGCTAGTATTTGACTGAAATGAATGTCCTCAAATTAAATGACTAACTTTTATAATATCTGGCCCAATACTTACTGTTCCTTGACTATTTTTCAGAGGTTGAGTTAGTTTACTTTAAACGTCTATACGCCCTCCTTTCAACAGCACAGTCTTTCTGAAATATATGAAGCATAACCGTGTGATGTAAACAGACACATCTGAGCTGTTTCGAGCCATCAATCGTTCAATATCTTAAGTTTTTAAAAACCTTTCTCTGATGTACCTGGTTCTGAGAAGTTACCCGAGAGCTAAGGCAGAGCCCTCTCGTTGGGGTCCACACGCGTTTTTCGGAAATAAAAACAAATATTGCAAACTCCATTTAAACTATATCCTGCTATTAAAGGTACATATGCTCTGTCATGGTCTTACATTTCTCCTCCTCAGTTTGAACAAATGTTACCAGTTTCAGGGCTTTTGGAATTATTACCAGATAATAATTTCACCAGCCCTCCGGGTTTAGAAAACAATACTTGAGGTAAGCCGTTCCTGATCTCCTGCTAATCCAAGATAATTGCTTTCGGCTTTCGTGGGGAATCTGAAATTCTCAGTGCTGGATTCGCTGAATGGGTCTACTGGAAATGGGCTTTCGGGGGACTTTTCGGTCTATTGGCAAACTCATTTTTAGCAGAGGTTCTATTGAAAAAGTACCCTTTACTTCAGTGACCAACTGCCAGCTCCCTGTAAAAATGAGACACACCTATTGAGGAATTCTAAGATGCTCGTTAATAAGTCCCCATCTTCTCCCTCCTTCTCTCTCTCTTTCTATGTCTCCTTCCTTTCTATCTTTCTTCCTGTTATGGTTTTTTTTGTTTTTGGGTTTTTTCTATTGCTTAACAGACTTCTGGTGAATCCCTAGAAGGAGGCTGTGGAGGAGTAGTTCTCTGTCGCCTGGAGGATGTAGAGTAGGTTTGAGCTGCAAAAGGTAGCCCTGGGCGTGGCTTGTCAATTCCGAGGGGGGGACGTCAGGACTGTGTTGGTCTCATGGAGACTGTGGGCCTCTAGTCAAGTCTCCAGATGCTCTGCCCATCGGGTTTGAATTCTCCGACTTGCCACTTGGCAGTCTGTTCTGAGACTTTGCATTAAACTTAGACCCCACAACCTCAGACCAGAGCGCTGGGGGCCAGCACTTGCTGCCCAGGTGCCCATGAACTGTGCTTTCAGGGACAAGGGAGGAGGGGCCGGGATCCTATAGTACAAGGCTCCTGGGCCACGTGTTCTTTCTTAAAAGAGCAAACCCAGCTGTTCCGATGGCCCCGGATTCTCCTGGGTACGGATGGTCTCACACTCTGGAATGCTTTCTCACACTTCCATTTTGCAAGGAGAATTAAATGCTATTGGAGAAGTAAATGTTAACGGAGAATTAAACGCTATTGGAAAATTAAACGCTATCGCCAAGGGCTCTGTCAGCCAAGTCATATCAACTCACCCCGTAGGCTTCATTTTCAGATTCATAACTGCCCCCTTTCTTCTTTAGGCCTCAGAGTGTTTCCACCTATTTGAATTTATTCACATCTACCTGTTCACTCCCTGGGCAATGTGAAGGCTCAGGTGTCCACTTGTCCCCAGGTTGGCTATAAATTAACCTGGAATTAGATTTGGGTCTTTGGCTATCTCTTTGTAGTAAAACTTCAGGGACAACTAAGAAAGGCAAAGTTCACTGAAGTGGCTGCACTTCCTTTGCAGCCCAGAGGGTTTAAGTACACTCCAAGGCAGAAAATTAATGTTGAGGAACAATAACTGTCACTGAGAATGTATTATATAATTTCACTCCTTTAATCCTCATAAGAAATAGATAAGGCGAAAGCTATTATTGATCCCCACTTCACATAGAGGGAACTGAACCTTGGAGATTTTAGGTAAATTTCCCAAAATAACAGAGCTGGCAAGTCGAAGAAGTGGGGTTCACAATAAGGTCAGTCTCAGGATCTGTTAAGTAAAGGACATCCATTTTGCAAGAAATGTCTAGGAAGGTGGGGCACCAATGCATAACAGGGCTTACTGCATGTTAGGTACGTCCACTGTTGGGTGCCCAGAAGCACCGCCAGAGAAGACCCGCTGACCCAGCCAAGGTAAGTGTCTTACATGTACTGCAGACAGTGGGGATGGCACCCGACTGCGGGTCTCAGGAGCGGGATGTCAGGACCGGGTATTGACGGGGCCTGGGGCTGGAGCGGTTTTTAAGGCAGGTCTTGCGTGCATGAGAGGAGCCTTGATGAGCTCGTTCAGTTGTGATAAGCAAGCTACTTAGTTGGTTCAGAGTCTTATTTTTCAGGAGCAGAACTTTCCTGCAGCAGGCAGGTGCGTTATTTTTGCTTGTTCTCAGTGTTGTTTAACGGAGCAAGTGGGTTTCAGTTCTCAAGCACTAAATGGATGAAATTCTTGCTCCCGAGGAGCTGTGTCCCCTGTGAGGAGCCACTACCCTTATTGGACAGTTGAGAAAACAAAGGCCCAGGAAGATGAATAATAACGCTCATTCCCATTTACACCTGGGCGAAAGCTGGGCTGGGAGTGGGAATCAAGACTTGCATTCTGACTCTGAGCTGCCAGCCTCTGGAGCTCCAGAGCTCAGCGCGAGCATTCCTCCACCTCGGGCAGCTGATATCCCCAGAGCCGGGTCAGCAGAGGGAGAAGGAAATGCCCCTGGGGGAATTTACTCAGAGGCCATTCCAGAAAAATACTATCTCATAGAATAACCTGAGGATACCAGTTACCTGGCTTTTCTCTCAAGTTCTTTAAACCTGTAGGAGTTTTAATGGACTTGATTAACCTACAGATCACTGAATTTTAATCTTTTAAATTATAAAATGTCCTGGGGGCATTGAACAATAAGTGGGGCCTATTGAACAATAAAGAGCATTTGTTTTATATCAAACTATAGGCCTCTAAGGGTTCATTGCTTTATTTTTAGTGCACAGAAGGGAGCCCTCAATGCCCTTCCTTCCGACTCGCCTCAACAGCCCAAACTGTATGGAATAGCAGAATATTATAAAACAGAGGCTGGAAGTTGAGGCATTAATAAAACCAACTACAGGGCCAGCCCAGTGGTGTAGCAGTTAAGTGGGGCGCTCCGCTGCTGGCAGCCCAGGGTTTGGAACCTGGGTGTGCACCGACACACTGCTTGTCAGGCCATGCTGTGGCAGCGTCCCATTAAAGTAGAGGAAGATGGGCA
Source organism: Diceros bicornis minor (assembly GCF_020826845.1). NCBI lineage: Eukaryota > Metazoa > Chordata > Mammalia > Perissodactyla > Rhinocerotidae > Diceros > Diceros bicornis. The sequence goes on from NC_080758.1 coordinate 48,698,368, forward strand.
CGGATGTTAGCCCAGGGCCAGTCTTCCTCAGCAGAAGGAAGAGGATTGGCATGGATGTTAGCTCAGGGCTGATCTCCCTCACACACACACACACACACACACACACACACACACACAAACCTAGAAATATGTGAAAAATCTAATTTAAAAAATGGAGAGAGTGTTTTTTGTTAAACAGAGACATATTTTGATCCTTAGAAATGATGTCATTTCAATTTTTTTAGTGAGTTTTTTCACATTTTGGCTTTATATTTTTTTTTTCAATTATTTTATTGAGGTGATAATGGTTTATATACCATTGTGTAATTTCAGGTGTACATTATTATTTATCAGTTTCTGTATAGACTGAATTATGTTCACCACCAATAGTCTAATTTTTATCGGTCACCATACATATGTGCCCCTTTACCCCTTTCGCCCAACCCCAACGTTAGGTTTTTTTTTTACGTCCTTAAGGCAGCAGAGTTGTGGAATACCTAGAAGACATTGAATGGTTTGGACCACCAGGGGGCGCGTTAGACCAGCAAACTGACACAACACGGGAGACGGTCTGTGGAGTACAGTATTGCGCTCTGGGAGGTTAGCAAAGCATAGGAGCTGTCTTTGAAGATGGACTGAGGGTTAAATAAAGATGGAGTTAAGCTTGATTCCATGTAGGGAGATAAAGAGGGGAGAGGTAATTTAAAAGGGAGCTCTGAGATCCTCTTGTTCAATTCTGTCCTGGCCAAGTTGTGACTCCTTTCCCCTTTTCTTCACCACCCACCATCCATCCAGGAGTTTTGTGGCAGAGGCTGAGGAGAGGGCGTTCTCCTGAAACGTTAGAAGAGAGCGCTGGTTCTCCCTTCCCCTCCACCACCAAAGGGGACGATGATCTGAAAGGAAAACGCGATGGGGCTATGATGTGTGCTGAGCTGCTGCAGGCTGGTGGCTGACCACTACTTCCAGAAATCCAGCTTTCTCAAGGCTCAGGCTCTTCAGGGTAATTCGAGGAAGACTGGAGAGGGGGACTTGATGGAAAGGTGCCCACTTTGTGGCCTCTTTTCTGAGTCCAAGAGGGAGACAACAGATCAGAGAAGTAACTGCTCAGTGCCCAGCAAGACAGGAAGCCAAGTCCAGAGCTGTTGACTTCAGTGTAGCCGTGTAGCTATGACAAGATTGGGACTCGTCACAGCGGGGCTGGCAGTGATCCTATTACTAACACCCTGCCTTATGATGGCGGCTCTGGGGCTCTGCAGACCACAGGTGGGCTTGGCCAGCTGCTCCCCCTTGGGCTCTGCCAAGACGGGGTGCCAGAGAAGAACAAGCTCCCTCCCTCCTGAGGACTCCCCTTCCCGCCAGCGTCTCCCAGCAGCTTCTCCACCAGGAGCTTCGCCTAGCAGCTCCCCCCAGCGGCCGCTGACTGCTGTTTGCCGTTTTTCCACGCTCCAGGAACCAGCCCCATGTGCCCCTCCGAGCCTCCTCCCAGCGCTTCCACGGCTGCAGTCCAGGCCTGTGGAGCGCCTCCTCCCAGCGGCCGGGCTTGCTCATGGCAGCCTCTTCCTGTCGAGCCCGCAGCCCAAGGCGGGGCAGCTGCTTCTGCCCTTGCTGCCCTGGTGATAGCTAAGGGTCTCCTTTTTGCCCTTTCACTTCTTCAACAATAGTAACAATTCCTCTGGTAAACTCTCTGGGTTACAATAACCACAGCGGCTTCTTCTCTGACTGGTAACACGTTCTACCCCGTAGCCTGATGGGCCATCAAGACTGCAGATAGGGGCCGGCCTGGTGGCGCAAGCGGTTGGGTGTGCGCGCTCCGCTGCGGTTCGGACCCCGCGCGCCGATGCACTGCTTGGCAGGCCATGCTGTGGCGGCGTCCCACATCAAGTGGAGGAAGATGGGCCTGGATGTTAGCCCAGGGCCAGTCTTCCTCAGCAAAAAAAAAAGAGGAGGATTGGCAGATGTTAGCATAGGGCTGATCTCCTCACAAAAAAAAAAATTAAAAAAAAAAGACTGCAGATAATTTGGTCTTCAGGTGTAAATTGGAGGAAATGTGAAAAGGGCCGGGCCAGGACTGGAAGTGGGGTGGCAGGGTTCTGTTGGAGTTAGCACTCACCCCAGAGTAAGGGAAGAAGACCACAAACCTTGAGGACCAGAGGCAACTTTCTGCAGATCAGGCATGGTCCACCAATAGCAGCATCGCCTCCTTCCTCAGGCCGGGCAGAGGGTGCCGATTCTTGCAGCCACAGCCTTCCCTTTCTGGGCCTTTTTCTTCCTCAGTATTAACTCGTTCTCTTCCCCTAGTAGAGCTTCATTGGGAAATTATCTGTGGGTCACATTCACACTAAATATAAATGACTGATAAAACTTTAATATGTCATAGGGAAATTTGCATTTTAAAAATGAACTCCATTGCCAAAATCCCAAACACTGACACCACCAAATGCTGGTGAGGATGTGGAGCAACAAGAATTTTCATTTCTCGCTGGTGGGAATGCAAAATGATACAGACGCCTCAGAAGGGAGTTTGGCAGTTTCTTAGAAAACTAAACATACTCTTACCATGTGACCCAGCAATTGTGTTCTTTGGTATTTACCCAAATGATTTGACATCTTATGTCCACACAAAAACCTGCCCACAAATATTTATAGCAGCTTTATTCATAACTGACAAAATTTGGAAGCAACCAAGATGTCCTTTAAACAGAGAATGGATAAATAGATTGTGGTACATTTGTATAATGGACTATTATTCAGTGATAAAAAGAAATGAGTTATCAAGCCACAAAAAGACATGGAAGAACTTGAAATGCATAATATTAAGTGAAAGAAGCCAATCTGAAAAGGCTCCATACTATATGATTTTAACTACGTAACGTTGTGGAAAATGCAAAACTATGGAGACTGTAAAATGATCCGTGGTTATCAGGGATTAGGGGGGAGGGAGGGAGAGGTGAATGGGTGGAGCACAGGGGATGTTTAGGGCAGTGAAACTATCCTGAATGATACTGTAATGGTGGATACATGACGTTATACATTTGTTCAAACCTATAGAACGTACAAAACTGAGAGTGAACCCCAGTATAAACTACGGATTTTAGTTAATAATAATGTATCAAAACTGGGACCAGAACAACTTGCTATTTATTTAGACACTCAAACGATCAAAGCCAAATGGACAAATATTCTATAAAATAAAGTGGCCTGTACGCCTCAAAAATGCCAAGGTCAAGTCACACAAAAAAGCATGAGGAGCTGTCCAAAATCAAAGACGACTAAAGAGACAGAGCAGAGCTGCAAAGGGCATTACTTTATGTGGAAACTGACAAAATTTAGATGTGGTCTGTGGATTGAGTGATAGTAGTGTATCGATGTTAAATTTGCAGATTTTGGTAACTGTGTTATGGTTATGTAAAAGAATATCCTTTTTCTTAGGAAATATACACAGAAGTATTTAGTGGGCAAAAGGGCACACTAATTCCAACTCACTTTCAAATGGTTCACGTTGGCACATGAACACACACACACACACTCTCTCTCACACACAGACACTCTCACACACTCACACACATCTTAGTCAGCTCAGGCATAACAAAATATAACTAAACCATAGACCGGTGGCTTAAACAGCAGATATTTATTTTCTCACTGTTTTGGAGGCTGGGAAGTCCAAGATCAAGGTGCCGGCAGAGTCTGTTCTTGGTGAGGGCTCTCTTCCTGGAGTGCAGACAGCGGCCTTCTCCCCGTGTCCTTATGTGGCAGAGTGAGCGAGCTCTGGTGTCTCTTCCTCTTCTTCTAAGGGCACTAATCCCATCATGGGGTTCCAGCCTCACGACCTCATCTACACTTACTCACCTCCCAAAGACTCCACCTCCAAATACCATCACACTGAGAGTTAGAGCTTCCAAATGTAAGTCTTGGGGGACACAAGCATTCCACCCAGAACAGTCTCACACACACTCTCACATCCACTCTCTCTCTCACACACGGACACACTTTTTCTCACACATACACATACACACTCTCTCTCACACACTCATACTATCACATACTCTCACACACACTCTCACATACTCTCTCACACACACACTCGTCCCCACACGCCTGCACACACATGCAGACTGAAGGGTGGAGAGGAAGGAGAACTGACAGCAGGATCAGGAGAGCCGGGTTCTGGTCCCAGTTCCTTGGCTAACCTACACCAAGGCCAGTCATTTGACCCTGTGGTGCCTCATTCTCCTCTTGATGAAATGTGAGAGTGGGGAAGCGCCTTCTAAGATCGCCTCTGCCTCAAAGACACTAAAGAGAGTCTATGGAAGTGTGATGGAGGCCTCTCTCCCACGGTGCTCAAATGAGCACTGAGGGCTGTGATGGGAAATAACACTTCCTGTTGGGAAGAGTCTCTGTTAACACTGAGAGTGCAGAAAAGGCAAAGGTGATGACCTCACCACACTGCGGCCTTCAGCTTTGGTTTCTCCGTCTCTTCCTCCATCAGCCTGTAGGGAAGGTTGTGAAGGGCTGGGTGGATATGGTGTGGGTAGCTGGGTTGTTTCTGATGCTGTTCTTTTAATGTTAAAGGCAGAAGCAAAGTTGAGCCATCTGAAGTTCCAGAACCTAAGCTTTAAAGAAATTCTATATTCTTTTAAATCCATGCACGGTCGTTAACTTCAAAGACTAGGAAATGGAAAGTTAACAATAGGGATATTGTAGAAATACTCTTACAATCTAGGAAGCCCCTGTGACCTCACCATAGGACAACAAGAGCAAAGGCTCATCAGTGAGGGTTATAAGCCGGGACGATGGTAGACAGTCCACATGAACTCATTCACTCGTTCCTCAGAGACGCAGTTATTATTAGTCCTTTTTCAAGATGAGGCAACTGAAAACTGGAAAGGCTAAGCAATTTTCTAGAACATGGCAGAGCTGGGATTTGAACCCAACTCAGTCTTACCCTAAACTTCAGGTCTTAAGGTCAAAGGTGAAAGTGAAGTGAAAGAGATGGACATCTAGGCCTAGAACCAGAATGGCAAAAAGCATCGAGCCGGGTCACCTGATCCCTCTCGCTCCTTCAAAGGGACCCTTCCTTCAATAGTAGAAGCGGGAAAAGGAAGGATTTGGGTTTGACAAACTTGCATTCAAATTATGGCTTTGAGTCCCGGACAAGTGACTTAACTGCTCTGATCCTCAGTTGCTTTTCTTTTAAAGTGGGATAATCATAGAACTTATCTTGTAGGGTTGATTGCTGAGAGGATACAGTGATATAGTGAACCTAAAACACGTGGCACAATGCCCAGCTGTATTAGTCAGCACTCTCCAGAGAAACAGAACCAATAGGGTACAAACAAATAGATAGACATAGCTATACAGAGAGGAGATTTAGTATACGAATTGCTCATACGGTTATGGAGGCCAAGAAGACCCACAGTCTGCTGTCTGCAAGCTGGAGGACCAGGAAAGCCAGTGGTATAATTCAACCTGAGTTCAAAAGCCTGAGAACCAAGGGAGCTGCTGGTATAAGTCCCGGAGTCTGAAGGCCCAAGAACTAGGAGCTCAGATGTCTGAAGGCAGGAGAAGATGGAGGTCCCAGCCCAAGAAGAGAGAGAATTCACCCTTTCTTCACCTTTTTGTTCCATTCGGACCCCCTTAGGATCGCATGATGCCACCTACATTGGGGAGGGTGATTCTCTTCACCCAGTCTACTGAATCAATGCTAATCTCTTCCAAAAACAGACACCCAGAAATAATATCTCACTAACTATCTGGCATCTCTTAGGCCAGTTGACACATAAATGTAGCCATCATACTGGCCCTTTATAAATGCTTAGTCTGTGGTCATGTCCTTGAGAACACGAACATCGCGCTTTACATCAGATGCGCGGGTTTAACACTGCACCAGTTCTCATTTACACACAAACAAAGAACAAACAAATATGGTCCATTGAGGAAACTTCCTGCTTCAATTCACAGCAAACTTTTAACTAAGGATGCTCTGTGGTGGGGGACAAGGCCACTCCTCAAGTTCTACTAGGGCCTAATAACCATGCAGCCTCATGCAAGTCCTGGAACAGCGCTGTCTCATAAGAATACGATGCAAGCCACAAAGGCAATGTCAAATTTTCCAGTAGCCATATTTTTGAAAAAAGGAAACAGGTGGGGCTGGCCCGGTGGCGTAGCCGTTAAGTGCACGTACTCGGCTTAGGTGGCCTGGGGTCCGCAGGTTCAGATCCCAGGTGCCAATGCGCCACTTGTCAAGCCATGCTGTGGTGATGTCCCATATAAAGTAGAGGAAGATGGGCACGGATGTTAGCCCAGGGCCAGTCTTCCTCAGCAAAAAGAGGAGGATTGGCATCTCATGTTAGCTCAGGGCTGATCTTCCTCACAAAAATAAATAAATAAATAAATAGGTTAAATTAATTTATAATATATTGTATGTAACCCAATATACCTCAAATATTATCATTTCAACATGTAACCAACCCCCAAAATTAGTAATGATATTTTACATTCTTATTTTCATACTAATTCTTGGAAATCTAGTAAATCTTCTACACTTATCACATATCTCAATTAGGATGATCAAGTTTCATTAGAAATACTTGATCTATATTTAGATTTCTTAAAATGTACAGTTGAAAAGGTAGATTCACATAACCCAGTTGTTCTAAATGTACTTAAAAGTTTTCCAATGACTGAATTGAGTATCAGTTCTTGAATTTAAATTCAAAAATAATTAAAATTAAACAAATTTAGTTCCTCAGTCCCACTAACCGCATTTCAACCACTCAAAGCCACGTGTGGCTAGTAGCTGGCGTGTCAGGTCTTTGATGTGGAGACTTCAGCCCTCAAAACCTCCCGTGTGGATTCCATTGACCTCCCTCTGAAGCGACCTTTAAGGGTCCATGAATGATAAATAGAAAGTCAAATATCTCTTTTGTTTCTGAATGGTGGACAGTGACCCTTGTTGGAAATGTATCTCTCCGAAGACCAAATCACCATTCATTTATTCAATCTATCAATTATTCACTAATTTATAACACATTAATATAATGTTTACTAAGAGCCATTCCACGTCCAACATTGTACTTCAAGAGGACATCCAAGGTGTGTCTTTCAAAATGAGAAGGAAGCTGCCAACCCAACAATGGGAGAGGAGTAGGGGTTGAAATAGTGTATCCTTGAGGTTGACTGTGATGAGTGTCTAGGTCACCATTCTGGGGTGTCATCATTTCATAAGGGAACCTTCACCCAGGAATATCTTGAGGGAAAACCCCCTCCTAAACATATCGCCATTCCTCACCCTGACCCCTATCCTAGGCCAACAGCAAACAACATTCAACCAACATTCAACCTTCAGACTGAGCGAGGAAGCACTCCAGTGGCCCTAGTGACACAGGCTATGTGCAGAGGATTGGCTGGGCCAGCCTGAAGGGGAGTCATCTACTTGACGAAGCTCCTCAGGGAAAAGTAGGGCAAGTTCACAAGCCTGGTCCATGCACCACACACATACACGCACACACACCCCTCTCTACGAGTCATTTTAAGGGAGAAGGTAATCTGTAAAATAGAGCAGAGAACAGTAGAGAAGTTTAGTGGTAGACTCAGCATCATTGTGGCTGTGGTCTTGTGGCATTCATTTGTTCATTCATTTTTCATTTGTTCATTCATTTATTCAACAAATGTTTACTGAACCAGCAATTGAAAGAAGTGCTGACAATATTCCTGTGAAAAAGACACAGTCCCTGCTCTCCTGAAAATCACAATCTGCTGGGGGAGAACAATTAGCAGGGCATATTAGACACCACCTGGGAACTCAGGTAGAAAGAGAGGAAACTTTGCAGAAAACTGGAAGAGTTGCACAGAGGAGGGAGCCACAGAAATGCTGTTGAATACTGTCAGGCTACCACAGGCCTGTCCCGAGGATGGAGTGGTTTGAGGTAACCTTGCCTACCCTGAGCAGGAGGCAGGAGTTTGGCTGTAGTTCAGTGTAAAAATCAGGGGGACTAGGAGGAGACAGCAGAGAGGGGCTATCAGATCTTCAAACACTCCATACACCTGCTAAGGAGTTGGGCTTTTAATTAGAATATCTGGTGTTTTTTAGACATTAAGACAATAAAGAGTGGTGATTCTCAACTCTGGCTGCATGATAGAATTGGGGTGGGAGAAGGAGTATATGGGAACTTTGTACTTTCTGATCAATTTTTCTATAAACCTAAAACGGATCTAAAAAGCAATCTATTAATTATAAGAAAATCACCCTACACCAGTGGTTTTGAAAATATGGTCCAGAGACCTCTGGGATCCTAAGGGCTGTTTCAGGAGACCCATGAGGTCAAAACTGTTTTCATGATCCTGTGCTCCTGAGACATTATTTGCTTTTCTCACTCTGATTCTTCTCTCACTTGTACAATGGAGTTTTCCAGAAGCTATATGACGTATGCTGTCAGAACAGATTGAATGCAGAAGCAGACATGAGAATCCAGTTTTCTTGTGTTAAGCCAGTCTTTAAAGAGAAGGCAAAGATGTAAAATTCTGTCACTCTTTTCACTCAACTTTTTCTGTTTCAGAAAACACAGTACGTTTCATAAAAATATTCTGTTTATTCTACATGTAATGAGTTTATCATCGTTATAAAATGAATTAATAAATAAATATTTTTAAATGTCTCAGCTTTAATTTCTAATATATTAAATATCAATAGATAAAATCCACACAAATCAAAGCTCTGGAAGTCCTTAATAATTTTTGGAAGTGTAAAGAGATCCTGAGACCACAAGGTTTGAGAACCTCTGGTCTAGACTTTAACATTAAAAGACAAAGAATAGGCTTAGAAGTTAGCCAACAATGGGACTGAAAGGAGGGTTTTTTAAAAAATTTACAGAAAGTTGGGCCTGAATGGAACCTTGACATCTTGAGCAGGCCAGGTCCATACAGGCCGTATTTCCAGTCTCCTGGACACTCCCTCCTCCTTCCTCATTTCTCATCTGCCAGAAGCTTGGATTTGGCATAAAATACTGAGCCCCTAATTCCAAGTCTCACCCCACACACCTTGTCCTTGGCACAAGCTGAATTCACCCTAAACAAAGGGCAAGGAGGATTCTTTTGAAAATGAGAGACCGTTAAGATCTGCTGTGGAAAGTCGATAGCTCTCCCTTCTTATTACCTAGATTAATTTCCTTAAGACATTTGCCAATCTGTTTTTACCATTTCTCTTTCTTACAGTTTAATAAGAGATCAGATTGAGCCATATAAAATTATCATTTTTGTAGTTGAAGAAATATAGTTGGATATTGGGGATTTCATATGATGTAATCTAATAAATCCCATGGCATCGATTACCACATTATGTCTTATTTAACCCAGGCAAGAAATGTGTTTGGCACCCTTGAGTGTACAGAATAGCTGCCAAAAACTGTTATTATGACAATGGCAAGATGTTTCAAAATGGATAGCAGCCCTCGCTTTTTGGCCTTATTTCAGGGACCTAGCTTAACAGTGTGCTGCTGGTGTACGGTTGAGCTTGAGAGCAAACCGAGTTCTGCCAGTTCCCAAGCCTGTGCCCCTGGACAGTGGTGGCCGCACACTGGATTAACCAACAGCCTCTATTACTCCAATGTAGTGTTACCTTCTACCTTTAATTTAACTCATTGCAGGATCCTTGGAGCACTTTCTTAATCATCTAGAAAAATTTAGATTACATCCCTTATGGCTCCCTAAATCAATGTATTATATTGAAAATTGGAAATCTGTATTATCTAATTCAAATATTGCGTTAAAAACACTCTCCCATTCTCTGATGTCTAACTGGTGAATTTCTGCACACTTGCCTTTCTTTGCTGTGGGTTCTATCATCTGAAAAGTGTGGATGATGGTAATATCTACCTTGAAAGTGTGCTGATTAAGGGCAATAACCTAAAAGAAGTTCTTGACTTAGTGCTGGGCACATGGTTGGGTCTCAGTAACTATTATTTTTTCCCTTTCCCACCCAAAACACACATAGACTCATGCATATGCACAAACTAATGCACACACTCACACTCACACACCCAAAACTCATACACATTCACATGCAAAACACCATTGCACATGCACGCTCACACACACTCACTGTGCTCGTATGCATGAATACTTGTATATACCGGGAGTGAAGCCAAATGCGCGTGGTAGCCTCTTACACTCCCGTGCATACGTGACTCCTTTAGAGACAGCACTGTGGAACAGGAGGAACGTGAATCCAGAAATGAAACTCCCGGTTCTTATTCTGCTGCACTGCTCTTTAGTGTGTTATGTTTGTTGCAAAATCCTTAATCCTGTGGGCCAAGTTTCCTTGCCAGCAAGAAGAAGTCGTGGGAGATGGCTGCAGCCTCCTGTGACTCAAAAGCTGTTCTTTGACAAACATGAACAACAGCTTCGGAGTCTGGAAGGCACAAGTTCAAACCCCAGCTTCATCCTGTGGTAGTTCACTCATTTGGGAGCCCTGCTTCCTCCTCAGTTACAGTGGAGACTACTGCCAGCCCCGTGGGTCTTTGTGAGGATCAAATGCAATACCCAACACAGCTAACCACTCTGTTAGGGTCCAACAGAAGGACGATGGCATCCAGCTGCTGATCTAGTTTCTCTCTCTCACTTCTCACACAGAGGCCCCACTCCCTTCCCTGCCAGTGAAGCAGAAAGTCTTCCTGCCTCCTCTGAATGAACTTAGTATGTTCAAACATCATGTAAGAAAAAAACGGAAGGAAACCCCTCACACCCACTCTGGTACACTTGGTATTTGCCATTATTAGAACAGCAAACTGAATACTATTGGTTCAGAGGGTTTGTGGTTTACCAACCTGGTGCAGTTAAGTTCCTCTTTCTACCCCTGTGACTCATGAATGCACACCAAATCCTAAATAGTTTATTTACTGTTTGAATAGTTTTTTGCTTTTTGTCCCATTTCCCTTTGGACAGATAACCCAGAATGTTTCTTTTACCCACAGAAGCAAAGGCAAAACAAGAAATACTGTTTTAGGAATAAAGGAAGAGATAAGACCATGAATTTTATGGGTTGAGGGGGACCTCAGTAGAGGGCCTTATGTGAAAAAAATCTCAGCTCCAATTTATATCCCAGCATAATGCACCTTTCACTCCAAAATTGTGCTAGATTGGATGAGAAATTATATAGTAATCTTACTTAGAAGCAGAACACAACTTAGATGGAGTCAAGGCAAAGACAGAAAGAGTAGGAACTAGTGTAGTACTTTGACTTCTACGTGGGGGATAGAGGGGACTGCTCATTAACACTCCCTAATCCACGAGCCCTTTAAAACCTTGCTACTTGAGGTGGGGCCCTGGGCCAGCTGCACCAGGTCAGCTAGGAGCTTGTCGGAAAAACAAAATCTCATACCCCACCCCAAACCTACTGAACCAAAATCTGCATTTTAACAGGGCCCCAGGGGATCCGTGTGTACACTCAAGAGCAATGTCTTGGAAAACCCTGCCTGGAGCGCTGTGCTTCATAGGCTTCAAGACTTTGTCTGTGGTTCACTGGAAGTTACAGGATAACTTTTCCAAAGTCTTAGAATTAAAGGATTTCAGAGTTGAAAAGCCCTTCCCTCCACCGTAGTTAATGCATGAATTCCCTGAGTGGCTTCACCTGGGGCCCCATTGTGTGCTGGGAGCTCTGCCCCCTAGGAAGAGCTTTTCAAATGTGCTTCCTTAGGGCAAGTTGGAACTTGCTTCCCCAGAACCACCACTCACTGGCCCATTGTTGACATTACAGAGGCACTCAGAGAAAAGATTATGTCTCCTATCCTGTGAAGAATTTTTGGAACACTAAGACAGCTCCCATATTTGATCCCATATGCAGTTCCTTTCTGAAGGACTCTAGTAGGTTCAGAACCCCCCCAGAAGGAACAGTATCCCTCAGTGCCCTGGACCTACACTTCTGCTGGCAGGACCACATGAAGCCAGGGCAGCAGGATGAGATGTGGGTCCCTTCACGTTTCTGATGCACTAGCACATTATTAAATTTTTATCTGCTTGTTTCCCAGGCAGTCCAGTGAGAGCTGTGGCTACCTGGACCCTGGACCTGGTCATTATCTCTGTCTCTTGTCAGCAGCACCTTGAAGACCTGAATCCTCCCACAGCTCCTAAGAGGCAGGATCAGGACAGAAACCTAGAGCTATCAGCATCCCAAGACTGTCTTCCTAACCGTGGGGCGATACTGCAATCAGTCAATTGAGTTTTACCTTCCACACAATCTTCTCCACTTGGGTGGAGGGAGGGGGGTGAAGAATGAAGTAGTGGCAAAAAATGTATGACTAATTCCTTTTTACCCCATCAGAGTACGGCAGACCCAGGATTTCAAATACAGTTGGTAATGATTTATGGCCGTATTATAGATTCAGATTCTTCCATACCACCATAAAACTTACTTTAACATTATCATGAAGAGGTTCGATGTGACCTAATTGAGATGGCAGAGAAACATGTAAAATGTTCTAGAAACATTTCCATTAGAATGGTTAAAATGAGTTATTCTTTATTATTCCATGGTAATGCACTGGAAACAAAGTTCTTTTGTTGGCAATTGGGAATGAGGCTGACGTGGTTGTAAATTCTGGCTCTGCTCTTACTAGCTTTGTAAACTTGAGCAAATAACCTCACCTCTCTGAACCTCAGTCTGTCTTCTACAGAGTGGACTTAATAACACCAATTTCACAGTGCCGTTGAAGGCATTGAATGACGAGCTGTGTTTAGAGCATAAAGCACCCAGCAATGCATCCAGCACATAACAAGAAAGGAAACGAAATTTATAAGATAAAAATTAAAGGATGTGTCAATCTGGAAAAACATTCTGAGACTTGGATATGCACAAAAATATATTTTTATACCCCTTGAGCAAGAGAATATGGCAAGTGTAGGGGCTGGGGCTGGAACTGTAGGTGACAGACTACTTCCTTCACTACGCATTCATCAAGGAGCTGAATTTGAAGTCTGGGACCACATGTCAATCACTGGGGAAAGGCAGGTGCTCTGTGTTTAGAACATCACGGGCCAAAGCTCGAGGATGAATAGGAAGGAAGAACTGGAAGAACAGTAACCTGTGTTGAATATAGAGTGATAACGGGAGCAGGGCAGTGACAGGTAACGGGACGTTGGCTTTCATGTTGTACAACAGGAGTCACCAAACATTTTGCGTAAAGGGTCAGATAGTAGATGTTTTAGGTTTCATGGGCCATAAAGTCTCTGTCCCAACTCCTCAACTCTACTGTTGTAGCAAGAAGCAGACATAGTCAATCTGTAATTGAATGGGCATGGCTGTGTTCCAATAAAACTTTATTTACAAACACAGGTGGTAGGCAGAATTTGGCCCAGGGGCCATAGTTTTCCTACTCCTGCCATAACCGATAGATTTAAAAAATAATTTGGAATCTCATCATCAAGAAAATACAAAAATTCATCAAGAAAATACAAAAAATCCAAAGAAAGCTATTAAAATCCTGAAATCCAGTCCAAGAAAATTTATAGGAAGACATGATTTCTGCCATGAAAAATAAACTCTCTTCCTATCTTAGGAATAACTCCCAGGAAAATATCTTGGGTGGGGAGTATTTTCTCTACTCTGTATCTTAAAATATACTCTGAACAGAAAATTCTAATGTGTTTAATGCTATTTGATTCCCCCTCCCCCAAAAAAAGACGTGGCAGTTTGGAGAAATGAAAAGACTCAGGAGCCAGAAGCTCCTGCTGAACAGAGAGGTTTATGTTCTGAGGGAGTAGAAGTCGTGCCGTGCCCGTATGTCAGCTTGGGCTGGCAACAGATTGCCCAGTCGCTAAGAGCTGGGCTTCCCAAGGCAGGGACAAGCACAAGGAGACCTTCTTTCTCTCTGCAAAGGAGCAAGCTGGACGCCTAAGGGATTTTATGACTCCATGACTGGCTTATTGAGAATTTATTGGACGAGTTGTACACATAGATTCTCTTTAAAAATTCTAAGGGATTTGCTGGCAGGGACTTCTATCTAAAGGTCAAAAGGAGAAAATGGCTCAGTTTCCAGAAAAGCCTATGGTTACTATTAGCAAACCAAACAGTGAGCTGGGAAAACAATTTTTTTTTCTATAAGTTTCATGAAAGGAGGGTCAGGGACTACCTCACTACCTTGGCATCTCCATCCTAAGGCTCAGGGACGTGAACAGCAGTCCCTCACTCAGTAACCTTTGCTGCACGGGAGAAAGTTGCCTTCACCATCCAGTGATATTTGTGGCTCTACGGACAGCCGTCAAAATGACTGGGCTGTTGACTGAAAGGATGGATGAGCATCGCACATCTGATCATTTCTGCTCTGTGTCCTCAGAGGAGACATGCTGTCCTACGACAGGAGCGCAGTCCTGGAGTCCTGAGTTCACTCACCACCAGACCGAGGGGAGGAGCAGCAAGGGCCCAGCAAGCTCCCTGGCGTTTGGCATCCTCCTCCAGGAAGTCCATCTGAAAACTTCCCAAAGAGGTCCTGCTCCTTCAGAAGGGGGTGTGTAGTCTTGAATCTGCCCAGAAATCGCAGAAGTTTCAGAAGTAAATTCTGTGGGAGCTGGTTGACCCTATGCATTTTCCTGCCCACTCTTAAGGATAAATAGAAGGTCTTGCATGCAAGTTGAGGAGAAATAATAAGTTCAATTTCCAAAGTTCCGGGCTAGTTCTTGTTTTTACTAAGTTGCCCTTTACCTTTCAAGATAGTTTATCCTACGATCTATTTTTACCTGGAGTTTAAATATGCTTTGGGTATTAGATATTAGAAGATATCTAAACTTTGAACTTTGAACTCCTTTTAAATGTTTGCTCTCACAAACATATGATGAGATGGTTATGACATATTATCAAGCTATTTCTTAGTTCTACTGTAAAATGCTATAAATTTGTATTTCTTTGCTGAATCATCCCAGATGTTTCACTAGATGTATGTTCTATGAGGAAAAAAATTATAAAGGCAAAGTATTTGATATTTCCTTTTTTCTAGTACATTTTTCCTAAATCATTTAACTTGTACATTTTTCACTTGAAGGAAGTATAAACTATTTTATTCTATGTCAATAATTATCTTATTTTCAAACAGAAACAAGATACTTGAAACACTACTACTGAACCTGATTTGTACCTGTATAATATATTTTCCGTATATTTTGACTATGAGTCAATTTGAAAGCAGCAATTTAAAACTCACTTGAATGCCTACTTTATCCTAAACAACAACTATAGCATAAGAACAATTCTACAATCAAATTAGTAGTCAAATAACCAACGGCAAGTGGAAAATTGGTCAACATACTATTTCTTCTATAACCTAATTCAAAATGCGACATTTAAAAATGTAAATCTCTCTTTTCAATGTTAGAGAAGCATCGATGAATATTTCTATGAGTAGGAAAATATTTATTAAAATAATGGCCACCTATTGGGACTGATCTTATTCTTTTAGCCGTCGACTTTTGGAAAAGACATCTGGGCCAGATGGAACCCAAGGGTAATGGAAAATAGGACACAAAATATCATCCACCTGTGATGATCCACACAAAGTGGGGAAACCACAGTTCCAGTGCCTTCTACTTACAAACCTAGAGAACAAAGTAATGTCAACATTTCATTGGAGAAAAATTGTCCCCAAAACATTCATTGGATGAAGAGTAGCTTCCTTGATAATGGCAGTTTGGTCTTTTCCTTTTTTCCTTTTGTTTTTTTTTTTTAATGGGGTTGGTTTTATAGAGTTCTAGCCTTTTTTTAAATGAGAAATGAATAAGAGTTAAAATACCCTGTATTCCCAGCTCTTCCCCTTCTCTCCTGCTGTCCTCCTTCACCCCCAAAATTCTGTTCACTCTTGACTGTTCACTGTCTGCCTCCTTGTCCATGGTGATATCAAATCTACAGATGAATTAAAAACTCTATGGAATTTTATGAAGCCTTGCAAAACAGCATGCGTGAGCTGATGATGACCTAGAACTTCTTTACGAGGCTGAGCTTGGGCTCATGGCCAGAAATCTACCAGCTCATAACATGACATTTTTAGAAGCCAGTAAAGCAAACTCCCAAGAACAAGTTCCAGTCATATTAGCAGGAAAAGAGGGGGTCAGGAAAAAAGGGGGTCAGAACTCTTACCTTATGATCCAATGTCGATTGCATCAAACTTTGTAAACCTGGACAAGTTACTTGATCTCCTTGAGACACAGATTCCTCCCCTGTTACACGATCGTTTAACTAACATCTCTTAATTCACTTCTAGCATGAAAATTCTATGATTCTAAATCTTATTCCTAGTTGAGATCTGGATGAAAGGTGTTCTACTGGAATTCCACTGAATTCAGGAGGTTGTGCGAATTCCTTTGTGAAGTGGTGGAGTCTGCTTTATTAGCTACAATTTTCATTCATTTCCTCCATCACTTACTTTGATAGCTAAATTTGTTTGTAACTTGAGATGGCTTTTCCCACTGAAGACTTTTTCCCTTGGAGAGTTGGAGGAAAAATGTGTGTTCTATAATGTGACGGACATTTCTCTGGAATTTTGACTCTCTTTAGCCAAACAGCAGTCTCTCTAGGAGTCACACTTCTCAAGACTAGATTGACTATCCCATTTGCTCAAAGAACATGTGTGCAATTTGCAAATATCTGATGTCATATTTCAGATGGTTGTTTTGAGAAGCACAACTATGGTATGTGAAATGAATCTCTATTTCTAAGTCAAGGTGGAAAATGAAAATGGAAAATGATGATCGATGAATCATCGAGTCATTTCTGAATAGTAGGTATTCTCAGCCTTCATGTCCATGTCTATATTAGAAAAATAATAATACTTTTCTTCATGGTTTTGGGGGTATTAAATGAGCTAATGCATGAGCAGTGAATGTGAAAGAGTTGAAAAATGTAAGGAGTCACTGAGAAATTCCTAGTTGTTATTCATATAGTGACCCCATAGCTGAAGACAAGGGCTTCAGTTCTCTGTCTGCATGTTTTATGGCTATGGGGCAGCAGGAAGCCATTTGCAGTATATTAACAGAATACATTCACAAATTTAGAACCTGGACTTACTTCATGTTATCCAGCAGTAGACTACCCTGTGAAGTAGGTGGGAGAGGTATTATAACCTCTATTTAACAGGTTAATCTCCATTTAACAATGCAGGTTCACAGAGGTTAAGTGTCTTGCTTAAACTCATAGCTCTGATGACAGTGTCCAGAATTTATACCTGGCCCAAACTACCAGAATTGGCAATATTAACTTTCCAATGCATGTCCTCATCGGTGACAAATTTAGAAGAGTAGTTATGAAGGCAAGAGTCAGATTCTAGAAGGATGCTTCTCATTAAGTCTCTTTTCTCTCATTTTTCTGTATTTCTTCACAGGGACTTCAGAAAACTTCTCAGCAGGGCTTGGAAATTTGACCTACGGCTTCTTAAGATTTCCTAGCTGAGGCCCCTAGTGATCCCATCACTGAAGGTTAAACCTGGGGGAAATGTTTTATCCTCTCTCATTTACTTCTAAATGTATCTACAGTGACTCCATGACATCTAGGTGAGTGTAGATGGTTTTGATCTTCACTCTGGGTCGGTTTGTGAACACTTAAGTGCCCAGATCTGGATGCACACTGCAGGCATGGTTAGTTAGCTCTTGAAATGTCCCAACCAGAAGTCCACATTCCAGCTAGGGTAGCCTTGTTTCTCTCAATTGGCATTGAAATTGGTGCTTCTCAAATCTGAAGGTGAAGGTAAATCACCTGGAGATCTTATGAAAATGTAGATTATGACTCAGTAGGACTGGGATGAGGCCTGAATCTCTGCATTTCTAACAAGTCTCAGGTAACTTGTGATGCTTTAGGTCTGAGGACCACACAGAGTCACAGGTTGTAGGTCGCAGGTGTGTTATTTACCATAAGGATATCATAAATAATGTTTCACTGGTGAAATGTGGCATTCATTGAACATCTTCTAGCACTGCTTGACTAGAATATAAGCATCTGGCAAGCCCTAGAGTCAAATTCTTTTCTGAATGCACTTGGGACCTCAGATCCTGTGGAGTGCTATGTTCAGCCACAGAATGCAGGATTCCTGCACAACACAGGAAGATGTGGAGAGAAGGAGGCCTGCTTAGTGAGATAAGCCTATTATTATTGATAATCTAATAATAACAATATCTTCAGTTTGTTGCAAGCTTGCCAAGTGCTGAGCAAATATTAACTTGCTTTACTTAGCAGCTGAGACACAGAAAGACTCAGTAATGTGTCATGTGTGACAACCAGTTATCTCTCAATATCCTTTTCCCCTTATTCATTCCCTTACTATCCCTATAGTAATAGAACCACTGTGCCTTAGCTGTCACATGGCCACCAGCCTCCCATATAGTAAGGGTGGTCATGCAACTCTGTCCTGGCCAATGAGATGAGAATGAAAGTGACGGTATAGCTTCTAGCTGAGACTTTGCAGAAAAGGTGGTCACTGTCCCCTTGACCTCCTCTCCTTGACACAGGCTGGAATTTGGACAGTCTTGAAGGATCTTCCACTAGCTGGAAGCTGCATGTTGAGAATGGCATATGCTCCGACCCAAGGAGAAATAGATGGGGCACTGACCACTCTTATATATGAGTGGTCTATATATTAAATAATATATATATATTACTTAATAATAATTAAGTAATATAATAAATTAAGTAATAATAATAAATATTTATATTTAACATATAAATATAAATATATTTTATATTAATATAAAATAATTAATTTTTAATAATTTAATTTTTATATTAATATAAATTAATATTAATATATTTATATATTTAATAATAATAAATGTTTTAAAGGATAAAACTTTTACCTGCTCTTGTTTGGGCCTCACAATGACTCTAATGGTTGGGAAGATATGTTCCAGTTTCACAGATGAAGGATCTAAGGCTTGGAGAGGTTGAAAAATTAAGCTGAGAAAAATCTGGACTTAAACTTGAGTGCTTTGGTTCTAAATACTGTTTATTTTCTACTCCCTTATACTGACCTGAGTGTATGAGGACTTGGAAGGAACCCTACAGAAAAGAGGTTGGACTAGGTTTGAAAAGCAAGCCAGAGTCCCATGACAACAATATTAAAATGTAAGAAGAAGGAACTCTTTCACTTTTGGATGCAGTATTGGACAAACCAGCACTGGGCTGAGGAAGGCTTCCATTCAAGGGTGTCTTATGTTTTGATTAAGAGAATGAAGAAAACACTGTGAATCCCAAATTTGAAGAAAGACTATGGATCTACAAATTCAAGAAGCACAACAAACTTCAGCTAGGATAAACCCAAAGAGACCCATACTAGACATGTTATAATCAAACTGTCGAAAACCAATAGCAAAGAGAGAATCTTGAAAGGAACAAGAGAAAAGCAACTTGTCATGTACAAGGGATCCTCAATAAAATTATCAGCAGGTTTCTCAGCAGAAACCCTGGGAGTCAGAAAGCAGTGAAATGACATATTCAAAGTGCTGAAAAAAAAAAAACTATCAACCAAGAATTCTATACCTGGGAAAACTATTCTTCAAAAATGAGAGAGAAATCAAGACATTCCCAGATAAACAAAAGCTGAGTGTGTTCATTACCACTAGATCTTCCCTATAAGAAATGTGAAAAAGAGTCCTTTAATTGAAAAAAAAAAGGACACTAAACAGTAACTCAAAGCCATAGGAAAAATATAAAGATCTTCAGTAAAAGTAAATACATGAACAAATATAAAAACCAGTATTATTGGAATTTGGTTTACAACTTCATTTTTTATTTCCTACAGGAAATAAAGACAAATGCACAAAAAATTATTACAAAAAAATCTATGTTAATGTGTATACAACATATACCACATAAAGATGTAATCTGTAACAGCAATAACATAAAGTGTAGAACTATAAAGGAATAGAGTTTTTGTATTTGAAATTAAGTTGATATAAATTTAAAATAGATTGTCATAACTTTATGATGTTATATGTAATCCCAATGGTAGTCACAAAGAAAGTATCTATATAATACACACAAAAAGAGATATGAAAAAAATCAAACTATGCCACTACAAAAAATCAACTAAACACAAAGGAAAGCAGTAAGCAGGAAATGAGATAAAAAAGCTATAAGACATACAAAAAAAAATTAACAAAATGGCAAAAAAGTAAAATATTTACGTTAAATGTAAATGGATTTAACTTTTCATTCAAAAAACATAGACTGACAAGTGACGCCAGCTTCATGGCGGAGTGAGCTTTCCCGTGAACTCTTCCCCTGATAAGATACAACAAAAGGAACAGTCACAGACCAACAACAGAATCCCAGACAGTGAAAAGCAGGATCGGAAAGATCCACACTGCCGCACATCTGAGAGCGGAACGTGCTGGGCCCCCGGAGGAAGTGGGGAGAGGTAAGGAGAACTCCTCTCCCTCCCCATCAGATCAGCGATCCTGTCCATGCGGCTCCCAGAGAGGGGGGAGGGGCGGCCCTCAGTGGGGAAACCATAGCTCTTCGGACTCTCTCAGCCAGTGGGAAACACCCGCACAGAGGACTCACAAGAGCCACAAGGCTACCATCAACATCTGAGCACCCCAGAGAGCGATAATGAGGGGCAAAGGAGAAGCCCCTCACGTCAGGGACCCAGAGGGCAAAAGAGAGAGCCCCCCTCCCCACAAACCGGACCCTGCAGCTCAACCGACCAGACCAGACCAAGCGATCTACGGCAGACCAGACCAAGTGATCTGCAGCAGACCAGGCCAAGCAATCCGGGGCAGACCAGATCAAGCCACCCGACCCTCGGATCACAGCCAGGAAGAAAGAAAAAAACAAAAAACTGCAGCTCACAGCAGAAAAACCGTGGCAGAGCACGGGGGAGAGTGGGGGGGGTGGGGGGGGGGCTTAGACTACACAGCCCTTTACCACCACACAGTGGCGGCGGGTGGAAATTGCAACCAGATATTTCCAGGATGAGGAAAAACAAAGCCAACACAAGAACCACAATGCAAAGATATATGAAATCACCAGACCAGAAGCAAAATGACAAGCACCTAGAAACCATCCCCGAAGACACAGAAATCCATAATCTAGACGACAGAGATTTCAAAATAGCTATCATAAAAACACTCAACGAAATACGAGACAACACAGACAAACAATTCAATGAGATTAGGAGTTTCTTCACAAAAGAGATTGAAATCACAAAGAAAAACCAATCAGTGCTGATAGAGATGAAGAACACAATGGAGGAGATAAAGGAAAATCTGGAATCTTTAAAGAACAGAGCTGACAATATGGAGGAAAGAATTAGCATTTTAGAGGATAGGAATACAGATATACTCCAGATGGAGGAGAAGAGAGAACTAAGACTAAAAAGAAATGAAGAAAGTCTCCAAGAAATATTTGACTCTATTAGGAAATGTAACATAAGAATTATAGGTATTCCTGAGGGAGAAGAGAGGGAAAGAGGAACAGAGAACCTATTCAAGGAAATAATAGCTGAGAATTTCCCAAATCTGGGGAAGGAGCAGGAAATAACAGTAAGCGAAGCCAACAGGTCACCTAAATATATCAACAGACAAAGGCCCTCTCCACAGCACCTAGTGGTAAGGCTAGCCAGAGTCAATGACAAAGAAACAATATTGAGGGCAGCTAGACAAAAACAAAAAATAATGTACAAAGGAACTCCCATCAGGCTCTCAGCGGATTTCTCAACAGAAACTTTACAGGCTAGGAGAGACTGGAATGATATATTCAAAATACTGAAACACAAAAACTTTCAGCCAAGAATATTCTATCTATCAAAAATATCCTTCAAATATGGTGGAGAAATAGTAACTTTCCCAGATAAACAAAAGCTAAGGGAGTTCATGGCCACGAGACCGCCACTACAAGAAATACTCAAGAAGGCCCTCAGGCCTGAAAACAAGAAGAGAAAGGGAATACAAAGCTTGGAGCAAGGAGAAAAATAGGTAGATAAACTCAGAAAAATAGTAGATCTTTACCGGAATAGGTTAGCAACCACTTAAATACTAAACTCAAAGATCAAAGGAAGGAACTCACCAAAAATAAATTTAACCTCATCACTGTAAACACACAGCCACAACACAAGATAGAATAAGGTATAACAAGAATGACTTAGAAGGTGAAGAGGAAAGTGATTGAATTGACTTAGTATAAAGAAATAGGAGGCCATCAGATAATGGACTATCTCAGACACAAGATTTTTTACCCAAACCTCAAGGTAACCACTAAACAAATAATCAAAACAAAACCACATATGATAAACAAAGAGAAAACTAGAAGAGTCATAAGCCAGAACAACCAAACTGAATTGGCAGTCCGAAACAAATGGGACAAGAAACAAAGGAAACACAAAAGAACCAGAAAATAAGTGACAAAACAGTAACATTAAGCCCTCATATATCAATAATTACCCTAAATGTAAATGGATTGAACTCTCCAACCAAAAGATACAGAATGGCAGGATGGATTAAAAACCAAGCCCCAACAATATGCTGCCTTCAGGAAACACATCTTAGCACTAAAGACAAGCACAGGCTCAGAGCGAAAGGATGGAAGACAATACTCCAAGCTAATGGCAAACAAAAGAAAGCAGGTGTTGCCATACTCATATCAGACAAAGTAGACTTCAAGATAAAACAGGTTAAGAAAGACAAAAAAGGGAAATATATAATGATAAAAGGGACACTCCACCAAGAAGACATATCACTTATAAATATATATGCACCCAACATACGAGTACCAATGTACATAAAGCAACTAGTAACAAACCTAAAAGGAGACATTAACAACAACACAATAATAGTAGGGGATCTTAACACCCCACTTACATCAATGGATAGATCATCCAGACAAAAAGTCAATAAAGAAATAGTAGACTTAAATGAAAAACTGGACGAGATGGACCTAGCAGACATATACAGAGCACTCCATCCAAAAACAGCTGACTACACATTCTTCTCAAGTGCGCATGGAACATTCTCTAGGATAGACCATATGTTGGGAAACAAAGCAAGCTTCAATAAATTTAAGAAGTTTGAAATCATAACAAGCATCTTTTCAGACCATAATGTTATAAAACTGGAAATGAACCATGAAAAAACAACTGGGAAAGTGACAAAAATGTGGAGATTAAACAACATGCTACTGAACAACCAATGGATCATTGATGAAATTAAAGGAGAAATCAAAAACTATCTGGAAACAAACGAAAATGATAATATACCATATCAAACCATATGGGATGCAGCAAAAGCGGTCCTGAGAGGGAAACTCATAGCAATACAAGCCCACCTTAACAAACAAGAAAAAGCCCAAATAGGCAATCTTAAATTACACCTAACAGAACTAGAAAAAGAAGAACAAACAAAGCCCAAAGTCAGCAGAAGGAGAGAAATAATAAAAATCAGAGCAGAAATAAATGAAATTGAGACCAAAAAAACAGTAGAAAAGATTAATGAAACAAAGAGTTGGTTCTTTGAGAAGATAAACAAAATAGACAAACCCTTAGCCAGGTTTACTAAGAAAAAAAGAGAAAAGGCTCAAGTAAATAAAATTGGAAATGAAAGAGGAGAAATTACAATGGATACCACGGAAATACAGAGGATTATAAGAGAATACTATGAGAAATTATATGCCAACAAATTGGACTATCTAGAAGAAATGGATAAATTCTTAGACTCATACAATCTCCCAAAACTGAACCAAGAAGAAAGGGGGAATCTGAATAGACCAATCACAAGTAAAGAGATTGAAATAGTAATCAAAAACCTCCCAAAAAATAAAAGTCCAGGACCAGATGGCTTCTCCGGTGAATTTTACCAAACATTCAAAGAAGATTTAATACCCATCCTTCTCAAACTATTCCAAAAAATAGAGGAAGATGGAACATTTCCTAAATCATTCTACGAGGCCAACATCACCCTGATACCAAAGCCAGACAAAGACAATACAAAGAAAGAAAATTACAGGCCAATATCACTGATGAACATTGATGCAAAAATCCTCAACAAAATATTGGCAAACCGAATACAACAATACATTAAAAAGATCATACACCATGATCAAGTGGGATTTATACCAGGGACACAGGGATGGTTCAACATCCGCAAATCAATCAACGTGATACATCACATCAACAAAACAAAGAATAAAAACCACACGATAATCTCAATAGACGCAGAGAAGGCATTTGACAAGATACAACATCCATTTATGATAAAAACTCTCAACAAAATGGGAATAGAAGGAAAGTACTTCAAAATAATAAAGGCTATTTATGACAAACTCACAGCCAACATCATACTCAACGGGGAAAGACTGAAAGCCATTGCTCTGAGAACAGGAACGAGGCAGGGCTGCCCACTCTCACCACTCCTCTTCAACATAGTACTGGAGGTTTTGGCCAGAGCAATTAGGCAAGAAAAAGGAATAAAAGGAATCCAAATAGGTAATGAAGAAGTGAAACTCTCACTATTTGCAGATGACATGATTGTATATATAGAAAACCCTAAAGAATTTGTTGGAAAACTATTAGAAACAATCACCAACTACAGCAAAATTGCAGGGTACAAAATCAATCTACAAAAATCAGTTGCATTTCTGTATGCTAATAATGAACTAACAGAAAGAGAGCTCAAAAAGATAATACCATTTACCATTGGATCAAAAAGAATAAAATACCTAGGAATAAATCTTACCAAGGAGGTGAAGGACCTATACAATGAGAACTACAAGACATTATTGAAAGAAATCCATGATGACATAAAGAAATGGAAAGATATCCCATGCACGTGGATTGGAAGAATAAACATAGTTAAAATGTCTATATTTCCTAAAGCAATCTACAGATTCAATGCAATCCCAATCAGAATCCCAATGACATTCTTCACAGAAATAGAAAAAAGAATGCTAAAATTTATATGGGGCAACAAAAGACCCCGAATAGCTAAAGAAATCCTAAGAAAAAAGAACAAAGCAGGAGGCATCACAATCCCTGACTTCAAAACATACTACAAAGCTATAGTAATCAAAACAGCATGGTACTGATACAAAAACAGACACACAGATCAATGGAACAGAATTGAAAGCCCAGAAATAAAACCACACATATACGGGCAGCTAATTTTCGACAAAGGTGCTAAGAACATACAATGGAGAAAGGAAAGTCTCTTCAATAAATGGTGTTGGAAAAACTGGACAGCCACTTGCAAAAGAATGAAAAAGTGGACCATCTGCTATTGCCATTCATAAAAATTAACTCAAAATGGATCAAAGACCTGAAAGTGATACCTGAAACTATAAAACTCACAGAAGAAAATATAGGCAACACACTATTTGACATTGGTCGTAAAGGAATCTTTTTGGATGACATGCCTACCCAGACTAGGGAAACTAAAGAAAAAGTAAACAAGTGGGACTTTATCAGATTAAAGAGCTTCTATAAGACAAATGAAACCAGAATCAAGATGAACAGACAACCCACCAGCTGGGAGAGAATATTTGCAAAACATACATCTGACAAGGGCTTGATCTCCATAATATATAAAGAACTCAAACAACTGAACAACAAAAAAACAAACAACCCGATCAAAAAATGGGCAGAGGAAATGAACAGACACTTCTCCAAAGAAGATATACAGATGGCCAATAGGCACATGAAAAGATGTTAAACATCACTAATCATCAGGGAAATGCAAATCAAAACAACACTAAGATACCACCTCATGCCCGTTAGAATGGCTATAATCACCAAGACAAAAAACGACAAATGTTGGAGAGGATATGGAGAAACAGGAACCCTCATACACAGCTGGTGGGAATGCAAACTGGTGCAGCCTCTATGGAAAATGGTATGGAGATTCCTCAAAGACTTAAAAATAGAGATGCCCTATGACTCAGCCATCCCATTACTGGGAATCTATCCAACGCACCTGAAATCAACAATCCAAAGAGGCTTATGCACCCCTATGTTCATTGCAGCATTATTCACCATAGCCAAGAAGTGGAAGCAACCTAAGTGTCCCTCGACTGACGATTGGATTAAGAAAATGTGGTATATATATACAATGGAATACTACTCAGCCATAAAAAAAGACAAAATCGTCCCATTTGCAACAACATAGATGGGCCTGGAGCATATTATGTTAAGTGAAATAAGCCAGACAAAGACAAACACTGTATGATCTCACTCATATGTGGAATATAAACCAACACATGGACAGAGAAAACTGTACTGTGGTTACCAGGGGTGGTGGGGGGTGGGGGGTGGGGGGTGAGGGGTGGGGGGTGGGCACAAGGGGTGAAGGGAGTCATATATATGGTGATGGACAAACAAAAATGCACAACCCAAAATTTCACAATGTTAAAAACCATTAAAACATCAATAGAAAAAAAAAATAGACTGACAGAATGGATTTATAAAACAGGATTCAACTATTTGTTATCTACAATAGACCCAATTTCAATCCAAGGACACACATTGGTTGAAAGAAAAAGGATGGAAAAAGATATTCCAAGCAAATAGTAACCAAAAGAGAGCAAAAATGGCTATACTAATATCAAACAAAATAAAATTTAAGTCAAAAACTATTATAAGAGACAAAGAAGGGATTATTATATAAAAAGGTCAATTCTTCAAGAAGATATAACAATTATAAACTTATATCCACCAAACATCAGAGCTCCAGAATATATAAAGCAGATAAAATTGGAAGGACAAATAGACAGCTCTACAATAATAGTAGGACACTTTCCTACCACACATTCAGTAATGTCTAGAACAAGCAGACAGAAGAAACAAAGAACTTGAACAACACTAGAGGCCAGTTGGACCTCCACACATATACAGAACACTTCACTCAACAATAGTAGAACACACATTTTTGTCCAGTGAACATTGAATGTTCTCCAGGATAGACTATATGTTAGGCCACAAAAAAAATCCTGGTAAATTTAAAGAGATTGAAACCATATTGAAAAAATATACAATTTTTTTTTGAAATAAGAATTTCTTTTATTGATGTCATAATAGTTCACAACATTGTGCGATTCTTGACTGACAAATAATAAAGCATCATTTGCACCCCTCATATAAATGCACCCCCTCACTCCTTGTGCCCACCACCCAACTCTCTTCCCCCTGGTAACCACCAAACTGTTCTCTCTGTCTGTGTGTTAGTTTATCTTCCACATATGAGTGAAGTCATACGGTGTTTGTCTTTCTCTGTCTAGCTTAAAAATATATATAATTTTTGATAACACTGGAAGGAAACTAGAAATCAATAGCAGAAGAAAAACTATAAAATTCATAAATTTGTGGAAATTAAACAATACATTCTTAAGTGACCAATGGTTCAAAGAAGAAATCACAAAGGAAATTTAAAAATATCTTGAGATAAATGAAAATGGAAGCATAACATACCAAATTTATGAGATGCAGCAAAAACAGTGCTAAGAGAAAAATCTATAGCTGTAAATCCTTACATTAAAAAAGAATAAAGATCTCAAATCAACAACCTAACTCTATACGTTAAGGAACTATTAAAAGAAAAAACTATAGCCAAAGCTAAGAGAAGGAAGAAAATAATAAAGATTTGATCAGAGATAAATAAAATAAAGGAAAAAAGCAATAGACAAAATCAACAAAACCAGGAGTTGGTTATTTAGAAAGATCAATAATTATCAATAAAATTGAGAAAGCTTTAACTAAACTGACTAATAAAAAAGAGAGAAGACTTTAACTAAAATCAGAAATGAAAGTGGGCACATTACTACTGATTGTACAGAAACAAAAAGGATCATAAGGGAATACTCTTAAAAAAACTGTATTGCAACAAATTTGATAACCTAGATGTGATGAGCAATTCCTAGAAACATGCAATCTACTAAGACTGAATCATGAAGAAATAGAAAACTGAATAGACCATAATTAGCAAGCAAATTGAATCAGTAATCAAAAACCTCTAACAAAGAAAAGCCCTGGATGAGATGGCTTCTAAATGATGAATTCCACCAAACATTTAAATATTTAATATCAATCTTTCTCAAACTCTTCCAAAAAATTGAAGAGGAGAGAACACTTCCTAACTCATTCTGCGAGGCCAGCATTACCTGATACCAAATCCAGACAAAGACACTAAAAGAAAAGAAAACTACAGACCAATATCCCTTATAAATATTGATGCAAAAAAATCCCCAACAAAATACTACTAAACTGAATTCAACAGCATATTAAAAGGAGCATATACCAGGACTAAGTGGTATTTGTTTCTGGAATTCAAGGAAGGTTCAATACATGAAAATCAATCAATGTAATATACCACATTGACAGACTGAAGGGGAAAAAAAACAAATAAGATTATACCAATTGCTGCAGAAAAACCATTTGACAAAATTCAACAGTTATTCAGGACAAAAACACTTAACAAACAAGAGTGGCAGGAAATTACCTCAATATAATAAATATCATCTATGAAAACCTGACAGGTAACATCATCCTCAACAATGAAAGACTGAAAACATTTCCTCTAGGGTTAGGAACAAGACAAGGATGTCTGCTTTCACCACTTCTATTCAATATATATTGGAAGTTCTAGCCAAAGGAACTAGGCAAGATAAAGAAGTAAAAATCATCCAAATTAGAGAGGAAGAAATAAAATTATCTCTGTTAACAGATGGCATGATCTTATATGCAAAAAATCCCTAAAGATTTTACACACACACATAAAAATCTATTAGAACTATTAACTGAATTCAGCAGAATTGCAAGATATAAAATCAATACACAAAAATCATTGCATTTCTATACACTAACAATGAACAGTATGAAAAAGAAATTTAAAAAAATTCCATTTACAATAGCATCAAAGAGAATAAAATACTTAAGATAAACTTAACCAAGAAAGTAAAAGACTTGTACACTGAAAACTACAAAATTTAATTTAATTTGCTGAAGGAAATTAAAGAAGACACAAATAAATAGAAAGACATCCATGTTCATGGATTGGAAGACTTAATATTCTGAAGGTATCAATACTACCCAAAGTGATCTACAGATTCAATGCCATCCCTATCAAATTCCCAGCATTGTTTTTTGTGGAAATAGAAAAATCCATCCTAAAATTCATATGAAATCTCAGGGATCCCAAATAGCCTAAACAATCTTGAAAAAGAAGAGCAAAGTTGGAGGACTCTCACTTCCTAATTTCAAGCTTACTACAAAGCTATAGTAATCAAACCAGTGTGGTACTGGCATAAGGGCAGACATGAAGATGAATGGAATAGAAAAGGGACACCAGAAAAAAACCCTTGCGTACATGGTCAAATTATTTTCAACAAGGGTGCCAAAACCATTCAACGGGGAAAGGACAGTCTTTTCAACAAATGGTGCTGGGAAAATGGACATCCACACACAAAATAATGAAATTGGATCTTTACTTTAAACTATATACAAAATGAACTCAAGATGGATCAAAGACCTAATTGCAATACTTGAAACTATAAAACTCTTAGAAGAAAACATACGAGAAAAGTTTCATGACATTGGATTTAACAATGATTTCTTTGATGTGACACCAAAAGCACTGGAAACAAAAGAAAAAGTGGATAAATTACACCACATCAAAATGAAAAACTTTTGAACATCAAAGGACATTGTCAACAGAGTGAAAAAGCAACCTTGGAATGGAAGAAAATATTTGCAAATCATATATCTGATAAGGGATTAATATCTGGAACATACAAAGAACTCATAACTCAACAACAACAAAACACATAACCCAATTTAAAAATGGGCAAAGGACTTGAATCGACATTTCTCCAAAGAAGATTTACACGTGGTCAATAAGCACAAGAAAAGATATTCAACGTCACTAATCATTAGGGAAATGCAAATCAAAACCACAATGAGATACCACTTCACACCCATTAGGATGGCCACTATAAAAAAGAAAAGAAAAAAAGACAGAAAATAACAGTGTTGACAAAGATGTGGAGAAATTGGAAGCCTTCTGTACTGCTGGTACAGAAGGAAAACAGCATTATGGGAAATAGTATGATGGTTCCTCAAAAAATTAAACATTAGAAGTACCAAATGATCTACAAATTCCACTACTGGGTATGTACCCAAATTAATTGAAAGCAGGAACTTGAACATATTTATGTACACCAATGTTCTTAGCAACATTATTCACAATAGCTAAAAGGTGGAAATAACCCGAATGTCCATCAATGGATGAATGAACAAACAAAATGTGGTACATACATACAATGGAACATTATTCAGTCTTAAAAATGAAGGAAATTCTGACACTGGCTACAACATTGATGAATCTTGAAAATGTTATACCAAGTGAAATAAGCCAGACATATCATGTAAGTGTATGATTTCACTCACATGAAGTACCTACAATAGTCAAATTCATAAAGACATAAAGTAGAATGCTGGTTTCCAGGGGCTGGGGGAGGGAGAATGAAGGGTTAGTGTTTAATGGGTACAAAGTTTCAGTTTGGAAAGATGAAAACGTTCTGGAGATGGATGGTGGTGATGATTGCACAACAATGTGAATGTACCTAATATGCCAGTGAACTGTACACTTAAAATTGGTTAAAATGTTAGATTTTGTGTGATGTGTATTTCACCATAATTAGGAAAAGAGAAAAACCCCACTCTGAGTGAAAAGTCTAGCGTTCACAAATTCAAACTCCCTTCCCAAGGACTGGGCAACTAAAGAAAAACCAGGTTAGTATCTCTTATATGTGATTCACAACCTACATGTCTCCATCCACTGTGTTTAACTCAACTTCTGCTTCCTCTCCAATGTGTCGTAGACTCTCTGAACTCATTGTGGTGGAGTAAGACGGCTGTAGGCAGAGCCGTCAGTCCATCCTACCTCTCCATCAAGCAAACCTCACAAGTGCTGAGGCTTTTGTCCTCTCACGTAGAGTGGGTTTCGTGAGAACATGTAGCTCAAATAAATACTCTGCTGTGTGGGTTTGTAGAAATAATACTTGTGGAGGTAGATTATAAGCAGGGCTTGCAAACTCAAGGTAGTTTTGATGGGTGAAGTTGACGGGTAGAGACCTGCAGTGTGTGTGCCCCACCTGAAGGGGGCAGCCTTGAAGAGGTGGGATTTAATCTGTTCTCACTTCATTTTTCAAAATAAACCAGAAAAACACATAATTATGTGAAATATTCATATTTTTAAATGTAAGAACTTAATTTAATTTTAAAGATGCTAAGCAAGCTAAACAAAACCTATCTGTGGGCTGAATATAGCCCTTGTGCCCCAGTTTGCAACCTCTGCCCTATATGAATTTCATTTATAGTATGCAGCCTTTCCATTTTCTAGAGTCTTAGGCATGTGGTGAATAATTTATTCATTCCTCTGTGAAAAGAATGAGTAGGAAATAGATTTCTGCACATTTGTTATCTTCCAAATAGAACACTTCTGACCTGAGAATATCAAACTAAATGCTATTTGGGAAAGAGTCATGATTTCTTCTAAGGAAAAGATCTTAGCAGAGAGTCAAAGGGATTTCTGCTCTTTCAAATCTTTTAATTCTCTTTTTGTCACTTATGGCATCGGCAGGCTGCTGCTTTCTTCACGTGGTGATGGGACCATGGTTGCTCATGAGACTTCCTAAAGCAATAATTGCCACCTCCTGCCCTTCCTCCTTTGACAAAACTCACTCTCTCACTCAGCACAGGCTACTGGGCAGGCATCTTTTGGTCTTAAGAACCAAGGACATTTGTCATTATCCTTTCCTTAGAGGGAAATACAATCCTTTCCAAAATAGCATTTAGCTTGATACTCTCAGTTCAGGGGTGTGATGTTGAAACTATCAGACATGCTCTGTCAACTTGCAACTCATTTTTCCCCTGTTGCAAGTGTTAAATGATTTTCTAGGGTCCTATAATTTCTACCTTTTAGTAAATAAGTTTGAGATGAAAGGATAAGGCAAATCACATCCAGCTGGAAGGTCTGAAAGTTCTAGAAAGTTCTGAATGTGCCATCTTCCTGTTACTTTTTCCCCACAATAAATATATTGAGTATATGTAGAGTTAAAATAATATATATTATTTACGTTTATCAAGTTACTCGTCTTCTTCCCTTTGCCTCTTGCTTCCCCTCTGTGTCCCTGTTGGGGATTCCCTCTTCTATCTCAGCACCTGGGATTTGGATCAGGTGATCTCATGTGCGTAAACCCCAGTGACACAAAAATAGATATTTGGTGTCTAAGTGCATTACTGTGAAATAGTAAAACTAATTCCTCAAGCCATTCCTCAAATCCGTGTAATGACCTCATCATATACAGTGTACCCATGTTTCCTGGTAATCGCATTTCTATACCCATCCTTGCACACACACTGTGTGATCTACAGAGAGAGAAGGAGGTGATATCTCCTTGACCATAACTACATGCAAAACACACTTGAATCCTCCACATAACACCGTGGAATCCTGATTGTCAGCCTCATTTTGCAGATGAGGAGCTCAGAGAGCTGAAGCAATGGTCACACCTGCTTCTTCCACTGGACATGATCCCGGCTGGCCCCTTGATGCCACGATTACAATGGAGCTCCACTGAGCCCAAAAGAATAAAACCCTAAATTAAGGCACATAGGCTTCCGTGTGGTTTTAGTTTTCCGGATTTTGTTTGTTTGGTTTGTTTGTTTGTTTTTCCTTTTGGCATTTACTGGTGGAGTTGCTCAGACTTCCCGCATGGGGAGAGAAACAGCCTTGGACTCCAGTCTCCGTTCAAAGTGTTATTGCACATAACATGCTCTCTAGAATTCAAGTTTCCTGAAAATTCACCTGCTAGGAACTTTCCAGCAAAAAAGGAGATCATTATTTTGGAACCAGATCTATGAAGAATGCTCCTTCTTTGGAATGAATTCAACAAAAAGTCAGCCCTCAGCTTCATTTTACAGCAGGAAGCAGCCTGTTTGGTGTTGGTTTTTCCAAAGGCCTCCGGCCCCTCCTTTGTCTGCAGAGGGTCATAAAGGCAGATGCAAGCAGGAGCCAGGGAGCAGACAAAACTGACCTTTAAAGTTTTGTCTCAGGCCAGTGTGTATGGCTCCCAAAAGCACACTGACTAACACAAATAACTTTCGACCTCTGCCCTGCTCACTTGTGTCTTGCCATTGTGGGCGAGACATTCATCTTCTGGCGTGACACGTCTCTTTAAGACAGAGAGACTGTGTATTGAGTTATTATGATTATTGTGACCTTCCTTTGTGACCTGTCATCTTCTTCCACACAATGAACATACTGAGTATGCGCAGATTGAAAATAATATGTATTACTATTCGCTTTTATGAAGTCCAAGATGTTACCTTCCCACCTTAGTCCCTGTGATTTTACCAAGTTGTATTTTACCTTTTTATTTTGTTTTGTTTCTTGGAACTCAGATATGGGACTGGAGGTGGGGTGAGGCAGACAGATATTTAATTTCTGGGACAGTCAGTATTTATTACATAAAACCGCATGCTCAGCGCTGTCACAGGCACTGGAGGAAGGTGGAGAGAACATGTGTGACAGCAGTTTGCAGGCAAGGATTTTGCTTTTGAGGGAGAAAAGCCTTGCTCATGACCAGATTCTTGTATTGTCCACTATATTAGCTGCTTTGCTGTAGTAACAAAACGCCCCTAACCCTTAGTGGCTTGCAGCAACGAGCAAGTATTTCTTGCTACAGGCTGTGGCTCTGCTCCATGTGCCCTCTCATTCCAGAACCCAGGCTGAAAGGGCACCTCCCACTCAGGACATGCTGTTCTCTTGATGAAGGGCGGAAGCAAGAGAAGGAGGAGTCTCCTTCTGGAGATCCTGGAGGAATCTCCAGAGTCTCCTCAAAACCTCTGCTTGAACACAGCATCCACCATGTCTTTGCTTCACATCTCGTTGGTCAAGCATGCCACGTGGCCCAGCCCAAAGTCATGGGGCCGTGATGCATACACCACAGATGGGACCCTGCACATCACAAGTAATGGGGCCATATGGGGAAGGAGGCAGTAAAAAAGTATGAATAATATGATCTATTACATCCAGAAAATTCTCGTAACTTCTGTGAAGTGCAGCGAATGGTGCTGATGATAAGCATTCTACAGGTAGAGCTTCATAACGGCAAGTGAGAGCAGGGAGAAACCAGAATGGCAGGTAAAACCAGAAGATAGGGAAAACAGAGAGAGAGAGCAATGCAACTTGGATTTTCTTTAGCTAAGCACGGAATCATGAGTGGAAGGATCAGGAAGAAGCCCATGTGGTCATTTGCCATTTTTTGACTGCCAAGCATCTATTCCCCCTTCCTAATGGCACCTTAAATTGCTTTTGGGAAATACTTCTTCCCCATATGTGGGACTATATGAAACAATCCCTGCCTTTCCCTGAGAGAAGCCTAGGGCATGGGCCTCTGGAGTCTTCTGCACCCACTCACTTCCTCTCTCCACTGAAGGGTAAGCTGGTCACCTACTTTTAACCAGTTGGACTCTTTCTTAGGACTTTCAATGTTGAGTGTGTTGCTTCCAGGATGCAAGGAGAAGCAATGGCTGAAGCTTACTCCCCACCCTGTAGCCGTGCTGTCACACACAGGAAGCTCCCTCTCTCCATTCCTGTTCTGTTTCCTGTCCTGGTCCAGACCACTTCCATAGAGTTGATGAGGATTCCTTTCCCACTGAAGTCAACCAGAGTGATTTCTGCAGCATGTGGGGATGCTGACTGATACAGAGCCACAGAGGTGATTGGAAATCAAAGTCGTATTCTTTTGTATTTGCTTATGCAACCGTAGTGCTTGGCACTGAGAATCAGAAAACATTTATTGCAGCAAAACGATAAACGAGTGAAGGGGTTGAGTGGCTTGTCACAGGTCACTTGGTGGCAAAACTAAGCCTGGGGTGTGAATGTCTCCCACTTTTCCAGAGCTCCCTTCCCATCACCATCAGTGGGCCTAAGCTCAGCTCCAAGAATAATGGAGGCAGTGTGGCAGAAGGGGCATTCTGGAAAAGTGTGGGATGGTTCTAGATGGAGTGGAGACCATGCTAACTAGGGTGGGAAAAGGGTATTAGTGGAGAATGAGAAATAACCTGGGCCAGAGAAACTCAGGCAAAATTTTGACTGATGCTTACAAAGGAATTATAATAACATGGAGAATAGTTATGTTAAAATGCTAAATGAAAAAGAAAAAGACACATTTACTCTCACACGTTTTATCCTAATAGAATGAAAAACTTATGTACACAAGAGTTTAGAGTGACTCTGGATACAAGTACGAGTGCATGTCTTTTTCTTTGTTCTACTTTTTTCTGGTATCTTATTCGCGTACAATGAGCATGAATCACTCTTACAAAGGAGGATAAAATCTTTGAAAATTAAAGTTGCTCAAGACTAAACAACAGAAAGGCAGGGAAGAAATGAATTTAAAAACAAAATGCTTTGTGCAGTCAGCTTCCAGAAGATTTACGTGTCTGCCATTTCTCTCAGAGATGAATGCTCCAGGCCTGCTTAGGACCAGCCTCCTCCACCTGGTGCAAAGTTCGGCTAATCTCTGCTAGAGTTGGGAGAGGTTAAGAAATTCACCTGGATAAAAAGATACCACCTGGACCTTCAGCTCTCTTTATACAATGCCTTCTCTTTTTTATGTACCTCAGTAGTAGCTTGTAGCATCTTTATAATAGCCGGTGAAGGATACAGCTCTTCCTAAATTTAAAAATGGAAGGACACAAAGGCTTCTGAAGCCTGTGCTGTGGTCTCTCTTTGATTGGAAAGAATCCGAGGGAACAATGCATGTGTTGGCAGAGAGAGGTATTATTGCAACAGCTGCTGGAAAGCTGAGCTGAAACAATCTTCCTTTGCTCCTTGTCACTTGCAGGAAAACCTCCAAGAGCCGCTATAGAAAAGGAGGCAGGGCCATTTAGGATGACAGCCAAATACCTGCAGATCTTCAAGATCATACTGCATTCCGTGTTGTGGATAGAAGTTTGGCCACTTTGTCTTCATTTTTTTATGTAACTAATGAATTATATTTTCAGAGTTCTTTGAATTTCTACTGACTTGCAAATGAGTATCTTGCCTGAGATTAACATTGCATATTTCTAAGAGCTATGGACTTTATTCTTCAAGGACTTTTGTATTCTTCAGAAATTGATGGATTATACCAAGGAAAGCAACCTAGGGATGTAAAAGTAGGAGAACGCTAGTATACAGAAAGTGACCATGTTTATCATATTCCCTTTGAAGCAAGATACCTTCTAGACCAATCTCTACTCCTACACAAGGGGATATCTAACAGACACTGTGTATACCCCTCTTCCACCCCAGACTCAGGGCAGGCACCACTACGCATAACAACTCTCTTTGTTACTAAGCCAGGACTGGCCTCATAATGAAATGGCTCTAGACAGTTACTACCAAGAGATCAGAGTTACCCAAGAGAAACCTCTTCGATATGCCTGTCATATCCAAAGTTTGTTAAAATTACCAGCAAAGGGGGAGGTTCCAAGTGGCAGAAGCTGCTAGTCACTTGTCAACATCCATGTGTTCCTTCCTTAGTCAAAACCGCAGACGTGGCTCCAGTCTCCCTTGCAGTTCTCCGGCTGCTTAGCTAAAGTCTATCCAAAAGGATGCGACTGTTCTCCTGGAGGAAAAGGAGGGGAGCCCTTTCCTCCTCCTCACTGGCTGAGAGGCAAAGAGGATTAAAACCACCACTGTGCACCCAGAGATGGAGCCAGGCTTTGAGGATGGAAATTGCCTACCTGGACGGCTCATCTTCCTCTAGATCATTGAGAGAGAGAAAGAAGCTTCCACGTTGTACCAACCACTACATTTGCAATGCCCTTGTTGCAGTAACCTAGCCTGCACCTCTACCAATGCATTCGGCCAGCAGGAGAGCCCCTCCCTGCTTTTCCTGGGCCCTGTGCTCTGTTCCAACTCTTCTGACAGCCCTCCATGATCTCAAGACTTGAGAAAATAAAACATAGTCATTTCCTTTGAAAATACCTGGGACTGCTGCTTTGGAATGAAAAGCTAAAAAGAAATGAGTGTAAGCAGGTAATAATTCAAGGCAAGAGGAAACTGCTGACTCCGTTCCAGCCTTTGAGCCCCGTGTGGTCCAGGAGTTTGAAGGAAGGCACAGCCATCACTGACACAAGAGTGAGGAACCCGAGACACCCAGGACCTGTACAAAGTTTGTACTTTGCACAAGATTTTCCAGATAATTTATTTTTCTGATTAAATAGTGTCTAACCAGAAGTTATTTTTTAATGCAAACCTGTGTTATATGACTGTTTTCATTCCTGCCCTGGGAATTTTGTTTACTGACCCTCATGGCAACTTTCTTTGACATTGGAGAATGTCACTGTCTCTAAGTCCTCTTTCTGATGGACAATAAAAGATGGAGATAGAGCTGAATGCATTGCTCATTAAAAAACGAATATCTTTTTTTAAAAAATCCATTTATATCCCACATCAGTTTGCCTAATATGACTTTTTCTAAGGGAAGGAAGCACAGTATGCATAGACTGGGGTAAAGACATTCTGCCTTCACGGAAAAGGGAGGAGGGAAATGGGCCCTTTTTCTAAATGTGAAAAGTCTTCTCATTGTCATCAACAATTTCTTGGGGACAGAGGAAACAATCTATATAAATTTGTCCTGTTTGTTAACACCTGCTCTTTGAACAACAAAGAATTGCCCACTGTTTTTTAAGCCCAGGTGGGAGAGAAACAAGGGGGAGTGGATACGAGACAGTCACGTTGCCTCTCATAATGGCATGTGCTTCCCTCCCTGGCTGTGGCGACTCCATGGGTCCAGTGGCCCCCGTTGTGTATTGCTCCTTCATGCAGATGACCCAACAGTGACTTGGCAGAAACTATCACTGTCCATCTGACGGGGCGCAATTCTTGTTGAATGAGGACAAGAGAAATAGTCAGTTGGACCTCCCAAATGCCATTTTTGCTAAATATGTAAGAAGCTGGAAAGTCTTACCCAGGGTTGACATCTGAGCAGAGAACTCAAAAGTCAATAACGTGACCTAAACCTGACCTTTGCAAACAGTTTCCAAAGCCCGGCTGAGAAGAAAGGGCAGGTGTGGTGTTTGATTGCATTTCTCTTTGCCACAAAAGATCCTACTTGTTTCAACTTACTCTGTTTGAAGTGCACTTTTCCTGTTGTTTTAATTTGTGTGTGAGCGCAAACCTCCCAAGAACACGGATCCGTGGGCTTCGCTCTGCCGCGCTCCTCTCCCAGGGCAGGATGCTGCAGCCTGGGTGCTCTCCTTCCCTCCGCTCTTCCCCGCCTCCTGCCGCTGCTTCCTGGGATCACCTCCAGATCAAGTACCTGCACTCCCATCCTTACCACAGCTCCACTTCTGGGGCAGCCCGAACTGAGATCTCCCACATGCACATGCGCACACATGTATACATTTTGAACAAACTTAGGGCACAAGAGCAGGTTTGTGAAAATACAGTTTTCTACACTTTTAATGAGGACTTGAATATTTCAGCCCCATTCCATTTGCTGTTTAGGGGAAGTTGAGGTGGACTCAGCATCCCCACCCCTGATTCCCCAAGGTGTGTGTAGTTTGGGAGCCTCTAGCCCTGTGTCAGCAGCAGAGTCCGGGGGTGCTGGTCAGGGCCGTCGTTTATGCCATGTGCTGGAGCTTCCTTCCTCCACTGGGTCTGTAGGCGTTCATCCTTGGGAGTCGTCATCTTGTCCTCAGGTCTGTTGGCTCGGGGTGCCATCTCTGTGCTGCTCTTGGGCTTATGGGGTACATTCTCCTGCTCGCTCCCACACCACTGTTGTGTAGTTTATAGCGATGGGTATCTGGGGTTCTGCGAAGGTGAGTGTGTTGGGATTTAAAGTTTATGGCTGTTGAGCACATGCTCCTGAAAGTTAGTCTCAGAAGTCACGTTCTATGTTTATCCCAGTGCAGATAATTTATCCCTCTTGAAAACTGAAACCAAGACGATTTCCTGGTGTCTATTAAACGATATTGAACCTGGTGCGCTTCCCATCCCTCTGTTGAACAGTTCAGGGAGCAGGCAAAACAAGCAGCTTGCTCCAGGAATTTTCTGATTCTGGAAGATAAGACCTTGAACCAACTAAACAGTTTAATTAAGACGAACACTAACTCATCAAGGCTTACTTTAAGACTCTCACTTTGCCATGTCCACCAATTCACAGCTGTTATGTCATAAATTGCCCAGGCCATAAAACCCTATAGATACCCTGCCATGACCTCCCATTCTCAGAGAGTGCCACGACTCTGAAGGCCATATTCTCCCTGACTGCCAAGATCAAATAAACTTAGCTTTGCTCGGTCAACAGGTTTCTCGAGTGCTCTTCTGGGGAGTCGACAGTAGGCCATCCCTCTGCTCACGCGGTAGTAGATCAGTAGGCAACCCTATCTACTGTGACCAGTTGTCTCAGTACAGAGGGTAGTGATTAACAAGAGAGAAGGAAGAAGGAAAAGGCTGTAGATGGAAGGACCTCACTTTAATGGACAAAAAAAGAGGGTATTAGCAAGAGCACCAAAGGTAACACCCAGCTTCAGATTCCCTCAAGCCTACCTGTCTCTTCACACTCTCGTAACACATGGCATCAAGCTCATTAGAGAGATGTTTGGTGACTGGAGGAGATAATGGTGTCTTTGTGTGTGTCCGGGACTGTCAGTCCAAACGAGAGTCACCATATAGCTAGCACGTCTGAAGGCCTGAATTCAGTTTGTACCAAGGTTGCTTTGCTGGTTCTAGGTGACAGGCTCTCTGCAGAAAACCATGACAAAAGAAGTGGGAGACCATCATGCAGCAGCTACCTGCTCTAGCTTCCTTTGGAAGTGGATTATTTCCCCTAAAATCCAACAAAGTATCAATGCGTACACACTCCATGAGGTATTTTGTGCAGGTAACACCAGGATGCCAAGCATTTGTCATGGCCATATAGTCAATAGGATGCGTACACTTTATATTTAAAAGTCACATCTTTTTTTTATTTTTTATTTTATTTATTTATTTATTTATTTATTTTGTGAGGAGATCAGCCCTGAGCTAACATCTGACAATCCTCCTCTTTTTTTGCCGAGGAAGACCCGCCCTGAGCTAACATCCGTGACCATCTTCCTCCACTTTATATGGGACGCCACCACAGCATGGCTTGCCAAGCAGTGCATTGGTGCACGCCCGGGATCCACACCGGCGAACCCCGGGCCACCGCAGCGGAATGCGCGCACATAACCACTTGCACCACCAGGCTGGCCCCAAAAGTCACATCTTTTTATCCCAACAAAGCAGCAGTTAGGCTGTCATTCTACATTCTCTAATCTTTCCCCTTGATTCTTAAAGGTTGGTGGGCAGAAAAATCACTTAGCATTTCCAGACTCCATTCTCGGAGATCTGATTAGTGCATCTGGAATGGGGCCCAGGAATCTGTATGTTTAACAGTCCTCAGGTCAGGGAGCACATGGGAGGAACACAGTTGAGGCTAAAGTAATGTTTCCAATCAGACATACCTTACGTCCCAGCTCTGATCCTGGCTGGCTGTGTGATCCTGAGTAAATAACTTAATGTCTCTGTTTCTTCATCAGCAAAGTAGAGATCATAATGCGTAAAATTCTCATGGTTGAGGATATAATGAGCTAGTGGCAGTGAAGCGTTTACAGCCTTTGTGAATTTGTCAAGCGTATGTTCGTCATCCAGGAGCTCTGGGACAGGCTCTGAGCAGGGCTGTGGCTACAAGGGGTAAATAAGGCACTCGAAGTCCTCGTGGGCTTGTGGTTGAGACAGCAAGTACTCGTGGCTTTGGGAGGAGAACTAAAATTGGGCTGGCCTTGACAGCCCTGGCCTTTCGGGGCAGCCCCACT
This sequence comes from Diceros bicornis minor, assembly GCF_020826845.1. NCBI lineage: Eukaryota > Metazoa > Chordata > Mammalia > Perissodactyla > Rhinocerotidae > Diceros > Diceros bicornis. Next base: position 48,739,188 of record NC_080758.1, read on the forward strand.
TCTCAGACAAGGCCTGGGCATCTAGAAATTACCGATGAACAACTAACACCGTGAACTGGGTTGGGATCTTTCACATAACTAGCACCATCCAGGTGCAGTCTTAGTCCGGATCCTAAGTAATTTACCAAGGATGTGCTCCCAGGGGAACCGGCAAGGGGTGTGGGAAGCAGGACAGGGAAGGGAGGACGTCAAGCGAGGGGGCACTCTCAGGTGAAATCCTGGCCTCCACCTGATGCCCCGGGAGCTCTGAACTATAAATTACACTTCAGAGTTCTTTGGCCAGGGGGGTGGGAGGTCATCTCTCTCTGTATTTTCAAGGATGTTCCAGTGCTGGTGAAAGGGACCGGAGGGGCTCTGGTCAGGCACCAAGACCAACCATCCACTACAGACGTCAGCCCAGGAGGTCTGTGTCCACACCCAAGGCTTCCGCTCCATCTCGAGCCTTGGATTCTGACTGTCTGAGTGGACGCCCCAGCTTAGCCTTTGAAACGGGGACTATGATGGGGACCCAATACCTCATAGACTCATGTAAACATAAAACTACTTGCAGTGTGAAAACTGTCATGAATCACTGTATTGCCGTCCCTGTTTTTGAGTTACGCAGCCAGACTCGGCCTGCACAGCTGTTATGAAGCAGCTGTCGCCATACCCCGAAGGACTGCCACGTGCCATGTGGTCTTCTGGGTACTTTACATTAATTAACATATTTAATCCTCAAACAACCTGTGATTTAACATCATCATTCTCTCTGCTGAGGGGATATTATTAACAATAATAAGTAACTTGCTCAAGATCACAAAACTAGTGAGCATAGAGTGAGGATCTGAGCCCAAGTCTGTCTCACAAACTGGGTGAGGTTGACCACGCCGCCTCCCCATGTCTGGTTATTTATGTGACTCTGGGAGCCTCAAGGGAAGCAGGCCTTTCCTAGTCACCCCTTATCCCAGATCCGCAGGATCTGGCAGAGAAATTAGACATTCATACACGTTTGAAGGAGGAAAAAAATAATTTTCAAGCCACCTTGAAACACTTTGGTCTATAGCTTAACTTGGACCAGAAGGAACCCAACATCAACAACAAAAATTGTGAAAAACCAGCCTTGTTAAGTCATCAATAAAAATGTACTGAGTGCCTGTGACATGCCTGGCATCACACTAGGTACTGAGGAACAATGGTGAAATCAGAGACTCGCTCCCCAGCCCAGAATTGGCTTAACGAGCTGAGCAGGGCTGCCCACTCCAAGGCTGCCGTCCTCTCCCGGTGGGATCTGACAGCGGGCATTCCAGCCCGGGCCTGGCATGGCAGGTGTGCTGGGCGTTCTGACACTGCACGAGGAGGGGCCCCAGTCCATCCTCCACCTTCAGCATTTAACAATGGAATTTTATTTCTCTTTTCTGCCCCTTTCCCTCTCCTCTTCTTCCTCTGCAGTTATAACAGATAAGTATCTCAGAGAGTTATGATGAGAAGAAACTGAGCTGGGGGGATAGTGTTTCAGAACTAATTCTGAGTCACCGGATCAGGTTTCTGACAGTTGAACACACAGTGAAACTATTCTCCTGCCACCCGGAATGAGGATCACTTCCCGCAACTCCTCTGCGACTTTACAATTCTGTTAACTGTTCTAGGGGAGGGGATTTTATTTGAACTGTTTTCCTTTTTCTCCATTTGTCTTTTTCAATTTGTCCACAAAAACATGGGTTGCTTTGTAGTTAAAGAAGAAATAATGTAAAAACGTTCTCTTCTGTCTTCCTTTTGACTTTAGTGAGTAAATGCGGTGATTAATAATTTTTCATTCTGTGAAGAGGATGAAAAGGACTCTCCCCTTTGCTTTCCCACATTCTATCCCTTATTGATGGCAGCAGCACCTCCACGGGGAGGGGTTTGGGTCACAGAGAATCTATACACCTGGTGCTCCGCTTCCCCATCCGCGCCATCTCCAAACTAGGCCATTTCTAAGAGTGAAAAGGCCACTGTTGGAATTACCCTGGGAGAGCTAGAAGCTGGATTGTCTTGGATAAACCTCACTGTGATGTCACCACAGTCCCTCCCAGCTGAAACATCCTAAACTGTGGAAATTCGAGCCCCTCTTATGTTTCCCACAGGCCCTGAGTAAGCTCCATGAGCCATCATAAGCCACCAACCTTCAGCTGCAAAAGAGAAATGAACTCTGCAGGGGACATATCCAATTCTGATTTAAATTTAATCTGTGTGGTCAATTATTTGTATAATAATGGAGGAAAATAAAGACTATTTCACCAAAGTCAACTCTGTAATTTTAGAGCCTTTAAGACATTTGAAAATGCCTTGTGCAATTATGTGGCGCTTAATACTCAGATAATGGAACAATGAAAGATGTATGTTTGCATTTTGTAAAATTAAACTGTATGCAGTTATTTATCTTTTACCTTAATTGTTTGAGCTTGTTTCTAATGTAAACTGTTGTAATTTTAAATAAATACAATAGAAAAAACTTTCATAGGTATCAAGAATCCAGAGTAAATTTACTTTGCAAATAGGCTTTGTAGGTATGTTTTATGCTGAGGATCTTAAACTGACACTTTCATTCAAAAATATTTTGAATTACTCTGTGGTCTGTTTGCCTTTCTGAGGTCAGATGGATTTTGAGGAGACGAGATTTGACAATGGAGTTGGGGTGACTTCATCTTACTCCAAGTCCTGAAATATGGGAAATGTATAGAATCAATATGCTGGAAGGTTGGAAGTACATTTTGACTGACTTTTGTTAAGTATATTGAACTTCATGCTTTCATTTTTATGTCCTTCCTTCATCCCTAGCTTCATTTCACACGCCCGATTTGTTCTCCCTTCTTGTCATATTTCTCACCTGCTTACCATTTGTTGGCTTGATCTATTATAAGAAGTTTAGATATTTGGAGGGATGGGTAAGTCATACTATATGAATACATTTGATAATACCTAAATCATCAAGACAAGCCACACCTGCTGTTGCCTCAATTCCAGTGTCGTGAGTCTTTCTGATGTGATGCTCATACCATGACTACAAACGCCTGCCCAGTGAATAAACAACAGAGGGGAAAGCAATGATTCCCCATGGATTTCAGGGCACTGCAGGTGTCAACTGGCCCGATCGGTATTTTACCACTTCAGTGTCACTGAGTGACTGCAGCACAGGACTCAGGAGTGTGAACTTCGAAAGTGGATGCCAATTTCAGCTCTGCCATTTCCCAGCTGTGTGACCTCAGGCATGTCACTCGGATTATCTGTGCCTCAGTTTCTTTATCTAAAAAACAAGTATCATAATCATACCTAAGTCATGGGGGAAGGGGTTGCTTGTTTTTTAATGAGAATTGAATGTATTGATATATTTTAAAATACTTTTAACAGTACCTGGCACATAATAAGCCCTATATGTGTTATGTCTTGGGTAAAATTTTATTTGGAATCATTTCAGATTTATAGAAAAGTTGCAAAAATCTTCAGAGAATTATAAATTGTTCTCCACTTGTTAATATTTTGACACATTTGTTTAGATATTTTGCTAGTTTTCCATTGCTTTGTAACCACCTACTACAAATTAAGTAACTTAAACTAATACACATTCATTACCTCACAGTTCCCAGGGTCAAGAGTCCAGGTGCATGTCTACCAGGTCCTCTGCTCAGGGTCTCACCAGGCTGATGTCAAGCTCTTGGCCAGAGCTGCAGGCTCACTCAGGCTCAGGGTCCTCTTCCAAGCTCGCATTGTTGGCAGAATGCAATTCCTTGTGGTTGTAGGACTGACGTCCCTGTTCTCTTGTTAGATGTCATCTGGGGAATCCTGCTTAGCTCCTAGAGGCCTCCTGTCACTTCCTACCATGTGACCCTTCCCACAGCATGTCAGTCTGCTCTCCAGTAGGAGAGCATCTCTCTGATGCTTCACCTTTAATTAAAGGGTTTACCTGATTAGGTCAGGCCCACCCAGGATAATCTCCCTTTCAATTAACTCAAAGTCAGCTGAAGAGTAATCTAATCATGGGAGTGATATCCTGTCATATTCACAGGTTCTGCCCACACTTAAAGGGAGGTGATCATACAGGCATGTACACCAAGGTGTGGAAATCTTGGGGACTACCTTAGAATTCTGCCATATGTATATTTTTTCCCTGAACAATTTAAGAGCAACACACAAACATAATACTCCATCACCTTAAATACTCCAGAATGCATTTTCTGTGATAAAGGACATTCTCTTACAGAACTATAATACAATTATTAAAATCAGAAAATTAAAACTGATACAATTATGTGTTTTAGAGGCCTTATTCATATATTGCAAATGATCCCAAAATTGTTTTTTATATTAAAAAAAATTAAAAATCTGGTTCAAGATATAATCCACATGTTGCATTTCATTGTCATGGCTCTTTAGTCTCCTGTAATCTGGAACAGGTCTTCAGTCTGTATTTGTCTTTTATGACCTTGACACTTTTGAAGAGGGCAGCCCAGCTATTTTATAGAACATCTTTCATTTGGGAGTTGTCTGATATTTCCTCATAATTAGATTTAATTGATGCATTTTTGCCAGGAAAAAATGCAGAAGTGAGGTTTTGTCCTTCTCAGTGCCTCATATCAAGGGGCACATATGTTGGTTGGTCTAGTTATGGGTGATGCTAACTTTGATCACATAGTTAAGGTGATGTCTGCCAGGTTACTTACCATAAAGTTAGTTTCCACAGAGCTCTACTAATTATTACTAAAGATGCGCACTGTCCAGGATTAAAGAGTTAATAGACACAAAGAAAAATAATAAACTTTTGCACATCTCTGTACAGGCCACAAAGCACTTTGAGGTATAGTTCTTTAGAGTTAGTCAGTGAGCAAGTCTGAGGTTGGATATCTGTCTGCCAGGCTCCCAAACCCTTGTCTTTCAAGTGTTCTGTCCCTTGGTTATGCAGCTCTCCCCTCCATCAACATTGTCTCTCTAGTGATGATTCTCAACACCACACCATTACACCTCACTTTGTTTCATCGAAAAAGCCTACTAACGGCCTCCTCGAAAGCCTGCGGTCGTGGTACTAACCTCCTCACTCTATACTTGAAACAGGTCCAAGCTGTTCTTTTGTCCTCATCACACCACTAAGAATGAGAGAGGCCTTGTCAAGGTCACCAACAACCTCCATGACACTAAATCCAATGGACATTTTTCTGTCTTCACTGTTTTTGAGCTCTCAACAGCAGCCAACGCAGTCAGCCACAATCGCCTTGAAACGTCCTGACTCCTGCCTTCTCTGGCAGCGCATTTTGTGGGTTTCCTCTTGTCTCGCTGGCTGTTCTTTTGGAGTCTCTTAGATGTCTTAGATGTTCTCTGAGGGGACCACTGGGCTCACTTGGCTCTGCTGCATATGGCCACTCATACTCCAGCAGGTGAGCCTAGGTGTGTGACCATGGCAGTAGCTGGGTCCCAAAAGAATGAATCGCAGCATGCAATATCATAAGGTCTAGGCTCAGCTCTGACCCTCCAGCATTTCTGCCACATTCTGTAGGCCAAAGTCACTCACAGGGCCGGCCCTGATTCAAGGCGAAGGGCGAAGGATTCCACGTGTCGATGGGAAGAGCTGCAGAGTCACATTCCAGAGGATGTAAATACAGGGAGTTGTGGAGAATTGGAGCCATTTTTACAATTAATCTACCTACACCAATCCACTAAAAACAGCCCTGAGCGAGAATGGTGTCAGCTGCCTTAATACTCTTCCCTTTGCGTCTGTATTTTTGGTCAGATACAGCTCCCTGGTTCCTACAGCTTTTCACAAGCTCATAACACACACTCAGATCTTCTCAAGTCTTTTTTTTGGCCTATCATTTGTTCTTTCTTCCCCCTGAGTTTTATTGAGATATAATTGACATATAACATTATATTAGCTTCACGTATACAATATAACGATTGTAAACATTGTGAAATAATCACTACAATAAATCCAGTTAACATCTATCACCACATAGTTACAATTTGTTTTTCTTATGATGAGAACTTTTAAGATCTACTCTCTTAGCAACTTTCAAATATACAATACAGTATTGTGAACTACAGTCACCATGCTGTACATGACATCTCCAGGACTTATTTATCTCATAACTGGAGGTTTGTACCTTTTGATCACCTTCACCCATTTCCCCCACCCCCCACTCTCACCTCTGGCAACCACCAATCTGATCTCTGTTTCTCTGAGTCCAGTGTTTTTAGATTCCACCTATAAGTGAGATCCTACAGTATTCTCTTTTTCTGTCTGACTGATTTCACTCTCACATCCTTCTGATAAAGACCTGGGCTTCCCCTGCACCCCTCCATGTCAATTTCCTCCTGACCCCGACCTCTGCTGATTTCTGTTTTTGCCAGCCCTGCATCACGCCAGGTTCTAAGGTTATCAAACAATGTGAGGAGCAAATGCACACAGAGGGGCATCTCGGAGGTAACCAGCAGAGCAGGGTGATTGGTCACAGAACTCAGCTTCACCCAAATTTGAATTTTCTTTCTAATTTCACCCCATTTCCCTCAGCTCAAGTCAATCACTTTCTCGGTCACATTCATTAATCCTTAGGGGAAAAAAAATGGAGTGTTTTCCCTTTGGTTGAGGAACTCTCTGCCTCTCTATGATTTTAATTTCATTCTCCTCCATTTCCAAGCAATTTGTTGCCTAAGACAGATCCACATTTGCAAAACATGTGAAATTAGAAATGAAGACTATTTTCTTCAAATTTATACTGAAAGGGGGTATAACCAAACTGTGCACATATTTGGAGAAGGGCTCCTCTCCATGCCCTTCCTATGAATCACAGCATCCATGAGGCTGTGAGACCCACCTGAGCATCTTCCTTCTTGGAGTAGCATTGGAATCACCCAGGAGCTTAGAAATAAGCATGCCTTGTCACGACGCCAAGGGATTCTGAGGGGCAGAATCACACGGATCTGGGTAGAATATAAGAATCTGTACTTTTCAAAAATTCTGCAGCCCCTGGAATTTTGATGGTCAACAGGATTTGAACCAATGCTGCTTGAATTCTCCATCAACCAGGGCCAACCTAAATAGCGTGCAGGTGGAACAGCTCCTTGTTTGTTTTAAATCAGCCAAAGAATCCAGATGGGGCCGTGAGAAGCCCAGAGCATCAGGCATGATGACTAAGATTCCGCATCATGTGTTCTCAGTATAATCTTTTAGTCTAACTCATCTGGACCAGTGTAGAGCATCAACTCTGACCCCACTGGTGATCCTCTGCCCTACTGGAATTGAAAATTAAGAGGTGGGCTCCTCTGTAGGTTCTGAGATTCAGGATGATAAGGTATCTTATCATTTCACAGGAGACAGAAGTAGGTAGTCTACCTTGGAGGCAGTTGGGAGTGACAGTCACAAAGAAATGACGGAGTCTCGGTCCCATGCATCACCAGAAGCATTCTATAAGCATCGATGAAGGAGGGGAGGAGAAACAAGTGGGATGTGGGATGTAAGGCCAATTACTCTATTAACTCTCTTAAGGTTCAGGGAACTTTTAGCTTTAGGATCTCTGTGAGAGTGAATTTCCTCAATAAAGAGGAAATATATCAGTGCAGTTGTACCACACAAAAAAATCAGGATAGCATGTAAAATATGCTACCCATTTTGCAAGAAAGTGGGAAATAAAACTCTACATTTTAATGTGCTTTTGTGTGTGCTGGAAAAAAACTTGGAAGTTTATATAAGAAACTAAGAACAAAGATTATCTAGTCAGAGGTACGGGGTCTTGGCAGATGGGTGGACAGGGATGAGAGGGAGACATTTTTATTCTATGTCTTTTGACATTTTCTGGGTTTTGAACCATGTGATTTTATTGCTTATTCAAAAATTTAAAAAGTGTGAGGACCTACACATATTACTAGCTCTGGTCTTATCCATCTATTGAAAAAATACCTCAAGAGAGACAGTTGCTGTGAATTCAGCAAAGTTTTTACATTAAGTGTATTTTATCAATCACGGCAGCATTTGTCTCTGAAACAGAGTAGTGCATAGTAGCACAAGACATACTATTTACCCAGGCTAGAGACGATGTTTGGGGCACACATGGATTCATGGACCACTTGTCACCACTCCTCCACGAGCCAGGCCCCAGGGAGAGCCTGGTCTCCTGCACTCCCAGGTCCTGACGTTCTTAGAGCCCTCTCCTCTGCACAAAACCAAGTGGTGGACAACTGTATATCTTAACATCCCTAATGTTTAAATCTTATAATAGTTGTAAAGGAGCTAGTGCGATGCTAAGAAAGAGCTTAACAGATTAGTTTCCTCCTCTCTCCACAGGGCGTGGTGGCTAGCTGGTCTCCCTTTGCTGCACTGCTCACATTGGGGGAACAGATGCTTCTCATTCTTCGCTTATGTTGGTGTGTTGCACGCGCTGTAATGTTATTAATATTCCACAAGAAGCATTTTGTGGTTCAATGTTTGGGGGAGATGGAGTCCCACCAGCCGCTCCTCGCACCTCCCCATCCCTTCCTCGGATCCACCCCCGCAGTGCCCTGTGTTCAGTGCTGTGAAGGCGGCCCTTACGGCTCACAGGAATGTCACAGGCACTTCAGCAGGTTAGAGACTAAAAAGTCCTGCAGGAAAAGGACCTGTTTAGCTGTGTGTAAACCAGCATCTCCCAAAGTCACCACTGCTGAACTCTTTTTCAAAGAACACCTGTGAGTACTCCGAAGTGTTCTGGCTTAAATAATGTCAGTCTCCTCACAGGAGGCAGGGCACGAGCTCCTCATCTCAGACGTGCTCTCAAAGCCCAGGAGTGTCAGGCTTTCTCCGCAATAAAAATGTATCCCTAACTCTGTCACTGTGCTCTTCCCTCTTCCCCTCTGATTTGCTTTGTAAAATGTAGAGTTAGTGGATGAGACTCAAATAACACAGACAGAGGCAAACTTTTAAAGCCAAAACCTCCCTTAAAAAAATCAGTGCAAGAAATAGAAATCTCACTCTAGTTGCTTGTTATTTAAGGGAAAGCCTTCAAACAGTTTTTTTTCTCCTTGAAGAAAAAGCTCAAGCCTTGTTATGAGTCTATGATACGTCAATATATATTTTCAAAAGAGGCCGCTTCGCTTTTGACGTGAATCACTTCCATCTTGGATCTGTAAGAAGCCGAATGCTATCTCCTCTTCTTCCTGTTACTAAGCCAATAGGAGACATTCCAGCTGGGCCCACTTGCTCTGACCTCTGGGAAGGGCAAGCAGTCCCGCCCCAGTCACTGACGCCTGTCGCCCTGTAGCTGAGTGTGGTGAGAGCCCCAGGCTGGCTGTGTCTAGACAACACAGCTGAGCCAGCTGGGGAACAAGTCAGTCAGCATCTCAGACCATCTTAGCAAAGTAACGTGTGTTCCTCCATCTGAGCTTTTGTGCTGCGTCATTTGGTCATCTGACTTAGTCATTTGGTAAATGACTAAGATTATTCAGTGGCCCCTGTTCTGGTTGTATAAAAATGCCCTCCATTCAAGGAATGTACTGTGTGGTTGCCCTTGGGTTCTCTGCCACTGTGGAGATGCTTTCTTTAGCCTCAAACCCGTACTCCCTTCAGTGCCATTAACCAGACTTCTCCAGGGTGTAGGCGACAGTTCAAGTCAGTGTATTTTCAGGTCTATTAATACCCCCCGGTCACCAAGTGGCATTTGTTTCCCATATATTTCCGTGAAACAGAAGAGCAAGGGCCGAGTTTTCTCTGGCTTGTGAAAAGGGGCTCATTTTACTAGACAGTTTGTCCAAGTCAAAGTTAAAATCCCAATGAGTTTCTCGGTCCCACTGTGCTCACAGGAATTTTCGATGCACTAGGAAATCACATTTTAAAGGCAGGAAAGTGGGTGAAGCGAGAATTTTAACTGGAACTCTGTGTGTGAGGGAGTGTGTGTGAGGGTGTGAGGGGGTGTGGGTGCCTTGTTTCTCCAAGTCTGTTTAATGGGTAGGTTTAATTAGGAAGGAGACGGATGCTATTGTCTTCCAATGGCGTCTGATCTTACATATGAGAATAGTCATATGAATGCAATAAGCACTTCCCTTTCTAGGAATAGCTACCACATTATTCCATTCACGACCTCAGGCTTGTAGAAGCGCCTCAGTCTTGGAAGCAGGTAGATTGCTCTGTTGCTTATCCATGTCCCAATTTGGAGTAATTTATTTTACCTCTCTGTTTCACTCTCCTTACACGTACAAATGAGACTGCTTGTGAAGACTAAATGCTGAATTTTATATTGCGTATCTGAAAGCAAAACATCCAGCACAAAATGACCTTTCCATGCCTCTTTTCTTCTCTCTCTCCCTTTTTCTCTCTTCATCTCCATCTCCTCCCACCCACCACTCACCCATTCGCCTTCTCTCTTCTCTCCACCCCCCGCTCCCTCTCTTCTCCCTAGCTCTGGCTGCTGAATCAATGTCACTTCTCTGTGGTCTGTCAGGTGACAAGTCCATTCATGGAGGAGGTTTCAGAGATTCTGGTAGCATCTGCCCCATCCCTAACTCCACTGGATAACCAGCTATGTTAGTAGCGCAGGAGAATTCAATTTTGTTTTTGAGTTAAAAATCCAAGTGCAGAAATGCAGCTGTCAGGGACTGGAGGAGGTCATCCTGCTTGTTCCCTTCACAAATGCCACCAGTGTGGCTTTGCTCTCCTCTCCTTTAGATGGCACCATTTTACTGCAGTGCCGCCACACAAGTTCGCACTTCTCCCACCTCAATTAATATTCATTGTGCAAAAATAAGAAAATTCCTTCATTATGCTGGGGCCCGGTGGCAATCTGATAATTAACATGGCGCATCAGCATTTCCATTATAAACCCCATTTCTCACGTAGGGCTGTAGCTGAGCAATAAAACTTGCTAGCGAGGTCTTAACCTTAGGACATTTTAAAATAAATGTTGCATTTAGCTTTTAGAGGGTCTGTATTCTTCCTAATTGTATATGTCAAGTCTAGGCCAAGAATTTTTTTCTCCATTTGACCAAAAAATAGTTAAGACTTCATCTAGGTTTTGGGTAATCTTAGCAAGGTATCAGTTTGCATTAAAATAAAATGCAAACTATGAAAGATATTTCACTAGGAAATTGAGAGGCATATAATTATCTATTTAACTGTCTGAGAACATCGTTAAAATCGGAATTTGTAGATTAACATAAAATAGTAAAATCATACGTTTTAATCATAAGGTTTCTCTGTTCTACATGCACTTTGTGTGATCAGAATAAAATGTTTCAGGTACATATTTGAACTAATTCATACATAAGAGTGAGGCTCGGAAGTTTTTTACCAGCCTCCCTGCTGTTATATGTGTTAACACACATGCTCCCTGTTATACGTGTTAACATATGTGCTCCCTGTTAATACGTTAAAGGACAACAATTTGCTTGACTGAAGAGACTCAGACTTGGGATTAGAACACAAGAGGTCACAGGCATCCGAAGAAGAAATGTTCCAGGATTTGCACTCTGCAGAGCCTCAGTGGGTTCCAGCAGAGGTCGTGCATCCTGGAGTTGGAGGCGAGATCAGAAGAGAGACTGTGCAATGTCACTGGGGACTTCTCAAGGTGCTAGGAAAGAGAGACCCTGGGTGAGGGGACAGAGCCAAATTCCTCCTGTCACATCAGGCTGTCCCTAAACCAATTTCACCTCTTATCCTTTCTCTTCTTGCCAAATATAAGTTTGGATTTGCTTTCTAATTTTTTCAATCTCAAAGTTCAGCCTAGATTTGAATTGCAGATGACTCATAGAGAAAGACTTGGACAGTGTGGGGTGTGGGGGTGACTAATCTGAATGGCAGGAAGACCCCAAAGCTTTGCAGTGGGAGTCAGAGAGAGTTAGGCCTCCCTAAGATGAGCAGGGAGGTTGTTTGTGGACAAATGGCCTTTATTTGAGGGAAGGGTTAGAATTTTACACACTGTTGTAAACACAAGACAGTCATTTCCCAGGACAACCCCGATCTCAGACCAAGAACGTGTCCAGGTGACTCTCAATCTTCCATGATAAAGAGACACAAGCATCAATCGATGACTCCAACTGCCAGAGAGGACAAAAGATCTGACCTGGAACCTTCTGGTAGCACCAATCCCTGCTGTGAGCCAGAGTGAATTGATAGTTTTTCCCTCCTGGGCACCTCTAGTAGGTGTGCAAATGAGCAGAGCCAAGGATGAAAGAAAGAGAGGTGAAAGAGAGGAAGAAAAAGCCACACACACACAATTTGTCATCTCTGCTACTCCTTGTAGTTATATTGATGCCTTTAAAAAACGTTCACGGACGAGTCATAAGACTGAGAGTAGGATTACCTTTGTGTAACTGATACAAATACGGGAAAAAACTCCCTTCTCCCTCCAGTGTTGGTCTCAGACCACAACCTCCATTTCCCAACAGTGAAAACAAAAAGCTAGATTTTGAAAAGCTAATTTAATTGTAAGTCAAGTTGGATGACCAGGCAGGTTCAGCTAGGTAAGACTTGACCAGAGGGAGGTGGCAATAGGGTAGGAGCTGGGTTGTAGTGACAGACATGTCCAGGGAAAGTGGGGGCTGGTTAGGTATATAAAAAAGGAGAGTTGAGCCCAGGCAGCTGCACCGCACCGAATGGCTAGGACAGCACGACAGCTGTCACTCACAGGTCCGTTAGGATAGTCTTGAGAAAGAAAAAACACGTATTACTAAGCGGGTGCTTGAGGTAAGCTCTTGTTATTCAATGAAGCAAGTTGGAACAGAAACTAGGAGCCCTATTGACATTTTGGAGTTTAAGTGGCTACAGAAAGGGCAGTTTCACCTGGAAACATTGACGTGAAAAAGTGCAACCACTGTTGAAGATTCTAACAAGGTGATTTTATAACAAAACGATGTCTATAACTAAACTTACCTATACCTTTAAGTTGTTTGAGGATAAAACAAAAATGAATTGTGCCCAACTTCACAGTGAAGGAGTGGTCCCAAAGAGTAGTAACAAAAAAGCATGTAGTTCTCTAAGCCAGAAATGGACTTGACTCCCTTCTTTGCCAGACAAACTCCTATTCATCCTTCCAGACCCAACTCCACACGTCCCACTACCTCTGTAAAAGCTTATTCAATTCTTCCCTCGTACTCAATCTTTTTTCCATAGCTTTTTGTTCATACTCCTTCTGTGTGAAATTGACTGCTGTGGAACACTGACTAGATTAGAAAGCTGTTCTTTGTGGTCGACTGAATTCTTTAGGATCAGCTCTTATTCATCTTTGTATCCTCAGTGCTTGGTACCAGCCTTACATATGAGACTAGATAACATAACTAGGTGTTGGCTGACTGATGGATGGGTACATGCAAGAATGCCAGAAAGGCCTTGCACTCTGGTTAGTCCTCTACACTCGAGTGGTTAGGAAGAAATCACCAATGGCAAAAAGCCAGAAAGTGTTCATGGTGGTTGCTGCAGACACTTCTGGCCTCTTCCCACACAGTCACCTAGACTGAAGAGAATGCTCAGAAACCAACCTGTGTTCCGGAATGAATGCTAAAACTTCTTGGGGGAGATCAACCTGGCTGAGGATTTCATTCCATCATTAGCCCCAGGACACCAGCCAACCCTGCTGCTCTTGGAGGGAGATGACTGCTCATTTGTGGGAAGCATTCGTGGCTGGAGACGTGGTCAGTCAGCAGTGAATTGTTCAGATGCTTGGTAGCTGTTTCCTAGGAGACCACACGTCAAGTACCTGCTGAATCATGAGCTTCCGGTGGATAACAATGGGCTTCTCTGACAAGACGTAGGAGGAGGGTTGGGCTGGAGCAGATACCTGGCACGCACCTGAGCTGCCCAGTCTAAGCCTGAGAGAAGGAATAGGGAAATGTGCCGCTTGACTCACTGAGAATGTATTTTCATAGGAGTTGCTTCCAATGGAATAATGTGTTCTCAGGTCAGAAAGAGCCAGTCAAACTTTTTACCCCATTCCTTTTTAATAGTCGTTCTCCCACCCTCCTTTATGTCTCTCCTTGTTATCACATGAAACTAACTCCCTTTTGGTTCTTGCTGCAGAGGCACTACTGGCCTGCTTAGGAGTGGAAAGTCAACCCAATGCCATATCTCCTAAATAAGGGGACCTTTGTAACAGTCGATCTTACAAAGTACACTGAAGGTCCACGTGTGACAAATGGTAAATGGTGGGCTAGTTTCAATGAAACTCAAGGAAAATTTTCAATATGGCAGAGAAAATAAATTGGGAGATTGGAAACGATAAAACTCCATGGTTGAAGTTTAAAAATAAACCTAGATTCTGTTTTCCTATCACTCTACACTCTCCCCTTAAATATCCGGGATAATCTTCTTAGTGCCATGAAAGATGTGAGACCCTGCCAAGTGTTAGAGAAGGAAGCAAGAAGGTGTCTGGGCCTCAGATGGGAGTTCTACTTATTAAATAACGCTTACACCCTCATTTGAAATTCCACATTTCTGCAGCCTAAACTATGCAAAAATAATTAGAGATATTCAAAGGCAAGAGTAACCAGTTGGGCAATTCAAGGGAGAAAAAACATGCAAGACTCGACTAGAACTTTGACATGTGGTAGAACCACACCTGGTACTGGATGACTAGGTTGCAACTAAATTACTGAGGAAAATAAAACTAGTTAAAAACTATCAAACAACAGTTTCTTAGAAAAATATCTTTATCCACCTGTCCCACCGAGGAGCTACTTGCTTTTCATCTTGGGTCTTGCTTCTCTTCATATCCTAAATTTCATACCCTACATGAGGCACATGAGAAATCCAGTTATCAGAATGGTACAAAGCGTAACACTCACATCCTTCATCTCCATTCTTTGCCTCTCTGCACGGGAACTCTGCTTACAATGAAATGTGGTGATCAACTGACTCCTGTAAGAGAAGGGACCATGACAGCCATTAGATGTGCTGCAAGCCAAACCGTTGATGAATTGTATAGTTGGTCATTCCATACTATACTAAATATATGTTATTTTTCCCATGAAATTGACTGATTTCAAGAAATTTATCTTTTTTCAACAAATTGCATAGACACGGTTGTGTACTGTAAAATATATTAAGATATCACATACGTAGCACTCTAGACAATTTACATCCATAAAGTATTAAATGGTATGTTGTCAAAAAATATTTAATGCCATGGGGAAATGCTCACGACATATTATTTTGGGAACAAAAGAGAAAATAGAAAGTCTATATACAGCATGATCCTAAATCTGTAAAAATATATGTGTGTATATTTATATATCAAAATGCTAACAATGGTAACATCTAAGCTATATTTGCAAATTATCATGTATTACTGGTGTAAACAGAAAAGAGTCAAGAAAAACAATGTTCTCTGATTTTAAGGAGCTATAAAGAAAATTATGACGGAACTTTCTAAAACTCTGCTTATATTAAAGGATCCTAATCATTCATTGCATAACAAAGTCCAATTATAAATATTTAATTTACTAAAGCATATAGAAATTCTGTGTTTAACACAAAAAATCATTTGTTTCAACACATCCAGGTATAAGATGAGATCACCTGCACAAAAACACAAGAGTAAAATGAAAAGAATGTTCGACATTTCAGAAAATTTTAAAATATGGTCCTTCCCCAAGCTTGATTCAGAATGTGAAATTTCAGAAAGGATTTGTGAGTCCTGGTTTATCAAGGAAGAAAAACACCTGCATAAAAAAATTCAACCTGTTACATCAAATGTATGTCAATTCTATAAAATCACAAACGCAGTCTATCCACAAAATAAATCATACTACTTGATTTAAAAGTTGAAATTTTCCTTGAGAGTAGTCCAGTTTTCCTATGAATGAGAAGTAGGAATTATTTCCCTTTTAATAAATCTTCCAGGAGCCATAACCTACATGACCCCATTTCTATGGAAGACGGTTTCATCTTCTACTGCCTGTGAGTCCTACCTATGAAAATGCGACCTTCCCCTTGGCGAATAAAACCTCATTCGAACGGGTGCACACTCTCGATCACATTTTGAAATATGTTTGCATAAGAATTTATTTATGGCTGAAAAGGTTCATGAGACTTTTTTTTTCCCCTTTTACTCTCTCAGGGATTTGTGACATGGTTCCTGCATTGATTCTGTCAAATGAGCTCCCACTAATGCGGATGCCTGAGTTTCCTGTGCCTTTACCTCCCCACATGCAAAGTGGACATGCTGCTCCTCTCTCCTTCCCAGCAGACATGGGCATAACACAGCAAGAGGCCAATGACTGATGGAAACATTTTATATAGTTGGCCTAGTATTTGCAGATTTAACATTTACAAGTAGCCATGAATTAATTGTTCATTTTGCAGAGGGACAAATTTGAATAGGACAGAGAGGCTGGTGTACAGAAGCAAACACTCAAACCAGCGAATCAAGCCAGTCGTGCATGTAACACCCCCACCTGCCTGGCCTTTCGTATGATCTTCTTCTGGATGCTCATTCTGAAATGCCCCGGAAGTAAAGCATTGACCGTATGAGGCTAGACAAGGAAACGGGGGTGACAGAATTGTTAAAGAATCGATGGGAATCACCTACCTTTTGAGTCATATAGTACTTGATTATAATGAATTGGGTTCATTATTTGCTATGATGATATTTTCAGGTTTAGGGATGTGTGACTACCTTGGGACACATTTCTACCACATGTAAAGGAGCCATGATAAATGACTCCATTATAGGGATATGAACTAAATATACTTTTCCCCCGAAAACTGCTACCTATGTAGAGTTCTGACTTGAAGGAAATAACTACATCTTATATGTAATGGCCCCTTCTTTTGTTGGCTTCCAAGACTTCTGCCCATTTAGGCTGTTAATCTTTGCAGAACTCATGCAGTCGGATGCCATGGCAAGCCAGACTTCTCCTACCCCCTCTGCATATGATAAACACCTGGAAGGCTAAACCTTAAGGAGAAGGTGGAGCACGGGTCTGTTGAACACGGGGCGCACAGGGCAGTCAGAACAGCAACTGGGTGCATCGGTAGAAGCCAGCAACGTGGGCATTCCACCCAGCTTTCTTACTGGCTCTGGATTTCCCTGGCTGAGGGGCTCCTGGGCATGGAGCTGGCCTTGGGACTGTTTAACCAGTTCATCTGCCCCCAATCTTCTGGATTCCATTTCTCGACAAATGAAGGCAGAATAATCCTATTCCACCAAAAAGCAACTCTAATGAATGGGCTCCTCTCCAGCTCCGCCTCACCCTCAGCCTCCCAGCCCCCCATCCCAGCCAGACCTCAGCAGCAGGGAGGATGGAGGTCGAAGCCAAAGAAGAGGGAAAGAAGAGGGAAACTTGTGTCGGTGGGTAGAAAGCCCAGCCACCTGTCTAAACGGAACGTTTCCGCCAAGCTGAGGTGGAGAGACAATGCCTCCAGCTCCCGAGGTGGGAACCCCATCCTGGTTCAAGGGAAAGGCCTTGCTGGTGTTGGGGGTGGGGAGAGGCTGCGCACAGCTCCGGGTCTGCCCCCAGAGGGGAGGTGTTGGCCTTGAAGTGCTGCCTCCTGGGCGCATACCCTGCTGGCAGAATAAACAAGGAGGGAGCTGTTTGTGTGGACAAATATGGCCCAGCTGGAGGTCTGCGTGTGGGAGGAGCCCCACTGCTTTTTATCCTGGGTGGGATGGAAGACTTGAAACTGAGGCCGAGTATGTGAGAGCAAGAAGAAAGATTCCATACTTCTAGGAAGGGTAAACACCTTTCAGGTTCCTCTCCTGATGGTAGACCACCTGCGTGCTTTCCCAGCTATTCAATTTCATCTGTTCCTTCTTTCAATCAGCGTGCACCGGGTGCCTGGTGAACAGTGCTGGATGCTGGGGAAAAGATCACACAGCGTGGCCTCTGCCCTCATAGAGCTCTCACCCAACTTCCAAAGCTGAATAATTCACACCCACTCCACCTGGTTTTGTTTTCATGGGATGTGATTCCCAAACTCTGGGAGATAGACGCGTGAGCGGTGCTCCCATGTGGCACCGGGGAATTGGACGCTGACTTGACCAAGTCCTAGGAAGCTAGGGTTGGGAAGACCGGAGAGAGAATCTCCCCAAGAACACCCTTGTTTTCAAACGGGGAAGCTGAAACGAGACTCGAAGTAAGTTCGAGGCGGGGTGGGATCAGCGCTCCAAACTACCTGACTCCACCCGGCTCTCCTTCCCTGCGTGTGGGGCGCTCCGCCTCTGGGAGCCTTGTCTCTCCTGACGCATGCGGAGGACGGTTTTTATCCAAATATGAACACAGGGGAGGTACTCATTTAGACAACTGTTTATTGCAACGACTACCACGAGGTAGTTTTGGAAGACACAGTCTTTCCCCTTAAACAGCTCAGCGGCTAGTGAGTCCACTAAATCAGCGGTAGCGGAACATCCTCTATGACGATGCCAAGCGCTGTGCACACCTTCAGTACGAAGATGTGTCTTGAAATAGGCTTTTCCTCCCGAGACCAAAGAGTAAATAAGCTTCGAGGTTTGTTCTGAAACGTGTCTTTCTTTAAGAAGGCCCTATGGTTACATAGCAAATTCTAATGATGTTTCTTCTAAGTTATTAGGATTGAGAACTAAACCTAGAACACCTCCTCTCCCCTCTTTCAAACCAGGGATACTCTTTAAAAAAAAAAATTACAAAATCTGAGGTCTTTTTTACTCTGTAGGAAGGAAAAATTAATTCATTAACAACATTTGTGATGGAAATTTATGTGATTTGATATAATTTCACTCATTTGATTCTGAGAAAGTTATGAGATTGGCAAAAAAGGTGATATGACCCCAATTTTAGGTATACAGAATATAAATTTTTAAATGAAGAAATATATTTAAAATTTTAGGAAACTCCATACCACCCAGCAAAGTGATGGCAATGCCTCCATTAGAACGTGGGTGTTCTGATGCTTCGTCCGGAGACAGTGCTGCCAGGCCACAGCAAATGGACTGCTGTTGTCTTGCCTTTCTTCTCCTTTGACAATTACTGCTGTGTAAAGCTGATATATCATTACAACAGCATGATATCAATATAAGAATAGATAAGTTAATGGAACACAACAGAAACCCAGAGTGTCCAGCATGTATAAAAATTCAGGATGTGGTAAGAATAGCTTTAAAAATAATAGGAAAAAGAAAGAATAAAAGCTAATGAGATAGTTAAATCTTTGAGGGAAAAAATCAAAATTAGAGCCCTGTATAATATCATACATACACTCACATACATTCCAGATGAATTGTGATTTCTTAAAAGTTAAAAGATAAACATTGTCATGTAACAGAATTAGAATAAAAATCAGAGGATAGAGGGCCGGCCCCGTGGCTTAGCGGTTAAGTGTGCGTGCTCTGCTGCCGGTGGCCCGGGTTCGGATCCCGGGTGCGCACCGACGCACCACTCCTCCGGCCATGCTGAGGCCACGTCCCACATACAGCAACTAGAAGGATGTGCAGCTATGACAGACAACTATCTACTGGGGCTTTGGGGGAAAAATAAATAAATAAAATCTTTAAAAAAAAAAAAGAGGATAGAGAAATCAATGATTTCAGGACAAGAAAGTGTAGTGTAAGCATAATAGCAAACAGAGATACCACCAAATAGATGAGCGATATATTTGATTACATGAAATACCAAATTCCAAAATATACACACACTCCACAATATACATGGCAGACAAAAAACTAATCTTTACTATATAAAGATATTTTATAAATAAATAACAAAAAGATAAACACATCAATAAATCAGTAGAAAATTTGGCAAAAGGTATGAACAGGCAACTCACTAAAGAAGAGATAGAAATAGGTGGTAAATATATGAAGTAATTTTTTTTACCTCATTTGTAATTAAATGAAAACTTTAATTTCAACAAATTTATCATATAAATATGCAGGTATTCAACATTTATCCTATAAAGTGGGCCAACACTTTTCTTTTTAATGAATATGCCCAGCATTTAGTAAAAGTGCAAAAACATGAGCATTCATGTCAGCTTCTGGAAATGTAAACTGGAATAACCATTCTAAGGGGTGATTTTACAATAAATACAAGACCCTTAAAAATGCATTCTCTATTATCCTGGATTAGCCAGATGAGTCCAGTGTAATTACTAGGGTACTTTCGAGAGGGAAGCAGGAGAGTTAGAGTCAGAGAAGGTGATGTGAGGATGAAAAAGAGAGATTTGAAGATGGAGGAAGGGGCCACGAGCCAAGGAATGCAGGTAACCTGTAGAAACTGGAAGAGGCGTGGAAAGGGCCTCCAGAAGGAATGGAGCTCTGCTGACACGTTGATTTTAGGACTCTGACCTCCAGAACTGTAAGAAAATAGATTTGTGTTGTGTTAAGCCACGGGAAAAAAAAAAAAAATGCTTTCTCCATGAAGTAGGATATACAATGTTAGGATATCAGATTATCCTAAGGATTATAAGAAGAGGTTGGAGAAAATGAGTTTGCTGTAGCATTAGTTATAATTGAAAATAAAAAGAAACAATCTGAGTATCCCATAGTAAAAAAGTCTAAGCAAATCATAATATACAGTCAAGCGCTGCATAATGACGTTTTGGTCAGCAACAGACGGTCCTTAAGAGGGTGGTCCCATAAAATTAGTACCATAGAGCCTAGTGTGTAGTAGGCTATACCATCCAGGTTTGTGTAAGTGCACTCTATGATGGTCACACAAGGAAGAAATCGCCTGACAACACATTTCTCAGTGTATCCTCATCATTAAGTGACACATGACTGTATGTGCACGGGATTGGAATAATATGAAGATAATAAAAAATCATGTAGTAGACATTTAATTATGGGAACAATTTGTAATGTATTTCTAAGGGAAAAATTACCAAAGAGTATATGCATTCATTTATTTATCCAACATACTGAGTGATGGACTTAATTACATAAATAATAATGTGTTTATGTAAATAAAGTATAGAAGAGACATAAGAATAATAACAATGGTTACTTTTAAGTGCTGAAAATTATAAAAAATCATGAAAATCATTCATAATCCCACTATTGTTCATTTTAATAAGCATGTGATACTTTGGAAATCAGAGAGTAAGAATGAAGCTGTAAGGTGTGATGCTTTAACATGTCATGCTTTTTTAAAAAGACATCATACTCTTCATATAGCGTGCTTTAGCATCATGCTTTTTTTCTGTTATAACATGTCGTGCTTTTTATTTTGCTTTTTATTTTCCTTCTCTTAAGAGCTTAATAATCATGATTCGATGGGATGATAAAATAGTCCCAGCTGCTTCCCCCCCCCCCCCCAATTACCCTGAGCCAGTTTAAGAGCTTTGATGCATGACCAGGGCTTCCAGCCATAGCTTCCGGATGCTTCAGAGACGGCAGGAGGAAGAGTGTGCGGTACAGTGGCTTCAGGCCCTGCCTTGACCTCCCAGTCTCCACATCAGTCTGGGCCCTCTACACCCAGACTCTCCCATGTTTCCCTGCCACATACTGCATTTGAGAGAGACGTAAGAGTGGACTGGCTGAGAGCAAAGCTGGACCATCAGACCAGCTGGTTCCGTGCCTGATGAGTTGCTTATAAGCTTTCTTCCCCTTTCTCTTGTAATGACGTGCTGAAGTGTGTGCTCTCGATACTGCAAAAGCAAGGCCATCTTTCCAATCCATTGAAGACCAGAAATATAGATTTTCTTTTCCAAAAAATATGTCTTGTTATATTAAGTGCCTGTACTAGGAATCAGGGGACATGATCATTCAGTCAGTTTTCAGGACCGAATTTGCATTAGCTGTCACAGGGGTATGGAAGGCATGGTTCCTGTCTACAAAAGATTTATCACCTAGTGTGTCAATATGTCTTTCCAGTCCCCTTCCTCAAAAAACTTTTTTTTGGCCTCCTTCCTTCTCAAACTGCAGCTCCACATCTTTCCTCTTCAGTGCCACTCTTCTAAACTCACTGTCTCTACTTTCTGATCAGCCATTACTCCATAACCTAGCAGTCTGGCTTCTGTCTCATTCTCCACCAATAATCCATTGTAAGTGGTCACCTAAAGATACAACTACTATGTGAGGTCCTTCAACTTCCTCTCCATCCCCTGTCTACATAATTATCTTTCTAAATCAGATATGGTCAGCACTTCTAAAGGCCCAAATAGAAACTTGGGGCATGTAGGGGATAGCTACTCTCCCTTAAAACTCTGTACTAGCATTTTCAGGAAGACTGTCATAATAAATATTCAAATCCATGATGCATGTGAATGTGAAACGTGCCCCCTCCCTGGAGTTGTGCCCAACCTGCATGACTATATGTAGGGGCTCCAGTTCTCTTCATAGGATCCCATAGTCACTGTGTCAGAATAACAGGCGGAAAGAACGCATAAAGGTCATTTGATCCTGGTATTTGAGTCCATCCACATTTCCAACAAGTGGTCTTTTGGCCCCTTCGTGAACATCTCTAGTGACTGGGAACACACCATTCTGAAAGTATCTCTGTTCTTCTTTATTGAGTACAGAAAAGGAACTTGCTGCCTCTTGAAGCTTCTATTTGTTGGTAAATTTTACATACTTTGGGACTATTTAGACCAAGAAAGTAGAATAGGATGGTGGGTGAGGGCATAATTTGGATATTCAACAGAGCTATGTTGGAGTGGTTTTGCTATTTAGTAATTGACCGTAGACAAATTCCTTAATTTCTCTATCCTTTAGTTTCCTCATCTGTCAAAATTGGGATAACATCATTGCTTATCATCTCCCTCTTAGGGTTCTGAGGGTTGAATGAGGTGATACCCATAACAAGGGCATAGTGAGGCTGGACATTAACTATCACGCACCCATCTGCTCCTGCTCAGGGCGGGTGGGTGGGTGCTTCACGTTCCCTTCAACCTCTCTGTATCTTATGATTGGTAGCTCCTCCCAAGTCCTGACCACATTCTTCTAAACTTGCTTCCTCTGAGCTGAGGTGGCTGCACTTGAACGCTGCCCTTTGAATGGGCTCTCCACATCTCAGGGTGGTAAACTCACTTGATTTGCATTCACTATGATTCATGCAGTCCAGAGTCTTGTTGCACTTTGTATATTGTATGCATTTGATGCTGTCCTTCTAGACTGTGAGTTCCACAAGGCATCTTGTTCTCCCTTGTGGCCCACCATACTGGCACATCACAGATAACCCACAAATATTTATCCCATCTAAGTTCGGCTTTAATTGAGACCCTCACTCCCTTCACAAGGTGGAAAAGGTCTGAGATGGGCAATGACCTGCTTTGAGGTCTACGGATTCTCTTTGAAATCTCGTCCTTGGCTCTGTAACCATCCTGGCTGTCAGTTTTTGCTTTATTATTTTTTTAAACAGCTTTATCAAGATGTAATTCAGATATCCTAAAGCTTACCCATTTAAAATGTACAGTTTAGTGGTTTTAGTATACTCACAGATTTGTGCAACCATCACCACAATCTAATTTTAGAATATTTTAATCACCTCAAAAAAGAAATCTCATATCCATTAGCGGTCATTTCTCATTCCTGCCCCCTACCCCAAGCCCCTGGCAACCACAAGATTTGCCTATTCTGGACATTTCATAGAAATAGAATCATACAGTAGGTGACCTTTTGTGACTGATTTCTTTCACTTAACATAATATTTTCAAGATTCATTATGTTGTAGCATGTATCAGCTCTTCATTCTTTTTTTTCTGACAAGTAATAATCCCTGGTATGGATATGCCACATGTTGTTTATCCATCCATCAGTTAATGAACATTTGGGTGGTTTCCACTTTTTCTAGTTACATCTTTTAGTGCTCTGGGGACCTAGTTTAACGAGGTCCACAGGAAGACAGGTAGAGGTGATTTTCATACTGGAGTAAATAATGCACTCTGAGGTGCATTTGGGTCAGAGATGGCCCACGGTTTGCAGGGCGCCCCTCTGCCACGTGCCATGCCCATACCCTCATCCGGGGACTCAGATCTCTGTCCTTTAGTGATTATTCCTTCTTTTCTTAGTTATTTTCTTTCGATTCCTTAAGCATCAATAGTCTATGTGCTCTGTGACTTAGACTAGAACATCTACGGTGTTTGTGGGATCCTTTCCTCAGTTGTGAGCCTCCCTTTTTTGGCATTGTACAAGCACTTCAGACCAGAAGCAGCGCTGGGTGCAATATTCTAGGTGCATATAGTGTGAACACAAGACGTTGAGGGAAAGATTCCCAACCATCTTATTTCCTCAAATATATACTACCCCCCACTCCTACACACACACGTACTATTTTTTTTCACTCTCTTTCCAATCTAGACAACATGTCAGTCTCCTTTCAAACACTTTTGAAAAATCTGGCCGCAGTTTTGGTAGTGATGAAGCGCTTTCTCTTTATTTATGTTGGTTCCTTAAGACTCCCACCCACTTAAGCCTCAAAAAACTCAGATTAACTCTGACCAAAGAAGTTGCTAACTATGCTTAATTATTTGTAATTCAGATGCAAACTGTACTCAGATATGAAGATTCCATGGGGTCTTCTGTTGAAGCTTTGTATTATGCTATGTGGGTATGTTACTTATTTGAAAAATAATTATTTTGTGGGCTATAAATGTAAATGCATAAATATGTTCTGTAAGAGTATTCTTTAATTGTCTAATTAAAACTATTTATATCTGCCAAATACTTTTAATCTTTCTTTTCTTTTATTCAAGATATTTTTCTCCTCTACAGTGGGAAAAATTTCCAGAATAGCTCAAGTTAAAAAATATATGTATATAATCCCCCTTCACCTTACTAGATATTATGCCATCAACTTTCCTCCAAAAGAGAACATCATCTTATTTTTCTCCTTTGTTTTCTCAAACTTTGGGGTGAGAAAGTAGAGGTGAAATGTCAGTAGAGACGCCTGCATTCGTCTCTGAATGTTTTCCTGCGCACTTGGAAGCCTTCGTTGTGGACAAAAGTCTAATGTTCCTTCACACACTGGTGAATGCTGACTTAGCCTGAGGAAAAAACTAATTAAAAATGTTATGGAAAATGCAAACGTGCTTGATCCAAACAACCAAAAGGAATTATCCTCTTGCAATGTAAACTACCTACAGAGGGTTGAAGTTCCTCCAATCGATTATAGCTTCCAGAAACCAAACAAATGATGATCTCATTCTTGTCTCCAGATGATAAAATCAAGGTTTAGTGGAAGCACACTCTACATGAAAGTGTTAACGATGGTTTTTAAGATTTTGTGCTTTTTAATTTTTAGACAACTAAAGACTAAAACTACTAGCTAAATAAGATGTTTTAATTCATGGCAATTGAATGAGATTCATGAAGTAGGACTTTTTTTTTATCCTTTCTTATTCACCAGCCCCTCATTCCAGAATTCATTTTGGAGTTTATCAGAACAAATGCTTTCCCAGCACTGCTCTCTCCAGCCCTGTTTGTTGAATTCCGCAGGGTTTGCCCACAAGTTCTACTTGAGTAAATCGTATTTAGACAACCGTATATTTCATTTAGGCCTTTGCAATGACTGGGCCAAGGTCAGTTTTATATTCTACTGAAATCATAAAGTGACACTTGAGATAAACAGAATGTTTACTCTCTCCATGTGAGCTGAGGCTGATATGTAAATTTATCCTTATTCTTTCATCAAATTTGCATTTACCCTCTTAGCCAAACACTACAGGGTTCCAAATCAAACAGTTTTAATGATGGTCAACTCTTTTATGACTGATGGCCATATCAGAGAAAAAGAAACAGCAATTTAGATTAAAATGAAAAGCCCAGCTGAAACATAACTCTCCTCTCTAGGTTAGTGGTAATTGGATGAACTTTCCTTACAAGAGGTGTTTTGATGCTTCGCTGCTTAACAGTAATTACCACAGTCTTCCGGCTTTGTGTGTGCCTTTCTGCCTCTTGTTATCTGTTACAAACACACCACACTCACCTATCATCAGTAGTTTTTTCCCCCAGTCAAATAAACCAAGTACTTTTAAACAGATTCTTTATATTAAAAAAGGGAAAAAGGAAGTAGGCATAAAGGGAAGGTTTGATCCTCTCTGCAAAGTGAAGACTTCTTGGGTAACACTAGCAAGGAAGAGACACAATAAATAATGACAATATGCAAAGTGGAACATGAAGATCAGAACCCTGGCTTTTGCAGGAAAGTGTCATCTTCCTATGAGATTATTCTGTTTCCAGTGTGTAGTTCTGCAAAGGTGAACAGGCCCCTGGGGTGGGAGGGTGTGTTACTCCTTACTCCAAGGTGAGCGGGAATCTCGTAGGTAACAGCCAAGTATATCCAAATAGCCTCAGGCCCCATGAAAAGCCACTACCAGAGGCTTAAATCTCCCTGATGCAGTTAAACAAGGGTGAGCCTCTGAGAACGTGAGGGATAAAATTAGTACCTGTGTTTGCTCTCCATTCTTTCTGAACAAAAGGAGCTATTTCTCTGTTATGAGTTTGCAGAACACAGGGGAGATTAAGCAATGGGACCACACAACTCATGGCTTTCAGGTTGGGGGCTGAGTTAAAGACTCAGGCCCAGCCCCCAAGAGGAGCGAGAGCCCACTGGGTTGTTATTCCCTCCTGAAACTTGGGTGGTTTGGGCCTTGCTCAGGGAGGAATAAGCTGGATGCTCACTGCATCGCCCTTCCTGTGTTGTATTTCGGCACCAAATGCAATGTTAACAAGTTCAAAGCAAAGGGTCTCCGAGACAGGCTGCACAAAGAAGAGAAAAGTGACATTCTTTCAGGGGCTCCCGGATTCTGCTTCCTGTAAGGAATAAAAAAAGAAGACTGTTGGCGCTGAGCCTTGCTAGGTTACTGAAGATCTCCCACTTGGAATGTCAGACACATCAGTAAACGGCTTGATCCAGCAACAGAACTAACATAACTCACACCATCGATACAACAAGACAAGTGCCTCTGCCCATCTTCCCTGCTTGTCTTATGAAGAAGATGACGAAGAAAAAGAAAGAAAGGAGAAGAGAAAGCAAAGAGGCAAGGGGCCGTGAGGGAAAGGCAGGGGACACAGTTCCTTTTCAGTGTGGCTGTCAAATGGCAATCTAATTGTGGCCGGGCTGCAGGAGAGCAGATAGCTTTTCTGAAGCCCGCAAGTATTTCTGCCATTCACGAGGCCGAAGGATGCCACACACAGTCTGTTTGTTCAACATAAGCAAACAGATTGTAAACTGGCTGATAATTTTTGTACTGACAATGTCATTTACAGCTGTCAGCCTTTCGTCTGCCTTGTTTGCTTTATTCAAATATGAACCAAGTGGACCTCCCTTCCAGCGCTTTCTTCTGCATTAAAATCACATCCATTCCCTTCCAAGCTGTCTTATCTAAAATTCATTGGAGGCCAATCAGTTGGCTGAATGCTTTGTTGTTTCCATGGAGGCAAGAACTCTAGTGTGGACTTTCGGGGATTAGGAAGTTTCAGATTTACAGCCTTGAAGTGCACATTTCTTTCAGCTGGCTTCTTTTGATTGCACAGAGGCAGGAAATTTAAACATAATTTTATGTCTGAGCTGGGAAGCAGTGCTTAAAAAATGTAATCAGCCTAGTTTGCAGCTACATCACGCCAGCACTTAGCCTTTCCTCTTCTGGGTGAGTCCTCGGACTATGCCGCCTCTGGGGCACATATCGGCATTCGCCCGCTTGGACCCTCAGTCACTGCGTCTTCTCTGCTGGCTGGCACCACTAAATCTCACCTCTTCTCTGCGTAGCCTGTTTGGGTGCCTGCCTGCCTGCCAGGGTGTTGCTCACAAGTCTGGAAGCCTCCTCTATTGTTAGTGGAGGTCTCAGTACTTCCCATTGATAATTCCCATCAGACCAGCTGTCCGGCGGCAGGCAGGCAGCTGCAGATGCTGCCCCTTTGCTCAGAGGGTGCAGCACATCCTTAAAGAAAAACAAGGCAGCCGCATGGTCCCTACCTCACTGCATCTGGTGCTGGCAGTTGGGCTGTTGAACGTTCCCAATGCCAGGGTGTGCTCAGCGCTTTGCACTTCAGCCTCATGTTTTAAGGGTGGCATCAACCCAGAGGCATCTTTTCCAAGAGAGGGAGTTTGCTGCCTTCTTTGGGCAGCAAAGGTTTCTTTCAGAAAACCTATAATTTCTGGTCCCTTGGTCCATCGAGTCAGATCCCAAATATCGCTATGTATTGTGCAATTCAGTACTTAAGTTGAAATGTTTGAAAAATATCACTGGCTGATGCACTCTCATTTCATTTATGACTATGGCGATTTGTTTCAACTCTCATTTTCTCAATGCTTGAAATGGGCATAATGTTAATCGACCCCAATAAACGGATACCGAGAATAAATTACATGTAACAAGAAATTAATCACAAAAATTTTCATATATCTAGGATAAGTATTAAGGTGCATCCCAACTCACATTTGCATTTTTTCTTTTAAATCGACTTCAACCAGCCTCAAATATTTGTTTAGTACCAACTTTTAGCTTCAGAAACAAAAATTCTAGTAGATGTACTGAATGAAGAACACAAATGAAATCATTTGAGAAGAGTTCGAGATAGTGTCCAATCTCATGTTGGATGGAATCTGATAGAAAATACAACAAAAACTAAAGTTTCACAGAAAAGAGGTCTCAGTATAGGCTGCTAAATGGGGACTATTCATTCTATTTAGTAAACATAAGAAGCATACAACTCATTTGAAAAGCTGGTTATTTTAAGTGATAACCAGTGTGCTATTATGAAATAGATTCTATTATTTACTGTTATGTGAACTAACTTGTTGTAAGGACTGTGGTCTGGTACACAGACCTGTCTATTTGTTAATATAGAATTTTGTTCCCAGTCTATGGTTCCAATGGTTATAGAGTGTCCTACTATCTTAGAAGGCCACTACCTTCCTTGCAAATGAGTCCTCGATTCCCTATGACTTCAAAGAAGCCCTTTTTGTTGAGAAAGAAAACGTTAGTTTTTGCTTATCATCTTTAAGACTTAAATTCTATGCTGGTGTGTGTGTGTTTGGGGGGTGGATATTTAGCAGGACATTGTTAACATCCTGTTATTTAAAGCACTATTGAGAATATTATAATTTTTAATACTGTTAGTTAAAACAAAACTGATCTATTTACTAAGTTTTCCATGTAGTGTAGATGCTATACATTTGATCAATCACTAAAGTATCTGTCTAGCACCTATCCCTTACCATATAAAAAAGTACAGTCCTGCACTCTTTATGTACAATTCCAAAAAGTGAGAAGCTCTGAATACTGAAATTTTGACACCCAAACTCAACTGGTGACTAAAACAGATGTGAACTGAACTGAGACTATGTACAGTCTCTGTTTATTCTGCATGCATTTGCTGCAGAAATATTTGTGTTTGGTTAGAGGATTGTTCCCTTATACCTCACTGGGGATATTATTAAATACATGCAATATTTCCCATCTTACCTTTTAAAATCCTTGAATTTATGGATGTTGAAACACATTTGGACCCAAGGGTTTTGAACAGCATAGTGCATACCTGTCTAAGGTGTGTTCCATGCAATTCTATGGGGAGCAAGGTAACACTCATGCAAAACACTAAAACTTGTGGCTGATAGTGCTCTGCTATGAACAGACAAGAAAAGACATCATAATTAGAAAAGGCAGATGTGACTCTGTTCATATACAAGCAGGTAAAGAGGAATTAAGGAAATAAGTCGCTGCTACAGTGGTCGATTTGGCCTGGACAGCGGACAGCATCAGCTTGATGTCTGGCACACAACAGGTGGAGGGAAGAGAAAAGAAAGGAAGATAAAGCAAAGAGGACAAAATAGGAACAAATGAGTAACCTGAATAAAGAGTGTACGGTATTTCTCTGTACTACTATTGCAACACTTCTATAAGCTCCAAGTCAAATCAAAATAATTTTAAGTCAATAATACCTCAAAGGGAGCAGCAAAGAAGAGAAAGAAGGAGAATCTCATTTGATGTTTCCTCTCCCTCTCCTTTCAGGGGCTGAAGCTGACGTGAGAAAACAGAAAGGCAACAAGAAGAGACAACAAGAGAGTGTGGAAGAACCAAAAAAGGACAAATGGATAGAGGAAAAAAGAGAAGGGAAGCACATCCGAAAATTGTGTTTGGATGTTATCTCACTCTTTATTAGTAGTTTACTGAGTACTCCCAACTATGGGGCCCTAGACAGGCTGTTTAATCTGTGTATGCCTCAGTTTGTTCATCCGTAAAATGGGACCAACACAGAACCCACTAAATAGGATTGCCATGAAGAGTAAACAGACAGTTCAGAGTACATCTGGTACCTAGTAAGCACTCACAAACATTTGCCGTATTTATTATTGTGACGCTCATTGCTGTTCTTATTGCCATGTGTCAGGGCTGGGGCACCAAGAGCTTCTCGTGCTTTACCCCTCTTTCCTTACAACAGCCCTAAGAGAGGTCACATTATGGGCAGGCAAGCAGGTAAGTTGGTCAGTCCCTCCCTTCTCCTCCTCCTTCTTGGGGTCATATGCCCACGTTAGTGGTGTTCCGTGAATGTCTAACAACTGGCTCTCTGGAAAAAAGTATGTGTGTGTATGTGCTTATTTGCTCATTATAGATTCTACTGATATAATGAATGGGTGGCACACAACTTATGAACAATAATAAAATAGAAAATAGTCTTTATTTTAAATGCCGTATAGTCAATTGTTTCTAACAGAATGCTGTTGTTGATTTTTGCTGAACTTTTGTACTCATAGCCTACCTATGGTTGTGATTCAGCTGTGATTTTTGATAATCGAGCTACAAGTCAATTCTTGATTACTCTTAGAATAATCAGCAAAGAAGTTGCTCATCTCATTGATCAACAAGTGAGTTTCAACATGAATGTTGGTTGATATTGTTGTTGATGTTAACTAGTAAAATGAAAGAGAAACAATGAAAACGTGTTTAAACTTCATTTGCTCATCAATAGCACAAGTGGCTTCTTTGATGAATTAGGGAATAGTTTTCAAATACTGGAAGAATATTTCCTCAAATGGATGTGTTTTCATAACATAATGGCTACAAACACAGCACTCTTTTAAGTTTAATCTGTTATGTTAACATTTTCTCCACCATTGTCTTAAGCCTAGATAGTCAACAAAACAATAAATCAACCTCTGATTTGTAGCATTTGTCAATTTCCATGTATGAATACTCTCATCAGGGCTAATTTCAAGATACTAACATGGTGCCCCTGGATCTGGGAAGAGATGCCAGTATACACCACTATCTACAGGTCTCATGGAGTTGGCAACATGTGAACTTGAGGTTTGAAGAGTGGGTAAATTTTTATAGACGGAAGTGGAGGAAAGGCATTCCAGGCAAACGATCCACCTTAAATAAAAGCCAAATAGAGAAACCATTTTGACATAGAGAGGCATAGAAGGGCCTAGAGAGGACACCAAGACCAGCTGGGATCATGGGAAGGAAAGCTGGAGTCAGACTTGGAAGGACTCTGAATGCCTTTTTTATCCTAAGAACTTTCCCTTCATCTCATTAAAGGTTTGTTTTCTTTTGTTTTTGTTTTGTGGGGGATAATTTGCAGGTTTATATTATTTTGGTTTATCATTTTGTGGAATGGAGGCCAGAAGGAAACAAAGGGGATGGTGTAAAATGATCGGATCTGACCTTTAAGAACATCACCCTAACAGCCAGAGTCCTGGAAGGACTGGGAGCTGGCTGACCGGAGGTGGGGAGAGTTGGGAGAAATTTACAAAAGCCAGTGCCGGGGGAATGAGACTATGCCAGGGCACGGCAGCAAGGATGTCTGTGCCAGTTGTCCTGCATCGGAGCTGACTTATCACCGTCTGTGTCTCCAACAAGCATGTCAGGGCCTGACGCCTGGAAGGTGCCCAACAACGTTTGCTGAATGAATGAACAGCAGAAATGGAAAGCAGGAGGCAAGAGGGAGAGAGCTCAAGTATGTTCATATCTGTGAAGCAGCTTTCAACAACATCAAGTTCCATATAAATGCAACACACTCTACCAAGTAGGAAGCAAAGATATTGTCTGCTTAAACCAGTTCTGAAGAGAAGTTGAAAATATTGATTATATCCTCAATTTTTATAGGGACCACATATGTGTTATCAAAGTAATGTATCAGGAGTTTTTTTGAATCTGGATCACATTTTTTCTGGATACCTATATTTTGTACTGTCATTCCAAGACTATCTTCATTCTTTGTCACTTCTCCCTTTGCAAGGAGTTAATCATCTGTAAACAGTTTATTAAATGCATTTGTGGAAACTCCTCATTAAGAAATGCTTCTTAGGAATCCATCTGGGAGCAATCTGGGGCTTTTTTCTTTTCTAATTCAAAGCTTCCTTTTCCTCCAGGTGGGGAGAAGTTGAGAAGTGTTATAGTGATCTACAGGAATTAACACTGAATCCAGATTTTGAAGGATATTAATAGCTGCAAACTTCCTTGTCTGAACATGGGGCATGACTCAGTATTCAAGTACTGAGCACCCGGATGATAAGAAGTCTGTGTCTGTGGGTTACCACTGTATGTACAAGGCCAGTTAATCATTCTAGGTTTCTCTGCTAATCACCACAGTGGGGCTGACCACCAGGGCAGGCGAGAAATGATGGATTTCTACCTACGACTTGGCAGGAACTAAGCTCTACTGGTTTTATTCTGAAGCTGCTAAGATTTAGCCCCCCTGCCCTTATCAATTTTTATTCTTTTGCTTCCTTTAAATTGATGAGACAATGACTCGGTTGTTTGCTTCTTGGTGTTACTAGTGGCAACTGTTTTCAGGCCTGTAGGTTTTGATCTGAACTTCCAAGTCTTAGGCTGAGGGGTGGGGAGGACTGGAGCAGGGAGATGTCAGGTTTCACTATATGATGCAATGGCTTAATCTGCTGAATTGTAACTCATAATTTTCCTGGAATCCAGGAAACACGACCTTGATTACCCCACTTATATTCAGATTCAAGGGCTGAACTTTTAAAGAATACCTGTTAGATAATCCCCCTCTGTAAACGGAAATCTCTAAAACAAGGTGTGCCATTTTGTGAAAACCTATCAAAATTTAACATAAAGAAAAGTTAACACATCATAAATGTATCATCCAGTGTATTTTCACAGACAGGTCATATCCTGTAACCAGCACTCAGATCAATAAGAAATCCACTAGCCCCTTGGAAGGCCCAGCTGTGCCCCCTTCCAGTCACTCCCCCCTCCCCAAGGGTCCCCACTATCTATCCAGCAGCATAGATTAGTTTTTGAACTCCCAATAAATGGAATCATGCCATATTTACTCTTTTGTACCTGGCTTCTTTTTTTTGTGTGTGTGAGGAAGATCGGCCCTGAGCTAACATCTGCCAATCTTCCTCTTTCTGCTGAGGAAGACTGGCCCTGGGCTAACATCCTTGCCCATCTTCCTCCACTTTATATGGGACGCCGCCACAGCACGTCCTGACAAGCGGCGCGTTGGTGCGCGCCTGGGATCCGAACCGGCGAACCCTGGGCCATGGCAGCAGAGCGCGTGCACTTATCCGCTTGCACCACCAGGCCGGCCCCTGTACCTGGCTTCTTTTATTCAACCTTATCTTTACAAGACTCAACCATATTTTTGTGCTTACATATATCTTATTCTTTCTCATTGCTGTATACTATTCCTTTGTGTGAATATATTGCTACTTATTCACTCTAAATGTATCATTTTGTAACCTCAAAATATCTGGGAGAGGAATTTTCACCAAATCATAACACAATGAGACTTTGAATCACCACTTTTGAATCCTTTTTTTGTCATCTTCTCCCTCTCCCAAATCTGACTATTCTAATAAACTTCTACTGATTTTGTGGCTTCGTCCTCCTTCCCATCAGATTCACCCAAGAGCACAGATCTGACCACATCTCCCTCCACTCTGAACCTTTCCCGCTGCGATTTCCTCACCCAGGCACCCATAGCCTACATGGCTTGGCCCTTCCTTTAAAAGCACATGATCTACTTTTTCTTTCTGGAACTCCATCAGTATTTTCCTGCCTCTGGGCACTTGCTCAAGGGTTTCTTTAGCCTGGAAGTCACTTCTCCCCCATATACAATTGTCAGAAACTGCCAACTCATCCTTGAAGACCCAGATCACATTATCCCCTGCCCTGATCCCCAGGTTGCCTCCCATCAAAGTCTGGTCTGTAAGGATCTGCCTCTCCTGCTCCACTGTGAACTTCTGGATGGCAAAGATACTTGGATTCCCTACCAGGCTCTTGCCTTTGTTCAGGCATCTGCTCAATGGCAATAACCTGGATGTTCTATACCCCGTTATCCTGGTTGCCTTCCGCACTCCCTGGTCACCCTCCATCTCTCTTTTCCAGAACAATACCTGTGGGACAGCAGACCTTTCAGCGGCTATGGGTCTTACAGAGATGAGTGAAGGTTGGAGAGCTATTCTGATGATCAGTTAGAAAAGATTCATGTCCAGGCTTGTTCTCTGAAAACTCTCACTGACTGTACTTTCTTGGAATTGTTCTCCAGGAATAATGAAGAGCAGAACAGTGTGCACATGAGCAGCAAAAATGCCTGAAGTCCCATGAAAATCCTGCAAGTTTAAGATGCTTGGAGGTGGCCAAAGGGAAGTGGAGGCAGGATGTGTATAGGAGAGGACGGAGTGGGAAGCAAAGCAGAGCACACTTCCCATATCGTTGTTCTATTTATGCATAATAGTCCTTGGTCTGAGAATTGTATCATCCATTTACACTGAAAGAGCGTAGTTACCTTATTTATTATCTAATATTTCTAGCACTTAGGGGTACAGAAAACCTTTTTCTGAATGTGAATTTATGTGAAAAGTCTTCTAATGGTAGAAAATTTAAGTTATATGTAGTTAGGCATACAATGATGAATCACCTTTTCTGAAATTAATATGATCATGTAAAATCAAGATTGCTCAGAAAAATGTATTCTTGGTTGTGTTGTTAATTGATTATAGGGCTCATTCCATTACAGTGATTAGAATTTCTCTATGATCCTGGAAAAGAATTTCAACAAGAGGCTCTTAAACTAGATTCAGAAGAAATCAGAGTGAATTCCCTCAAAATCTAGGAATTTGCTGAAAACAATTTCATGCAGAGGAGAGAAATGAAGCACGTTAGAATCCACGTTAGAAAGTTAAAAATTGGCCAGTTATATCAAGGATATGTCAGCTCTCAACACATCCCTTCTTTTCCTGGTATGTGACCTCCAGATTATCACCTTAAGAAAATAAGTTCTGTGAAAATAAAAGTAATCAAAAATTGGCTGGGATTTCTATTGCATTTTAAACAGTTCATTCATATTCCCCTTGTACCCTGAAAGACCAACTCAAAAGCAGTGAAGAGCATAAAGCAAGAGGCAGCTGGAAAAAAAACAAGTCTTGAAATGATAAATGTAATGTTTCATGTCAGCAACTGG
Organism: Diceros bicornis minor; assembly: GCF_020826845.1. Classification (NCBI taxonomy): domain Eukaryota; kingdom Metazoa; phylum Chordata; class Mammalia; order Perissodactyla; family Rhinocerotidae; genus Diceros; species Diceros bicornis. The sequence goes on from NC_080758.1 coordinate 48,774,440, forward strand.
AATTTTTTTTGCAGTGTTACTGTCTTGGCCTGCTGACAGCATGATTTAATGGCCTGGTTGCTCCATGGGTTGACATGGCAACCATGGAAAATGCCATAAATATCTCCGTTGTAGACGTGAATGGTATGTTTACATTGTGTGTGGTGTATTGTATGACATGTGGTGGCTGTTGTCCTATCCAGTTGGAAACGTCTGGAATTGACAGCCATTTTTTAGAGTCATTTGGGCTAAAACGACTCTCATGACAGATACTTTGCTGCAAGTCTGGAGCTGTGCATTTTTGTGTATATTTGACAAATTAAACTCTGTATTCAATGTGCCATGCAGCCTTAACACAGTTTGCCAGGTACCATAAGCCACTTTCTATTTCACAGTCGAGACAATGTTAGATTTCTTCTGCATTCAGCACAGTAGCAAGCAATTAGGATGTTAATTCAAAATGGAATCTAGTGAGCACTTGCATAGACTTACTGAAACCCAAATCCTAGAGTTGAAAAAGATTTTAAAATCAGTTCTCGTCCAATTAGTTTATTCCTTAGACAAAGTAAAAAAAAGACATGGCTTATTTGCTTCATGCTTCAAGTTCTGTGAGGAAAGCAATAACATCTATACTTCTCCTTATTCACTAGATTTTCATATGTTCAAAGAAAGGTGAATCATGTTTTAAGAAGAAGTAAAAAGGGAAAGAACCTAAAACTGGTGGTATTGTATCAACTGTCACTTCCCCAAAGACACCAGTAAAACCTACATATCAAGCAAAACTATGTTTATAAGACCCACTTGGTTTTGCAGAGAAAGCAAAATGTTGTCAATGAAGAAGAGACAAATTTATCACATCTTAGTAAATGAGAACGTCACCTTGATGGGTCTTAATGACTTAAGATAAAAATTAGGGTAGAGTATCAATAGCACCTTTAGGACCTGGGCTGGGTGATTTTTAAGGTGGTCCTTGCCAGGTGGGTAACTGGCTTGAACTGGACAAAGTTTATGATAAGAAAGTTTTGGTTTAGTGGGCACAGCAAGGCAAGGATCTTGAAGAGAGTCTTGCTAAGGAAGCTGTTGGTCTTGATAATAAATTGTTTTGTTGGTTTATGGTCTTATCTTCCAGAAACGAGTATTCCTGGAACAAGCAGCTAAGCTACTTTAGCTCGGTCTCAGTGTTATTTAACAAAAGGGCTGGAAATAATGACTAAGTTTAGTATTGTTTAATACAGGGTCAAGATATTATGTTGGTTTCAGTTCTCATCAGCCTTCTTAATCTTAATCTCTTTGGGTCTTGTTATGCCATTTCTTCATTCATCCACGCTTTTACTAATCATATATTGAGCACTGACTGAATGCACTCATTTAGGATATAAAGATAAGACTTGATACCCACCCTCAAGGAACCCACAATACATACTCTTGGGTCCTTTTAATGAGTTACTATTCTGTTAGACTCTTTAAATTGCAAGGAGCCAAGACATGCTTACATAAACACAGACGAGCATCTTTATTGCTAGGGCTCTCCAGGAAGGTAGGAAGTACAAGAAACTGCCCCAGCACCCACAAAACTAGGCCTCATGGAGACAGAAACACTTTTGACCACTGTTCAGGTTGTTAGAGGAGCTCTGACAATCTGGGGGACCCATCTCATCTCCTGGAAGAGAGAATTAATTAATTGATTAGTCACAATCCAGGATGGAGTACCACTATTTTCCCAGGTTTTCATATCAGGCCAACTCATCAACCAACTCACAGACAACAGTGTCCCTCGATCAGTGCCAGGATCCAGTTGGGTGTCGTTGGATCGTAGCTGAGTCGTGGCCCAGTCAACTGTGGCTCATGAAGCAGGTTACATGACAATGTGTACAAGAAATTACCTAAGGCATCTTTGCTCTCAAAGCCCCTGGAACAGTAGGCCCTCAAAAACCCAGGGTGAATATACACCAGTTGGTAGAATCACAAAATATTAGAACTTAATAGCAGAAGGGATTTCAATTGCACACATTTTTTTTCTTTATAGATAATGTCCCATCAAATCCCACTTCCTTTAGTTGAAACCCAAGTCTTCACCAGGGTCAAACGTAGCTCTCTTTGCTAATGTTATTTTGTTGCTTTCTTTTGTCCTTTTAAATTTTTTATGGCACAGTATCTTATGAGATTCAAAACAGCTGTGGAGAATATCTCCATGAACAAACAGAAACAACCAGAGAATTGAAATAAGAAATTTTTAAAAGCTTAGTCTTTCTTCTTTTTCTTTTTTCTTTCATTTTAATCTTGGTTTTGCAGAAGAAGCAAAATATTGTCAGCAAAGAATAGACAAATTTGTCACATCTCTATTTGGTGGTAAAGAATTGCCTTCAATCGTTGCCCTTTATTTCTTTGTCTTGGGATCAAACTGTAACTATGGAGCCTGGTTTCCCATGACGCCTGAGAGAAAGGGCTTAACCTCGTTGAAGGTAACAAGCCTTGTCCTTCTCACGCCCATCAGGTATTGATGTGTTTGGTTTACAGGCTCATTCATCACAGTGTTGCGAGCAGTCATCCGTCACATCAAGATGGGACCTTCGTCTCTCGGATTTCTAATTTACCTTGTTTAAATCTCAGACTTAGCACTGAAAAAGTGAAAACTCCTCTGTGGCTTTCGTTATGTAACACATGTAGGCCATTGTTAACTTTCTGGAGCTGCAGTTCACAGAAGATTCCTTCTGATTAAACTATTCCTCTCCTGTAGAATATCTTCACTATGAAAGACCAGGTTTTCACATTCATCTCTCCATGGCTGACTTCTATGACTTCCCAGGTGACACTGTTAGGGGAAGGTTTGAAGCAGATTCACAGGTACAAGGGTCATGGATGTAGTACTCAGATGTAAGGAAGAAATGCCACTAGAAGCAATGACACCCCAGTAGTTTGAACACACCTAGCACCCAGGTCTTGGTTTCTAATACCATTCTCCAATAAAAGGAATCAGCACTCCTGGGAGAAATGGCTGATTCTTAGACCAGGGCAGAGAATATACAAGATGAGCCTGGTGCCACTTGTAGTGCCTGGAAGTAAGGAAGGCTTAAAAAAGAGAAGTACCCAATGATGGAGGAATATCAAAGGGACACAGGAGCCCACTGACGGAGCTCCCAGTGGCCAAAGTTGGAAAAATTCGAGCAAGAAAATAAATAAAATAGTATTAGACTATAACGCAAAGTCCAAAATAAATATCCATGAGTCTATAATGATAGAAAAATAATCAAATAAATCAATAAATGAAGTAGAATAGATAAATCTCCCATGCAGAAAAATCCCAAATAGTTTATGTATATACTCTGCCCTCAGGAAGATGGAGCAAACAACCCACTCCTTATGTGTGAGCTGCACACAATGACTGCCTGCCAAAAATACAGTTTGGAAAGGGGAAAGAAGAATAACTTCTCAGTAGAGAAACCTAGCAGACACCACCTCATCCAGGTGATCAAGGTTAACATTATCAGTGATGTCATTTTGATAGTATGTTCCCTTGATGTGATGTGATGAGAACAGCACTAGACCTCTGTGGTCTAACCCCCAAACTCAAAACCCCAGTCTAACTGTAACTAAAATGTTAGACAAATCCCAAATGAGGGACATTTGACAAAATGTGCTGACCAGCACTCTGCTAAAGGTCATCAAAAACTAGGCAAGTCTGAGCAACTATCACAGCCAAGAGGAACCTAAGGAGACAGGATGAGTAAATGTAATGTGGTGGGATCCTGGATGGGATCCTTGAACAGGAAAAGGACATTAGGTAAAAACTAAGGAAACCCACATAAAGTATGGACTTTAGTTAATAGTAATGTATCAATTATTAGAAAGACAAAAAACGTATTGTGTCTTTATTTTTTCAGTTTATATGGTTGTTCTCACAATGTTCCACCCCTTTGAGTAGTGAAAACTGAAGCCAGAATAGTTCTCTGTTGGTGTCTTAAAACACCACCAGTCTTCTTTCCTGGCCCTGTATTAAGCACGTTCAGACCAAGCAAAAATAACTTACCTGCTTGCTCTAGGAATACTTGATCCTCAGAAATAAGATTGTGAATCAACTAAAATAGTTTACTTTCCAAACCAGCAGCTTACTCATCAAGATTCACTTCAAGTCCTTCCTCTTGTGGGGCTCACCAATCCCAAGCTGTTCAATCATAGACTCTGCCTAGTCCCAAAGTGCTCCTCATCTTGCAAAACCTTCATTAAAAATCACCCCTTGCAGACCCTGACATCCGCATTCAGAGACACTCCTAAGATCATACTTCAGTAGATCTAATAAACTTAGTTTTGTTTCATCAACATGTTTTCCTGGGGTCTTCTGGGAAGTTGACAGTCAACGGTAATAAGGTGAGGGCAAGAGAACTTAATCTTATCCTTGAGTGTCTTAGTATCTTCCACTTTAACACAATTGCATTTCAGGTAAATATTCAGTTGAATCAAAGTTCAACTCCTGTCAGGGCAGTTTCTAACCCTCCTGCTTCTCCTGCACAAGATGGCGACTGTGGGTGGTTTGGGTTTTGGGTGCTTGGCAGAGGAAGGAGGGGCTTTGATCTTCCAGATCTTTGCTGGTCCCAGGTTTGTGTCGCTGACCAAGTCTGCAGCTCACGGACACGTTTGCCCTCTTGTTAAGCAGCCTGAGCGGTTCTCCCCGGCCAGCCCCACAGGTTTCCCTGGGTTCTCGCTTTAACTGCCAGTTTGGTCTGCAGTGGAGATATTAACCTTGGCTAGCAGGTATTTTGTCCCCACCACACTGGTACTGCCCACAGGCCCGACAGCCAACTCCAACAGCTGCCCTCCATATTTGCTGAGAAGTAGGGGAGGACTTCTGAATCCTTCTCATGCTACCCAAGAACTCAGATAGGCTCTGGAGACTGATTTAAGCCTTGTTTCTACTCAATCAAGCCACTGTGCCATTGTCACTCAACTGTGGCCACCCTCTGTGAACCCAGGGCCGCCCTCTAAACACTCTCCAGCCAGGGTTTCCAGTCTTGGGTTTTCTCAACTTAACCCTTTGCCCCACCCAAAACTTCAGTCCAGATGTCACAGGTTATTGACCACTCACTGCTTCCTGCTTTTTCTCTTCTTTCCACACTGACCTTCCCTCTGAGACAGAAAACTCTTTCCCTTTTCTGTCTGTCCAGGACTTCCCCTGTATCACGGCTGTCTCCTCCTGAGGTGACGTTCCCGGTATCTGTGGCAGACATGGATGTGCACCACTCAGATCCCCCTTCAAGAAAGGACTGGTTACCCAGCCTGGAGGAATGTGGTTAGCTGACAGGATCCAGCTGCTTACTCCCTTAGGTCTGTCACTGCTTTCCAGCCATGAAACTCTTGTGGGGGTGGCCCCTAGGCAATGACTGCATGGTGGTACTAGGGCTTGGCCATTTCCTCCCAACATGGAACCATTCTTTGGGCAATCTTTGGGCCAAGGCTCCTTGTTGGCTTAGAGAGACCTTCTCAGGGCTGTACTGCAGGCTGAGGTTCTTCCTTCTCAGTGCCCCTTCCCTCCCCTCTCATTTCACAGATGTCAGACCTCCATCATGGTCTGAAGGCCCTCACTGTCAATGCCTGCTTCTTCTCCTCTTTCCATTCATAAGCACTAGCCACAATAAACCTCTTGCTTCTTTAACTTCTTCTTGGCATCTGCTTCCTGGAGGACCCAACAACTCAGTCCCCAGTCAGCAGGGCCATGATGGTGAATGGCTAAGGGTGAACACAACTGAAAAGAGCAGATGAAAGTCTACCAGGCTAGTATTTTCACATTATATTCACATACAAATATACAGAATTAACTCTCTTAAGAACGAAAGCTATGCTGCCTATTTTCCTTTTGACTTCCAGATGCAACGCCCACCCTTCTCCATTCCGCTCTGCTTGAGAGCCTGGCCCCTGTAGACTGCATTATCTGCTATCTTCCCTTCTGGCTTCTAGTTGGGCTCAGCCAGTGAAAATCACCGGCAGGAGATTGGAGGGTGGGAGAGAGTGAAATTGGGGAAGTAATCTCCCCAGTTCTCTCCCCACAGTCACCACGAGTTGGCTGTGTCCCTCTACTGAAGGCTCAGCACCTATCAGTGGGTGGCACCTGCTCAGGGTTCTGGTAACTGCTTCCTCTCCTTGCCCCATTGGGCCCAAGGATAGGCACCGCTGTGCACCATCAGGAGCAGCTCCCCACTGTGGCTGGTCCTGGGCTACTGCACCAGCCCTGTGCTTTCCCAGCGCCCTTCCTATACTTGGTACATGGTTAGGTGTACCTGCCAGACCCTGACTAACTAAAGAAGAGGGCAAACACAATTGTATTTAATTATCTAAATTCATTTGGCACAAGGTCATTTTTTTTCAAGCAAATTTTAAATCATTAGCTTTGACGATCCTACTATTTCTCAAACCCTAAGAAGGAGAAACATGAATAAAAGCAAATTCTGGGTGAAGGAGGTCAAAAGGGACACACTTCCAGCTATAAAATAAATGAGTCCTGGGACACAATGCACAGCACGGTGACTACAGTTAACAACACTGTGTTGTGTATTTGAAAGTTGCTAAGAGAGTAGATTTTAAAATTTCTCATCACAAGAAAAAAAAGTTTTTTTGTAACTATGTGTGGTGGTGGATATTAACTAAACTTATTGCGGTGATCATTTGCAATATATACATACTTCAAATCATTACATTGTACGCCTGAAAAGAATACAATGCTGTAGGTCAATTATATCTCAATAAAAAAAAGATTATAGAGAACTCATAAATCAATAATAAAAAACCAAAAATGCAATAGAAAAAAAATCATCAAAGAATGTGAGTAGGCAATTCAGAGAAGTGAAACCTAAATTGCCAATAGCACATGAAAAGATGCTTAACCTCTCTAGAGGAAAATACAAAATGTAAAATTGGGTTGCTTTTCACATATATGAGAATGACAAAATTGAAAAATCTGATAATGCTAAATATTGGCAAGGATGTGAAGATAAGAAACTCTCATACTCTGCTGATGGGAAAGTAAATTAGTACAACCACTATGGAAGGCAATCTGCCAATATTTTATAGAGTAGAGTAAGTGTGTACCCTACTACATAGCAATTCAACTTCTGGACATACATCTAGAGAAACACTTATACATACGCAAAAAGAGAATTGCCTTAAGGATGGTCGCTGCTTTATTGTTGGCAACCATAAAAAATTGGAAACAACCATCAATAATGGAATGTGTAAATTAATAGTGGAGTATTTATAGGATACAAAACTATACGGCAAAATGAATGGACTAGGTCCATAAGTATCAACATGGATAAATCTTGAAAACACAGCATTGAATGCAAAAGGTAAATTTTGGGATATATTATGTCCATGTAAACTTTATGAAGACACAAAAGAAAAATCAATAGAAAAAAATCATCAAAAGATTTGCATACACACACACACACGTGTGGGAATAATACATACCAACATTAGAATAGTGATGACATCTTGGTAACTGGAATAGAAAAGGATTGGATGTGGTGTAAAGCGGACTTCAGCTGCAAAAAAAAAAGCAAATTCTGTTCTATGAATGTGTTGAGATAACTATTAAAATAAAATCTATTTGGACTTTATTATAGAGTTATTTCCACCATTTACCATAATAAGTAACGTAAAACCTGTGGAAGCAATCATCAGTCATATTTGAGTTCATCAAAGTTCAGCATATTATATTAAATAAATGGTCCTATCTGGATCAAAAGTCTCTTAGGATTAAGGAATGGGATCCTTCTGTTTAATATAATTGTTTTCTGTCCATGAACAAATATATCTACCAAAAATAGAACTCTGATTTCTCCCATATATTGAAGGGTGAATTGAAAAGTGATTTAAGTGTTTCTAAAACTCTTTTTTCATGGTTCTTCTGAGAATTTAAGAAAGCTCTGAATGTTCTCAGACACGATTTGCATATCCCATACTCATAAAGTATGGTACAAAATAAGGCTACAATTTCAGAGAGTTTTGGAAAAGCTTGTGTCCCATAGTCATTGGGCCTCAAATTCTGAACATCTGAACCACAGACAGGGTAAGAAAACAACATAACTCTAGAGGACTGGGTTTGTTGGGTTACAAACTGGTGTAGACACTCTCTCACACAAGCACACCCCCACCCACATACGTGAACATACAACCGTGTTTTCCTGGTGCCTGGCAAATGGTGGGCACTCCAAATATATTTATTGATTGAATAAATGAACGAATTTCTGCATCTCCTTCTTAAGAAAAGTGCCAGCTCATTAATTACTCTTGCATGCATATTAAAACAAAAGATCAAGGGATCTTATTGAATTACCTTTTGCACGTTTTCAATATCTCTCTAAATTAAGTTATGAATTTCCTGAAGACAAGGCTAGCCGGGGGGAAATAAGAAGTGATGAAAGTTCTGTTCTGCTCAATTTGTAAGGCTCTCCTCAAACTCAAATCCCTAACAGCTTCAGTGATGCCCAGGTCCTATGCCTATATCTAGGCATGCATACATGCATGCACATGTACACACACACACACATGCACATGTGTGGGCACATGTGTGCATATATACTTACACTTGTGCATACACATGTGTGCACATATTCATGCATGCATACTTACATCCAGGCGTACATCCGTGCATGCATCCATCCATGTGTGGAAAAGGCTGACAAGGTGTCTCTGTATGTGCACACTTACAGAGTGCTTGGTGTGGTCTAGGTGCTAAGCTGACGGTTTCACATACATTATCAAATTAAATATTACAACAATCTTTAAGATAGGTTTAGTTAAAATGCAAATATGTATTATAGGTAAACTGAGGCTTAAAATGGTTGACTAGCTTGCCACAGTCAAACAGCCATCACAGGGTAGTGCTGGGCTCCTTAGATGATGAGGTAGACCCCATTCTTTCTCCAGTCTACCAGGTTTCCTGTTTCTGCACTTTTTTCCCCTTCACAGCATCTCTCTCCTGCTCTCTGGGTAACTGATGCCAATCAACTTCTTAGTGGGTTTATGTCTCCGACACCAGGTTTGCTTTTGGGTGAGAAGTAACTAGGAAAAAAGATGACAATCCAGTCAAACAGCATTCTGGCCTTTGGAGCAGGGACTGAAGGACACTAAAGGGAGAACGTAAATGTGCACCATTATCAGAGTTGTGAGTTTACCTCAGCTGATTACTATACTAAATACTCAGTGGGTACTTGAGCATTAGGAATGGAGAGTGCTAATATTTAATAGACCTGAAACTTACTTGCAAACAAACTCCAGAATTAGCTGAAAAATCAATGTATATTTATTTTATGTTTTTACATTTCATGCATATATACATATATAAATTTTATTTATTTTCTTTGAAAAGTAAAAACACCTAAGTCTATATATGTGCACACACACACATAAACACACATGCAGGTATTTTCTCTTACAAATCCTCACACATTCATCCCCAAATTCTGTTTTACAGGAAAAAATTGGCCTGTTTTCTAAGGGACCTAAGAACGACCTCTTTTCCTTTTATAGCTCAAATCCTCCTTGCTTCTCTGAAGATCACAAACTGTTCTCAACTAAAGCAAATCAGAGGCACGAAGCAACTAGACTGCTTTACTAACTCTCTCTGATGGCACTAAAGGAAGTCTAAACTATGCTGACACTACAAATTTGTGCATAAATCTAATGAGGGACACAACAACCCTCTTGCAGTGATGAGGGGAAAAAACTCTAGAATGCCATTCTCCACTGCTCAGATAAATACATAATGCAGAGCAAACCAAAACCAAAACCAAAACCAAAACAAGGCCCCCGGAGGTAAACCCAAATTTGGGAATATCATGCTGTTTGCAGAATTCAGGCAATGTATTCAAGCCGGCGGTTGGTCTAAAATGCGCATTCATAAGTTAACCACTGACGGAACTCTAGGGTGTGAACTACTCAGGTGAAATGGGTAGATAGCACAAGGAAGATAGCAAATAATACTCTTCCAAAAAGGAAGAGCCAGTTCATGCATTCCCTCTATCCCCATAACTTCAAGTTTTTGTTCTTAGCCCAATCTATCATAAGTATGCAAAGAAAACATTTCATTTCTGTCACCGCTGCTGCCCTGAGGCTCATGAAATAGAAAGATCACCGGCCTGGGAGCCCCGAGTACCCAGTTCCAGCTGTCGTGGGAGGGATCAGCTCTGTGACCTGGCTCTAGCCCCTGAATTTCCACACGTCTTGGTTTTCCTCTCTGTTTGAGTTAGATGGCTAACTAATACCTAAGCCCCTGTTTGCTTTAAAAGTTTTACCCTATAGTCTTCCCCCCACCTCTTCCCTCAGTTGAACCATCAGAAAAGAACAAAAACTAGTGTTTCTTGGGCTCTGAAGTTTGGATGTCTTCCCATTTTGAGCCTAGGAGCAGCATCACCAAAAAGAGAGTATTAAGTGCCTGTTGGGTAGCGATGAACACAGTAGCAAGAACCAGGGTAACGCTTCCATAATGAGAATCTCTGGAGATATCAGCCTGGAGAGCTAATTTCAAGCCAACTGAAAAGTCGCCCCTTTCCAGGCCAATGTTACAAAAATTATAACCATTTTGGGTAGAAATCATTCTAAAGTTTCAATCACTACTCTGCCTTTTTAAACCTCATAAATCTGGATTAACTTTTTGTGTGTATGTGAGGAGATCAGCCCTGGGCTAACATCTGCCAATCCTCCTCTTTTTTTTTGCTGAGGAAGACCGGCCCTGGGCTAACATCCATGCCCATCTTCCTCCACTTTATATGAGATGCTGCCACAGCATGGCCTGCCAAGCAGTGCATTGGTGCTTGCCCGGGATCGGAACTGGTGAACCCCAGGCCTCCGTAGTGGAGCATGCACACTTAACCGCTTGCGCCACGGGGCCAGCCCCTGGATTAACTTTTTTATTGAGATATAACTGACATATAGCATATTAGTTTCACGTGTACAACATAATGATTAGATATTTGTATATACTGCAAAATGATCACCACAGTAAGTCTAGTTAATGCCCATCACTGTGAATAGTTACAAATTTTTTTTCTTGTGATGACAACTTTTAAGATTAATTTTTAATAATGATTTGGGACCATTTTCATAAAAATTTTATAATTATGCTTTCAGTGTGTGTTATGCCTAATGTTTATGTCTGCCTAAAATCCATATGGTGAAGCTCTGGTCCACAATGTGGTAGTAGCTTTGTGGGGGTAATTAAGCTTAGGTGAGGTCATGAGGGTGGGGCCCCATGATGGGATTAGTGTCTTGATAAGAAGAAGAGATATCAGGCTTCCTCTCTCTGCTGTGTGAGACCACAGTGACAAGGCAGCTGTCCTCAGAATGACCATGCTGGCACCCTGTTCTCGGACATCCCAGCCTCCAGAACTGAGACATAACCTTGTTCTGGTTAAGCCACCCAGTCTGTGGCGTTTTGTTATAGCAGCCTGAATGGACTACGACGGTGTGTTAATCAACATTTTCAGTGCTTACATGCAGCAGCTTCTGCCTACATTTGGAAATTGCTATTTCTTTTGAGGCCTGAAAACTAAGCAAGCAGAATTAGGACAATACATGTAGCATAGAGAAAGCAGGATCCAGCGGGTGCCTGCCCGCGCCCCGCTGAACTGAGCGTGTGAGCTGAGTGTGGATGCGACATCTTGGCTACCACAGAGCCTCCCGCGTGTTGCAGTTCTTGAATCTCCTCCGGCAGACGGGGCAGGTCATCAGGGGTGTGCACGGACAAAGGGCCCTGCTTCTTAGATGCTTGCTCGTCCTCCGCGGGGCCGCTGACTGAAATCTCATGAACACCGCTGGGCTTTGCTCTGTTTGGGTGGTTTTAGAACGAGTTTGCCTTCTTCTAAATGATTTATATTTAGCAGGTCAGTGTCAGTGTCATGAATGAGGATGAGTCTCTGCTTTAAGATCCCCTATTCACCCAAAGTTATCTATTGCTTCGTAACGACCACCCAAAACTTAGTGTAAAACCACGCGAACCATTTGTTATTGTTATTATCTCGCGAGATTCTGGAGGTTGACTGGGCTCAGCAGGGCCGTTCTCACTGGGGGTCTCTCGGGTACCAACAATCAGAGGGGGGTGTGATTAGAGTCGCGGGAAGGCTCAAACAGCGGGGATCCTCGGGCTTCTCTCTCTGTGGTTTCCTCTTACCGGTTTTTACCTGGGGGTTCAAGGCTTCCAAGATGTGTGTCCTGAGAGAGAGCGCCACATGGAAGCTATAGCACCTTTTACAATTAGCGCTGGACGGCACACAACATCCCTTCTGCCCCGCCCTGTTCATTAGAAGTGAGTCACTAAGGCCTGTCCTATTCAAGGGGATGGGATTTTGATGCCAGCTTTAGATGGAAGGAATTTCAAAAAATGGGGATATGTGTTTAAACCACCACAAAAGTCAAATTGGGCCTTTGCCTGGGTCTTTGACACATCCATTCCTTCTGGTCCTCCCTCCCTTTCTTCTTTCCGTGGGTCAGAGAGAGCAGAACCAGAAAAAAGCTAGGAGATCACTGTTCTTTCATTCAGTTGTCAAAATACCTCCCACCACTGCTGCATTTTTGCGGAGGAAAAACTGAGGCCAGTTAGTTTGAATCATTTAACACATCTTTCATAGCAGAGCCAGCAGTAGAACCCCAGAACGCTTCCATTTTCTATGGGAAATGAGAGAATTAAGTGACTCAAACTGCTATTCCCAGAGTTGTTGAGAGGGACTGGGTCAGGGGCTGATGGGTTCCCTGCCTCTGGCGTGGCTCACACTGAGGCTACAAGCCCACTTGTTTGTGATATTGTGGAGAGTTTATGGGTGATTGAGTGTTGGAGAACAGTGGTTTCTAGACCGCCATTTCCCAAACCCAGCTATTGTAGACTGGGCCCCCTCCTCCTCGAGATGGAAGGTGGAGGTCAATGTGCAGGATGCTTATCAAAGAGAGGCTTTGGGACCAGGACCTGTAGAAGGGAGTCACAGTGGGTCCTACAGGGCGTTCTGAAGTGGAGTGCCCCTTCAGAGTGGTCCTGAGTGGGGCCCGCACAGCCAGGCCTTTCTAAACATGCATCAGTGTTCATTGCATGCTGTACCTGAAAGAGAGGTGAGCTAGGCTCTGGGGGGGTCACACAGCAAAGACTATCTGCATACACAGTGATTTGTCATGAATCACACATGACAAGGCCTGGCCCCTGGAGATTCTGATTCAATAGGTCTGGTGGGGCCTGGGAATCCATGTTTCTAAAAGGCTTCCTGGTGATTCTTTTTCACAGCCAGGTTTCCCTTGCACTGGCCGATGGCTCTGAGGCCCTCCCAAGGCAGACAGAGGTACCAGGATGCTGAGTCTGATGGCGTTCCCAGCCCTGAGTGTTAGAATGCAGTCAGCATCCGAAACTCACATGCAGCAAAGGGGAAATCAGCACCTTGACTATCCGGACTCCCCCAACTTCACCAACGAATTGTCCAAGCCAGGATGTGCCACTCCCACAAAGCAGAGAGTTGGCAGGGGGTCCCATTTCTTCCTTCTTACAGCTGGCATGCTCCAGCCAGCCTTGTCGCTCCTGACAGCAGGGTCTCAAGGAGCCCTGCTGAAGTGAACTCTCAGCTCGCTGAGTTGGCCCATTCCCCAGGCGCAGAAAACAGCCCTATTATAAACACACAGAACTGGAGCTGGGAGCTGGAGGAGGAGCTCCAGGCTCTTGCCTAAGTCCATCCTGCAAAATTGACTTTTCTGTCAATGAGAACACAGCTCTGCTTTTACTTCTCCTGTGTGCTTTGGCAGTTTGAGCAGGACTGTAAAATTTATCCAAGGAAAACTGGCATTTATCTTGGGTTCACTTGTACCCGGCAAAACTGATAAACAGATGGGGGCTCGCCAGGCCACAGTTAATTTGGTTAGCACTTTACAAAATACAAATGTCACCCTTTGTTTCTACAGGGATTAGTTATGACTAACTGGGAAGTTCTCTCTCTGTTGTATTCTAACAGGATTGTTTACGCCATTTAAAGGATCCACTTCCCACTTTTTGTGAGGCACTATCCAGTGTGAAGGGGGTGGAGAGTGCCCAGGGTGGAAAGGGACTTTCTGGCATTGTTGGCAATAAAGGAATAAAACAGCCCTGCTGGGTTGCATATGCACACACAGGACACCTATCTGTAAGGGTTGTGGAGAAAAGAAAAGAAAGAGAAAGAAGGAAAGAAAGAAATCAACAAGCTCCTATGGGGAAGCTTGCAAAGGAGATCAGAATTCAGACCAAACGTCCCACCCCGGTGTCTCGGAGTTTTTTTCCTTTTATGTCCCAGCTAAAGGCACTGGGAGGATCAGAGACCTCATCCCAGCTCTGTTTACTTTGGGAACAATCAGTGATGTATGAATAATAATGCCTCCCTCTGACCATGACTAATTGAATTGCAGCATGCCTGCGGCGGGGACGGGGCTTTGCCCAGCCAGTCCATCATGGAGGCTTCTCAAGTAGCCGTGGACAGTGATTGATGCCTTGCGTTTCCCAACGAGCATCCTTGAACACCTAAGAGCAACGGTATGAGCCTGCATTCTGAGTTTCTATTAGCCAGGGCCTCCTGGAGAGGAGGTGAATGTCAGGAGTCAAAGATGGGTGTGGTAGTTAAAAGGGAGGGGGAGACGGACCGTCCCTCAAGCTCCCCACTCTCACCTGATTTTAAGCGAGTCTTGGTCGTGGGGATGAACGGGAAAATATCAGTCTAGTGACCACGCAGGTCACGGTGGGGCCGCCCCTGCTGAGACCATGCCCACTCAAAGTATTTGGCTCATTTAGGATGTACTGGGAGCCCCTGCTTAGAAAACAAAAAAGGCAAAACAGCCAAAGATTTGTCCTGTAAGAGGACGTTTTGATGCTAACACATGTGGTAGAAAGGGAGGCAGAAGACAACAGAGAGAGGGAGAGACACATAGGGGCAGTTCAAAATGGAGTCTCTGGCCATGTCTACATTCTAACAATGGATCACACGGGGACCCTAACATTTGGCCATCCTGGTTGTCTGCGCTGTGTTTACAGAGCAGAACCATGCAGCTGGGACCCCGGGCTCAGCCGGACTTTGTTCTCATAGTAAGAGGCTGACCCCTAGTGAACTGCGATCAGGGAAGCTTAGGCTGCCCACCAGTCTCTGGTGGTCTGGACGCAGCGGAAGTTGTCCAATTACAGGGTCACTGTTTTCCATCCCAGTTGGATTTAGTCTGGTTCAAGCCTCAGATTGGCACCTTTTGATGAGAGCTGGGCACTCCACCCTGGCTATCCTTGCTGGCAGAGGCCGGCTGGAACTGCTTTCTTCAGGTGCATGCTGGCCCCACGGGCACTTGCATTGGTTGGGTTCCCTTGTAGAGCCCGCTGAGAGGCGCCCCGGGGGCAACCTGGGGCACCATGCTTGTCTGGTATCTAAAATCTCAAAACTTTAAATTCTCTCCAAACACTTTCCTATTAATTTTTTATCAGCTTGCTCTGCTTTGAAAATTAGCCATAGGTGTCACTGCCAACAGTTACTTTACTGCATGCAAGTTTCCCAGCTCCGTTCTCCCATTTAAGGAGATACCTTCTGCCCATTCTGAACTTTACAGAAATAAAGCATATCTTGTACTTATAAATAGGAGATATTTTTAAAACTTCGAAAACATTTATCTATTTTGCTTATCTATTTGCCTGTCTATCTGTTTATCTGTCTATCTTGGTGAATAAAATAAAACATGGAGAGAAAGGTGGGTGAGCTAAGGGAACAGTCCAGCCCTCAGGCAGCTCAGGGTGCAGGACGCTCCTTCACGCAGCAAGGCGGCTGCAGGTAATTCTGAATCTATGCAGGAAAGTGATCTTTCCAGTATAGCCTGCTTCCTAACCCCACTTGACCAAGTGGGCAAGAAGATATATGAGGAAAATGGTAATTTTCCCATGCTTGTACCAAATATGAAATCTTTTCAATCCCTCAAATCCAGGCTGTTTTAGTCCCTGGTTTCCAATCCCTAGCCCAACCTAGTAAACAGTGTGACCACCCTGGCGGAGGCCACACTCCTGGGGTTAAGATATTCCACCTAGAATCCCTTTGCTCTTTCTCAGCTGATATTCATGGCCACCATTCTTGTGCTTTGAATACCAAACAAAGGGAGATAGAGCTGGCTCAGCGGCGCACAAGTGAGGGCGAGGGACGGGTGAGGAGAAGCATCTACCCCCGCACTTTGTATTCAGAACATAAACATTCCAAACCTGCGCCCGGAAGCCAGCTCCTTTCCTTTGTTACGGAGCAGCAGAATTTATTAGGAGAAAAAGCATAACAATCTAATTTCTAGAAAGACTGCAGAAGACAACCTGTCTGGGCCCTGAAACTGTGTCCAGATCCTTGTAACCGCCCTTCCTTTGGCTCAGACGCATGGAGGCGAGCTGTGCCTTTTGACTGAGGGGCTTCGAGGGGACCACCATGCAGTATCTTCACCACCCAACCTTCCTCTGTTACAACTCCACACTTCGGCTCTAGATGCCGTCGACACTCCACCCCGTTGAAACGAGGCTTGCAGGGGTGTTTAAGGAGAGGATGACCCAGCTAGAGGAGAGAGCTGCAGGGAAGACAGCAGGGGTGCCCAGAGGAGAGAAGAGAGTAAGGGAAAGAGCAGTGAGAATGGAAACCCGAGGTCTGTCCATGTCCCTGCACGACTGTCCTGGGCAGCCGAGGCTCCCTGCAGCTGCAAAGCTGGGGGCACAGGCAGGGCTTCTCCTGCCACTCTTAACAGTCCCGCAGGTGAAAACTAGTTAGAAATAGCAGGGGTTTTTTTTTTCTGTAAAAGTCAACCCACATTAGTTACTTGACACTATAGAGAAGTAATGACACTGTAATCTATTATGCTTCCTGTGTGCCATGCACTGAGTCCTCCCAGTATTCCGAGTTTGCTGTAATCCTCCCACAATCTAGGGGTGGATAATACGATCCGGTCATCTCCACTCTGCAACTGAGGCAGCCAAGGTGCAGAGAGGTCAGGTCAGTGCGAGAAGTCTGACCCAGGTCTGTCCTCTAACCACCCGGAGGCTGACCTGCAGGCTCCCCTGGACTCAGCCTTCACAGGGACATTCTGCACCCTGACCACTGGGATGGGTGTGTGGGGTTTCTGAGAACATTTCTCTCTCAGACTTGAACAACACTCAAGACAGAGAGCATTTAACGACTGACAGATTTGAATACGGCAGATTATAGGACACACGGGGGCTGTCGGGAAGGCCTCTTGCTCCCCCAGGGTGTTAGGCAATGTACAACAACGACAAGATTCAGACCTTCAAGTGACAAGTCACCTTTTCACATTCCACGATAGCGAGGACATTTCTGGCTTCTAAAGCCACTGCTTTTCAGGCAGCTTCAAGCACAGTTAGCGATCAACATAAGTTGGTACAACCTTGAGACATTAACTATTAAAATGTAAATGGACATATCCTTTTTACTTAGTAATTCTACTTCTGTGTGTTTATTCAGTAGAAAAACAGAATTTTGCAAAGATCCATTCAAGGATGGTCATTGCGGCTTTATCTGAAATAGCAAAGTTCCAAACACCAGAAATATCCTTTCAAAAGGTCTGTTAAAATAAACTATACTTTATATACTAGACATCTGCTAAAAGCAATAAGATGCATCTGCATAACCTAAAATGGAAAATTATCCTAGATATTTTATTAAGTGAATAAAAAGCTACATAAAGAGAAACATCTCCTTTTTATAAAATAATGGTTTTATGAAATAATAACCACAAAGGCATATTCGCAAAATATATTCTGAAAGCAAATTTCACAATCCGTTAGGAGTAGTTACCTCTGGGGTTGAGATCAGAGAGGAAACCCTTTGTCTATAACATGTTGACCTGTATTCTTTAAATCTTTATTTCTTAGTGGATATGTATATTTTAACAGAAAAAGAAGAGATTCAGAAGTTATTGTTTTTCTCAGAAAATACTCAGTGATCATCGCCACCATCTAGCAATCATATTTTAAAACACCTGTACTATGAGGTCATCTAAGTTAGTTCCTCGTTAGAATTTTTTTATTACTCAGAAGTAATTATATCTGTTAATATTCCCTCTCACACCTGTTTCTAAGCCCTTGTCTCTACTGCTCTGATGTCTGCAATTACTTTAATAAAGTCAATCCTCATTATTCATGGATTCCATATTTGTGAATTGGCCTAGTAGCTAAAATTTATTTGTAATCCCCGAATCCACACTCACAGCGTTTTTGTAGCCATTTGCAGGCAGGCATAGTGTGCAGAATGTTTGAGTCACCCCACGTGCACGTTCCCAGCTCAGGTGCAACAAGGCAACACTCTGCCTTCCTGTTTCAGTCCCCATGCCGTAAACAAGGCTCCTTCACGGAGTCCAGTTAGTGTGCTTTGTTGGCGCTTTGTGCTTTCTGTTGGTGACTTCCCTGTTTTAAATGACCCCAAGCACAGTGCTGAAGTGCTGCCTAGTGATTCTAGGTGCAGGAGGCTGGGATGTGCCTCCTGGAGAAAATGCATAGGTTAGCTAAGCTGCATTGAGGCTCGAATTATGGTGCTGCTCGCCACGAGTATCAATGTCAATGAGTCGGCAACATATGTAAAATCAGATGTCTTCTAATAAATTAAATAGAAACACTCACAAAATGAAGCTATATATTGGTCAGTTGATGGAAATATTATGACCAGAGGCAGGCAGGAACCGAACCCTGTGTTTAACTCAGTATTTCATTCAGTGTTTGCACCAACTTTATAGAACATCACTACACGGATGATGAGAAAAGACTCTACTTCAGTCTGGACAGTATAATGGCATGCAGGGCTTCGGAGCTGTAGTACCACCCGGTGCAGCCTGAAATTCACACTCAGGGACGATGAGCCAGGACTCTACCCACCAAGGCCACAGGCTGGCCAGCCGAGGCTGCTGAGAGCACCCCTGCTGTCTGCACCCTGGTCAACGCCTGGCTTCGCTAAGTAGCATACGTTGGTGACATCAGTGATAATCAAGATACGTAGATTGGGTAAAAGGAATTTAGAGATGCTTAGAGATGCCCACCCCACCTCTACCCTTCATGGGCAGGTCCACAGGTCTAGCAAAGCCCATCTCCATGCTCCGAGGGGTGGCACCCGAATTGGGCTGGTGTCCAGGCGCTGAGGGGAGGATTTCTAGGTATCTGGGCTGACTCTAGGGTAACAGAATCCCCCTGGAACAGTCATGTCTGCCTTGAGTGTTCTCCTGTACAGCAGGAGGTGGAAGCACCTAGAAAGGCAGGGAGTTGTGATGTCAGCAGCCTACAGGAAGGGAGGCGGGAATTGTCTTGCTGCTCACTAATCACAGAAAAAAATGGTAATAAATCCCTGCATTTAAAGAATTTGCTCTGAGCCTGGCTTTCAGGATACCTTGGCAGCTGACTGACACATCACGCTTTCCCAGAGGCCCATAGGAGTTAAGGGGGAACAAAACAGTTGTAGTCGTTTGACAGACTCCACTTGGAGAACTGAGGCATCTCTCTGGCCAAACCATAGTCAGAGAGGCCTTGATAATTTGTCTCCTCATCCCCAGTGCAACACATCTGAAGTTAGTCAAAAAAAATAAAATGGCACAAAGTTGTCCTCCAAAAGTGCCAAGAACTATCTATGGTTCACTGGGAAGAGCTGGCAATTACTGCTAAGGGGTAAGGATGAGTTTGCTGGTTTATACAGTCATTTCCCCATGCCCACACCCTAGTGTAACATCAGTGTGCTTTCACCTCCCACAGTGAAAGCATATTTATTAATTCAGATACAACTTATGTAAATTTACATAGGTTTGTTATCATTCATATATTTAAAATCAAATGGCTCAATCTTTACTAATTGCCCTAAAAAGGAAAAAAAAAAAAACTGTTACAAAATGCAAGTGCAAATTATAATTTTCATTTCTGATTAAAAACTTGAGTAGCCATCTAAATGCAGAGACTTTCATGGAGTGTCAACTGCCCTCATTGGCTTCATTTTTCCTTCCTCTCTGGTCTCTATTACCTGTAATGAAGATCCAGCCTCTTTTCATAAAAAGCCCATATGTTAGCTCTCACTCTGGCTTTATTTTAGGTGCCATCAGATCAGGTTGTGGTGTGGTGACAGCCTATGGGGGATGCTGTGATGCACTGTCCTCATGCCCCTTCAAAGTAGGACTTGTCGCTTTGGCTGCTGGGGAGTGCCTACAGGGATGCCTCAGCTGCCCGGAGCCCCAGCCTCAGGTCACGCCCTGCCCACCTCCAGTGACGGGGGCTAGTGGGTGGCCACAAGCCTGACCATCTTGGCAACTCAGGAGGACCCTAAGAGGCCTTCCCGGCTCCAGAGCTGCATCTGGCTTGTGCCAGTGTCTGTCCGCATTCATATTCTTCAGGTATTTTTTCCTTCTCCTGTTATTTGCAAAATAGACAAAATATTTAAATCCTTTGAGAATGATAAGGAACCTGAGTTGTAGTAATCTTTTCCTGCCTCTTGGAATAAGTCATATGTAATGAATTTCTGACAGTGTCCTCCTCCCCGGACGGTCTTTTGGACAGCCCAGAGTCCCCCTGAGGGAGGATATTCCGCCCCCTGAGAGGGCGGCCCTTGGTTGGATATTCAGATCATATGGCCACTACCTGATTTGGCAGAAAGTACATTTGGCTTAATGAATTCTTGGGTCTTTCTTTTCTGATTCTTCTAGAAATCCATCAGCCTGGCTAGCATGGAAATAAAAGGAAAACGTACACCCTTCTCTACAGGTAAAGGACCTGGGCTAGAATTGGCTTAAATAGTAGCTCTGATGCCTTTTCCTTCCTTTCTGACATTCTATTTTCTTAAAAACCTGATTCAACAATTGAATAATTTTCTTTCATTTTCCCCCTCCTGTGGCTTTCATGTTCTTTTTCCAACTCTAATAATTTTGTAAATGATTTTTTTCATCTCTTGGGCTAAATTTTATAATAGCTTAACATTTTATCTTGGAATTTTAGCATTTTGAAATAATTTCTAAATTTACATTTCACTAAATTTCAATATCCATCATTTTTCTACTGGTTGGATTTTCCATAACAGTATATAAAATTTTTATCATACATTTATGTAATACATACTTTATGGATTATTAATGATAAACCCACATTAATTATCACTAATGATTCATGTTGTAATGAAGGTAATTGTCAGTTTAAACTGGAGACTCAGCGATTTCATCTTGGTAACTTAAAAAACAGCAGTACCTCACTATTGGTATCAACATTAATAAGAATATTAAATAGTGGCACTATGCCGTTAATGATAAGCTTTTTAAAAATTTTACATTATATTTAAAGGTCCTCACCCATGAGTTCATTACTCACAGAATCCTTATTTAGAAGCACAAATTATTTTAGATGTTAGATTAGCACAATCATTTGATTATTGTACTAATTCCTTAAGCTAAAAAGTAGAGTTACTTTTCTTTTGTCAGAATTGTTATAATAGTCTAACTTCATGAGACCATAACATCTTATTGCCATCTACTGGAAAATTGTCATAACAAACACATTGCTCACCTGTCCTGGGAGTCAACAACGTTATGATAAAAAAAAGGAAAAAATCAAAATGAAAAGATGTCAATGATGTGTAGTGGCGTACCACGGATGAGATATTTTGTTGGGTCACAGTTTCACGTGATGCCTGGCACATGGCAGCCCCTCGATGGCACTAGTAGCGTCACTGATCAAGTTATGACAGAGTGTTCTCTTCTCACTTGTCAAATGTGGCAATATTTGCAGGACTATGTGACACAGAGTAAACACTCAGCAAAGGTGAGATTCTTTTTTCACTTTTCATTTGAGAGGGGAAAACCCCCTTTTAAATTTGCAAAATTGCAAAAGTTTAAAAAAGAGGGTTTTATATATAGAACAAGACTTGTTTCACATATTCTAATATGTGGGTTGAAAGCCCACAGGGCTTTCAGGGGCAAGTCAGGGGCAAGATTTGATTTTCATTCATTTAAAAACACAAGCATCTGCAACCCAAGTGTCCATCAGTGGATGAACGGATAAACAAAATGTGGTGAATACATACAATGGAATATTATTCAACCTGAAAAAAGGAAGGACATTCTGATACATGCTACAACATGGATGAACCTTGAGGACCTTATGTCGAGTGAAAGAAGACAGAAGCAAAAGGACAAATCCTGTATGATTCCACTTATACAAGGTCCCTAGAGTAGTCAGACTCATAGAGACAGAAAGTAGATGGTGGCTGCCAGGCCCCGTGGAGAGGGGGGAAGAGAGTTGCTGTTTAATGAGTACAGAGTCTCAGTTTTGCAAGATGAAAAAGTTCTGGAGCTTGGTTGCACAACAATGCGAATGTACTTAACGCTACTAATCTGTACATTTAAAACTGATTAAGATGGTAAATTTTATGTTATGTATATTTTACCACAATTAAAAAATTTTTAAAAGTTAACAGAAAGTTATGGAATCTGCCCAAGATATTATTAAAAAAACAGGAAGGGTAATAAGACAGAGAACAGTTGGAAGCAGGGATTAAAGATAAACACTTTCATGTTTCTAAAAAGTAGAAAATAAAAATAATCAAGCATTTACTGAATGCCCACTATGTGCTAGACCCGGAGGACACAGCCCCTGTCAGGCGCACGAGACAGACGTGTGAATGGAGCATTAAATAAGGAAGAACAAGGATAACCGCTCGGAGAACAGCATCAGGAGAGCCTTGCAAACGAGGAGCATCACTCAGCGCCCATGCCTGGACACCAATCGCCAGCCCCCTCCCCTCTGCCCCAGCCTGACCTGAGCGGCTCCCTCTTCCCCGGCGCCGCGGTCCAGTGTGGACTTCACAGGAGTCGGCGCTGGAAGAGCGCCCCGAGCGTCGAAGCACGCAGTCGCCCCTCGCTTTGGGGACGAGAGGGCCGAGGCCGGGAGGAGAGGCCGGTCCCCAGGGGCGCACAGCCGGGCGCCAGGCGGGAGCCACGCGGCTCCGCACTCCGCCTCCAGCGCGCTTCCTGCTGCTTCGCTCCCACACCTTCCCCGGCTTCCCACACTTCTCCACAGATCAAACGTCCTCATCTTCCTCTCTGGCTGAAGAAGTTTATTTTTGAAAGAGAATTATCTAAACAGTCGTCGAGTTTATTGAATGGGTGGATGATTTAAATTGAATAGCTGAAACAGGTGACTTTGTTTCTCACAAGTTGGGCATAAAAATTTCAGGACGACAAATCCATACGCGGTGGATTATTGGGGGGTTATTTTTTCCTAGCATTCTTCAAACGATAAAAATTAGTCTGAATGGAAAAAAGCTCTATGTCGTTACTGCCATTCCCATAATCCTGGGTGTTCATACTGGCCTGACTTGAGGCAGAGGCCCGGCAGCACTCCGAGTGAGGTCCTTCCCGGGCCCTGGAGCCCGCCCTGCCCGCACCAAACAGCAGACCAGGATCCCGGGATTTGACTCTCGCGTGGAGCAGCCCTCAGCCAATGACGGACAGGAGTTGGTGGATGAATACCCCTCCTCCCTCCCTCCCCAGAGACATGTGTTTCATGCTGCCCCCAGAGGGCCGCAGTGGAACGAGGCTCCGGTGACCCCCGCGATGATTTGCAGCCAGCACTCCCTGCACTGGCCGCCTATCCTTCCCCACTCAGCTCCCGGTGCTTCCTGGAGCCGCCTCCCACGTGAACTGCTTGTCTGGAATTCTCATCTCAGGACATTCTCGCCTCAATCAGATTCAGATACCTTTAACGATCATTTTCGTAGTGGCTTGTAAATTTCTCTTCTTTAAAGCAAAAGCAACCAAAAGTGGTGGACACATGCGATAGAGTGAAGGGGGAAGGTCTCAGCCCTCTCACCTTCCGGCTGCTTTTATTCAAGTATCTAGCCAAAGTCCCAAGGTCTCCTTTTTTGAACTGGTTTATTGAACCCACGTATAGACACTGAAATCCTTGCCAACGCAGTTTGCATGACAATTTCAGGTCTGTGTACACTCCATAACTTAACTCCCCTGTAAAATTTCCACAGGGAAATCAGTGTCTACCGGTATGTTTATTTGTTTGTTTTTTGAAGTCAGTTGGGCTGTCTGTGTTTATCAACTCGGTCTGGCTTGCATATATATTGCAGATAAGGACAAATCAGGATACTACTCAGAATGTTTTCTCTTTAGATGCTTTTTTGTTTCTCAATATTTCCATGATTGAGAGGGAAGCAGAGAGGAGAGACAAAGGCAGGGAGATGTGTTATTTAAATTTTCAGCATATTTTTTTACCTTTAAAAGGAAGCTGACTATTATATAAGCAGAACAATATGGTTTCTTTTCTGAAAAGAGAGTGAAGCATCCCTGCCGTTTATTTCAAATAATAGGAATGGAATGGACCAGTAGAGAAAGGATATAGGGTTGGATTGTACACTCAAAATAGAGTGACAAATTCCCATGATGTCAGACTAGTAAGTGGTCTCCAGGATGGGGCCACTCATGTCATCAGGCAAATGTCTGCTCTTCCGCCACTCCACAGTAGGGGGTAGGAATAGAGAGTGTCAAATTCTCCAGATTTAGATTCAATAAATACATACTGATCATCTCCCTCTGAGCTAGATACTGTGCTAGCATAAAGAAAACAAAGATGATTAGGACATTATATGTCACTGAAGAAGCACACAATCTGGTAGGGAAAAAAATTGAACATATGTGCAAATAAATGTGTTAAAATAGGATGAGATGGATTTTTAAAAATAAAGAAATATATTTATTATATCAAGATAGCAGAGTTGAGAGGTTGGATCCACCTGAAGAAATTGGGAAAGGTTTTCTAGACAGTGTCTCTCGAGACGGGTTTTGGAGGATGAAAGGAGTTGGCGAAGTGAAGAAAGTGTGAAAGGGCATTTCACACTGAGGGAACAGCATGCGTGAAACAGCGGTGCAATGTGGGAGCTGAGTCAAGATGGCTGGCACACAGCAAGCTCCAGCATCCAAGTCCTGCCCGCAAGTCTAAACATGACAGGATAGATAGTGCTCTGGAAGATCCATAACAGCGTCAGAAAACAAGAGGTAAAATCTCAGTGGACCTGAAATTTTGAGGAATCCTGGTAAGAGGGAAGATCAATAAAAGTGGATGAAGCAGGGAGTACTATCCCCAGCAAAGGCAAAAAACCGTCTGCTTTAAAAAGAGACCAAGCTCTTTTTTAGGGTTCCAAGTTCTAAGGCAGCTGACGGAGGGCATGGAGGAAGTCCGAGGGCCCACCCAATGGTAGTTGTTTGGGAAACTGAGTGAAAACAGCCCCTCGTGGCCCCGCTGTGTGGCACAGCAGCCGGCACAGTGGCCGCCCAGAGATGGGGCACGAGGGGAGAGCCCCTGCTCAAGACATGAACAGGCCTGGGAGCTTCCGATGCACAGGAAGAGCCCAATGCCCCCAGCTTTGGGCCACAGTCTGGCCAACAGGATGTCCCACCCACCCCTCTACGGCATTGGAAGAGGATGGGGCAGGCGGCTCGTTAAAACATGGGTTAATAAGGAATTTCAAATATGAGAAAAACATACAACCAAGAATCATCTAACATTTAAGGATAAATAACAGAGTAAATATGAAGCCCCCATAAAAATACTTCCAGAGAAAAATGTTGACCCTCCAATACTTACGCACCACCTAAAAAAAGGTCAGTATTGTCTAAAAAGGTAGAGTTAGGGAAGGAAACTTATGGGGATTTGGGGACTGGCATTGGTCATGGGTGGTCTGTGCAAAGATTGGTCAGAATACGTAGACTAGGTGAGTTGCAAAGAGTAAGTGGTCTTATCTTTGGAACGCACGAGTCCCAGCGGTGTTACCAGTAAAAATGATTTGCCCATGGTCTTGTCCTGAGCATATGTGCCTGAGCAAGTTGGGGTCAAACGATTGGAGAGTTTGTGTTGCAGGGCGTGACGTGGCCCATTTTGTCCATTTTGAGTCATGGTGGTTTCAGTCTCATTTCTCACAAGGGAGACGCCAGACTCAGCAGAGAGAATCTATAACTAGAAGCTGGCTCATTTACAAGAAGCAAAATTAAAATCCTCACAGGACAAGTGATGAGATCACTTCTGTGACATAAGAGTGGCTATTGTGGAAAAGAACCAAGTAGAGACCTTTGAAATGAGAATCCAATTCTTCTACACAGTGGATGAGCTGAATAGAGGAATACATGCAAAAAACCCACAAAATAATGAGTTAGAAGCAAGAATGAGGGGAAAAAAGAGGAACAAATGGAAGGCATAAAAGAAAGTTTAATTGTGGAAAATAGATCAAAAGATGCAAATTCCTTTAAGGGGGAGATGGAAAGAAAAGAATAGACATTGTGGAAGGCACAAGATGGGCAAAGAAATAGTGCAAGAAGTTTTTCCAGAACTAAAAAACGAAAAAAACAAAAAAAAGACGTGATGTTTCAGAGTTTATGAGCGTGAAACACAAGGAATGAAAATGGAGGAAGACCTACACTTTGAGTGAAACTGGGGGACACAGAGTGAAGAGCAGTTCCTAAAATCTTCTAGAAAGAAAAATGGACAGCCCACAGAGAGGGCAAGAAACTGAAGAAAACTAGCAATCACATCCGAGTTCTAGAGTTCTATACCTACCCGACACTACAATTCAAGGGCTGGACAGTGAATCAACAAATCAGAGAGAAACAGGGAAAAAAATAAATGGAAAAATAGGTTTACTGTTTAAAAATAAGAATCCAGAGCTAAAATCCTACAGCAGCTCTGTCCAATAGAAACATAATGAGGGCCACATCTGTAATTTAAAATTTTCTAATAGCCACATTAAAGAAGGTGAAATAAATTTAACAATATGTTGTATTTAAACCAATATATCTAAAATATTACCATTTTATCATGTAATCAATATTAAAAGATATTAAGGAGATGTTTTACGTTCATTTTATCTAAGCCTTTGAAATATGGTGTGTATTCTACACTTGCAGCATCTCTCCATTCAGACGAGGCATATTTCAAGTGCTCAGTGGTCACGCGTGGCCAGCGGCTGCTGCGCTGGTCAGTGTTATAGATGACCTCAAAGTGGCAGGAGGCGTGGGACGGAGAAGGGAGGAAAATAAAGTCTTATTTGGGAGGGGAAGCTAATTTTAGACATTGATAAAAATGAAATTGTAATACATTTGAACGTAGTATAGGCAATTATAAAAATAATCACTGATGAATAGAAATACAATGTATAATTTCCAAAACATTGCAAAAAATATAAAACGAAGTTGGTAAATCCAATACAAGCCTGCGTGCAGGCAGTAAATAAGCATTGTAAAAAGGACGTTTAAAAGTGAGATGGCATGAATATGTCCAAATAAATCAGTAATCACAACTAAAATGAAGGGATGAGATTCACCTATTAAAAGACAAGAGATGCTCAGATTGGATTAAAAAAGAGAAAAAAATCTAGCTATGTCTTTTTTAACACACACTTGAAACAAAGTGAAAAGAAATGTTGAAAATAAATAATCAGGAAAAATGCGCAAAAAATATATCAACAAAAGCTAATGCCGGACAAACAGAATTCATGTAAAAAGCCTTAAAAGAGCAAATAACATTTCATATTGATAAAAAGAACAACAAATAAAGAAGATGTATTATTGATGAAAACTTATAGCTTTAAATAATATAAAACAAAAACTATGAAGAATAAAAAGAAATTTATAGTTCAAAAATATATGTAAGAGATTTTAACACATTTTTCTTAGAATTCAACATATTAAATATGCAGAAATAAGTAAAAATAAAGGAGGTTTTAATAATGCATTAATATGCTTGATCTAAAAAGTATGTATTGATCTTTCTCATCCCAAAGCATAAAATGCACATTTCTTTTTCTTAATCAATTGATTATAAAAGTCTCCTAACATAAAATGTACCACGCCCACTGGGCCCACCCCCTCCAGATGTTTGTCTCTCCCTCTTCACTCTGTGAGGTGGATCTTCATGCCCCCTCACTTCTGGATGGATCTCTCATGGGGAGACCCAGCAGTGGACCAGAGGCAGGAGGAGAGTGAGTTCAGGGTCCCTTCCCCACACCCTGACCCCCAGCCCCTGTCACGCTGCCTTCTCACAGAGCACCCCACCTCTGGGCCTGAGAACTGCCCCTCTTCTCTCCCCCTCCAGCCTAGGGGTGTTGCATCTCTTTCTTGAGCAAACCTGACTAATGCCATCAGCATTTTGCTGTTCTTGATTCATCTGCTCCCAACCCAAACACGCATACTCTTTTATTTGGGGAGAGGGGCTATTTTAAAGAAAATCCCAAGTATTTTCACTCCTAAATATTTAATACGCATCTCAAAAAAAGGGAAGTTTTTTGACATAATCACCATGCCACATGACCCTTAATAAAATAAAAAATAAATAAAATTTTTAAAAAATAAAATAAAAAATATTTCTTTGATAACATCTAATATCTAGACAATTTTCAAGTTTCCTTAACTATCCAAATATGCCATTTTACAGTTTATTTGAATCAGGAATTTTTAAAGTCTGTTAATTGGACATAATGGTTATGTCTCTTAAGTCTCTTTTCATCTGAAATCGTCCCGTTTCTCCCATGCTGTTGTCTTGTTGGAGTCACTGGCCCTATAGAGTGCCATGTTACAGACTTACCTGACTGTGCTGTCCTGGTGTCTGTCCTAGAACCTGCAACTCCACCCTCCATCCGATCCACAGACCAGAGTTGAATGCAAAGACCTCATTAAACATATGTTACTTTTTCTTCTTTTTTTGCAAGACTATTTCATACATTGTGCTGTGTACTTCATATCACATCATGCCAGAATTTATATAATACCCACTTGTGACACTTTCATGGATCCTAATATTGGTCCGTGTGTTCAAGTGAGAGATTATGCTTGGAGTGGTGGGAGGCCATGGTTGCTTTTATATTTTAGGAAAGAAAATGGATATACTTTACCACGTCAACATTTGAAACTTTGTAATGACACATATCCGCCTATATAAAATTAAGGCAAATGACATACCAGGAGAAAATGTTTTCAAAATACAGAACAAACTATTTATCTAGGACACAAATAACTACCACAAAGAAGAAAGAAACACAAGTAATGACTAACAACTAAAAAGAAAGAAAAACAACTAGTAGAAATATAAACAAAAATGCCAACAGGATATTCATAGAAAAGGAAAAAGTAATTATCAATAAAAGTATGAAAAGGGCTCTATTTCAGTAATAATCAGGGAGCAAATTAAAATAGCAAGATACAATTTTTACCTTATCCTATTGGTAAATTTTAATATTTTGATAATAATCATTCATTCATTTATTCAACACATTTTTTGTGTCCCGAACCTATGCCAGGCCTACTTTTAGGCATAGTTAAGAACAAGGTGAGCGTCCTATCCTTAAGAAACTTGTATTACTGAGCAGGCAATAGTCAATAAATAAATAAACAAATACAAGAACAACTTAATTTTAATTTCAGATGATGACATCCCTACAAATAAATAAACAGCATCCCTTAGTAGACAGGATGGGGGTTAGGTGAACTGTACAGGGAAGGCCTCACAGGAGAAAGACAAGTGACTAAGATGTTGCTGGTCGTGTGAGTATCTGGAGGTGGGGATGGGGATGGGGTTGGGGTTGGGGTGGGGTGGGTGGAGCTTTCCAGAGTGAAGAGCTGGACAAAGATGCAAGGACTAGAAGGAGTCTGCCATTTTGGAGGAGCAGAGGCCAGTGTGTTGAGAGCACTGTGAATGGTGCAGTGTGTGCCATATTAAATCATGGCAGAATTTACATAATACATCTGTCTGTCAACAGCAGGGTAGAAGTGAAGTTCTGAAAGTAGGACAGGACAAGATCAGCTAAGGATTAAGACTGCCACTTTCAGAAGATTGGATTTGACTCCAAATGCTATGAGAATCCCAGAGAACTTTGAAACCGAAGTGAGAGATGTGATCTGACTTTTTTCTTTTTTAGTTTCTTCTGTGACTGTGTGGAGAAGGCATCGTGGGTGGAAGAAGAATGGGAGCAGGAAGCCCAGTCGGGAGCTGAAGAAGAGCAGTGGGCACAGGTCGCATTTTGGAGGTGGAACCCCGTGTCTTGCCAGTAGGTTGGATAAATGAGTGAGAGAAAAGGAGGAACCGAAGATGGCTCCGGGGTTTGGCTTGAGCATGGGGGGTGGTGGTGCCAATGACTAAAATAAAGACAAAGAGGTGGTAGGGAGGGAGCAGAGCTCCTTGGAGTGGTTTGAACGTGACTGCTGGCTGATAGGAGCCAGTGAAGACATTGGCAGAGGAGGGAATAATCAGATTGGCATTTTTGAAGGATGGTTTGGAGAAGGGTGATCCTAGGGTGGGCTTGGAGGTGAGTGTAGGGGGTCTTGCAACAGTCCAAGGGACTCAATAGTCAGACTCAAAACCAAGGTCAAGGGAACAGTGGAGAAGAAGGGACAGTTTCCAGGGATATGAATAAGGTAGAATATAGAAGGCCTTGTGGACCAGTTGGATGGGGGGGAAGGGAATTTTTGACTTGAGTGGACTAATAAAAGAGTTATCTAACTAATAAAAGAGTTAAGGAGAATGGAGAACAAATGTCTTTCTCTCAATGAAGCTGTAAGTTCTTCAAGGAATGGGCCCAGGTCCCAGTGGTGTCCGGTAAGTGACTCAGGGCTAGTCTCGCAGAAGGTGAGTTGAAATAACAGATTAAAACAACAGTGGTTGCAACAAGAACATTGAAACCACTGGATCATTTCTTAAAAATAAACTTCATTAACTTGCTACAATATTTGCACTTGCTACTTGAAAAACATTGAAAAAGAAATTTGATTGATTGAGGATGAAGTGGAGGATGGGAGAAGGAGTAGGGTAGGAGAATTGCTTTATTTTTGTTCATAAACAATGGTTATAAAAATAAGGACAAATTTGCAAAGAACTGTTTGGGGATGTGTGGGATGACAAACGTAGGGTTAGCCAAGCTGCTGGGTCCAAAAGTAAAAGAGGATCCCTCTACAACAGCCCATCCTTCGTGCTGGCTTGAAGACATATAGGTGAGTTTCAATCAGCTAAGGCCCGTCATTTGTTAATAACATTAAAATACCAACATTTACAAAAAATATGCATTGAGTATGTTCAGGCACACAGGTATTCAACCAATTATTCAATTGAATTGAATAATTGAATAATTCAATTGAATTATATTCAATTATTGAATTGCATACAAGTTTGTATTCATTTCCATTCTTTTTTAGCATTACTAAAAGAATATCTTTAATGGAGTAATGTGTTTGTGTTTTACAATTTTTATCCAAAACTTCTATCTGGGGAAGTACTTAATTTCCTTTTACTCTAATAAATGGGTGAATGAATCTCAGATTAACTGTCATTTCCCTCTAGTATTTAGTCATTACAGATTGCTGAGAAATATTTCAAAAAGTCATGCTTACACAATGTTGAATGCCAATTTAGAAATTATTAATTCAACAAATCAAAATAAACTTCCAATCAAGATGAAATTAAGTGATTTCATAATGTGTCTAAATATTGACCTTTGTTCTTCAACTTTTGGGTGTTTCAACAGCAAGATAAGGAAATACCAACCAGGAATTAAAATCCCAGCGTTGTGACCATTGCACATTGTGACTCATGTAATAGTACAGATGGACATGGAAATAGTGAGCATCCTTAATCTGTCTTGGTACAGCCCTCCTCTCTTTCATCTCAGCTGGAGGAATCTGTTTTACTATCTATCACCAGTAAATATTCTTTCCCTCTTTGTGCTCAAGGAGTGTTAATCATATGATACTCTGTTTGCACTCTAATTTGTATTCTGACTACTCTAAAAATCAGATGCTAGAATTCTTAGTGACATACCACAGAACCCAGTGTGTCACCCAGTCCCAGAGTGAGGGTTGACCAGATGACAAAACATTGCTCGTGTGGCTTTCTTTTCTGACTGGGGTAGATGTTTAACAGGTGTGGTATCATTTCTTGAACTTGCATTCCTGTGTTCTATACCTCCTGGCTGTAAGGAGATTTACATAGCAGTGTTGCTCTCTGTTTTACTCTCAGATCAGCTGTACCAGAAACACTTGGATTGCTCATGTGTTTTCCATAGGACTTTCCAGCTCCTACGATAAGCTGCTGCTGCTTTGCTTCTCTGGTGGTTAGAGTTACAGGTTGTATCATTTCCCAAATGTGTTTTGCTAGTTTTCACCCAGAATTCCATGTGACCACTACATATTTTCTTCTCTCATACCTGACACATCCCAGGAAGCACACCTCCGTCAACATGAATGAGATCTAGAGAAGGAATAGCCACATCTTTCTCAAGCACTTCTGACTCAAAGAAAAGGTCATGATTTCACTAATTTTGCTTTCAAACTGTAAGAGTCAATCCTTAATCAATTGATCCATCCGCAGATAGACACAAATTTCTTACAAGGGTGTCCCTGCAAGTTCACTGATGCTCGTGACTGTATCTATCTCCTGAGACAAAGTGAGGTTAGAAAAGCAAGAATCATTTTCTAAAGAAAGGAAATAACTGGGCAGAAACACTCCAACATAGTCAAAGCCGCCTTCCTGTCACAGTAACAAAGACATATATTAGAAAGGATAAGTTGATAGGAATAAATATATTAAGAATAAATTATCCAGAGTAATGCAATTTTTTATCAGTCTCATCCAACTCTCCCTGTAAAGACGAGAGAACAGAGGAAAAGAGCAAACAGCGCTAGCGAGTGTATTCCTGGGACTGGAACCCAAGTGTCGTAATTTCCAGCCCATGTTCTTCCCATGCAAAGATCTTCCTCCTTAGTAGTTCAAATAGAGCTGACCCTGGTTCAAAAAGAAAAGCTTTGATACCAAGATAAAGCCGTGAACCTGACTGAACAGCCGCAAGGGCAAAGGAGGGGAATGAATGACTACAAGGCACATGAGATTTGGCCAAGAGTAAGTGAGAGGGAGGCTGAGGTTACCTGAGCTGAACCAGGCAAGCACCACAAGGCAGTGCACATCCTGAACGGCAGCTAAGTCTCCAGGATGCCACCGGGCTTACAGATGATCTAATCATTTTTTTCAAATAATTCAGCTATTTAGCTATGTGCCATTTTTCATTCCTTCTCCAGTACCTGCCTGTACATTTATTTTGGCAAGAGGATTTAGTTCCCACTTGGAAATAAATCAGGTACATTTTAGATTCCAAATTCTTATGGCAGATAGATTGTTTAGATAGATTCGAATCTAGGTGCTTACTTGTTGCCATGGAAACAGTCAGAAAATGCATGCTCTTGTCATACAGAGCTATAGTTGTAGTTTTAGAACTGTTTACAATGCCAGTGGTGGGGTCAAAATGATTTTTGGATAAATATGAGGACTGAAAGTTCTTCGACTGTATATAATGGGTGGTATGGTAAAATGTTTGTACCTCCCACACAACGTGTGTGAACCACAAAAAAGCTGAAAAGATAAGTCACAGAAGAAACAGAGATGTAATAGAGGCAGGTAGCTTGATTTGTATACGGTCGAAGACACTGTTGCTGCCCCTCCCACCTTGACCCTTACCAACTAGGTGAATGCCCCTCCACTCCCAAACGTAGGTCCCTGCATCCCTTTGCTTGAGGACTTTGGTTACTGGAGTCAGCTCTTGCTGAAGGTGCTCCAGGCTGGAATTGCTGGAGAATTAATGGCCCTGGGAGCAGCCTTTGACCAATCACTGAGAGAGTTGGTGGGTAAATGCCCCAGCCCCCTAGCCCTTGGTGGGATGACTCTGAGACAAGTTTTCTACACTGGCTCTTAAAGGTCCCCAGCAGGATTAAGGTCCTGTTGCTTACAGTGGTGACTGGCTTGATGACACGCCCTTTACTAACTGCCTTCCTGTCTTATTTCCCCAAGTCCCTGCCCAGCATTTCCTGGGACCACCCTCCACTGCCCCCCAAATAAACTACTTGCACTTGAATCCTTGATTTTGGTCTGCTTCTAGGGGAACCCAAATCAGACAATGTGACTTGACCCACATTTCTCCTTAGATTAGCTCTGAGTAGGGTGAGTGAGAAGGGGTGGGGTGTACCATGAAGGCCAGAGTTCTTGCCCAGTGCTCTCTCACTAATGAGTTTTCTGAGTTCCAGTTGGGTGGATGTGACCCACTTCTGCATCTCTTCCAGCTCGGCACATCCGCTGCCAGGAGCAGAGAGCATCGGGGTAAACATGGCATTTTCCTCATGCTCAGCAAGACAGGAAGTTCATTAAATTTGGTATAAATCTTTGCCTTTAAAGTGCCAGTTGGTGATTTATTTTCTCCTTCTATTTAGATTTTTTAGAGCGTAGGTGCCAACCTCTGGAATCCAATCCAAAACCCCAAGCGAAGTCCTGTTGATAAATCAACAAAAGCCCTGTTTGCACAACGCAAGCCAAATGCAAATCCCTTCTCCTTGAGAGCGAGTCTAATGATCATTTTTCAATGTTATAAAAGGTGCCATGTCAAAGCATCTTACTAATTCTCACCTTGGCTTCTAAAAAACATCCTCTGGCTGCCTTCTTTCAAAGAAAATCCACAGATAAACAAAACTTCTAAAGGCGCACCATGGCAGCAAACACATCTGAGGGGAAAGAAAATTGCTTCAGGACGCGGTTGGTGGCATATTCCCTGCTTATCTCTACATTGCATTTGGGCAGCATGGTTCATCAGTGTGCGCTTCTTCATCTACTAAGCAGTTTTAACATGGTTTTTACATGGGATCGTAGGGAAACCTAAATAGCATTGCTAAGACATTGTTAACTTCTATTTGTTATTAGCTGAGACTTAAGCATGTGAATGAATCCATCTGATCCTTTATTACTTCATCTTAGGATTGCTAACAGGATTAAATGCATTCACTTGTTGGTTCCTTCATCTAAGAAATATCTATTGAGCATCTACTCTGTGCCAGAATTGGGCTAGGCTTGGGACTATACTGGTGGACCAACAGTTATGGCCAATGGAAAGAAGGTCAGTGGCAATGAAGCAGTGAAAACAAAGAGATGGAGAAAAAAATGAGGCTGACTATGTTGGCATGAGCCAAACCACACCAGGCCTCAAAGCCTCTCATACAGAGTTTGGTCTTTGTGCCAAGAGCTATTGGAAACCATGAAAGGATATTAAGCAAGGGAATGAGTGGCATGAGAATAAATTAGGGAACAAGAGAAGAATGGATAAGATAGGAGATAATAACATAAGGCACCTAGGGTCTGGCACAGCATAGCATTCAACAAACATAAGTTCTTGCCACTCTGCTTTGCTCAGAAGCAAAAGTTAACATCCTGCCGTTAACCACCTCCTCTAAGGCAATATTACCTGGTAACCGTTAAGCTGTCACCTACCTCCATGATCCAATTACCCACATGGGGCAAAGATCATTTATTCTTTGGGAGGAGGAAATTGGGAATTGAGTTTTATGAGCTAACATAGAAAAGGCTTCTGTTTGACAAGAATCATCATAAAATTGTTACACATTTCATATCAATGCAAGTAGTGAATCACAAAAGAGGTTATGGGATTCTAGAAGTCATATTATGTGATCAAAGTCAGCTCACATGGTTGAGTAAGAGTGAAAGATATATGCCTTCATGAATATAAGGCATGTGTCCTTGAAAAGCCCTTAGCAAGTTGGTTAAATCCATTTTTGATAAATGGAATTAAGTATTTGAAAGAACAAGGGCAGTTAACTAGGTAAAGGTGTTATTAATGAAATTTTGAAATTATATGTCGTATGAATTGATTATAAGAATTTAGCTTGGAAAATGTTGGAATATAGAAATTTGTAAAAATAAAGGCATCTAAACAATTGAACGTGGCTGAACAAATAAATTTATGTTGAGCTCATATTTGTAAAACATACAAGGGCTGGCCCCGTGGCTTAGTGGTTAAGTGCGTGAGCTCTGCTGCTGGCGGCCCGGGTTTGGATCCTGGGCACGCACCAACGCACTGCTTCTCCGGCCGTGCTGAGGCCGCGTCCCACATACAGCAACTAGAAGATGTACAACTATGACATACAACTATCTACTGGGACTTTGGGGAAAAAAAAGGAGGAGGATTGGCAATTGATGTTAGCTCAGAGCCGGTCTTCCTCAGCAAAAAGAGGAGGATTGGCATGATCTTCCTCATAAAAAATAAATAAATAAATAAATAAATAAATAAATAAATAAATAAATAAATAAATAAAACATGCAAAATATACAAAAGATGGACAGAGACCAAAACAGAACTATATCACTATCAAAGAATTTCAAGGAAACCAGAAGACTAAATATCAATGATGCTTTCAAAAAGCAAAATGCTAAGGGCTGCCTGGAGGCTTGATTTGCTATATTTAGATTAAGAACAAGTAAGTGATGAGACTATCAGTGGGTATAGATTTAATAATCTATCAAGAAGAATGATCTCGCAATTGGAAATATGAAAGAGAGAATCAAAACCCAGAATTGATAAATCACTAAGAAATTATCCAGACTTTAAAATGAGAAATGAAAGAACTGGCAGATGAAATCACAGAGCTATCCGTGGTGATTAAAAAAACAAAACAAAACATCAATCATGAGAATTGTCAGAAGGCTAGAGAGAAGCTAATGTTGCCATATTTTTCAAAGACTCATTAGGCTATATTCTGGAAATGATAAACACGGGAATTTGTGGTTGATCCCTAGAAAAATTCTGGAATGAAACTTTAAACATGATTTCTGAGCTCTGAATAAAGAGTGAGCATTAGGAGCCAAAATAAGCTCACTACAAACATGTCCTTCCACGTGGCTGTTGATTCTGTTTCTCATTGCATTACCAAAGCGGGAGGTCAGCACCACACAATAGAGCCACTAGGTTTACACCTGGGAGACATGGACAATCTCCTACAAAAAGAGCATTGTGCTAGGTACCTCTAAATCAGCAAGTTCATTGTTGATATAAAATGAAGAAGAATTCTTCACTGTGTCCAGTCACATTCAGACACTCCATCTGCTCTGGATCCAGGTTTTCATCCTGGATTTTCTTTGAGAGTAAGTGGACAAATCTACTCGTGAAGTCCTTCCTGCAAATTAGATCATGCATAGTAAGGAGTTGCTAACCTGTGGACAAATGCTATTTCATATCATTACTCTTATTAATATTTAGTGCTATCCTTTCTAACAGGTGGACAATAAGTTACTATCATTTTCTGGATTAAGGTAAAGCTTTAGTGATGTGTAGAAAAGCAATTGTGTTTGGAATTAGCTAAATGATAATCATCCTATAGTCCGAGACTGATACTTCCAGGGGAATGAAGTTCAAGTTCCATGATGAACATGGAGGAAAGCACCCATCCCTTTTGCAAGAGTTTTAGCTTGGCCAGGAAACTGGCAAGTTTTGCTTCAGCATGGACAGTGGAGCCTGCATTCTTATCCAGCAAGCTCCATTCCAACATGGCCCCGGAGAAGCTCTGCACCGCAGCGCCCTTACATCATCTGTCCTATATGTACACTTGGTCAGGCTGTGTAAACTTTGACATGTGGGTGTCAATCTTTCTCATATTTGCAGATGGCTTTATCAGAGCGTGATTAGTTTCCAGAACAAATTTGAGCAAAAGAAAACATTACCTACAGTATGTAAGCCAACAGACCAGCTAGTTTTCAGATTTGTCTATTTACATGGGCACTGGATGTTTTGCTAAGGCTCTCTAAAACTGATGGTAATTGAATGGTGCCAGTGTGTTAGTGAAAGCTGATGAGTTGTAAAGGTTTTATAAACAACCAGGGTGGATTTGGCCACAGCCTTTCTAGTAATGTTTGTTAATCTCCCTGAGCAAGTGTGCACCTAACACAATGTAAATACTCCAGAATTTGGAGGTGTCAATAGTGTAACTTTTACTGTTTGTAAAATCATTCTTTGATATCATCAGTAAGTTTACTGAATGTCCCATGGCCAAATATAATAAAACCTTAAGTAAGCGCTTGCAGAGAAATAAGGGAAAACATGTGTTTTATTTTTACCCCACTGCATGTTTGTTAAAGGATCACCGTAGACTGATAAATACAGTGGTGATTGTGCCTGTGTGTAGATTTCTGTTTGGCTTCCCTTGAAGGTTAGTTTTATTCCACTCTGAGAAGGAAAAGTATCTGTTTAAAATTATTAGATGGTTTAGTTTACCTATTTTGCTGAGAAAGACTTACTGTAGAACCTCCAGGGAAAATCTTTATTGTCCTCAAATTATCAGCATCTAAGAAAAAGTTTCTTTAAGAGTTATCTCAAGTAGAATTGAGGGCGTGGGTTTAGCCAGCAATAGCTTTGTTCAGGTATCGAAATTCCCATTCATACACCTGTTTGTGGGCGTGGCTGTGCTTTCAAACAATGCCAGATAATGTCTGATGAGACCTCCCATTATTTCTGAGCACCTTGTGAACCACTAGAGGGCTTAGCCATTTGCCAGAGTTCCTGGACAAGGAGGAAAAATCCTTTTGAATATCAGAGAAAAATCTTTGAAAGTTTGGGTTTTTTTTTTTTTTTTTTTTTTTTTGCTGAAAAAGCTTATTGAACATCCCCCCCAACGCACATTCCCTGTTGTTGCTATCTGTGAAAACTTCGGGAATCGGCAGCACCCTGGGGTGCACTGGACAAGACCACAGTCCTGGGGCTTAACAGACAGCCCCTCTGGCCGAAGAGCTGACGGTCGGCAGAGGAAATGAAGCATCAGTGACATTTTAAAGAGGAATTTGTGAACCACAGATATGAGCATGACTGGCGCAGCGTAGCAGCACATAAAATCAATACAAATAACCCAAACCTTAATACCTTGATCCGAGGAAGAGGCTAGCTTTATCAGACCCTGGAGGGAAGTGGCCCGAGGCCACCTCTGCTGGCTGTGCTATTGACTTGCTCCTGAGCGGTAAGCCAACCATAATTAGGAGGCTTTTTTTTTTTTTTTGAGGCATTTCTTTTGCCAGAAATAATTTTCTGGGGAAATGTGTGTCAGAGTGAAAAACATCTTTGAAAAGCATCCTTCCAGCAACATTGATCATGCCATGTTGTCACTGCAAAAACTAAGATGCGGTGTTTTCCTCTCTACGTTTTACAAGTTGTCTCTGTTTTTGAATCTGCTAAAATAATCTGAAGACGTCTGCTGCCTTCCTCTCATGTGATTTCTAAAAGCTGGAATGAGCCTCCCACTTTGTGAGCTCACAATTATGCTCTTACTGTTCACTGTGGGAAGGAAGCTATTTTCCCTTCTTTGTGGCACAAAATTCTTACATGCATAACTAAGTTTGCGCAGCTAGCCAAAAACATGAATGGCATTATAAAAGGGCGGGACTCTATCAATTGTGATATTAAATTTTCCTTCTTTGCATAATTAACGTTTAAAGGAATGGGCTAAAAAGAATCCTGTGGCCAATTTATTTTGTAAAGGTCTTTTAGAAGAATATCCTTTCTATTTCTTGTTTTACTTCCTCTTGATGTTATGGCAAAGAGTGACTTGACATTTCAAAATGTAAAAACTCAGAGTTCACACTGTTTTAGATTTCAGAAGGTGTGTGGGGTGGGCACATGAAATATGGATGGAGGGAAAGCACAATTTTTTTCCAGCACATCTTTGTAGTCATATTTCTTGTGTGTAGCCCTTGTCGGGCTCTACTTGGAAGGAATTAGAAGGCACAGTAAGCACTAGACATCCGGTGTGTAACGACTCCTGATGTCAGGGTGGAGAGCTGAACATCCTCTGAAATCATCCCGTCTCTCGTTTCTAGCTAGATGTCCAAGTAACTGAGCAGCCTCATTTATAATAAGCAAAGACTTGGCTGAGTGAAGTAAGGCGATCTTTAAATAGTAGGGTACTAAATCTCTTACAAAATAGAAAAAATGAAACTCTGAGAATTAATTTTCTCGATCATATTATTCAATGCTTGGAAGGAAAGCAAATAACTGATTTCCTAGGCTTGTGTGAGTAGAAGGATAAGATGGCAGATTCCTCTCCCATTATTAATTATTTACTTTTTTAAAGGGTAACCCTCTGCCTTTTAATTACATGGGATGTGGGACGTCTGGGCACAGGAGGCATCTGTCTGTAACACGTGTCGCTGAACTGTGAGGAGATGAAAGACAAATGGTCCACACCCTTGGGTATGGCTTAATCTCAAGGCCAAGTGCTCCCTAGCCCCAGCCTGCATTGGAGGGCTTCCATTTCTTCCCTACCCCTGTCTGCCCTGGACAAGCCAGGTTCGAAAGTCCTAAAACTGAAAGCTCTCGGGAGACAAAGCCCCTGGGTTCTGAAACCTGCTGAGTCCTGTGCAAACGAGCGTGTGGACCCCGAGCGCCGCAAGGTGAAAGGCACCGTGGCGCACAGCCGCGTTTGTTAATGTGTGTACAGAGTAACTCTGCTTGTTTGTAGGTCCTTAGGAGAAGGGGGTCTCGTGTTGACTTTTTGAGGCTAAAATTGTTTGAATTTTCTATCCCGACTCTAAGCCACCTTACAGAGGGCTCTTTTTTCTCTGCTGTTTGTACATTCATTACCTTTTAAAATGTCTTGAAGTAGTCAACAGTTCAACAGATCTTCCATCCACCCATTGTCAAGTAGAGTGGGGCCAGGGTGCCACCTGCGCATCACAGGCGGTGGCTTGCAGCTTTCCCTGGTCATAAATATTCGGAGCCTGGGGGCAGTTATTCCCACACATTGTGCA
The DNA here is from genome assembly GCF_020826845.1 of Diceros bicornis minor. Lineage (NCBI taxonomy): Eukaryota > Metazoa > Chordata > Mammalia > Perissodactyla > Rhinocerotidae > Diceros > Diceros bicornis. Next base: position 48,815,034 of record NC_080758.1, read on the forward strand.
GCCCCACAAATCCTGTTAAAGCCAAATCAGATACCCAGAGAAAAACACATGGCCCAAGATGTGTTTATGGGGGTGCATTTCCAGTAATGTAATTGACACAAGGCTCTGCTGTTTTGGTGGATAAATTGTCATGAAGAAAGAAAGGAATAGAAATAGAAATAAAAAGAAAGAGAGCCTCTCTGTATTTGTACGAATGTGAGTGTGGATGTGTGTTTTCTGGAACTTGAACAAAATTCCTAAAAGCCACACTGCATTTTTCTTTAGTTCAAGCTAGAGCGAAGGGGTTTGCAATCTCAGGGGGAAAAGAAAATCATTTCATTCCAGCCACCTTATTTCCGATCTTTGTACATGGAGAAATGAACACACATCTCAATTCCTTTTGCTTAGGATGGAGGTGGGGAAAGGCGCGGGGACAGGGGTGTATCCATCTGGCTCCTTGACATTCTTCAGGGGAGAATTCTCCTTCATTCCTGCAGGCAAGCGAGTTGGAGAAGGCTTGTAATGACTACACCGCCAGGTTACATTGAACGAGTGCCCTCCTTGTGGCCTGTCGGCTTCAGGAGCGTCCCTCTCTTTCAGGGCTCTTGTGGAGGCTCCTGAGAGCCCCTTATTGTGTCAGTTAAAAGGCCAAGTGAGTTTCAGCCTATTCCTGTGTAGACACACTCTGGAACAAGGTCTCGGTGCATTTCAGCCTTGGTTTTGTGCAGCAGAGAGCGTGTCTTTCTGTGAGGGTTTTCAGTTTGAAACTAGACTGGCTTGCCTTTTATGCTGTCTTGATACAGAAGTACGTCTGGCAAAGAAACTGTTGCTCTGTGGAGGATGTCAAACCCCCTAGTGGTGCATGGAGTAGGGTCTGCCTGCCCCAGGATAAGAAACATTAGAACACAGGAGCAAGGTGTGGGAGGCAACCTAAGGAGCATCCAACGTCATCTCTAGGATGAAGGCAGAAACAGAAGCCATCTCTAGGTACACTTTCTTCATGAGAGTGACCTTCCTTGTGGGCTAACATGCATTTTCAGGAGGTAGAGCACTGCATTATAACCAGGGGCTGTGTGTGGGCACCCTTGTCAGCCCTCAGCTGAAGTGTACGGTATTTGGAGCAAGATCCACAAGACTCGTCTGGGCAAGGATTTTGAGGGTCAGGGTTTGGTGTTGAAAGAACTAGGTTCGAATCCCTGTCGTCAAGTGTCTGTGAGCAAAGACTTGGACAAGTCACTTGGGCTCTATGAATCGCCTCCTTGAAACCTCCTGCCTTATCAGGTTGCAGCCACTGTCAGTGAGCTAACGGTGTGAAAGCAAAGGATAAATTGCCAAGCTCAGGAAAAAACATAAGGATTTGATATTTAGGAAAGAAGACAGACTATCAAATGTGTTATCTCCAATTGGAAGGAGTTAAAAGGAAAATGTTCGGTTAAGAAAAGGCACAAGGTGAAAAGGACCCAAGCCATTTTTCCCGGAAGTTTATTGAGTTCCATTAGGGAGTCTCTACTGAGAAGGGTCTCCCTGTGACCGGATGTGACTGCTGGTACTTCCTGCAGTTTATAAATCAGCAAGTCTCTAAAGCCAGTTTAGGGTCATGGAAAGGAGCATTTTCTACCCATTCCTCATAAATAATGTTCGGATCTAGCGTCACTCTTGCAGGTTGGGTTCTCTGGGAAGCAGACATTGCGAGGAAGTTAGGAGTGCGAAACGTGTATCAGGGGACAATGGTGCAAAAGGAAAAGAGGAGGAAGCAATGTTGGGGGGGCACCAGACCTCACTGCAGACCCGGCAGAGTCTATGCCCATTAGCAGAATCGCAGGGTGAGCAGGAGTTGCTAGGCCTTTGTACTACTGTCTTGCTCTGGCATTGGCTAGGGGCTGCCCTACAAGAGCTCAAAAGCTGAGGTGTGTCTGGAGGCTGTGAGCTAACCCAGTCCTCAGATCTGGACAGAGAGCCCTTAGCTGAAGGGGAATCTAAGCGGTGCATCTCAGTATCCGCTGCACTGGCAGACATGCCCTTCTCCGTCATCACCCTTTGAGACTGACAGAAATCAACACTCTGGAAAAGAACTTCTGCTGGGCACTTGATCCGTTATTATGTTTTCGCTGGCTTATGTATAACGATGTGCACAACAGAATATTTTTTTTAAGAACTGGATCTGATGAACTCTTGCAAAACTGCCATGATTCTTTTTTACCTTGTGAGAATTATATGTAATCCATTGTGCAATTTCCCTTTCTGCGTTGGCTGCCAGGAATCTGAGAACGACAGGGTATTCTAGCCTGGTTTTGATAAAGAATATCCATGACCTCTTTATTCTGCATGACTTTTGAACTTGTGTTTAATTTTTTTATTCCTTATATTTTATGTTTAGCATCCTTAAATGCTTTTTTAAAGTATAGAGATATAAAATATAAATATAGGTGCGGATATAGATATCTGTTGTTCTTGCAAATCATCAAGGTAATTCTGTTTTTGTTTGAATACATTTTCTGGTCCAATCAATTCTGCCATTTGTTTTGCTTTCCTCATCCCACCCACACCCTTATACACACTTTTTCAGGCAGCATCTGCCTTTGCATCTTCACCATCACTTTATACCATCCCAATCTATGAAGTTTAGCTCAACTCTTGGATGCACCAACACACAAGGAAACAAAAACCCTTCTCAGCATATTCTATCTGCAGTGTGTCTCTGTGACTTGCCGTCGCAAGACATGGGCTTTGCCGGGAGATGTGGCTTCTCCTTCAGGCCCCACCACATGTGAGCTGGCCCCCAGGGGAGTCGTTGAACTGCTCTGAATCTCTATTTCTTGTCTGTGAAATGAGACTGAGAACACCTTCCTCTCAATGTGGTACAAGAGTGAAATAAGACAGCGTACGCAGAGTACTTTGTGTCCAGGAGACCCTCACTTCCCATTCTTGGGAGCTCCATGCTGGTTACGGCCACATTACATCAGAACACGCTGAACCAGTGTCCTACCGGGGTGTCTCTAAATATATCAGGCACACAGGTATGTGCTGTTTCCTCTCTATGAGCTCCTTGAATGATTGGCAGTGTTTTTTTTGTTTTTCTGCTTTTCTTAAATGTCCCTTGGTACCTGGCAATGCTAAGAGCTTTATAAGTTATTGATCATAATGATGATTAAACCCCATTGAGGTTGTCATTTCATCAAAACCTTTGGCTGAGTGGGAAGTGTCATGTGCTGCTCTTAGCCCTCATGAGTCCACCCCAGACAGATGTTTTAAGAAAGCAAAAATAACAATTATCAATGTTACCTCTTATCTTCTTAAAAGCAAAGTTAAAATCAGTATAGTCACGCTATGGAGGACCTTCCTTTTCTAAACAACTCAGCAGTGTGCCATGGGGAGCTAGATGTCCAGGAAGCACCCCTGTTTTCATTTATTGACGGAGATGATGGAAGACGGTAAGCTGGTCCTCTAGCCAAAGAACGATTCACCCATCTCTACAGCTAGCCCGGCTGAGTAGTAACATCCAACTAGAAGACTGGCTTCTGAAGAGGAAGTACTCACCTCACATTTTCAGCACATAGGTACGCATTCTCCAGACACTTTACTGGAACATTTACTGACAATATGTGGATGGCACCAAAGAGAAATCTCCAACCCCCTAATGCTCATGTCTCAACTCTACCTGCACCCTCCTGGTCCAGTCCAGATATCCCCTATGACAATCCATGTGTCTGTTCCAAAGACAGATCCTGTGGCTCCTTGGAGTATTGCAAGTGGTGTGTGTACCCCAAGGAGCACACAAGCTGATCCACTGGAGTGGGAAGAAAATATTAAAACTTATATTCATAATATGTTTATTTCATTAAAAAAATCAAATTTGTATGTGTTTTATACTATTCACGATATAATAATATACTTGTATATGTATATAGTATATATAACAGATAAATGCATTTACATGTGTTACGATACTTTTTTTTTTAAATTTTTTGTTTATTGCAGTAACATTGGTTTATAACATTGCATAAATTTCAGGTGTACATCATTATACTTCTATTTCTGCATAGATTACATCATGTTCACCACCCAAATACTAATTACAACCCATCACCACACTCATGTGCCGACTTATCCCTTTCACCCTCCTCCCTCCCCCCTTCCCCTCTGGTAACCACCAATTCAATCTCTGTCTCTATGTGTTTGTTTATTGTTGTTGTTATCTACTACTTAATGAAGGAAATCATACGGTATTTGACCTTCTCCCTCTGACTTATTTCACTTTGCATAATACCCTCAATGTCCATCCATGTTGTCACAAATGGCTGGATTTCATCGTTTCTTATGGCTGAGTAGTATTCCATTGTGTATATATACCACATCTTCTTTATCCATTCGTCCCTTGATGGGCACTTGGGTGGCTTCCAAGTCTTGGCTATTGTGAATAACGCTGCAATGAACACAGGGGTGCATGTATCTTTATGCATTGGTGTTTTCAAGTTCTTTGGAAAAATACCCAGCAGTGGAACAGCTAGATCATATGATAGTTCTATCCTTGATTTTTTGAGGAATCTCCATACTGTTTTCCATAGTGGCTGCACCAGTTTGCACTCCCACCAGCAGTGTATGAGAGTTCCCTTCTCTCCACGTCCTCTCCAACACATGTTGTTTCCTTTCTTGTTAATTATAGCCATTCTGACGGGCGTGAGGTGAAATCTCATTGTAGTTTTGATTTGCATTTCCCTGATAGTTAATGATTTTGAACATCTTTTCATGTGTCTGTTGGCCACCTGTATATCTTCTTTGGAGAAATGTCTGTTCAGGTCTTTTGCCCATTTTTTAATTGGGTTGTTAATTTTTTTGTTGTTAAGATGCATGAGTTCTTTATATATTTTGGAGATTAAGCCCTTATCAGATGTATGGTTTGCAAATATCTTCTCCCAGTTGTTAGGTTGTCTTTTCGTTTTGTTGATGGTTTCCTTTGCTGTGCAGAAGATTTTTAGTTTGATATAGTCCCATGTGTTTATTTTTTCTATTGTTTCTCTTGCCCGGTCAGACATGGTGCTTGAAAATATGTTGCTAAGACCGATGTCAAAGAGCGTACTGCCTATGTTTTCTTCTAGAAGTTTCATGGTTTCAGGTCTTACATTCAAGTCTTTAATCCATTTGGAGTTAATTTTTGTGTATGGTGTAAGGTAAGGGTCTACTTTCATTTTTTTGCATGTGGCTGTCCAGTTTTCCCAACACCATTTGTTGAAGAGACTTTCCTTTCTCCATTGCATGTTCTTGGCTCCTTTGTCAAAGATTAGCTGTCCATAGATGTGTGGGTTTATTTCTGGGCTTTCGATTCTATTCCATTGATCTGTGTGTCTGTTTTTGTGCCAGTACCATGCTGTTTTGGTTACTATAGCTTTGTAGTATATTTTGAAATCAGGGAGTGTGATACCTCTAGCTGTGTTCTTTTTTCTCAGGATTCTTTTAGCTATTCGGGGTCTCTTGTTGTTCCATATAAATTTTAGGATTCTTTGTTCTATTTCTGTGAAAAATGTTGTTGGAACTTTGATAGGGATTGCATTGAATCTATAGATGGCTTTAGGAAGTATGGACATCTTAACTATGTTAATTCTTCCAATCCAAGAGCACGGAATATCTTTCCATTTCTTTTTGTCTTCTTCAATTTCTTTAAGCAATGTTTTATAGTTTTCCGTGTACAGATCTTTCACCTCTTTGGTTAAGTTATTCCTAGGTATTTTATTCTTTTTGTTGCAATTGTAAATGGGATGGTATTCTTAATTTCTCTTTCTGCTACTTCATTATTAGTCTATAGAAATGCAACTGATTTTTGTATGTTGATTTTGTATCTTGCAACTTTACCATATTCGTTTATTACTTCTAAAAGTTTTCTGGTGGATTCTTTAGGGTTTTCTATATGTAAAATCATGTCATCTGCAAATAGTGACAGTTTCACTTCTTCCTATCTAATTTGGATCCCTTTTATTTCTTTCTCTTGCCTGATTGCTCTGGCTAGAACTTCCAGTACTATGTTAAATAGGAGTGGTGACAGCATCCTTGTCTGGTTCCTGTTCTTAGAGGGATAGCTTTCAGTTTTTCACCATCGAGGATGATATTAGCTGTGGGTTTCTCATATATGGTTTTTATTATGTTGAGGTACTTTCCTTCTATACCCATTTTATTCACAGTTTTTATCATAAATGGATGCTGTATCTTGTCAAATGCTTTCTCTGCATCTATTGAGATGATCATGTGATTTTTATTCTTCATTTTATTATTGTGGTGTATCACGTTGATTGATTTGCAAATGTTGAACCATCCCTGCATACCTGGAATAAATCCCACTTGATCATGGTGTATAATCTTTTTAATGTATTGTTGTATGCGATTTGCTAGTATTTTGAGGATTTTTGCATCGATGTTCATCGGTGATGTTGGCCTGTAATTTTCTTTTTTTTTGTGTTGTCCTTGTCTGGTTTTGGTATCAGGGTAATGTCGGCTTCGTAGAATGAGTTAGGGAGCTTAGCTTCCCCCACTCCTCAATTTTTTGGAAGAGTTTGAGAAGGATAGGTATTAAGTCTTCTTTGAATGTTTGGTAGAATTCGCCAGGGAAGCCGTCTGGTCCTGGACTTTTATTTTTGGGGAGGTTTTTGATTACTGTTTTGATCTCCCTACTGGTGATTGGTCTATTCAAATTCTCTACTTCTTCTTGATCCAGTTTTGGAAGGTTGTATGATTCTAAGAATTTATCCATTTCTTCCAGATTGCCGAATTGGTTGGCATATAGCTTTTCATAGTATTCTCTTATAATCTTTTGTATTTCTGAGGTGTCTGTTGTAATTTCTCCTCTTTCATTTCTGATTTTACTTATTTGTGCCTTCTCTCTTTTTTTCTTGGTGAATCTAGCTAAAGGTTTGTCAATTTTGTTTATCTTTTCAAAGAACCAGCTCTTGGTTTTATTAATTTTTTTCTATTGTTTTTTTGGTCTCTATTTCATTTATTTCTGCTCTGATTTATATTATTTCCCTTCTTCTACTGATTTTGGGCTTTGTTTGTTCTTCTTTTTCCAGTTCCTTTAGGTGCATTGTTAGATTGTTTATTTGAGATTTTTCTTGTTTGTTGAGACAGGCCTGTATTGCTATAAACTTCCCTCTTAGAACCGATTTTGCTGTATCCCATAAATTGCGGCCTGTCGTATTTTCATTTTCATTTGTCTCTAGGTATTTTTTGATTTCTTATTTGATTTCTTTGTTAACCCAGTCGTTGTTCAGTAGCATTTTGTTTAATCTCCACATATTTGTGGCTTCTCTGATTTTCTTTCTATAGTTGATTTCTAGTTTCATACCGTTGTGGTCAGAAAAGATGCTTGGTATTATTTCAATCTTCTTAAATTTATGGAGACTTGTTTTGTGGCCTAATATGTGATCGATCCTGGAGAATGTTCCATGTGCATTTGAAAAGAACGTGTATTCTTCGGTTTTTGGATGGAATGCTCTGTATATATCTACTAGGTCCATCTGTTCTAGTGTGTCATTTAAGGCCAATGTTTCCTTATTGATCTTCTGTTTGGATGATCTATCCATTGGTGTAAGTGGAGTGTTAAAGTCCCCTACTATTATTGTGTTACTGTCTATTTCTGTTTTTATGTCTGTTAATAATTCCTTTATATATTTAGGTGCACCTACATTGGGTGCGTAGATATTTACAAGTGTTATATCCTCTTGTTGGATTGTTCCCTTGATCATTATGTAATGCCCTTCTTTGTCTCTTTTTACAGTTTTTGTTTTAAAGTCTATTTTGTCTGATATGAGTACTGCTACCCCAGCTTTCTTTTCATTGCCATTTGTGTGGAGGATCTTTTTCCATCCCTTCACTTTCAGTTTGTGAGTGTCTTTAGGTCTGAAGTGTGTCTCTTGTATGCAGCATATATACGGATCTTGTTATTTTATCCAATCAGACACCCTATGCCTTTTACTTGGAGCATTTAGTCCATTGACGTTTAAAGTAGCTATTGATAAGTACGTACTTACTGCCACTTTTTAACTTTTTTTTTCTCAGTGTTTTAATAGTAGCCCTTCTCTGTTCCTTTCTTCTTCTATACAGAATTGATGGTCTCTTTGAAGTCTGAAAGCTCTACTCTTTAACTCCCCTCCTCCCTCCTTTTATGTTTTTGATATCATATCTAACCTCTTTTTTGTGCATTTGTATCCATTACCCTCTTATCATGGAAATAGATATTTTTTCCTATTTGTGGTCTTCTCTTTTCCCCTTAAATCAGTCCCTTTAACATTTCTTGTAGCACTGGTTTCTTGGTGACAAACTCCTTCAATTTTTTCTTGTCTGGGAAATTTTTTATCTCTCCTTCCACTTTGAATGATAACTTTGCTGGGTAGAGTATTCTTGGCTGTAAGTTTTTTCCTTTTAGCGCTTTAAATATATTGTGCCACTCTCTTCTAGCCTGTAAGGTTTCTGCTGAGAAGTCAGCTGATAGCCTTAGGGGGTTTCCTTTGTATGTAACTTGACTTTCTCTTGCGGCTTTTAGGATTCTCTCTTTATCTTTAATTCAGGACATTTTGATTATGATGTGTCTTGGTGTGGGCCTCTTTGGGTTTATCTTGTTTGGGGCTCTCTGTGCTTCCTGTACCTGGATGCCTGTTTCCTCCCTTAGGTTAGGGAAGTTTTCATCTATTATTTCTTGAAATAGATTCTCTGCCCCTTTGTCTCACTCTTCTCCTTCCGGGACACCTATAACACGGATGTTAGCGCGCTTGATGTTGTCACCGAGGTCCCTTAGACTGTCCTCACTCTTTTTAATTCTTTTCTCTTTTACCTGTTCAGCTTGAGTAATTTCTTCTAGTCTTTCATCCAGCTCACAGATCCATTCTTCTTTATCATCTACTCTGCTTTTGAGTCCCTCTAGTGAATTTTTCATTTCCAGTATCGTATTCTTCATTTCTGATTGGTTCTTTTTTATACCTTCCATTTCTTTGTTGACATTCTCACTGAGTTCATCTATTCTTCTCCCCAGATCAGTGAGCATACTTAACACTCTTTGTTTGAACTCTCTGTCGGGTAGGTTGCTCATTTCTGTTTCACTTAGTTCCTTTTCTGGGGTTTTGTCCTGTTCCCTTACTTGGAATGTATTCCTTTGCCTCCTCATGTTGCCTCTTTCCCTGTGCTTGTGTCTACATATTAGGTAGGTCAGCTACATCTCCTGCTCTTGGATAGGTGACCTTATGTAAGTGATGGCTTAGGAGGCCTGCAGTGTGCTTCCCTCAGTTCTCAATGTTCCAGGGGTGACCCCTATGTGGGCTACGTGTGTCCTTCTGTTGTGGCCTGTTTGCTCTCCCTGTAGGCACCCAGGGAGGCCGAGTTATGCTCCTGGCCAGCTGTTGTAATGCTCAGCTGCTTGTAGTTGTTGTGGGCCCTTCAGTCTCTTTATCAGGTGTGGGGAGCCCCAGCACAGTTGGCTGCAAGTTCTAATACCACATTTGTGTTGCAGTCTTTCTTTTAAGTGAGTAGGCCCCCACTGTGGCAGGTTGTTAGGCTCAGGGCCTTACAATTGCTATCAGCCTCCAGGCTTTGGGTCTCTTGTCAGCTCTCTGAGGATTGCAGCTGGGTGGGGCTGGCCTCAGGCACGGGAGCACCCAATTGTTTCAGGCTTTGGAAGGTGGGGCAAACCCCCTATGTGGGTCTTTGACAAGCACAAGTCTTCTGCAGCTGACAAGCCCTGCCGCCCACAGGTCCACACACACAGTCAACACAGTCCTGCCCCGTGTGAGCACCCCGACCTCCCCAAGCGGACCCAGTCTCTCCATGGCGGGAGCCCCACACACTCTGCCACCGCCCCACACTCTCCACCCGCTCCTTGTGCATGCCCTGCCCCACTGAAGTCAGCTCAGTTGCCAGGCTGCAGAGAATCCAGTCACCAATCTATGCTGGCCCACAAGTTGCCTGAGGGATTGTTGTTGGGTGGGGCTAGTCTCTAGGGTGGGCTGCCTGCCCTGGCTGAGCTGGATTAAATCGGTGCTCTAGCGGGTGGGGCAGACGCCGGTTAGCAGGCCCCAGGAAGAACTCCAGTGGTGTCTGTGTCAGCACGCCCACACCAGGCCACAACAATGGCCGCCGCCAATGTCCCAGTCCCTGGAGAGGTCTCACCTCTCACCGAGATGCACACAGGGCCTATTAGGTGAGTCTCTTTTCACCAAAGCACTGTGCACCTTTCTTCTGGTGATTTCAGGTTGCTTTCTGAAACAGGTGCGTTTGCGTGCGGGCCCTTTAAGAGCCGGTTTTAATTTCTTTGTGGACCAACCTTTCTGGGGGTGCTCCCCAATGTTTTAGTAGCAGGCAAAGTCAGATATTATGCCACTCGGCTCGATTGTGCTGGGTCCACAAAATGCCCACAGCGGGGGCGCTCCCCGGCTCAGGGCCCCGCTCCTCCGGGGAGGGCTGCATACCTGTGTGCTGCTCCTAGGCGGCTGTGAAGCTGGCAGCTTGTGAAGGCGGCATTTTTCCTCTCCAGAAGGGAGTTTCTGCCTGTTCTACCTCAGTTAGGATTGTCCGTTGTTGCAAGAGTTCCTCTTATCCAGTTTTCAGTTCTGTCTCAGGGGTAGTTTTTCCACAAGTAGTTGTAAATTGGCTGCGTCCACGGGAGGAGGTGAGTTCAGAGTCTGCCTACGCCGCCATCTTGACTTCTTCTTACGATACATACTTTTCCTGTAGCTTATGGGGTACTTGGCCAAAAACTGTTTGAGACAACCACCACGCCAAAGACCTCCTCCAGATACAGATTTCCATCACTCACTCATGCACAAACTCAGTGATTCTCAAATTTGAACTTCGAACAGAGGCAAACGGTGCTGCTGCTTTGCAAAGTGCAAGGCTAATCTTAAATCTCCAACTTGAGATAGTCAAAGCCAACTGTTGCTTGGCTCTGTGTGTATTTGGGTTTCTCTGCATCTCTGCTCTACCTGCACAAATAACACCAGTTTGGATGAGGCGTGGATATTGGCTTCAATCTTGAGGAGGAGCACGTTTTTCTTTCAACCGATTACCTCATTCTGGAATGTATGCCCCGTGCTGCTGCTACCTACACTCTGAACTGCAGGATCACACACGCTAATGGCAGGTAGTGTCTCCCAGACTCTGGAACCCAGATCAGATCACATTCAATCTCTACCTCATACCCCGGGGGGATCCAAAGCTCGCCTGACAGTTCCATATGTTCCTGAAGGGCTCATGTTCACATGGGGGACTCTGCCTCCTGGCTTCAGCTTCAACTCCTCCTGCTTGTTTTCAGATTTCTCCTCAATATTGTAATGTGTCTCTTTGTCTATGTCCATTTTTTAAAACTCACTCACATAGAGCATTTGATAATGAATTAGACTTCAGTGACTATTGGGACATCTAATGGGAGGGGGTCATACTGTGCCCAACACTGAGCAAATTAAGGTCATATTTTAGTCGTTCTTCTTCTAGTGTCACTGATTCTCATTGTCCTATCCCCCATGTGGTAGCCAGCTTTCTGCCATCTTACTAATTCATTTCTTCTTCTTTTGTATGTTGTCCTAGAAATCCATATTCTCCTCATTCCATTATTAGGAAATATAATAGCGTAAGGAAATTCAATAGTTTCCAGCTCTGAACTTACACACACCATCAAATTTGGCAGAACAGAACCAGTAGAATTTCCATTTAATCCAATGAATTTAACAGAAGATAGTTGTGGGATAAATGACCGTTTCTTATATTATGTGATAATCACTCGATTTGAAAGCTCTTCTTGCCCCGAAATAAACCTCATCCTACACCACCCTCAAGCTGAATTAGCCAATATGGATATTCAGTGCATGCTTAGGTACCAGCAATGGAAGGGTACCAATATTTAATAAAATAATTTGATATTTTACAGTATTTAAAAGCACCCATGGATGCTTTCCAGGCCCTGAGGGGTTGGAGTTTGGCACGTTTGTGCTATTACACAAGGGGCTGTTTGCATTTACAAACACCCACCTCCGCACTCCCAGGGCCAAAGGAAGCCTGATGGAGTCCATGGTCACAGAATGCCCATGAGTAGATAGGACAGGGTGAAGTCTAGTGGCTCATCTCTGCTCAGGTGTGTGCCGTCCACCCACGCCCTCCCCTTTCCGCCTCACACACACAGGTCTCCTTTACCTTCCCCTTCCTCTTTACCCCTGAAGCTAGTCTGTCCTTTTGTGCCCTCCTTGACTTTGCCATCCACTCTTACACAGCTTAGGGCAGTTTCTTCTGCAAATGCGCGGTACTGATGACTGTCTCTGTCCCCCATTCGACACTTTCTACAGCAGTCAGGCGAGATCTCACGACAGGGGACATATGTCGGTGCTTCAGTGTGAGACTGGGGCCGCAGACTCTGATGGTCACAGCGGTTCTCCTCTAAGTGGGAGAGGTACGTGGGACTTTTTGTTGTATTCTATTTTTTCTGTCTGAATTCTCTACAAGGAAATTTTCATATGGGAACATTTCTTTTCTTGATCAAAAGGAAAATGGAGCAATGAGTCATGTTGAAGGTGAGACTACGCGGAGAGGTCACAGGGCAGGCTTTCCAAGGTCAGGGGCTGGAGGCCTGCTGACTTGTCTGTTAGCTTGTATATGATTTTTAAAAATTGAATTCATCATTGCATTTAGCAATCAAGGCATTTTGCCCATATAGCTGATGTGCCTACTTCTCCTGAAAGCTCCTGTGAGGTCTGTCAGCCCCGCCCAGCTCTCCAAGTCCCAGCGACCAGGCCTCGGTCCCCTGTGCGGTTACACTGTCACCTGGTGTGGGGACATTTGGATTATTTAACAAAGTGTTGAGGGCCTTCGATTTGATCATCCAACTCCTCATGGCAGGGGACCATGTGGCCCCCCACAAGACACCCCAAGCGGGAAGTGAGGGGAGAGGCTCCCAGTGGACCTGCCAGGTTTGCTTATTTTTGAATGGGCATGAGGCTGTTTGCAGGGAGGGAGGAGCTCACTAGGCCAGCACGAGGGGAACAGACAGACAGACTGTAAAAGAGTTTTGCCAGATCTCTTAGAAGAGAAGAGAGCAGGCCTGGTGGGTGGGCCCGACCCATTTAAATAAGAATCCAACGTCTCAGTGCTTATCAAAAGCAAACCAAGCCTCCAGGCCCTTTTCAGGTCTGTGGATCTTCAGTCCGAATCCAGGACCTTCCTCAGGATTAAACGAAACTTAAACCTTCTAAATAAACACAGGCACAAAAAAATCATTGGGAGTCGTTCACCTGGCATCAATCATCAGTGTTTCTCGTCCTGACAGCTTACTGTAGGGAGGGAGCCCTGAGCGCTCCGGAACAAAGGCGAGGAGAGAAAGAAAGGAAAATAGCAACTGCAAAGAGAGTCTTCACATCGAAAGCTCAGGAAGGAAATTAAATGAAGGCAACAGTTATCAACAGGAAGATAAATCTAAAGCCAGACCAGAAGTTCCGGTGCTGGACTTCACAATAGGCTCACCTTTTAATCCAAGGTGATAAAATGCTCCACTTTACTGACCTCCCTTTGTGGCACACGTTGTGCTGAATACTTCATTCATTCATTCATTCATTCACTCCTTCACCTATCCATTCATTCACTCCTTCACCTATCCATTCATTCATTCAACCATATATTCCAAGTGCTAGGGATACAATGATGAACAAGGGAAAGACCCTGCTAACTGAAGGGGACAGAAAATAAACAAGTGAACACATGAATACATCATGTTAAAGAATGATACGTGCTATGGTGAAAATAAAACCCAGTAAGGGGCCAAAGGCTACGGTGGGTCAGCAGGTGAGAGGCCTCCTCTCTGAGCAGGGGGCACTGGAGCTGAGACCTGAAAGCAGGAGCCATCATGGAATAACCTAGGGCAGGATGTTCCAGAGGAAGGCACAGCGGGTGCAAAGGCCCTATGGTGAACCTCTACTTGGCACATTTGAGGGGCAGGTTGGAGGCCAGTGGGCTGACCTGCACATGGAGTTCTGCCCATGAAAATCTAGTGAGCAGGAGCCACCCCTGCTCTCTGGATACCAGCCCTAGTGGTCAGGATGCCAACCCTTCATCTGAAGCCAGAGTACTGTTTTGCTCTAGACCAAAAGACAGCTTGTTTTTAAGCCAAGTCCCTGTTTCTCCTAAAATTCCCGTCACTTTTTCCACGGTTTTGACAGATATAGATACATATAAACCCTGAGGCAGATGCACCTGCACTGATGGGGGGATGCTAAAGAAATACTCGATTGAGTTCTCACCTGAAATCAGTCACTGTGCTTTCCCCAGGAGCCTAGGAAAGCTGTCAGCAGGAAAACTGATTTCGGGAAGACTAGAGTGGTGCTCTGCTGTCTGAATCGGGTTTCGTCCAGCTTTGTTGTTACCATCTTAGTGAACCACCTGAGTTCCTTAAGCCCACGGTCTCTGAGCTGCTCCCTCTGCCAGGCATGGTCTGTGGTGCATGTCCCCTGAGTCCGTCCAGGATATGCCTGGGCCAGCAAGTATCTATTCTTGCATGCTTGTGCGACATCTTCCAACTCCAACAATTTGCGAGACTCAGGTTCTCCAATCTCAGGCCCATCCACGGAGGGTAGTCTCAGTGATGGCTGATGGCTAATGGAGGACAGTGACCACAACTCCATCACCTCAAGTGGGACAACTCCGAAGCCCTCAGCAGGATGGTACCCAGGTTATCCACTCTCATCATAACCTGGTGATGAGAAACTCTCTGTGGGCTGCCCTCCTTCCCTTCCCTGTCTCATTTCCCTACCCTTCCTGGTACTTCCCAGGATCACGCCCCAAATAAACAACTTGTCCTCATTTCCTTGTTTTAGAGTCCACTCTAGGGAAACCAAACCCCAGGCGCTGCCTAAAGTGCTAACCAACATTCATTCTCCAGGACTCAACTTAGAAGTCACCTATTCCCCGAACATTTCCTTGATCTCCTCGTCCCTATCAGCTTCCTACAACATGCCAGTTTGGGTCAGGAGTCTTTTTGACAGGCTTTCTTAACCCATGGAAGATACTCAATGTTGCTCATTAACAAATTAAAATGATGCATCTCTAGATAACAAGCAAATGCAAGGAGTGAGACTTGAGAGCACCCTGCCTTCCCCCGGGGTCTCCTGGAGAAGCATCTCTCCAGCTTTGACCTGCCCTGGCCTCACCTTCTCATCAGGATTGTCCCTCCTTTGGAGGACATGTTGATTATTGCTCTCTGGGGACAATTCTGTTGACAATTTGGCTCTTCTCAGAAAAGCACAGTGAAAACAACCTTTCAGATTTAGGCCAGCCTCCATTGCTCAATATTAGCTGTTTTTCCTGGAAATATCTGTTGGGTAGGGGATGCTAATTGCCAGTAGGGATCATTTCCCAAACAACAGTGGACGCATGGACCCCACCACACAATGGATGGTGAACTCCAACCTCTAGGAGTCAAGACTTGTTTTTCAGCATTTGGCCCTGTCCATGATGAAAATATTTCCTTTCCCGCAGGGACTAGTACTGGCTAAGTGGCCTCCCCATGTTTAAAGTATCTAAGGAAAGCAGCAGTAAGTCACATCTCTACAATTCAAAGAACAAGAGTACTTAAAATAGATCTTCACTGGTTTGAACTTGAAGTTATTTACCTGCAAATAAGTCAGATTAATTTTTTGGCCTGAACCCAAAGTAAATGGACTTGTGTTCATTGTATTTTAAGGTAAATGTGTCTCTTGCAAATATGCATTAGTTTTGTGGTAGCAAAGAGCTAATAAGCAGTTCAGGGATTCATTACTCATTTTCAGAAGGCATCTCTACCGGGAGTTCCATCTACTGAGCAGTGCAAGCCTGCTCCCCAGGATCTAAAACCACACAAACAGAGAGATCTAGTTCCTGGAAACAAACTAGAACAAGCAAAAATATTCCACAATGAAAATTTGAGGTATAGCTTCTGGGATCTTTGGGAAAAAAACGATGCCCCAATAGCCATTTTGCTCAAGACCATTGGAAAAGCACTGTTAGGGTCTGCTGAATGTTGAAGGGAGTTCAGACACTCTAGGTGAGAAAAGAACTGGAAAAGTCATTTGCTAAATCCTCTTAATGAGTAGTGACTCTATACTGAGCTCCCATGTAAATGAGGACATGAGATCAAGCCAACAGGAGCCTGAGTGTGCGGAGGTTTACTGGTTTTATGGCACACAGATGTGTGAAATGAGACACGAGTGTTCTGAGGCAGGATGGATGGACCGCCAATGAATTTATTTCTCTTTAGTTTCATGATGCTGCTTCAGACAAATCTCAGTAATGGGGTTGGTAATCGGGCTCTCAGCCCTGTGAGCACACCCATCTACAGTCACAAGGGTTGGGAAACAATAGTCCAAAGACAGGAGGGAGAGGAAATGTAAAGGAGGGGAATGGGAGTATAGTACTGGTCCCATTGTGTGAAGCAGGGTCTGGGCAAAAGCTGGAGACTTGTAAATGAGAGTCCCAGGCAGGTGCTCAGAGAGCAGCTGTCTCACACACAAAGAAAGCTCATATTAAAGCCACTGTGTTTACTGTACAATTATATTTACCTTTAATGTCTTCTGGGCATTATTCACATGCTCCATTATTGCCCAGCGAACATTTTATTTTACATAACGAGGGGTTGATTCTTCATTCTGTCCGTACTGAGCCTCGATAAACTCTTTCTGAATTACAAAAACTGGCACAGTTACTGGGTCAACTTCTGAAAGACTTTGCCCTGACATTTTATAAACTATTGGGTAAGTGAGGTATGAAGGCTAACGAAGCTTGGACCCTTTCCCATCTGATTCCACGTCTCATTTTAGCCAATAAAGCACCAAACAGAATTCAAGTTTTGTATGGCGGAGAGAGAAACTGAGCAAAGTTGAGGTAGAAAGGACCTTCATGTTACATAGCAGCAGACTGCTGAGCCCCTGCCCCGTAAAAATAGTCACAATGGAATAAATCCCCTTATTTAATAGGGAAATTTTATAAGCATTTTAAACGCAGAAAAATATGACAGGTTTTCTGCAACTAATCTCTAAGAAACTACCACTTATTGGGCTTTGGTGTGGCATCAAAAAAGAATCCACAATTATCCAAACGGCTGTTCAAACACCTCTTCCTTTTCCAACAACAATCTGTAGAAGGACAACTTTTCTTCATGTACTTCAACCCAAATAACATAAAACAACAGATTGCAGAAGCAGATACGAGAATCTAGTTGTCTTTATTGAGCCAGACATGAAGGAGATCTGCAAAAATGTAGAAAATGCCACTCTTCTCCCTGAATGTTTTTATTTAGGAAAATTTATTTTTATTAAAAATATGTTATTCATGCTAACATTTAGTGGGTTTATTATTGTTGTTTCAAGACAAATTAATAAATATTTTTATATTTTCTCAGTTTTAAGTCCTAATACGGTAAATATCACCATCAATAGATGTAGCCCACATAAATAAAAGATCTTTGAGATCTTTAATAATTTTTAAGAATGTAAGGAGTTTCCAAGATTAAAGAGTTTGAGAATTAGTGATATGTAAGTTTTCATCCCACTCGGCTTCATGGGGAAATGTCGAACCCTTGGTCTACCAAGATCTGTTTGTCAGTTCCACTCACAAAAAAGTCAAGATCTTAAAGGCATCTTTACAGAGTCCTGGAAGGGTTTCCACACCAGTCTGTGAGTCAAGCTCCAAGCTTAGTCCCTTGACTGAAAGCTCTTCCATGGGCTCAGCCACGTCTGTACAGTGGGCCAAAGGCTTAGTCTCACTAATCCTTCTCCTAAGCAGCCTCCTCTCCTTTTAAGGAAGGGACTTCTAAGATTAGGTGATTGCATCAGGGAGGGGCAGGCACATGTCAAGTCTCAGCGACATGCTTCCTGTGTGGTCCATCTCTTCATATAGGACATATCTGACACCACAGACAGACAAGAGCTACCTGAAGGAGCAGACATAAAGCAACTCAAATGTCCCCAGCCCTGCTCTGCAGGAACTCATGAAGAAAGAAAACCACGGCAGGATTTGCATCTTAGACGCTATGGGCATCTCTTTGGATTCCTTGAGGTGGGTGAGTTGGAGCTGGAGGATGGCTGGCAGGCTGCCCCATGCACCCCACTGTCATGCCCTGCAGGGAGGGGCACCCTGTCTGTTTGCTTATCTACAAAGACAAGAGTGATCACACCACTGATGCCCCCACCCATTCTCAAATGATTAAAAGATCAGTGCTCTCAACCCATCTAGGATCCTAGACCTGTTGCTGCTGCTTCCCGGAGAAGGAGAAATTTTCCTGTATATCGTTTTCTACATCTAATGTGGATAAAGAGGAAAGGCTCTTGAAATGTCCCCAACTGCAGAAGAGATGCTCAAACTTAGAAATTCCAGAGCAGTTAGTAATCATAACCTGAAAACACAGGCTTGTCAATGGTGGCTGTTGGAGTTAGTCAACTCTGCCAAGATCAAGTATTCCATGCCTCAAACTTGGTAACGCCAAGAAGCTACTCCCCTTAGGCAGTCTCGTTTCAAAACGCTCACCTAGAAAATGGCTGAAAAAGACTCTGCAGCATAGAAGACGACCCCCATCTTATCTTGTGATTCCTGCAGAATCCAGCGCAGTCTCTTTTGCACCAGACAATAAACAACATCTTGAGAGCACTTTGCTGCTTTGATTCTCAACCAAAGTCTGCAAACTGCTATCTCCAGGATATTTTATTGTATTTCAGGTTTGCATGATTATAAAGCATTTAAATTATATGTAAAACGATACAGACAATTTGCTGATTTTTAAAAAAAAGAAAACAAAACTAAAAGTATTTTTATTCCTCATACCACAAAGCTTCACCAATCGTACATTTTTTCTTTTTTAATTTAATCATGCTTTTATTTATCAATTCAAAAAAATTCAAAGTATCTTCTAAGTGATGGGATTGAAGAATTTCAAAGAAATATGTCAAAATGCAAGTCATGGAAAACATGACAGAAAAAGTCACAATCAATAAATATAAAATGATGTTATGTGAGGTAGCTAGTTTTTTTCTAATGCATCCACCTTTTACAAATGACTTTTTAAAAAGAGCTTCAGTAACTTATCCACACAATTTTTCCAAGAACCAAAAAAAAAAAAAATAATTGGAAGATGTCTCCCCCACTGCTAGTCCCCAAATAGATATTCTATAAATGTTAGTTTCTCTCTCTTTTCTCTGAATTGAGATCCTGGTGATCTTCCCCCAAGTTTCCTTTTTTCCTTCTGTCCTTGGTTGTCACATGGAATGGAGTGTTTACGGTGGCACAGACCCGCTGCCTCGTCACAGAGAAGGAGGCTGACGAGCGCTGCTGCTCTGAGCGAGGGCAGCTCACACACGTGCGGCTCCCGGGGACTGTGCTTCAAGGGATGTACCTGCCTCCGGTGGTAAGGAGCCATCTGTCTCTCTGCAGGGAACTGCCATAAATCAGAAAGAGATAAAAGCATTTAAAAACGACAAAGCAGGCAACATTTTTTGAGTAATTGAGCCTAGTTTTAGAAAACAAGAAATGTCTGTGTCAGTCCCTGTCTTTCAAACATTATTCTCTGTTTGGTTAAGCTATACAAACACCAGGACTCTGATGTAAGGAAGGCTTTTCTTTTTGTACGTTGTACATAAATGTCTTTAATCTTTTGAGTTAGGAATTTATTGGTTGAGTCTTCATGGGTAAATTCAGCAAAGCTCTGAAATGTTTCCTCCGAAAAAAAAATAGAGCAGGGAGGAGGCAGAGAAGGGTCAGTGAGGCTCAAACCAGAAAACCAACCCCACCACCGCAGAAAAAAAAGACAAAAAGCTGTTTTCCAGGCACAGAAGAACAGGTGAGTCCAGCTGACCTTTAGCCAGCTTAACTCTGGGCCTGGTGACTGGGCCTCGGGTCAGGTGGGGGCAAAGGGACGTCAGGTGAGCTTGGCAGTTGCAGATGAAGGTTCTTGGGCTTTCAACAGTAACACAAACAAGACCATAGGCAAGCTTCACAGTTGTGCTCTGGCGCTTGCCGGGTTCTTCGTGCTGTTTTCCTTTCTGCGATGCGTTGGTCAAGGCCGCAGCCCAGCCTAGCAGTTCCCCCAGTTCGACCCATGAACTGGACTTCAGCCAACTCTCCTCATTCGTGGGCTGTGGAGAACAGGCGAGAAGTGCTCCGTAAGTTGGTTGGGAGGCAGAGCCAGCGTGCCAGAGGAGGCCGCGGCTGCCGCTTATGGCCTCATGTGTGCCCCGTCTCCTACCGTCCCGGCTCACAGCCCCCGTCCCTCCATCTGCCTTTCCAGGTCCGTGAAAAGGCTTCACACAGACTGTCTGAAGAAAGCGGCTGGACCTGTGACAGTTTCACTTGTTCTAACAAGAGGGGGGAAATTTTAAAGCTTAAAACATGGAAAGGTCTTACTCTCATCTCCCAGAACTCTTGGGATTTGCATTTTTTATGGGAATTTTCAAAGCATAACTCTCTGAGAGAGATAAACCAAAGGACTTTTAGAAAGTGAGTACATTAGTTTGCTAGGGGTGCTGTAACAAGTACCACAAACTGGGGGGCTTAAACAACAGAAATTTAATGTCTCACAGTTTGGAGGCCAGAAGCCTGAGCTGCAGGTGTGGGCAGGGTTGGTTCCTCCTGAGCGCTGTGAGGGAAGGAGCTGTTCCAGGCATCCCGCCTCACTTCTGTAGTTTGTGGGCAATCTTTGGAGTTCCTTAGCTTGTAGATGTGTCACCACAATCTCCACCTTCATGCTCACGTGGCATTCTCCTTGTGTGTTGTCATATTGGATTAGCCCCACCTCGACTCCAGTATGACCTCATCTTAACTAAATACATCTGAAATGACCCATTTCCAACTAAGAGCACGTTCTGAGGTATTGGGGGTTAGGACTTCAACATATGAATTATGGGGGACATAATTCAACCCTTCAGCCCACAACAGCAGGCATGTCAGTGTGTTGATGTGTGTGCTCAGTAACTCTGCTCCCTCACCAGACAGCCGGTCACAGACGGAACTGGAGTGGGCGTTCTGCGTGTAACGGGAAGCAGTGTGCTGGGTGGGGACTGGGGTGACAGCTGTCCTGGTTTGCCTGAGACTGACAGGGTTCCCAGAATGTGTAACCTTCAGTGCTAAAATGGTGACAGTCCCCAACACACCAGGACGAGTTGATGACCCCAGTGGGAAGACGTGCCTGGAGCAAAACATATTCACAAAAATCGCCAGTGCATGCCATAGTCACCATTCTACTGTGAAACCTAGACCTGTGGTTGGAGAAAGACCCACAGACTCTGAGGGTTTAGAGGCACCTTGAAGCCCTTCCTGAAGGCTTGGGGCAGGGAGGCAGTCTGTGGCAGCTCCTCACACAGAACACGGCACGTGTGTGCACTTTGGTAAGATCCTGCTTCACAACCTCCTCAGAGAAACCAGTGAACAGAAATATTCCTTAAAGGGAAGTTTAAGAAAGAATGACAAAGAGGTTTCTTTTTTTTTTTGGTTAAAGTGTCATAATTTAGGAAAAAATGAATTATTTTTAAAGAGAGTTAAGGATTTATAGAGTAATGTAGAAAACTATAGAAAATACAGAGGGAAGTACAGACATACTGATTTACAGAGTTATTTCAATTTGTATATCAAGTTAGAAAATTATGTAGGACTCATAAGGAATGACATGTAAAGAAAGACTTTTTCCAGTTATATAGAGAGGACGTAGAAACATATATAGTGGGATTTAGAAAATTATATTGAAAATTTTATAAATTGTACACAGGACAGTTATAGAAAGATCTGTAGAGAGATAAGGGTGCCCTAAAAGCTAAAGGGACTTGTAGGAGCGAATATGTAAGATTTTATAAATGTTGACTAGATTGAATAAACAAATGAGTAGAGGAGTGAATGAATGAGTTCACAAACTTGTTCAGAATACTGGTTCTGATTTACCCGGGTCCTGAACAGTTTGAACCCTGGAGTTAGAAAACCTGGGTTTGAACTCTCCACTGTGGCCAACTGAAGCCCAGACCTAGGACCCCCAGGTGCTATGTAGCAGGTGCCTCTGCCGCTGAGGACAGGAGCGGGGTGTTTATCAACGGCGCTGTACTGGCCAAGAGCTGTTCCGTACACGGATGATAACCGGTACCTCTCCCTCTTCCCAGCTCTGCATTTATGCGTGACTGGAAGCCTCCCCAGAGCCGAGCCTCAGACGAGGCCTCAGTGTCTATAATGATTTGAGAGGTGATCCTAGGAAGATGGAGTGGGAGTGAGGGCAGGGGGACAGAAAAGGAGGAAAAGCAATAAAGGGTGTGCTACTGCGCTGGTAACTGCTGCCGGCCACCAGGCTCCATCCTGCTGGCACCCCTGAGAGGAACCCTGTGGATTGTGCTTTAGATCCATCCTCCAAAGGGGGGAGGCTGGGCCCTTTCCCAGATCCTCCTCCATTGTTAGAGGGCTGACCTGGGGGCATTAGCTCCCCCAGACTTTGGGGCTTCCTGCCAACAGCTGAGTGAGAAAAGCCTGAGAACATCAAAACCCAAAACGAAAAAAGCTCGGGGACCTCAAAACAACCAAGCTGTAGGGAGACAGGCCTGGTTCTGAGTGCCCCTCCCCGCCCCCTCTCAATCCTCCGCATCTCTGGGGAAGGACTGTGCCACATTCTCCATCTTCTTCATCCCCCCCATGCTCCCCTCATGCCCCTCCACGCCCACCCCTCGCCTGTGTGCAGCACACACGTCTACTCAGGTTCTCGGACACTCTGCACAGGATGAGCCCGCACTCCTGCCTGTCAGCAGAAGCCCTTCACCACATGGAGCCAGCTCTTCTCCCTGACTCCCCAGCTCCTTCCCCGCATCCTCATCCGGTGTGATGTGCGCCTTCCCATGGCAGGCCTTGCTGATTGGAGGGCACTGCCACAGCGGTCACCTTGCCCCGCACAGCCTTTCCCCACTGCCTCCTTTTCGGAGAAATCCTACCTAGTGTTCAGACTCCACCTCTCCCATTAAGCCTTCTATGATCCTGGTCCTGTAACTGGACTGGAGAATCCGATCGCCCAGGTTCTTAGCATTAAGAGAGGAATGCAGACACCGACTCCATGGCAACAGCGAGCAAGGAAAGATTGACTAGGGGAAAGGGCAGATACACTCCAAGTGAGGAGCGGACAGTGCCCGAGAACGCATCTGCCCCAAGTCTTGGGTTAGTTTTATTTTTATTTGGGCTGTTTAGAGGGAATTTGCATTATCTGGTTATCCGCCAATAATGGTCTTTCCTCCCCCCACACGTCAGGAAGGGGAGTTTTCCACCTAAAGGGGAGTCTCCGGAACTGTCAAGGCAGTCGTCCCCCACGAAGGGGGCTAATGCATATGGAATTTGTATGTAAATTAAAGAAAGGTCCATGTCCTCTAGAGGCATATAGTAGAAGGCTTTGTTTTGTGTACTTATTATTTTTATCGTGGTGGTTGAAGGTCTCAGACTCTGGTGCTATCTGTATCTTGTGGGATGCCAGCAAGGTGCTTCTTTGTTGTAGCGAGGTCTCCAGCTGTGGTTCCTCCACTCATGTCTGGATGTCAGTAAGGCGCTCCACTGACGCAGCAAGGTCTCCAACTATGATGTCCCACTCATGTCTACCTAGCTACCTATCTCAGTCCCACCCCACAAACACACACACCACACGCCACACACACCACTACCAACATCACCACAAACAACCTGTGCACACATAGACCACACAGACCACATAGACACACATCACACACAACACACACTACCCACCACAGACACCACCACCATCATCATCACAAACATCCTGTGTACACATACACCACACACCACACACACACATATCACACGCACCATACACACACTACACACAACACACACATACTACCCAACACATATACCACACACGCATATAATACACCACACACATATCACATACACAACATACACATATACACACACATCACACACACCACCGCCATCACCACCACAACCAGTGTACACACATACCACACAGTGCACACACACATACCACATACACACACACACACATACCACATACACACACACACACATACCACATACACACACACACACATACACACACTGCTGGCTCCCTCCTGTGTGTTCTCATGGTGTTTTAGCTAGTGCTCTAGTGTTGGTCACCACATTTGACTTTGTGTTGTAGTTATTTCTATTCTCACCCAAATTTGTTTATTTGGCCCTTAAGGAGGTTCTATGCCTGGTTAATTTTTGTTCCCCACAAACAAGTGATTTTCACATGCATAGTGTCCTCGGTGAACATTATGTGAATTAAACTGAACATGGTAAAATTGGAGTCAGTGTAACAGTGGGGACACAGCCTGAAGAAATGCACAGCAGTGGGAGCTCCAGGAGCCGTTAAGGAAGGTGAACCGCCCATTTTCCTGACCCCGTGACGGCAGACTCGGGACCTTACTGACTGCACGCCGACTGTGACGTGCGTCCCACTTCAGAACTGTCACAGCAGGAAATGAACGTCTGTGTTGGGTGCAGCGACTCAAAGGTCCCCTCTGATGGCAGCATTAAAGGACCTGGAGGGGCAGTTCAACCAAATGAAGGGGGGCTGTGGCGGCTGAGGGCGGGACAAGCCAGGCCAGGGCTTGAATTTCAATCAGAGGGTTGCAGGGAGCCACAACAGGTCTTGAAGCTGAGGGGCAATATGATTGAGGTTGCACTTTAATAATGGACCTTTAGGTATATTTATGTGGAAAAATCTTCACATTTTGCAAATAAGCCAGGTATGCATTGTCTGCCTCATTGTGAATTCCACACACAGCTTGATGCTCTCACAAATTCACAATTCAGAATTAATTGGTTTTTATGCCATGCATTTAGGTCAGATCACCCAGACACTCCATTTCATGTGGTGAAAAGAAATTAAGTCAATTTTCCCCCTGCCAGACCCTCGGCTCTCATCTCGCAGGCCTGGAGAGCGATCCCTCTGCACGCACGGGAGAAGACAACCTTTAAAGGCATTCTCATTATTTCTCAGGGAGATGTCATTAAGTACTGTAAACATGTCCTGAATGAGTCCATGTCACAAAGACTGAAAAGTGTTTATAGAATAAAAACCTATATGCGCCAAAGTGAGATAAAACAGGGGAGGGAGAGCAAAAGAGGGAAAGAGAGAGAAATTTGGAAAAAAAACGGAAAAGGAAACTTCTTCTTGACCAACAAGTCGAGCTAAAGGTGTGGACTATAAGGTCAATTTGCCCTGAGGAGCTTTAACCACAGAGGAAAGCAGGGATGGAACCCACCTGGTCCAAGCGCCCACCCTCCCTGTTCCCAGGCTCCTGGAAGACTTCACTAATCCATCACACCCGACTTGTCCTCTGAATTCACACCTGGCAGACCTTGCTAATCGGTCACACCCATCTTGCCCTCTGAATTCACACCTGGCAGACCTCGCTAATTGATCACACCCATGTTGCCCTCTGAATTCACACCTGTCCTTAGAATTCTTGGCAACAAAGCAGTCCATCAAGCAGTGTAAGTTACAGTTTAAACTAACTGATGTTTCTGTTTTTGAGGGGTTCAGGTATTCTTATTTTGAGTCTATGATACTGCACTATAACAAGGAGCACGATTGGCCAAGATGAGATGAGCACGCTGTCTTATTTGGACATTGTCTTACTTGTTACTTGACTCTGCATTGTTGTTTACAATCAAGTTAAGGAGACAAGATGCTCAGAGGTCTGCATCGATTTTAATCACCAAGAGCTGCCACTGTGTGCACACATAGGCCTGAGGACGATGCCTGGAATAGATGGTACGTGGGCTTGCAGAGGATCAGTGTGCTCATTTCCAAGGAGGAATAGAAGCATCAAGGCTTTCCTTTGGGGCTTTGCCCTCGGCTACCAGAAACGCTTCGCTCCTGTCAAGCAGACAGCAGAAGTGCCCGGGAGTTCACATTCCCCTGGGCAGGCCTTAGCCGTTGATTGGTGGTGGTAAAGCACAGCCGCCTTGCCTTAGGGTGGGAAGATTCTGAGGTGCACATGAGGCTCCAGAGTCCTCGCAGAGTCAGGGGGAAGCTACCTTCTGCACAACTTTGAAATCACACACCTGCTTGGCTTCCTCCCTTCCTGCCCTGCTTCTCCCACTTCCTCACCGTCCGTGGGAATACTTTCTTATACATTATCACTTGCACATGAATTTTCATCTAGCCACAGAAAGAGCTGGAGACAATAAGCTCTCATAGGGCACAGTGCAAGCCCCCACTGGGTTTTGTCAGTCTAAGGTGGGCCAGACCTGCTCCAGGACTCCGCTTGACCTCTTCCCCCACAGTGTGCCGGCCGTGTCTACACTTGGAGAACAAGGGGCTGGAGCAGCTGGGGCAGCTCTGATGGGCTGTACAGGTGCTCTCCCCTGGTGAGGATGCACATCATCTGCCTCACGAGCAAGGAGCTACGTGGAAACTTCATGCCGGGATCCCGGGAAAAATGTCACCACATCGGCTGACACCAAACCACTAAAGACTACCCAAAATCCACCCAGGAGGAAGCATGAGAAGAAACTATCAGGAACCACCAGTCTCTGCTAGGGATTTTTGGAAAAAGTTTTAGGTGTATAAAAATATCTGCTGAAGGCCCGGCCCGATGGCCGAGTGGTTAAAGTTTCATGTGCTCTGCTTCAGCAGCCCAGGTTCGCAGGTTCAGATCCCAGGTGCGGACCTACACTAGTCACCAGCCATGCTGTGGCGGTGTCCCACATGTAAAGTAGACGAAAATTATCACAGATGTAAGCTCAGGGCTAATTTTCCTCAAGCAAAAGAAAATAAATATTTGCTGAAGAAACCGAGAAATTGCAAAGAAAAATAACAAAATAAAAATCATACCACCACTCAGAAATGGTTGCTACTAACATTTCGGTATATGTTTTTAGACTTTTATGCACACATATGCAAATTAAACTTTAAAAAGTACAGTAGACTTTTTTCAGAATCTGCTTTTATTTGATCATAAACGCTAACCACAGAGTTAGCATTTGTGAAGCTGTTAAGGAATTTACAAGGTAGTTTTACTTTTTCACTTATTGTATTTATTGTATTTCACAGGTACCATAATTTGTTCTGCTTTGAAATTAGCAGGGAGAACTTTTGCACTAAGATGGGTGTTTGCTCCTTCAAATCAACAACCTGAGGGGATGATGTTCTATTCAAACAGGGTCAGTATTATTCAAAACGACTTTTGGTTGTGAAATTTACCCTAGAGTCTATGATAGTTCTTTAAAAAAAACCAAATGACAGGGCTCTTCATTTGTTTAAAATAGTTTAAAGTCTACGAGAGCCAACTGTTTGAGAAGGCAGATAAGAGGAGTGGGTAAAGCATGAGCAGTCAAAATGACAACGCGACAAGAAGGCCATATGACTGGATGCTCTGAAGCCCATGCAGGGAGGACATGCATGTTTCACGGAAAGACCGCACATAGGGGAGGTGAGCGTTCAACACACACTTGCACTGAATGGATGTCATCTACTTAGATTTAGATTTACATGTCGTTGCATTCTTTTTTAAAAAAATAGTGGTCTCATCCACAGGATATTATTTATATATTTATATATTTATATAGTCACAGGATTTTATTTAGATTTCCATTTCTTTCCTACTCTGGGCCTCTGCTCTAGCTGTGGTCTGTGCCTGCAACACCCCGTGACCCTGTTCAAGACTTCTCAGACCCTCCTGGTCTGAATCAATCTCCTCCCTGCCCACTCTGGACAGAATGCAGTGTCCTCACTGCATGGGTCATGATCAGAGCCTCAGACCACAAGAAAACCCTACCTTTTCCATTTCTGTTAGCCCCACAGCGCCCAGCACAGTGTTTTTCTCAGAGTTGAAACTTCGAATTCTGAACTGAAAAGACCTGTCCCCATATTTGCACGTGAGAGAAACTGGCGCTTATACAACTGGTCCCTCCCCCTGGCCAGTGCTCTGATGCTGGACTGTGACAGCTCAGTTCGCGGCACATGGCGTTCACCCCAGACCCCTGCTTTTGAAAACTGCAGTGCGTGCGCAGTAGTCATGAGTTCTGAGGCCAGAAACGTTCAGTCTTTCGTGGAGTTCACTGCATCTTGTTTTCCATCTGGAACGTAGCTCTCGCTGCCAGAGCTGAGATTCTTCACCTGGGGTCCATCCTCTGGGAACTCCTGAAATTAAAAGTATTTTTTTTCGTTGAAAGAAGTATGTGTGACTTTCAGCAGATTCTGAAACGGGTCTATATTAGTGTTCTGTTGCTACTGTAACAAATTACCACACACTTAGTGGCTTAAAACACAAATTTCTTTTCTGATATTGCAGTAAGTTAGAGGTGCAGCATTGGTCTCAAGGGGCTAACATCAAGATATGGGCAGAGCTGTTCTCCCTTCTGGAGGATGTAGGGGGCTATTTCCTTAGAAGAATCTATCTCTTTGCCCATTCCAGCTTCCAGAGGCAGCTATGTTCCTTGGCTCATGGCCCTCTTCATCCATCGTCAAAGGCAGCAAAGAAGGGGCAAGAGGTTGAGTCCTTCCTCTGTGCCCGTCTTTCTTTCATAGTCATGTCTTTCTCTGGACTCTCCTTTTCAGCCTCCCTGTTCCACTTTTAAGGACCGTTATGATTACATTGGGCCCCCCAGGACGCTTTCCTAGAGAAAGCAGACCAAAAAGCATGTCATAAACATCATGTATACTCATTCATCAATACATCATTCATCAAGTGTTTATTGAGCATCTACTCTACACCAGTCAGAGTGCTTAGATGGTAATATACAATCGCAGACATACCTCACTTTATCGCACTTTACTTTATTGTGCTTCACAGACACTGCATTTGTCATAAGTTGAAGGTTTTTGGCAACCCTGCATTGAGCAAATCTATCAGTACCATTTTTCCAACAACATTTGCTCACTTCATGTCTCTGTGTCACATTTTGGTAATTCCCACAATATTTCAAAATTTTTCATTATTATTATATTTGTTATGGTGATCTGTGATCAGTGATCTTTGATGTTACTATTGTAATTGTGTTGGGGCACCATGAACTGTACCCGTAGAAGATGGCAAACTTAATAAATATCATGTGTGTTCTGATTGCTCCACCAACCGGCCATTACCCATCTCTTTTCCTCTCCTCTGGCCTCCCTATTCCCTGAAACACAGCAATATTTAACTTAGGCCAATTAATAACCCTACAATGGCATCTAAGTGTTCAAGTGAAAGGAAGAGTCACACATCTCTTACTTTAAATTGAAAGCTAGAGACAATTAAGCTTAATGAGGAAGGCATGTTGAAAGCCAAGATCGGCCCAAAGCTAAGCATCTTGTACCAGTTAGCCAAGTTGTGAATGCAAAGGAAAAGTTCTTGAAGGAAATTAAAAGTGCTACTCCAGTGAACACACAAATGATAAGGAAGCAAAACAGCCTTCTTACTGATAGGGAGAAAGTTATAGTGGTCTGGAGAGATCAAACCAGCCACAACATTCCCTTAAGCCAAAGGCTAATCCAGAGCAAGGCCCTAACTCGCTTTAATTCTATGAAGGCTGAGAGAGGGGAGGAGGCTGCAGAAGAAAAGTCTGAAGCTAGCAGAGGTTGGTTCATGAGGTTCAAGGAAAGAAGCTTCACCATAACATAAAAGTGCAAGGTGAAGCAGCAAGTGCTGATGTATAAACTGCAGCAAGTTCTCCAGCAGATCTAGCAAAGATAATTAATGAAAGTGGCTACACTAAATAACAGATTCTCAATGTAGATGCAACAGCCTTATATTGGAAGAAGAGCCATCTAGGACTTTCATAGCTAGAGAGGAGAAGTCAATGCTCAGCTTCAAAGCTTCAAAGCACAGGCTGACTCTCTTGTTAGGGGCTAATGCAGATGGTGACTTTAAATTGAAGCCAACGCTTATTTACCGTTCCAAAAATCCCTTAAGAATTACGCTAAATCTACTCTGCCTGTGCTCTATGAATGGAACAACAAAGCCTGAATGACAGCATGTCTATTTACAACATGGTTTACTTAACATTTTGAGCCCACTGCTGAGACCTACTGCTCAGAAAAAAATATTCCTTTCCAAATATTGACAGTGCACCAGGTCACCCAAGAGCTCTGATGGAGGTATACAACAATATTAATTTTGTTTGCATGCCTGCTAATACAACATCCATTCTGCAGGTAATGGATCAAGGAGTAATTTCACCTTTCAGGTTTTATTATTTAAGAAATACATTTTGTAAGGCTATAGCTTCCACAGATAGTGATTCCTCTGATGGATTTGGGCAAAGTCAATTGAAAACCTTCTAGAAAGGATTCACCAGTCTAGATGTCATTAAGAACATTCTTGATTCATCAGAAGAAGTCAAAATATCAACATTAACAGGAGTTTGGAAGAAGTTGATTCCAACCCTTGTGAATGACTTTGAGGGCTCCAAGACTTCAGTGGAAGAAGTAACTGCAGACGTGGTGGGAATAGCAAGAGAACTAGTTAAAAGTGGAGCCTGAAGATGTGACTGAAATGCTGCAATCTCATGATAGAACTTTAACAGCTGAGGAGTTGCTTCTTATGGATGAGCACAGAAAATATTTTCTTGAGATGGAATCTATTCCTGGTGAAGATGTTGTGAAGATTGTTGAAATGACAACAAAGGAATTAGAATAGTTACATAAACTTAGATGATAAAGTAGCAGCAGGGTGTGAGAGGATTGATTCCAATTTTGAAAGAAGTTCTACTGTGGGTAACATGCTATCAAACAGCATCACAGGCTACAGAGAAATCCGTGAAAGGAAGAATCAATAAATATGGCAAACTTCATTGTTGTCTCATTTTAAGAAATTGCCAAACCAGCCCTGATGGCTAGTGGTTACAGTTTGCCGCTTTCACCACTTTGGCATCCTGGGTTCATTTCCCGGTTGCAGAACCACAGCACCCATATGTCAGTAGCCATGCTGTGGCCGTAGCTCACATAGAAGAACTAGAAGGATTTACAACTAGGATATACAACCATGCACTGAAGCATTGAGGAGGAAAAGAAAAAAAGAGGCAATTTGGCAACAGATGTTAGCTCAGGGTGAATCTTTCCCTGCAGAAAAAACAAAAGAAATTGCCACAACCATCCCCACCTTCAGCAACCACCACCCTGATCAGTCAGCAGCCATCAACGTTGAGGCAAGACCCCCCACCAGCAAAAAGATTACAACTCGTGGAGGCTCAGATGATGGGTAGCACTTTTTAGCAATAAAATATTTTTAAATTAAGGTATATATATATATTTTTAGACATAATGCTACTGCACACTTAATAGACTACAGTATAGTGTAAACATAACTTTCATATGCACAAGGAAACCAAAAAATTCCTGTGACTCGCTTTATTGCAATATTTGCTTTATTGTGGCAGTCTGGAGCCAAACCTGCAATATCTCCGAGGTCTGTCTGTATAAACAAAAGAGATGTAGGGTGACAACCATCCTGATTTGCCCATGACAGGGATTTCCAAGACACAGCATTTTCTATGCTAAAGCTGGGACAGTCCCAGGCAAACTGGGAGCACTGGTCACCCTAGGTGTGGTCTCTGCCATGAGGAATTTATAACCCAGTGAGGGACATGAACAAAAGGCAGTCAAGCCGACTTCACAAGTTGCCATGTATGCTTTAAAGGGAAGAGAAAAATGGCTGAGATAGAGACAAACAAAACGTGTAGCACAACTTCTTCTGTGAGCACCCCTTTTGGATGACGTTGATTGCACTGCAAATGCACTTCCAGATGCTGGCTAAGTGCTACGTGCATGATCTTGTTTAAAACTTACAACAGCCACATGAAGTGAGGACAGTTATAGCCTGCAGTTCACAGAGGAGGAGCAGAGAAAGAGAAAGAACTTGCCTAATGTCACAGCACTACTGTCCTAGGTCAGTTTCCCCAGTTACAACCCCTGACGCAGGAATCATGAGCAAGAAATTTATTAAGGAAATGCTCCCAGGAGAAAGCTGTGAGGGAGTGGGGGAAGCAGGAGAAGAAAGGGGACGAAGACAGCAAGGATGAGATTGAGGAAATGTTCCATAGAGGGTGGCTTCATTCTGATCCAGCAGAGGAACTCTAGGGTATAAGTTAGCCCTCAGTTTCCCCCCACAGCAAGTGGGATTCGTTCTCCCACACCCTTCGTTGGGGGGCTATGGGCCACTGAGGGTGTGTAAGACTCCCAGGCATTTCTGGCTCTCTCTCTCTGCTATGTGGGCAAAGTGGCTCCTGCTGAAGAACAGGCTGCCCAAGAAGAGTCACAGGTGTGAGCTGGAAGCAGAAGCACCAGGGCTGGGAGAGGGGGCAGAAACGGAGGAGGTGGCGGGTGGTCTGAGTGGAGTGTCAGCAGAGCCCGCTTCCTCTAGTAAGTGGTGAAGCAGGATGTGAGCCCATCTAGCACATTTCAAAGCACGGTTGCTAAACTTCTTTCCATTCTGAGTACTTTCACATTCTTACAAACTTTCTGAAAACCTAAGATTTATGGAGTTTTTTTCATCATTTTCCTTTTGCCAGAATACATCTTATCTGCCAGGATTGTTGACAGAAATATTGAAACTCAAAGTGTGCTGGCATTCCAAATCGACAGTGTAGCATTGTGAGACATAGGTCATTTACTCTCGCTTCCTTCTGACACTAGACTTGCTAATAACAGAGAACTAATTAGCATGTCGCTGATAAGATTATGAAGATTAAATACAACTTCCTGGATCTCAGTGATTTTTCAAATGGCTTTTAGGCGTCATAACCATCCTAGAATTTCCACACCTACTCAGGTTGTAATTATGTCAGTGCCTTTGTGTAAATGGGAGACCAGGAGGCAGTACTGTGTCTTTTCAGAATTATTATAGGAGTGGTAACTCCCAATTTCAAACATCAGAGGCCTTCTTATTCCCTGCAAGCGTGATGTTCTAGCGTGACCTTGGCTCTTGACTGTCTTGGAGAACAGATCCTTTATGGGCTCCAGATGGAAAACGTAAAGTTAACAACCCCTTGTAGACTAACACCCATATGTTTTCCAAGCACTGCAGAGACGTACTTTGTTCATAGTGTCATTTATTTAAATGAAATTAACATATAAGTGATGATCCATTGCTGTTTATGAATTTTGTGCTAGATATAGCAAAAAAAAATTATTTAATATAGGCACCAAAAAGTCTGAAAGAAATGGGTTGTCCAAACCAACCTCTGCTATAATTGTGTGTGTGTGTGTGTGTAAGTGCACACGCCTGCGTGTGTGTGTCCTATATATATTTTGAATAAGCCATCGTCATGCGCAAAAACAAAAAAAACACAAAAACCACTGTCCAAACCTGTCAAATATTTATGTATTTGTATTACTTAGGACTAGGTTTCACTGCGAGTAACAGAGATCCACAACTGGTGACTAAAACAAGAAGGAAGTTTATTTCTCACAGACATAAAACCCAGATTCTGCTCCATAAATTCCTTACAGCCCATTCATGAACTGTCTCTAAGCTAAGGCCCTGGTCTTCACGATTCAAGATGGCAAAACATATTCCCTTTTCAGGCAGGAGGCTGGATCAATTGTCTTTGAAAGAAGGAGCCACACACTTCTGCTTCTATCTTGTTGGCTGACCTTGGTCACACGGCCATACCTAGCCCCAAGGGAGGCTGGGGAATGTAGTCTTTTACATGAGTAGCCAAGGGCCCTGCTAAAAACTGGGGATATATTACTGTGGACAGGGGTGAATGGATCACAGCAAATAAAAACAGCCTCTGCCACCAGCATTTATGGTAATTTCTAAAGATGTCAATATGGTTAATTTCAATAAGGACTATTCCTGTTTCTTCTTTGTTAAAGTCAAAGGCAAATTTTTTTAGCCCTCAGCTTGTTTATTCCAGGGTAAAAATTAAATCTGAGGTCAACTCTAATTGTAATGTTGGCTGAAGGCCTTTTGGAACATGTGAAATCAATCTGTGGCAACACCAGATCCCATTAGCAGGACTAGATTCTGTAATGGATACTTTTATTGCTTTAGGGGCAGAGAGCCTCCTCACCCAAGGCCATGCCTTCTCTTCCCAGGAGCCCCACATCCAGTGATTTATCCCTGGGGGCCTTTCTCACTCCACCCAGGGTGAACACTGAAGGGCCTTCCCACCTTCAGAGCTCCCCAGAGGTTGGCTGAGGCTTCCTGGGGCTGTACTGCAGCTCAGTGCCCCCCTCTGCCCAACCCTGCCTCGTCCCCCTACCCCTCCAAAGGCACTTCCCAATAAACCTCTGCACCCTAGTCTCCATCTCAGAGACTGCTTCCCGGGGAGGGGAATGAGCCAAATGACCAGGTGAAATCCGTACTGGATCACCTTCCAGTCACATCTCCTGCACTTGTCAACTGTCTTCAGAGTGCGGTTCCTGGCCCACCATGCCACTCAATAGGCATCTCTCTGCTTTCTAATGGATACTGGCTCTGCTGGGCTCTCCTCTCCGATCTTGGGAATCCCTCCGTGGCCGGAGAAGCAGTGCGTCGGTGCGCGCCCGGGGATCCAACCCCGGGCCACCAGCAGCAGAGCGTTCACACTTAACCGCTAAGCCACGGGGCCGGCCTGCTAATATGGTTTAAACCACCAGCTTTTCAATGCCCTCCTGCCCACTTCTTGTATACCCCAGGCTAAGGTAGAATTTACTTGCCCAAATAGTCAAGGGCATGCTTTGGCTTTCTTATTGAACCCTGAAAAGTTCAAGGGATCCTCAAAAGGAATATTCAAAACAGCCTCACTACATTGGGGCCTCTTATTTTTTGGGGAGGTGGCCAGGATTTTCCTCTAGTTCATGGCCACTCTGCCCACAGTTTGCATGTGTTATAGTTTAGATTTTGACCTTGTACGGCTACTCCAATTGCTGCCACCTTGTCTTCCAGGCCCAGAAATTCTTCTCAGCTCAGAAAAACACGGAGATTTAATGTGCTCCCTCTCAGAACATCAACCAAACCACTGACGTAAAATCTGCTCAACTGGATAACCTGAGAACAGCAGGTTAGAGCAGTGGTCCTCCAAGTAGGGTCCCTCGACCAGGAGCATCAGCCTCACCTGGAAACACGTCAGAAATGTGAATTCATGGGCCCCAACCCAGACTTACTGAGTCAGAAACTTTGACAGCGGGACGCAACAATCTGTTTTAACCAGCCCTCAGTAGGAGACGTGTAAAGTTTGAGAGTCACTCCTTGAGAGGGGGCCCAAGGGATAGACAGGAGAGCTTTTCTTGAGAATCATGCACTAGTCTTAAACCCCCACCCATATGCAAGTGGGTGTCTGGGGACTTAATGCAAACAGGTTTTCCAATATTGGTCCTATGTGTTTGAAAAAAGAAACTAGACATTTGTGAAAATTTGAAAGTAAATAAATACTAGACTTGGCAAATCTTTTTCTACCTGTCCTCAACACTCCGGCAAAAAAATGGTTGTTAAACTTTTAAACCACATGACCTGGAAAAGCCTCGAGCTGCTGATGGTGGATCTGCAGACAATAAAGGGCTGGCTAACCTGCCTTTATTTGCTTTCTGCTCAAGATAAACATTTATCACTGGGTGTATTGATTATCACTATATCACTTCCCTCCTTACACTCCCATAAAGGGTGCAGGCTCCCCTTGGAAACTCAAACCTTTGTGGGGCTCAAGAGACCCCAGATACTCCTGTGGCTGTAAAGCTCTGTGAGCTACAAGAAGGTGCAGAACCCCTCGGCCAGGGAGAGGCCAGTCACCATAGTCCAGAGCTGGTTTGAGCATTATTGGATGCCCTCCCAGGCATGGGATGTGGAGTTCACAGTGGGATGCATAAGGGCTTTAGAAAGGGGCATTGCCCAAGTGCAGAATCCCTACTAAAAATGTCCACATTTCTCATGGCCTGAAAAATAGGCTGCAAATAAAACTTTCAGTTCTTAAGTTTTGCTTCATTCTTTGGGATTCTTTTTGGTTTTTTTTTTCTCTTTTTGCCAATGATGGGAAGGCAGGGCTAGAGAGAAACCAACAATATTGGCTTCATTGACAATTTACAAAAGACATTAATGACTAACTATGGTCCAGGAGTGTTTTATTTATTTGAGGCTGCCTCAATTCCTGTCTACAAGTCAACGGGGTATAAATTATAAATAAAAGGATAAATACATAATGATTCACCACCAAGTCTTTCTCTGATCTTTTGTTTTTGTTAATAACTATTCCTATAGATAATAATGTGGTTTTTGAGTCTATACAACTGGTGAATTAAATTATCTATATTTTAAAATCATGATTATGCATCCTAGAAGGGTATTTTTATTAAACATAGTTGAAAGAGGTTAATTCATGGTTAGTTACATACTGTGACTAACCTAACCTATTGTTTTTAAAACAAGTTATTGTGACATTAAATTTAACAGTTCCTTATTTTGCTATCCATTTTGCTTCTGGAAAGAATGTTGGTTATCTGTCCTTGAAGGAAACTAATGTAGAAGAAGGCATTGGGGCTGCACCTCCAAGTCCATGGGAGCGAGTGGGTGCCATTAGGATCGTTGGCTGCAATTGTTTCTTCATGTTCTTCAGCAGATATTTTCTGGCTTAAAAATTTAAAAGTCATCCTTCTTAAGAACTTGGAAAAGGCTTTTTAACCTTTTATTTTGAGATTGAGATAATTGTAGATTCATATGCAGTTGTAACAAATAATACAAAGAGATTCCATGTACTCTTTAGCCAATAGTAACACCCCATAAAATTATTGTACAATGTCACAACCAGGATATTGACATTGATGGAGTCAAGATTTAAAACATTGCCTTCACCCCAGGATCCCTCACGTTGTCCTTTTATAGCCAAATCTCCGTCTTTCTCATCCTACTCTCTC
This sequence comes from Diceros bicornis minor, assembly GCF_020826845.1. Lineage (NCBI taxonomy): Eukaryota > Metazoa > Chordata > Mammalia > Perissodactyla > Rhinocerotidae > Diceros > Diceros bicornis. The sequence goes on from NC_080758.1 coordinate 48,851,818, forward strand.
CTTCATCCCTGGCAACCACTAATCTGTTCTATAATTTTGCCATTTCAAGAATGTTTTATAAATGGAATCACACATTAAGAAATCTTTGGAGATTGAATTTTTTCCCTTCAGCATCATTTTCTGGAATTCGTCCAGGTTATTGCATATATCAATATTATGCTCCCTTTTATTGCTGAGTAGTATTCCAATGTATGGATGTACCACATTTTATTTAACAATTCACTCACTGAAGGACATCTGAATTGTTTCAGCTTTTGGCTGTTATGAATAAAGCTGCCATAAGTATTTGTGCATAGATTTTTGTGTTAACACAAGTCTTCATTTCTCTGGGATAAATGTCCAGGAGTGCAATTGCTGGGTCACAGGATAGTAGCATGTTTAGTCTTTAAAGAAACTGCTGAATTGTTTTCCAGAGCAACTGTGGCATTTTACCTTCCCACCAGAAATCTAAGAGTGATTCAGTTTCTCTGCATCCTAGCCAGTATTTGGTATTGTCACTATTCCTCATTGCTGTTTTAAATTGCAATTCTCTAATGGCTAATGATTTCCCTAATCTCTAATTAATTTTTATGTGTTTATTTGCAATCTGTATATTCTCTTCCATGAAATGTCTCTTCATGCCCATTTTTTAATAGGATTGTTTGTTTTTTCACTGTTGAGTTTTGAGAGTTCTTTACATATTTTATATACCAGTCTTCTTTGGATAAGTGGATTGCAAGTATTTTCTCTCAGTCTGTAGCTTTTCATTTCATCCTCTTAACAGGGTCTTTCACAAAGCAAAAGTGTTTAATTTTGACAGTACAATTTATAAATTTTTCCTTTTATGGATCATGCTTCCGGTGTCATCTAAGAAGTCTTTGTCTCATCCTAAATCCTTAAGATTTTATCTTATGTTTTCTTCTAAAAGTTTTACAGTTTTACATTTACATTTAAGCCCATAATCTATTTTGAGTTCATTTTTGTCTAAGGTTTAAGACTTAGATCAAGGTTCATATTTTGAATATGGATGTCCAATTATTTTATTTACTTGTTGAAAAGCCTATCTTTGCGCCACTGAATGACTTTTGCAACTTTGTCAAAAAGCTTTTGAACATATTTGTGTGGGTCTGTGTTCAGGTTCTTTTTTGTTTTATTGATCTATGTGTCTATCTCTCTGCCAATTCCACAGAGTCTTGATTACTGTAGGTACAAATAGGTCCTGGAATTTGACAAACTAATTCCTCCCACTTTATTCTTTTCTTTCAAAACTGTTCAAGCTATTTTAATCCCTTTACCTTTCCATATAAATTTTAGAATAATCTTGCTTATATCTATAAAAGATCTTGCTGGAATTTTGGTAGGAATTTTATTAAACCTGTATGTGGATTTGGGGAGAATTGACATCTTTACCATGTTGGGTCTTCCAATCCATTAACACAGTATGCATTCTCCATTTATTTAGATCTTCATCAGTTTCTTTCATCAGCATTACGTAGTTGACAGCATACAAGTCCTGCATATGTTTTGTTAGATTATACCTAATCATTTCTCTTTTTTTTGAACAATTGTAAATATTTGAACTTTGGTATCCATGTGTTCATTGCTAGTATATAAAAATATAATTAATTTTTATATGTTTATCTTGTATGCTGCAAACTTGCTGAACTCATTTATTAGTTCTAGGAGAATTTTTGTAGATTCCTTGCGATTTTCTATGTAGATAATCATGTCATCTGCAAATAGAGACAGTTTTATTTCTTCCTTTCTGATCTGTATGCCTTTTATTTACTTTTCTTGCCTTATCGTACATGCTAGAAGTTCTAGCACTATGTTGAATAAGAGGGGTGAAAGTGGACATCTTCATCTTATTTCCAGTCTTAGTGGAAAGCATTCAGTATTTCACCATATATAATGGTAGATGTAGATCTCTGTAAATGGTCTTTACCAAGTTGAAGATGTGCTTCCCTATTCCTATTTTTCTGAGAATTCTTACCATGAATGGGTGTTGAATTTCATCAAGTACTTTTTCTGTGTAGATTGATATGATCATGTGATTTTTCTTCTTTAGTGTGTTAATATGATGAATTACACTGATTGACTTTCAAATCTTGAACCAGCCTTGCATCTCTGGAATAAATCCCATTTGGTCATGGTATGTAATTCTTTTCATATATTACTATACTCTATTGCTAATTTTTTGTTAAGGATTCTTTTTTGTCTACGTTCATGAGGGATATTGATCTGTAGTTTTCTTTTTGAAGTGTCTTTATCTAATTTTGGTATCAGGATATTACTAGCTTCATAAAATGAATTAGGAAGTGTTTCCTCTCTTCTATTTTCTGGAAGAGATTGTATAGAATTGGTGTTAATTCTTCTTTACACATTTGGTAGCATTCTCCAATGAAACCATCTGGGACTAGAGATTTCTTTCACAGGGACTTATTAAAATACAAATTCAATTTCCTTCAGAGTTATAGGGCTATTCAAATTATCTATTTCATATTGAGTGAATTGTGGTAGTTTGTGTTTTCCAAAAAATTTGTCCATTTCATTTAAGCTGTCAAATTTATGTCTGTCGAGTTGTTTGTAACTATTTATTATTCTTTTGTGGTCCACATGGTCTGTAGTGATATCACCGGTTTCATTCCTGATGTTAACTAATTTGTGTCTTCTCTTTATTTTCTGTCAGTCTTGCTAGAGGTTTATCAGTATTATTGATCTCTTCAAAGAACCCACTCTTTGTTTCATTGACTTTCTCCATTGTTTCTGTTTTAAATTTTATTGATTTCTTATCTTTATTAGTTTCTTTCTTCTGCTTGCTTTGGACTTATTTTCTCTTCTTTTTCTAGGTTCTTGAGGTGGGAGCTTATATTATTGATTAGAGACTAGAGTTTTTATCATGTGAACATTTAATGCTATCAGTGTCCCTCTCAGCACTGCTTTAGCTGTGTACCGCAAATGTTGATAAGTTGTATTTTCATTTTTATTCAGTTCAATTTTTTTTTTTACTTGAGACTTCCTTTTTGACCCATGTATTATTTAGGAGTGTGTTGTTTAGTTTCCAAGTGTTTGGAGATTTTCCTGTCATCTTTCTGTTTTTGACTTCTACTTTTATTCTATTGTGGCCAGAGAACACACTCTATATGATATCAACTCTTACAAATTTGGGGGGATTTGTTTTATGGCCCAAAATATGGTCAAAATTGGTATATGTTCCATGGGCATGTATTCTGCTGTTGTTGAGTAGAACATTCTATGAATGTCAAAGAGATCCTGTGGATTGATGGTGTTGTTCAGCTCTCTCTTTTTTTCTTGGTCAATCTAGCTGAAGGCTTGTCAATTTTTTTGATCTTTTCATAGAACTAACTTTGGATTTTTGTTTTTTCCTCTATTGTTTTTCTGTTCTCTATTTCATTTATCTTCACTGTAATCTTAATTTTTTCCTTCATTCTGATTGCTTTAGATTTAGTTTGCTATTCTGTATGTTATTGATTTGAGATCTTTCTCCCTTTTTAATACAAACATTGACAATTTTTTAAATTTTTGCCAAATCATTTAAAATTTGAAGGAAAAAGAAAAGTTTATGGACAGATAATTTTCAGCCTGTGACCTGAGATTTCGTATCTCCTTACAGCCTGGTTTTCTCTAAATATGCAGATCAATAGTCCATTTTAACTACTGAAGCAAGAAATAAATAATGCTTGTACTTTTTTCTAATTGATTATGTTTGAATATAATTAGAGTAGAAAGAAGGGAAAGTTCCATTTCTGTTATATGCTACTGAGATCTGCCTTCTAAACATGGCCTCTCTCAAGAATGGTGAAATCTCTCAGAAAGTACGTAGGTGAAGGTGTCATCCTATTCAGTCTTGGATTTCCATTCTCTGTGTTTTTCTCACCCTTTTCTTCCCAGTACGACTAGTCATCTGCTGTTTATTTGTTCACTCATTCATAAATTCACTCATTCACTGAACAAACTTATAACATGCCTACTACAAGCAGGTCCTGGTGGGTGAAGACAAGTGAAATAACCTGAAACTTGACCCTGAGAAATTCATTGTCCATGAATGTCCCATATGCCCTCTTGTTCAGGAATCAGTCCCAGGAGCACAGGCATCTTGCCCTTACGTGTTAGCTACTCCTCAGCCACAGTAACCATATCTTTAAGGTTGCCTGGACTACAGGGCATAAAAAAAAAAGACAGTCTTTTATTTTTTAAGAAACTAACCAGAACACAACTATTTAAGGAGTGTAGAATCCTTCAGAACAGTCACTTTGAAAGGCTAACCTCTTCTTCTATTGATGTTCCAAGTGATGTAGGAACTTATAGCACACCCTGTCAGCGCCCCTCCTGTGTCCCCTGGGCCCAACCCCGGGGTCACATGCCAAAGGATCCAGACTGCATGAGGCTTCCACCCTCTCTCTGCCTGGAGGACTTCTCTGTTACAGCAGTGTGTCTGGTGCATTTGGGGCAGGCTGGAAGCTTGGAGACGCTAACATTCTGGAAGTTGCCACTAATCAAACAGGCAGGGATTTAGTGGATAAATACCCAGCTTCTCTTCCTGGTAGGATAATTGAGGCATGTTCTACAGTCTCTCAGAAACTCCTCAGTTGGTTTGAACCCTAATTACGTGCAATTTGTGTTTTAAAATAACTTGTATATGTGTATACATGTACATATTTATACATGCATATATTATTAACTAGAAAAATATCCTGGTGAACACTAGGGGATTGGGGCACAGAGGTAGGAGGGAGACTAACTTTTATCTTTTTTGGGAACTAGATTGCCTGGCTTTCTATCCCAACCCTGCAAATGGTGGTGTGACCTTGGACAAGCTACTTGACCTCTCTGTAAACTGGGGATAATGACAGCATGTGTCTTACTGTTCATTTTGAGGATCAGTTGAGCAAATATATGGAAAGTACTTAGAACAGTGTCTGGCACATGGTCAGCATCACATAAAGGAGAGGGGTTACCAACATCATTATGACCATGTACTTTGTTTCTTTTTGTCATTTTGAAATTTGTACCATATTTATATATTGAATTTTTCAAAAAATAAATAACTTGAATACTTCAGTAAACATGTGCAAGGTAGTTTTCTGACAAAAATCAATCAGGAATTACTATTTAAGCCACAATTGCATTTTATCAGTGGGTACTATAGGATACTTTATGTGTACCTGTATCTTTAAAGAATTTAAGGAATGCAATTATATTCTTATAGATTGTTAAATAACACAAAAGGGAAGAAAAGCTTTGGGAATATACCAATAGCTGATTTTTCACTTCAGCCCTGTAAAAATGTTCCTCCGTGCCCGTTTCACAATCGTGCTTCTCATAATCATTTATGTCTGGTTCGGCTACTGGAAGGTTTTTATTCAACTATGATTCTTGTGTTCTAAGTCATTCAGGGCACTGATATCACCTCTCTGCAAACCCTTCCAAGAGAAAACCAATTATTTATCAGCCGAAATGAATCATTTGCTAAAATTGTTTGGTGACATTGAAATTCACACTGGGTGCGTGTACTGAGTGGGAACCAAGGCTCCCTGTAGCTGTGACCTGAAATCATTTCATCTTCTTCCGAAAAATATCAAAGTTTAGGGACGATAGGGAAGTATGCAGAATAAACACCCCCCCAACAAACACCACCCGAGATTTCGGTAGCCTCTTCAGGCCATTCGGGCCTGCTCGCCTTTATTCTGTGGCCCCCATCAACTGGCTGAGGCAAGCAGCGCCCCACCTCCACCCCACCCCCAGCACAGCAGCTATGCTTGAGCTGACAGTCGCCATTCAAGCAGGAAGACCTCACAGGGCTGTGGGGACTTTTTTCCCTTTAACCTGAATCCGGCAGAATGCTGTATTTAAATATCAAACATTGGTAATCATTTCAGCAGTACTGTTAGTTTGGATAAAATGTCTTTCCAATTGTAGCTAATTGCCTGAATATCTGCAAACTGATATACTCTTTGTAGACATTTATGCCGTCCTCGTTTTATAACTTTATTTCATTTTCTGTTCATTTCTGGTATTGACTCAAAGGGCCTTTATCACCTCGCGCTGATAATCTGTGCTTTGTGGCTGCTGCTGTGATTGCGAGCAGCTGAAGCAGGGTGCAAGAACACACACATAAATATTTGAACAGGAAAAAGAAAGTCTGTCCGACGCAGGCCAAGGAAGAAACGCATTTAAACAAATAATGCCACTAGAGGGACCTTGACTCTAAACCAAGACTAGGCAAGGTCAACTTATCCTTGCACCACGTGTACGATGGGTACGAGTGCCGTGGCTGATTTCAAAGAGCCAGGTCATCCCAGGCCCTACGGCAGAGAGTGCCCAGCCCGGGTCCACTCTGGCAGGCTTATGATGTCACTGGCATGGCTTGCATATTGGGTGAGGATCACTAAAATAATTCCCTCTGAGAAGAATAAATTTGCTCTTGCCCAGAGTTAAAGACCTGAGAGGTTTTAATTAGTTTACCCGGTCTTTGCGTTCGGACACCAAACGTTATTGCGGGGCTCAAAGAACCTGAGGCCCGGGGTCTCCCTTTCCCATTTTTCCCTGGGAGTTTTCTCCCCTTTCTCGCACCTCTTGTGAATAGTTGAAAATGAGGGCAAAATGGCATTCGACTCAGAAAGTCAGAGCACCAGGAAGCAAACCTGGAGGCAAACAGAGCGGCTCATTCGGCCAGGCATAGCTGGTGCTGCCCGCGGTTGTCCCTGACAGCGGGGCCGGCTCCCAACCACCTGTGTTTGCTCACTAGCTTTCCCCAATCTGCGAGAAAATGGCCCGGGCCGGTCACATGGCAGCCAGATAGGCCCGGCACCATGGGAATACAAAAGCCGGAGCTTTTAGCAGAGTTAATCATTAATGCGCCTTTTCTTTGTCCCATTCAGGAGTGCTGACAGGGCTTTGATAGCCCGTATTTGCCATCGGGCGGCTGCAGGCAGAGCCAGGTACTAATGAGCCCATTGGCTCCGGGCTCCTCGCAGTGCCCGCAGAGCCTGATCTGGACCTGGACACTGCCCTGCCACCTGAATCCTGCCCCCTGGGCATATCCCGCGCCCCGGGTGCCCCCACCCGCTTTGGGGCTTGTTAGTGAACGCCCACCGGCGTGAGTCCTGCGCGTTCCTGCGTATTATCTGCGGGGTCCAGCGTAGCAAGGTTAGGAGACGTGTGATTAGAAAGTCCGCGATCCCGCTTTCCCCACGTGTTATCCTTCCCCCAACCAGAAAAACAAAGCTAGATTGAATATGTTTTTTGTTTGTTTTAATGTGGACCGGGGATGCACTATTTTGGTATAACAGCTCTGGGGCATTATCTTCCCAAAACTTAGCTTAGAAATTCACCCATGAGTATATTCTGATATTTCCACCTCAGCAACTAAAATGCAGGTGTCCTGATAGCTTTTTTTTTTAATGGAAAACCCCACCTTAACAGCCTTCACAGTAAGTGGCTCGTGTGTCAACAGACTGGAGTTAGGGTGAATGTGAACCACATTAGAACCCCCTTGTTACTCCTCCTTTTATCTGACTCTATGAAGCTGCCCCTCACCCAGGACCAAGATATCCAAACCCCCCAAATCTGTGCTTGGGCCTCCAGCTGCTGGAAATGTTTTGGGGTTTGTGTCCTGCTGCCTGCCCCCTGAAAACATAAGCTGGCCGTTCAGATATAAACCATGAATGCCTCATTGTCCTTTAAGAATAGTTGAAAACAAGTGAATAAAAGTACATCTTTGAAGCCTGGCCTACAAAGGGACAGATATTTTAAAGTGCTGGTCATTAAAGAGCAGGGTTGTTTTTTAGGAATTGAGCTCCTGAAAATTTTGCTGATGACTGTTGATTGTGTCAGGACGTTGTCAGTAAAGATATCACCCTCAGAACACAGCACGACCGTGTGTTCACATATCTCCCCTTGGCCAGACTCAAAATACCTTTAAAGATTTTATGCAATTAATCTTTACAACATCTAGGGTCTGCTGGATGATGACAAATTTTATTGCCTTTTTTTTAACAGATGAGGAAGTGAAAGTTGACCCACTTGCTTCGTCATCTTGGAACTGTAACAACAGACAGGTGATTAGAATCCCAGAAGGATTAGAACGTGTTTTAGGGTAGACTTGCTGCGTGTTATTGCCTGCTGCATCCTGCACTTTGCAGCCTGGTTTTATTTTTAAGGAAATTGCTTAACCTCTCTCAAGTTTATTGGTCATCCACTAGGTACTACAGAGCACTTAGCTCTGGGGGGAGTAAAAATGGAGACAATATGGTTCCTGCCATTGAGAAGCAGCTCAGGAGATAAGACACGCACCACAAATAAATACAGCACCAGAAGAAAATGTATGCAGCGTTTAACCACCGCGGGATGAAATGCCTGAGACCTTACATCCTGGGAGAGCTTTGCCCCAGATCTGAAAACTCTCCTCAGGGAGGAAAAGCTGGTGCTTTCAGAACGCCTGGATGTTAGTATGTGGAAAGCCTCCAATTCAAATAACGTTATCAGTTTTAGCATAATGAGCAGGGTCTGTGGTATAATCAGCCTTTACTTTTTAAAATGCTCTTCATATAGGGATCATGACCAAATCTCATACCCTACATTATCCATTTCATTGCAGCCTCATCAACCGAAGATTTGTGTATAAGGTTACAGTTGACTCTACTCTAAAAAAAAAAAAAAAAATCCATCTTTTTTACTCTACCCGTGCAGTTAGTCTAGAATATGATCTTTGGCTTTGAAAGGGGCAAAGCTGTTGGCTAAGCACACATTCAGTTAAATATATTTCAAGGCATGCGAGGGACATAAGAAAAAAGTATTCTGGTATTTTGGGAGCAAAATTATCTGAATTACTCCTTAAGATTTAGACTGAAATTAAATGGCCATTTGGGGCAGATAATGGAGGTCAAATTGATGCATTGATAATGATGTATTGATATTGATATTGATATTCTCCTGTAATTGTTAAAGTGAATTGAAGCAAGAGAAGAAGATGGATCTGTGTTGTGCATAGTCTCATTGCCTGGGGGGAAGACGGAAGTCTTAGCTTAGGATACCCCAAATGCAGCCCCCAGGTCAAGAATTTGAGTGTTTATTTGGAATGTGATCCCAGGAAACAGGGTGAGGGAGAGGAGCAGGGAGATGGAAGGGAGGACAGCCAATAAAGGGTGTATTAATAATCAGGTTACCACTGTGGATGCCTGGAGCTTAACTCTGTAGGGCACCACTGACAAACTGTGTAGAACCCACTCCAGGATTGTCCCACCAAGAGGAAGGGAACCTCGGTTGTTTGCCCACCAACTCCTGTCTTTCCTAGGTTGAGGGTCTTCCTGGAGGGGTAAACTCCCCAGCACTCTGACCACTCCACCCACTGGGGAACACTCTGCTCTGTTCCGAGAACACCCTCACACAGAGGAAGCATCAGATATGTAGGGGAACAGTCTGCAAGTGACTTCTGATGGATCAAGGGGATACAGCAGGACTTCTACAGCATCAGCCACAACAGACTACACTGCAGCAGAAGGAGAGGAAAGAGAAAGAAGACTAGCGCTTCGGGCTGACTGAGGTCAACACAGCTCATAAGCAGAACCCTAGTCATGGAAATCTCTAAACATAAGATAGTAAGTGCTGCTTAGATCAACCACAGTTCTCTCTTGTGCCTTCTGTTTGCCATACAAGCATACTCTAGCATGGAGAGACAGGCTTCAGAAGTGCTAGAGGCTGCGGGTGTCCAATGGGTTTACTTTAAAAGCATAAGAAAGCCATCGTCAGCTCTGGGAGGTTCCCCTGCCAAGGGTTTGCATGTGCCCATGTGGGTCAGCTGGTTCCTCATTGGAGCTCAGCTTCTCAATAGGTTGGAGAGCCCGTTTGGGTTGGCTGTTGTCATATTGGAATGAAGAACCAGGAAGTGGAGTACATGCACTTATTTATTCATGTTTGTAGCATGTATAAAGTCCTGATGCCTCCCTCTTTGCATAAAGTCATTTTTATACGTTCCATTCAATGAAGCCATGTCTCTTGCAGCATCTCATGCCTTAGATCAGTGATTCTCAAAGTGTGGTCCCTGGACCAGGAACATCAACATAACCTAGAAACTTATTAGTGCAAATTCTCAGGCCCTACCCAAGACCTACTCATTCAGAAACTCTCACAGTGGGGCTCAGGAATCTGTGTCTTACAAGCCCACTGGGAGGTCCTGAGGCATGCTACAGTGTAAGAACCACCAATGGGACTGCTCCAGGGAACTCCACTTTGAGAACCTCTGCCCCCACCTCGTGCCCCCCATTAGTTTCAGTTTTATATATTTTTTTCTACCATATTCCTCAGTTTTAAATGGTATTCAAAGATACAATATCAGGTTAATAACAGCTTTCCAGAAAGAGGGGAGATTATCCTGATTGTGTTGTACACATCCCAAATTAAAAAACCAAAACATGAAAATATGAAATACAACCATCTGGGAAACACAGGAATACAGGCATTTGGGATGCCCCATATCTGACCCTAACAACTCTAGGAGACTCTGGTCCCCTCTAGGTCTGTTTCTCACAATGTCCTCTCTGGACCAATCTTGAACACAAGAGAAGAATAGTCAAGAAAAGTTGTTCTTTGTGTGGAGCAGCATGGAATCAAGCAAATTCAGTGATCTGCTCAGCGCAGTGAGGAGGGAGACAGTGTCACAATTGCAGGCGCCGATGCTGCCCTTCTTCCCACAGACCACACCCCCCATGGGGGCAGGGAAGGACCTGCGTTTCCCCATCGCCTTCTCCAGGCCTGTGCACCTCTCAGGATGTGAACATCTCACGCCTGGATTTCAGAAAGGTGTCTTTGTCTACACAATGGCCCTTAACACAAGCCCGCTGCTTCTCCTGGTGCTCCAGTTCAACAGACCACCCCATTCGTTATCTATCCCTGCTAAAGGTAGTGCTGGCCCCTTGGACCCACAGAAAGGAGCAATGTCAGGCTCTGGTGTGGCCCCTTCTGATGGGACTTTTAAGGATAAATTCAACTACACAGGCGTTGCAGGTTGGGTTCTGTGGGAAGCAGACACTGAAATGGAAACTAGCAGGATATTTATTAGGGGGTGAGATCTATACCTAGGAGAGGGAAGGGAAGGAAGTGGATTGGGCAGAGGGAGTCCCGAGAAAGCCTTAGCTGTCGCTGTGGGGAGTTCTGGAGCTGGGTTGGCCTTCAGGGTGGTTCCCAGTGGGGGCAGGGAGGCTGGCCTTTACCTCAGTGTTGATCAGGCATTGGGTAGGAAATGCCCTTGGAGAGGGGCGTGGCCTTGGGCCAGGCAGTGTTCTTCAGCAGCTGCGGAATAAGGCCTCTGCCCTGAAAGAGAGCCCCTGTGACACATCCCAGTGTCCACCACAATGAAGTTTTCTGATGGCTTTGGGACTGACCCTCACAGAGGAGGAACCTTGCAGTATTCTGATCTCCATTTACAATTTTGGACAAGCTATTGGAAATCATCTGATTTTCTATTCTTATTGCAAAAAAAAAAAAAAAAAAAAAATCAGGTAAAAAGCAAGAATTCACTTTCCCTAGTTTTTAAAAAAGTACAAAGAAAAGTATGGTTCTGTGCCTTTTGTTGTTGTAATTACCTTCTGACAGAAGGACTTATTTCTTAGGGACACTAATTTTCTCGCCCAATAGTCAAGTAGAGGATAGTTTCTCATTCCCTATCCCACTCAGTTGCTAGAGTAATGTTTCAAATATAAAACATACATTCTGGGTAATTTCATGCTGCATCCAGATTTGCAAATTTAGCTGTGATGGATTTGAGGGGTGTTTGTCAACCATATAGGACTCTTATGATAAACCTAAAACTGGGGCCGGCTCGGTGGTGTAGTGGTTAAGTTCATATGTTCCACTTCCATGGCCCAGGGTTCACTGGTTCGGATCCTGGGCACGGACCTACTCACCGCTTATCAAGCCATGCTTAGGCGGTGTCCCGTATAGAAGAGCTACAATTCTACAACTATGATACACAACTATGTACTGGGGCTTTGGGGAGGGAAAAAAAAAAAAAAAGAAGAAGATTGGGGCCGGCCCGGTGGCGCAAGCGGTTAAGTGCGCGCGCTCCGCTGCGGCGGCCTGGGGTTCGCTGGTTCGGATCCTGGGCGCGCACCGACGCACTGCTTGGCAGGCCATGCTGTGGCGGCGTCCCATATAGAGTGGAGGAGGATTGGCGGATGTTAGCACAGGGCTGATCTCCTCACCAAAAAAAAAAAAAAAAAAAAAGAAGAAGATTGGCAACAGATGTTAGCACAGGGCCAATCTTCCTCAAAAAAAAAAAAAATTAAAAAAAACCCTAAAGCTGTTAACCCATTCATAACACCAAGCTGGAAATAGCCCAAGTGTCCATCAACAAGTGAAAGGATAAACTGTGTACATCCACATAATGGAATACTACTCAGCAATGAAAAAGAATGAACTATTGATACATGTAGCAAAAGGATGAATCTCAAAAACATGCTGAGTGAAAAAAACCAGGCTCAAAAGACTGCATACTGCTTGATTCCACTTTTATAAAATTCTAAAATAGGAAAGACTATGGTAAAAACTTAAAGAACAATTGTAGCCTTGGGAATGGAGGCACGACAAGACAGACTGGTAAGGGACAGGAGAGAACTTTCTGGGATGATAGAAATGTTCCATCTTGACAGGGACCTGGCTTACACAGATGTCTATATTTATCAAAATTCAGTGAATGATAAATGCAAGGTTAGTGCATTTCACTCTATGTAAATTTTTACCTTAAAAAACTACAATCAAATATTGAACTGTAGTCCTAATAAGATGCATACTGACATGTTTAGGGGTGAAATGCAAGGATGTGTACAACTTACTGTGAAATGTATCAAAAACGATGATGGATGGGTAGAGGGGTGTGCAAGAAAGTGAGTAAAGGAAATGTTAATGATTACAGACCTGGGTGATGGGCATATGGTTGTTCACTGAACAGTTCATCCAACTTTTCTTTGCATTTGAAATTTTTCATTATATAATCCTGGGGAAAAATCATTAAAAATAAGTTTATCCTTCTCCCATTCCAGAGCCTACCTTCCCTGCTTAGTGATCACAATCTCTGAACCATGATGGCATAAACCCTTTTTGTCTACACAAGACTGGAGGCTTTTACATGAGCGAGGAGAGAATTTTGCAAACACTTCGGAAGTACATAATTAAATGGCGCTGTTTGATTTGTACCAGAACCGAGTTTTGCATCTATTTAGAATGTGTTGGGTGACTCCCTCAAGATCAATCATTGTGAGCCTGGTACAAATAGGAGGTTCTTCCATAATATCTGGACATGCACAGAGTGTGCATCTCTCTGCCTGCAGTGATGAGGATGCTTAGTGGAGCAAGCTCATAGACCATGTTCCATATCTTGAATTAAAATAATCCTCATTTGTTATGGACTGAATATTTATGTTCCCCTAAAATTCATATGTTAAAGCCCTAATCTCCAAGGTGACAATGTTTAGAGGTGGGGCTTTTGGGAGGTAATTAGATTAAGATGAGGTCTGAGGGTGGGGCCCCCATGATGGAATTAGTGTCTATCTCAGAAGAGATCAGAGAGCTTGCTTGCTATCTCTGTCCTTCTGTCTCTGTCTCTCTCTTGCCGTATGAGGATACCGAAAGCCAGGAAGAGAGCTCTTACCAGACACAGCACCTTGATCTTGGACTTCTCAGCCTCCAGAACTGTTAGAAATATTGTGTGTTGTTTAAGCCACCCAGTCTATGGTATTTTGTTATAGCAGCTCAAGCAGACTAAGACATCATTGTTCTGAATGAACTGCCAAGATCCAGGCTTAAAGACTGGGCTTCACTAGATGGCCTTAAAGTTTCTCACTGTTTAGCCCCATAGGTAAACATCTTCATTCTCCAATTCTATAAGGTGGTGACGTAAACACACACCTCAAGGTGGCATCCACCATGGACAGGGCAGGGTCCAGGAGCAAACGGATGGGAGGGACAAAAGGATCCAGGTCTAGTATCATGGAGGTGATCTTGGTTGGTTGGTTGCCAGAGATGCTATAAGAGTAACTTCCAAAGACTGCAGGCCACAGCAAGTGATTATGGAGGAAGGCCAGAGCTAAGAGTGCCTTAGACACAGGTTTACATGAGTGAGAAGGGGGAAGGGAACACAATGGAGACCTTGGTGTTCTTGGAAAGCTGGATAGGGAAGCGTAAAGGAGACATTGATAGTAAAAACTGCTAATATTTATTGAGCTCTTATTGGTACAGAGCACGTCTCTACAAACTTTACATTTAATTCTTAAAGCTCACAAAAACTCTGTGAAATAGCTGTGATTATCACCTTCATTGGACAGACAAGGAGCCTGAGACTCACAGAGGTGAGATCTGCTTGGTGTCACATGTGAGTTGAGGTCAGTCCTCCTGGCCACTCCACACAGGAGCTCAGGGGACCTTTCCAAGCCTCAAGTAGGGGGTGTTCAGTGGTGTTAATGGGGCTACTGAACAGGGGTACTGTGAGGAGTCAATGAGGTGGAGTAATGGATATGAGCATGTTTTGGAAAATGAAAATCTCTCCACAAACATCAGAAACTGTTGTAGTTATTTTTCTCATCTGTTCTAGAGAAGAGATGTTGCTCTTTCATCAACTGATAGAGTATCCCAGACATGACACAGTGGAAGGCCCTCGATACCGAAGGGGAATAGAGGGCTGTTGGTCACACAAGTGGAGTTAAAGCCTCAGACCCTCTCACTGGTGTGAGTAATGACTTCACAGGCAGATGGCACTGGTAATGAAACGCCGAAAGGGTCTACAAGAAACACCTGCTTGCATATAGAGGCCTGCACCCCGCCCCCCCAGCCACTCATCTTGCCATATTTGTTCCCTCAGCTGCAGGAAGCTCCCAATGCTGGTGCTTCATAAGCTTGTCCATCTTTGGAGCAAGGTCATGGGTGCTGTGCTGTGCGTGGGTAATCTGATGGGCACCTCACCCTCTCGACTGCAGCAGCTGCCTTTCCCACGTGGCCTCCTTGTCCTCATTTAGAACGTGAGTGGTGTGAGTAGGGACTAGAGACAACATGGCCGCTTGGGGCACACCTGCCTCAGATCTTGTTTACAGACCTACTTGTCCCCCACCTCCACCAGGGACGGGGGCCCTCCATGTGCTCAGCAGATGTTTTGCCAGGGCTGTTTTCACAGGCAAAGCCTTGTTCTCTCCCTTTTTTTACATCAAGGACCCCCAAACAGCTGTCCAATAGGCTGCTTACTTCTAAGAACACTTTTCCTCTGCAAACAACAGCTTGCATCTGCAACTGCTCTGAAAATTGATATCCCTCCCTCAGTGCCCCATTCCCAGCTTCTTCACTCGCCAAAAGTTTCCCCAGGAGAACACCAGAGGAAGCAAAGCTGAAGTTGCATTTTTTACCAAGTTCCATAGCTGCCTGCAGCTCAATGGCAGCCTTCATGAAGCCCCAGCTAACCCAGCATGGAGAGCCTCTGCCCTTGCCACCATATGGTTGTCCTGGTGCCTGAAAGGGTCATCCTTGCCATTGAAGAAAAGCAAGATATATTCTAGAAACTTGAATCACATCAGTGTAACATCTTTGTCCTATACCTATAGTTGTCTTTTCTATCCACCAAAACTCTGCCCATCTCTAAGACCTTGGCATGAAAGAGTTCCTTCTGTGATCAGAGAGGTCAGTAAAGCAAGAGGGCACAGGATACCCAGACAGGGAATATTTCAGAAAAGGTGGAATGTAAAGAGGCTGAGAAGGTGTGTAGAGATGATGTTGAGAGGCTCAAAACCATAACTCTTCTTATACTATCCTTGAAACGGCTGCCATTTTCCTCTGGCACCATGAACAAGCCTTTCCTTTCATTCCCTCTGGGGAGTCCTTGTTGATTCTCTCCAACAAACACTGTCCATCACCCACTAACCCTGGGCCTTGATGCTCGCCTCTTGGAGTCAATTGGCCCAGGAGGCTGGGCTATAGGCTTGGGCCTGACAGCTCACTCAGCCCAAGGAAGCTTCCTTTCACTTGCATGGATGCTATTGTTGGCCATTTTGCAAAGGGCATTATGAGAAAAATATGGACAAGATCACAATAATCCATTCTCAACACTGGAAAACCAGCTCCCAAACTATGCTGTCTAAATGAAGTGACTATATTGTTCCTTTGGGATACAACAGGCAGAACACAACAATTGCCATCACCCTTCTACCTGATGAAATGGACAGAGCACTGGGCTTCAAATCAGTGTACATGGGTTTGAGTTTCAGCTTTGCTAGTGGCCAGTGTTTTGGAAAAGTCACTGACTTTTTCTCTTTTACTACTTCAAAAATAATAGGCATAATCATAATAGCCACTACTAATGCCACTTGTTGGTTAATCTTCACAACAAGTTGGGAGGTAGGTGTCTATGGTTTGGGTGTGGAAACCCAGGGTACAAAGTGAGGGAGTAGAGGAATGGGATAGTTAGGGATCTGCCATTCCCAGGGGATTCTTTTCCATAGCCACACACCAGGAAAGCACTGATTTGTCTCGCAATAGAAAACACTTGTGGTCAGCTTAAACTGCACCCTCATCAACAACCCTCAATGAGCTCCACTGCCCAAAGGTGGAAGCACACACTCATGACTTGGCTTTGCACCGCTCTCTCAGACCCAGTCTCCCTCCTGTTTCCATCCTGCTTTGTTGCATGCCCAGCTGGTGCTCTGCACTATGTTCTCGCCTTTTCTGGTGGCTCCTCTCAGCAAGGGCCCAGTTCTCCACTCTAGCTCTGCTGTCTGGAGTAAGCAATTCTCCTGATTCAACTCATCTTTGGTGGTTTGTGCTGTGTCAACTTGGTTTACCTGGGAATTATATTTTCCAGAATCCCCTCTCCTGTATTGTTTCGGGTTAGAGTTGGCCAAAAGAGGAATTTGCACAAGGTTTGGGCTACAGAAGGAGACAGCAATGACCACTACTCTCAGAAGATTGCCAAGGGGTTGGACGGACAGAAGCAGAGGTGCCTGGTGGGGTTCGGCTTGTCCTGGTTCTCTGCTACTCTGTGTCCAGCTCACTTTCCAGACTTTCAGCCCTGCTGACCAAGAAGTTAATTGGACACCCAGAGTGATAGCTATACAGAGGAAATGGCTTCCCATTGATCTTTCCCCAAACTCCTCCATTTCGGTCCCTTTTGTGACACGTTGTGCTCATCTTCTCAGATGGACTGGCTGGAGACGCTTCTCTGATCTTCCAACTTCCCCTTCCGAATCTGCACTCCCCCAGCTACTCCCAGAAGCACAAAAAGTCCATTTCTTATCATAAATCCCTTCTGCCATTAACATTCTCTGAGCCCTGCTTCCTGTCTGATGCACCACCCCTGAGGCACTCTCTCCTCAGGCTTCCAGAACCATGAAATGGGAAAAGAGTAAAGAATATCATGGGAGACCGTGCGTACAAAAGATAATTTTATTCTGCTGCACCATTTTTATAACAGAAAGCTGCTTCTTGCGTTATTCATCACTACATTTTTCAAAATGCAGAAATTCTTTCACAAGACCAGCAGAGATATTTCTCAGCACCTTATTTTCTGAAACCGTCGGAGTGATCAACCATGACAAAACCAAACTGACGGCTAAAGCCTAAATCAGTAACTCCCAGCAGAGGTGAATGATTTCTGACACCCATGCTGGTCTCCATGAAGGTCAAGTGACTGCAAAATTCTAAAATGATAATGACCATAAATTCACTCTAAACATAAAGGTTGGGAAAAGAGGTGGCCAATGGGAAATGAAGAAAGAGGAACTGCAAAATCTAATGATCAAGAAGACACCTCCCCTGCAAGGTAAGGAGGTGGGTTATGAGAGGAGAGATGGGTCTACTCTCTTGAAGTGCGCACAAAGCAACGCCCAGAGCCTGGGTGGCCAGGCCAACCTGTCCTGGCTGTAAAGATAGTGTGTCAGGTGACAGATGGGCTGCAACACTCCTGGGTGACTTACCTGGTACATGGGGAGGGACCTGCGTTCAGGGGCCTTGAGGAGCAAGGATCAGCAAACAGGAAGGAATTAAAATGTCTCCTACCAGCAGCAAAGATAAGCCTTTTATAGGGGGCAGGCCCAGCAAGATTTTAAAAAAAGGTTTGCCCCAGAAGAACAAAGAAGTCATTCTTTTCTTTTTGTTATGCGGTGGGGTGGGGGTGGGGCAAAACGAGGAAACTTGGACTCAAAGCTTTCAGGAAACTAAGGCAGGCTTTGACATTCCCATTTTGAATTTAACAACCAACATGTGTCATGTATCTGCTTGGTGTGAAGGCTGGGGAGACAGAGAGACCCAAAAGTGGCCAGTGGAGTAGAGCCACAAGTTGCCTCTCACGGGGCAGTGTGAGTGATGCAGAGAGCAGATGCTGAGTGGAGGCATACACAAGCTTCTGAATGAAGAGGAAGCACGGAGGCAGGGAAGGGAGCCCGGGGCGTGTGGCCGAGGGGATGACGCCAGAGGAGGCACACAATGTGAAGAGCGGTGCTGCACACCTGGGGAAACGTGTTTGGTTGGCCCAGCGCATATGGGAGAGTCGAGGGAGATGAGATGAGTTTAGAAGGCAGGGCCACATAGTAAGAGACTCACAGGTCATGCTAAGGAGGTCAGACTCGGTCCCCAGGGCACTGGGCTCTGTCCAGGTACCGTTTGCATCCTTTATACGATCAGGTCTGTTTTAGGAGGCCAGGTTTGCTCATAAGCAATACCACAATTATTTCATCCTCAAGTTTTAAAGCACTGAATTGTACCTGAAAATCTCGGGGCTCAAAGTGTCGTTCCTCTTCGGAATTTGCTTGGAAGCAGTGGCACAGTCCTCATAAATTTATGGAATGTCTCTCCCTGCAGGGTCTGGCAGGGCAAGGGCGTTTGGAGCCCCGGCCCAAGCTAGGGAAGGAGAGGTTCCAGATTCAGAGCAGCATAGGAATGCGGGCTTGAGGCAGAGTCCTAGTGTGAGCCAGAGATTGTCCAGGAACTGGGCTTTGGTGACAGGGTAGGAAATTTCAGCTATCGATGGTTATGAAACCCCCCTGCAGAATCTCCTGGAGCTCAGGCCTCTAGACCTGCTCTGTGACACAAGCCACACGTCAGTGCTCAAGCCCACACTCGGCTACAGGCTATCGTACTGGACAGGGCAGATACAGAACATTTCTGTCATCACAGAAAGTTCTGTTGGACACCACTGCCCTGGACACTGACATTTTCCATCACTACAAGCAACGTTACGTAAACGAGTGTTTGCAATCACCTCCCTACACCCCACGTCGCCTATTGTTTTTCTATAAGCAGACATTTAGAAATAGGGAATTCTGGAAAAATTCTGGTTTCTGGGGAGCTTCTTATAATTGGCCAGTTTCATCTCCAGGTACCCAATCTCCTTTTCTTATCTGGTTCACATACGTATGTTCTGGTTTATAAAATAAATGCCATAAAGCAGTGTTCTACGTCATGCTGCATCCTAGGCAGAACTAAACCATCTCCATTTAACAGACTGAAAATATTCTTCTGCTCTCCAGTGAGGAGACTTAAATCACCGTCAAGGTGGCACTTAGCATCGAATATGCTGATGATGCTCCTGGGGCCTCTCCAGACATTGTCTTGTTTCTGTTCTGAATACAGTATAGTTGCAGCTTGTAAATTCTAAAGTAGGTATGTAAGGCACACATAGGGTTGAAAGTAACCCCTGAAACATCTCTGAAATTACCCTGAAACTTGGTGCTATGTTGTGTCTCGGTATGTGCAACCCTTCCCGTTTCTTCTCCAGCACCAGAAAAATGGTTGTCTCTTCACTCAAGCAGCTGGTGAAGTATTGGCCGGAGTTCCAGTATTCATTTCTCCAAAACACAAGAATCTTAACAGTTGGTACAACAAGACGCTCACACTAGGACAAACAGGTGAAGATCTGAACCAAGGGAGCAGCAGACTCCGCAAGCAGCGCCTCTCCGCCAGTGGATGGCGGCTGAGAGCAGGCAGGACTTGCTCACTCCCTCTCAACCTACGGAGCAAGATCCGTGGGCGTTAAGTGCACATAAGATGTGGCACTGCAGTGTTGCTGTGCCAGCCACCTACGCATAAACACGGTCACCCCCACACTACACACCCCTGCCTCCCAGAGCCACACTCCTGCTAGGTCGCTGGCCTGGATTTCCAGTCTGGACTGCGGGGCTGTCCACATGGACAACGTTTGCACTGCAGAGGTAGACTTACCCAGTAATGCTTCCTGCCCTGGCCCCACCCCTTGCCGGGTGGAGACAGTGTCTCTCTGTGACAAAGCAGGCAGTGCCACTCAAGGTCTCAAAACGAGACCATGCCCTTTGTTCCACGTAACTGAAAATAGAAGTGTTAGCACGCAGGCATTACAGGGAGCAAGGAGAGTGGCAGAA
This sequence comes from Diceros bicornis minor, assembly GCF_020826845.1. Lineage (NCBI taxonomy): Eukaryota > Metazoa > Chordata > Mammalia > Perissodactyla > Rhinocerotidae > Diceros > Diceros bicornis. The sequence continues at coordinate 48,872,181 of NC_080758.1, forward strand.
GCACCGAGCCGAGCGTTCGGGGGGGCCAGGCTTGCAGCTGTGGGCACTCGTGGGTGAGAGTGCTCAACCAAGCTATTTGGTTAAAAATGTTCTTTTCCTGAAAGCATGAGAGAAGAGAGTGGGGTCCAGAGGAAGGTGGTGGAAAACAGAATTGTTTCTGCACTGATTTGTTGCAGACTCTGGGGGTGTCTCATCAGAAATGGATCCACAGGGCTACATGACATGATCCTAATCAACTCAGGATTGGAAAAACAGTCCACTGTCTTAACATTTCATATTAATGTGAAGATACAATACCACTGTCAAAATACTTTCATATTTCCATCCAGATGTTTGCTGTCTAGACCAGCAGTGAGGACAGCTCAGAGGTTAATAATTTTCTGTTTATTTTGCTTTCCTAGCATGTGTCTTAGGGGCCAGAAAACATATGCCTGGACTCTTTTTTTATGTTTTTATTTGTATATTCTAGAAATGGTTTTAAGATTGGAATTGCAAATAGCATGCACACTTCACTGAGCTGAAACACACTGAGGACCCCCCCAGGTGAAGACATCTTGGCGGCAGCCTCAGAACACAGCCTCACCTGTCCTTGTCACTGGGGGAGACTTGGAGATGGCAGACAGACTGTTCTTTAAAAGCTGTCACCTGCAACTATTTGGTGCTGTGAATCAAAATTTTATATAGACTGTGCAACCAATGAAATTGGTTTTAAAATTGTTTGCCAAAATTGATATGATTTGCAATTGTTGTCTAAGACCCCCAATTTAACTTTTAATATAATAAAAGCTATATATATATATATAAACTATAAAATCATCATATTATTCTCTTTGTCTTTAGGATACGTAAAAGTTATCAATGTAAACTAAGAACTAGTATACTAGCTAGTTATTAAACTAATAAAAGCTCTCCTTTTCAGGTTTTATAGATTGAGATCTGTACATAAGAATTTATTTGAAAATAGGGCCAGTTATTTAAAAAAAAATAAAAGTTTGAGAGCCAGAGGACTAGCCCAACCTCCCCATTCTACAGATGAGAAAAATGAAGCCCAGAGAGAGGCATGAGGAAGTCGTACACCAATTCGCCAGCAGAGCTAAGCCCAGTGCGCTCTCTTCCCTCCTCAGGTCCAGTAAGATTTCTGTTGTCATCTACAGCTTCTCTCCCCTCAAGAAGCTCAGAAACCAGTTGAGATTTCAAATTTACTTCTGAAGTAAAAGTATCCAGAGAAGCTCTGTGATACAGCTAACCACAAATAAAGAAAATCTTGAAATAAAGTAAAATAATAAAAAAAATTTAAGTCTAAATTAGATACCAGCTCTTCAAATGGCATATAGACAAGCTGGCTGTGACCTGGCCCCTGCTGGCCCCACACCAGGCCTCTGTGGCACACGTGAGCCGCCACAGGGAAGCACCCCACAGGCTCAGGTGAACAGCCTGGCAGTGCTCTCCCATGGAAGGGATCCAGGCTGGCAGGTAGGAGTCAACGCCCTCACCCCACTCTCATCACCAGCCACCTAGGCCACCCAAATACATTTTGATCTAGATTTACAAAAAAAAAAAAAAAAAAGGCAGAATGAGCCATGAGGGAAAAAGCCATTTTCTCTCTGAAAAGGAAGGAGGTCCCTGGGAGTGACAGAGAGGAAAAAGAGGAGAAATGACAATAGCAGCAGTGGCTACTAAAGCTGTGTGTATAAGTACTTCTTTGGGAACCTTGTGGAAATCTAGTACCTACTGGCTCCCAGCAGCTGTCCACTTCCCCGAGCGTGGGAGAGGCGGCAGGGGGTCGTGACCGCAGCCCAGCCAGCTGGGACTGAGGACCTGTGGACCCCCAGCCCTGTAAGTAACAGGAGGCGAACAACACATAAGGATTAAAAGGTGCCTTGTAGATCAGTAATTCTATCTTGCTGAATTTGTACAACCATCAAGCAAAGAAAGCAGAACAGAAACTGCTGCATGCTTTGCAGATCAGGGAAGTTATAGAAATTTCCTCAGGTCATGTAGATAGTTGACAATAAAGCAAGACAAGCCAACACCCCCCTGCCCCCAGCTCTCCCATGTCCTGTGAGTGCTGTTTCCATCACAACTACCATTTCCGAGGAGGAAGCTCTAATTGACAAGGAGCTCCCCGCTTATCAACTTACTTAATTTATATGTAGGCTAGAGAGCTTTGAAAACTTTTGCCAAACAAGCAAAGAAGCAAAGAATCAATGGAATAACTCCACATCCTGGAAGCAGGGTTTTCTCCACTCTCGCTGACCTCTGTGTGACCACCCAGGTGGGCTCTGGGTACCACTGGCAACCTGCCCCGTTGGCTTTTGCTCTGCTCTTGTTTACCTGTTTTATCAAGAGTGGGGCAGTGTGTCAGTGCCTTGCAGGGCATTAATAAAGATAAGAGAGGCATAGCTACCAAACAGAGTTTTCAAAAACGCTCCCCTGGTTTCCCTGGCTGCAGGGCTGCGTGCACAGACATACAGAGCCACTGATGCAGGAACTATTATTGCCATCCGATTATTGTCATTGTAATGCCTATTCAACCGCTCCTTTGTAAGTGTCTAGAGGGCAGGGACCGTGTCTTGGGCTGCTTTTCATGAATTCATGCCTTCCTGCTTCTATTCACTCATCCTACAAACATTTATTGAGTGCAGCCCTCACTGTGCCCACCACAGCGGTGGGGACACAGAAAATACATCACATCTTGTGTGTCCTCAGCAGCAGAGTCCTGCCCTGGCTGCCAGCCCTTGTGCACCCTTCTAGGAATGGAGCTCCAAATCGGGCATGGGCTACACCATCCACAGCAGCCATAAGGCTGTGAACAACAGGTAGCACCTTCTTTCAATATCTTTGTTTGAATCCAACTTCTATAGTGTGCCCATATTTCTTTTACAATAAAAACAACAATCTAACAAAGTCTACTTTAAACCTACTATTTTAAACCTAAAATTCTACTTTTCTTATCCTTGGCTGCCCATTCGAATCACCTTGGGAATGTTAAGACACCCACGTTGAGTCCTACGCACAGTGAGTCTGATTTCATTGGCCTGGGCGTGGGGAGTTTTCAAAGCTCCCCAGGTGATTCTAAGGTGTGTCCAAGTTAGGGAGCCACCGTTCCAACCAGAGACAGAGGAAAGAAAGCTGCAGGCTCAGGAGCAGGGATTGCTCTTGGATTTGTCTCTTTGTGAACCTGTCCATGTATTTTGGACCCCAAATCCTGACTCACCCTGTCTCGACCCCCTACTTCCCACCTGTTCCCCTGTGCCCAAGCTCTCCCCGCACTCCATGCCTTCCTGCCTGCCCTTGCATCAGGATGCTGACCTTTGCCTGGGGACTCGGAATGCACTTCTGTGCTCTCCAGTCCAATTAAGGCATCAGGACTCTAGCCCACCATGGGGTCGGCTGCCTCGCAATATGCTCTTTCTGCTGACCTCCCAAAGCTTGGCCGTCTCCATTCTCTGGACTCCAGGACTTCACCACCTCTCTGCTGGAGTTAAGACCTCTTTTCTAGTCCCCTCACTGCTGGGTACACACCATTCCCTCTCTGGTGGCAATGATGTCCTTTAAGAAGGGGGACCCTGTTGAGGTGTCCACACTTACGGCCATGTGGTGGTTTCAGGAGATGCCGGGAGGGCCTGTGTTGGGCCCACAGATCATTCCCAACAAACACCAGAGAGTGTGTTCTCTTGTCCTTGAAGTTCATTCCAAAGGTTGTGTAGACAAAGATGACTCCTGGAATGTGCAAATCAAAACCACAATGAGATACCACTTCACACCCACTAGAAGGGCCGTAATTCTTTCAGAAAAAGGAACGTAAGTGTTGGCAAGGATGTGGAGAAATTGGAACTCTCATACATGGCTGGTGGGAAAGTACACTGGTACAGCTGCTGTGGAGGGCAGTTTGGCAGTTCCTCAAAAAATTTAACATAGAATTACCATATGACTGAGCAATTCCACTCCGAGGTGTATATCCAAAACTGAAAACAGGGACTCAAACAAATGCATATACACACATGTCCATAGCAGCATTATTCCCCATTGCCAAAAGGTGGAAACAGCCCAGATATCAGATGAATGGGTACACTCGTGAATGAATAAAATATATATAGTATAAATGATTATATATTGTATAAATATATATTATTGTTTAATGAACAATATATATTGTAATAAAATGTATTAATACAATATGCATTTAATGTTAGATTACCTTACAAAACATATAAAGTATACCAAAATTGAAATTGAAGGATGAGATTAAAATAGGACTTCCTCTCTCCTCGAGCCCCCAGTGGTGACCAGGTGACCAGCCATCTGCTAGAACACTCCCACAATTGTTTCCTTTGCCTAGAAATTCTGACAGTTAACATCTGAAGAGATTCCTATCCTCTATCTCTGCTTTCCTTCCTGGCTTCAACGAAAATTTAGATTTAAGGACAAAATTTGTTGCGCTGCTGTTCTTAGAGATGACTGTTTTGTTTTCCACATTTCCTCCAGAAAGACAACGTGGGTATTTAAATTCCTTCAGTTAGGTCTGTTGCTCTAAAGACAAAACTGTATTTAGGACGTGCCCACGAAAATAAGGAACTAAAGACGGGCCATGGAGCGGAGGCTCTGGTGCTAGGCGTGGAAGCGGACACGTATACTGGAACGATCTCTAAACAGAGCTGTTCTCAACTCTGTACTCTACACTTCTTGGAGCCCCCCACGCATCTAACCCGACGTTTGACTCTTATCAAATCCAGCCCCTTCGACAGACAAGCAACTCCGTCCTGAGAGTCCCGGTGAGAGCAAAGATAACGCAGCCGGGTGGAGACTGGCGTCCAGGCCCTTGTGAGGGCTGGAAGGGCGATTTTCAAGGACGGCTTTGCCTCGATGGCCAGGCGAGTTCCTGTAGTTGCCACTGTGAAGACATGCCTAAGACAGTCATAATGACATTGACACTGTGACATCTGGAAAAAGAAGCTGGGGACATTTTACTTCTGAGCATGAAGGGGAGGAGTTGAGAGCAGGGCAAGGCAGAACAAGAGAAATAAATTCTTAAAAGAGGATTTTGCTTTATAACATTTTTTTTTTTTTTTACAAAATGAAAACCATGAATTGGTTTAGTTATCTCCTCACACTTCTACTATAAAGTAAAGTGGGTGATTTTACAAGACGTATGTATGTTGAACCATGTGAAAATGTCAATATCTGGCTATTTTAGACCTATGAAAAGATCAAGTTCAGATGGTTCAACCTAACACCTATGTAACATAATCAGTAAACTCCTGAAAGTGTGATATTTAAGCAGAAAATCTTTCACTGAGAAATAAAAAGTCTATCAGAGAGAGAGAAAGGTTTCCAATTTAAAAGCAATTAACCAAGATAAAAAATAAAATAGCAATAGCTACGGTTGAACAAATATTGAAATTCCTCTTAAAAGAAGAAAAATCACGGAAAAATCAAATAAGTAAGTAAGGCTTTTACACACATGGTGACAGGTAAAGTAATAGATGGAGAGGCACAAAATCCATGTCCCACTTTCAAAACTGTCCTCTGGCAGAAGCCACCCTATAGAAGGACAAATGGTAAGTAAGAGACTCGTGAAATTCATACAATCCAATGAGGACATTTCACTGGCTGGTGGGCAGACAGCAGACATGCAGGACGGGGCAGGGTTCGAACAAAGGCTCCTGTTCAGGGGGAACAGGTACAAGACAGATGGTTTGTTAAACATTGCCAGCATACTTGAGCAGTGCCATTCGGCGGTCAGAGCCTGGATAATGGTCACAAGGACATTGTGTAGCAGTGCGTTGGCTAATTTCAACCCTGCTAAAGCTATTGCTTATCTTTGTTGGTTTTCCAAAGATTAAGGCCATTTCCCCGCCTTGAATGCACCACAGCTGCCCGGCAAAGCATTCCTGAAGTTTTGTCTGAATTCTCGCTGCTAAGAGGGGCCGAGCAGAACTTGGCTCATGCAAAGACTTGTTTTGCTTGTAGTTGGAGATACTTCTCCTCCAAACATCTGGCCTCTCTTTCCTCTTACTTCTGGGTGGAACAGTCTGAAGTCAAGGTGGCTTCTCAGTGAAATCTCCTCTGTGGGCTGTGAAATGCATCTGCTGTGGATTTATGTTTCCTATTAGGACTGATTCATTTGCTACTTTTGTGGAAAAGGGTAAACACCATCGTAAATTCCATCCGGTGAATCATGGGGAGGCGGTGGTTCAAATTAAATGTGTTTGCTTTGAGAAGGGGGCCCTTGGCTTCTTATCTTTATGTACAGAAGAAAATAGAGCGCAACCTGGCCCCTGTGGCCGATGGAAACACACCTGGCCCGGTCAGCTGGTGAGGCTGGGGCTCCAACCTGCTGCTCCTTTCTGCTGTTTGCAGACAAAGGGAGAGGGCGTGCAGCGAACGCAGAGTAGGCTGGCCCATTGGTTGTGCCTACAGGCTCAAAGCAAAGGGAGTTATGGCCATTATCCACGTATGTTAGGAAACAGTGATGATCAGTTGTGTATCTCCGATGGTTCAGATGTCTTTATCTCTTTCATAGGTGGTGCATGGCTACCCTCCCTCACTGAACAAGCGCCGTATTTATTTTAGGCAGCCTCCTCTGCCTAAATTAGATCATATCCAGCCATAGAATTAAGATACTGTGCCCAGAAGATAAGCTCTAAAATTAGCCTTTTTGACTATATCTACAGAAGCGGAGAAGAAACCAAGCAAGTTGATCCCCCCCACATACACACACGTGCACACACTCACATACACACACACACACGTGCACACATCCATCTAGGCCTCAGTGTCTCTACGCAGCATCAGGTGTTGCCATGCAGAGTCACATCAGCAGCCTTTCGTGAGTAGCTAAGTGCTGAGCCTGTATCCTGAGGAAATGAAAGCCATTTCATTTCTGAAGAGCTTTCTAATTTAGAAACTGCAGAACAGGAGAAAGCAGTGGGAAGTGACATGCTAAGTTTTCTGTTACCGTATTTTTGGAATTCAAGAATGAAGGAGCAAAGCATGGGTTGAGAAGGCCACCCCAAAATTCTTTATAACATTTAAAGGAAGTTTATACATCACCTAAAGTGCAAAGAATTGAAATAATAATAACACCGAGTCCGTGACACGTCATGTTCACACAAGGCCCCTCTCTCGATTTATTTTATTATTGCCTCTTGATTCCCGCCTGCATTCCGGCTCCCAAACCACGCACTTGCACAGGCCCCTACGCGGTTTCCATCCGAACTCAGTTTGGGGCACGTGCAGATCCTCAGAGGACCTGCGGGGCGGCCGTGTGGACAGGCAGCTTCTGAGGAGGGGGAGCGCTTTCTCCATTCCAGGACAGCCTCTTCCCTTTGACTCCGCTAGTTATTCCACTAGTTTCCCTGGTGCTCTTATCCATTTAACCTCGTTTTTAAATGTCTTGGTGCATAGAGTTTCATATCCACCTTTGTCATCTCACTTTTCAAAGCATCGGAGCTTTGTGGAGATTCAGGCAGTGTCTTTGATCTCTCTTCCTACCTTGTTTACGTCCTTCCTTTTTGTTGCTTTGGTTTTATTCTATTATTCTTTTGTCTTTTTTCCTAATATGCTTAGCTATGCCCTTAGGTCTTTGGTTTTTAATGTCTTGTTTACTATTAATGTATTCAAAATTATGAAAAGCTTTAAATGCTACTCTAGCTATGGGCCAGAAAATTTGTCATCTGACACTTTCATTCTTGTTCATTTCTAAGTATTTTGTAATATCTTTTAAAATTTCCTCTTAACCCAATGACTATGTAGTATATGTTGTAAATATTTTATGGGCCAAGGAGATACTTGGAGCTTTCTTGTTGTTGTTACCGATTTCTTATTGTATTTCATTATGATCAGAGAGCACAATCTATATATAGATGGATTATTTGGTATTGAGTTAAGCTTCCTTTGTTCTATGAGAACCTAAAATGAATATTCTCTGCTTGTGGGTGTACATTCTATAATATATCTATTAGATCAATGCTCTCCAATAGAAATAGAATGCAAGCCACATAGACAATTTTATATATTTTCTAGTGGCCATATTAAAAAAGTAAAAAAAAAGGTAAAATTAATTTTAATTATGTATTTTATTTAACCCATTATATCCAAAATAGCATAATTTCAGCATATAATCAATACAAAAGTATTAGTGAGATACTTTACATTCTTTTTTCTGCATTAAGTATTAGAAATCTGGGGTGAATTTTACACCTAGAGTGCATCTCAATACAAATACTAAATTCACATCAACTAACACTTGATCCGTATTTAGATTTCAAATTACAATTGAAAGAGTAGATTCACATACCCAAGTTGTTCCAAACATACTTAAACGTTTTCCAATACCCAAATCAAGGATTAGTTTTTTTAATTTAAATTTTAATTATTTAAAATTAAATAAAATTAAACTTCATTTCCTCACTTGCGTTAGCCGCGTTGCAAGTGGTAAAGAGCCACAAGTAGCTCTCAGCTGCCGTACTGGACAACACGGCATTAAACGCGCTTATCACTGGTTTCAGATATTCCAGATCTTTGCTATTTTCTGTCTCCTTGATCAGATAGTTTTTATTTTAAAGATACATTGACATCTCCTGCCACAATTATGTTATCTATGAGACCTTGCTTTCTGAAGCTGTGTGTGTTTTTGCCTCTATTTATTTTCTTCTCTTGCTGGGACTCCAGTTACGCAGATAGTGACACTTCTATTCTCCATATTCCTAACTTTTCTTTTGTATTTTCCATCTCTTTATCTTCCTGAAATCTTCAGAGGTCCTGAATCTACCTCCTGCTCACTAATTTGTTCTTCCACTGTATCCATCCTGCAATTCAGTCCTTCTATTAAGCATTTTATTTCAACAATTAAAGTTTGTGGCTATGTGGTCCTGTTTTGTGCTTCCTGATCTCTTTGGGAATATTTATTAAGCTTCTTTTAATTCATGCCCTACCTGACCTACCAACACTGTGTTATCCAGTATAGATGGCTCAGCTCTCCGGCTTGCTCCCAATAGCTGCTGTTTTCACATGAGTCCCTGTGCACTTGGGAACACCAGCTGCCTTGGTGGGTGGTGTCCCCCTGAAGGAGAAGCAAAGGCCCAGGCCCAGGCCTTCCTTGCCTCCTGGTGGGGTGGAGTGGGGGATGGTGTCAAGGTGGAGGACTTCCCCGCTTATAGTTGGCAGGACCACTCCCAGAGTGACCTGCCCCCTTGCCAGGTGGCTGATCCACTCTGGAGAGTGCCTGGGGCCCTCTGCTTTTTCCACAGCTGACTTCTTTGAGGTCATCACCCCCTGACCTAGGTAAGCGCTGGAGAAGAGAGTGTACTTGGGGATCAGGCAGTGTGCTGCCTCCTTTTATCGCCTCTGCACCCCAGCTGGTCCAATGCTAACACCAGGCTGGTGGGATTGGTTCCCCACCAAGGTGATAGGGCAAGCAGTGATCCTCTCCAGGGAAGTATGGGGAAAGAAAAGTACTTAAGGGGAGACTCCAGCCAAGCTCCCTTTGACCTGGCTTCTGCCCCTAGGTTGTGGTTTCCCTGGGTCATTGAGGGAACTAGCAACCTTCTACCTCCCCATCGATGGTTCACCACATTTGGGTTTAATGAAAGAATCCATCATCATTTTATTAGTTCTCCGTCTGGCCAACAAAAGCGAATCTCAGAGAATAATGTTTTAAAATAGACATAAAAGTGTGAGCCAAAATTCTCAACTCTATATTATTGTATCTTTTTGCTCTATCTTCTTTCACTATGATTTTCAACAAATTCTAGAAACTTGAAGTCAGAATCAGAGAGATCTTGCTAAGTTCTTTAACCTTCTCAAACCTCATCAGTAAAATGGGGAAAATAGCAGAATCTCCCTCTTGGGGTTTGGGGATAGTCAATAAAACGTGCTATGGAGCCCAGCACACAGTAAGTTCTGATTACATAGGGAAAAAGTGGCCCAAGCTCTCTGGGCCTCAGGTTCCTTTGACCAACTGACTTGTTGAGAGGATTAAATGCCTAGTACCATGCCCAGGTCAATGAAAAAAATCTCAGATAGTCAATGTATCAAGTTCTTAAAGCCATGATAACACATGACCTCTCATGGTTCAGCTATGTTGCTCACAATTTGGCAATGAGTAATAAATATGGAAAAGTGGCACAATTGTTTGACACAAGGCTATCAGGCAATTTTCTCTAGGTTCACACCAGCAGTCCTTAATTGATGAATTACGCGCACCTACAAATGGGTAGGAGGGAAGAGTTGTCAGAGAAACAAACCCCTGCTCCTCATACGTTGTTTCTCAACTTTACAAATCATGGTGCCCATGTCCTAGACAGATGTGTTCTTATGCAAAAATAATAAAGGAGCCCAACTCTGCTGACGCAGGCCTGTTGCAGGCCTGGACTCAAGTAATAGATTCAATAGGCATCAAGGTTACAACAGTGGTTAGATGTGACTGAGAATTAGGAGTCAGATTTATGGGTCATTAACAGCATTTATGTGGGTTGCCCTAAAAGTAACTCATTTATAGCACTAGAATTTGGGGTACATTTCCAGTAACTTGCTTATTACAAAGACAAGCAAACAAAATCAATCTTTCAGACAACCTTTTCCTAAATTGGGAATTGATTATACCCGCCATGTACAGTGTGGTAGCCAGGAGCCACATGCGGCTATGGAGCACTTGAAAAGTTACTGGTCCAAACTGAGATGCGCTGTGAGCATAGAATACACGCTAGATTCTGATGACTGAATATGCAAAAAAGAATGTAAAATATCTTATTAATATTTTTATGTTGATTACATGCTGACATAATGTTTGGATATATTATGTTAAATAAAATATTATTAAAATTAATTTTATCTGTTTTTTTAATATTAATTATATTTCTATAGTTTGGCTTTATATATCACTCTATACTTATCAAATATTACTTGTTAATAATATTATTAACAAATATTATTTGTTCAATTAAAACACCATTTTAACCAGGATTTTGACAATGAACTATGTTTCAGAGGCATGTCATTTGCAAAGGGTTCTTAGACACCTAAGGTAATACTCAAGTTATTTCAAAGAAACTGTACCCATTCATTGATTTTCACTTGGGAAAAGCTACTGACCACATTCTGCACGCTAGACACTGCTCCTGGCACACAGCAGTTCCCTGCCACTGGGAGGCTTATCTTCTCATGAGCAGAGGCAGGCAGTAAGCAATACAAATAAGAAAAAAGTGAATTTTAGTGCAGGCTCTAAGCCAATGGGTGCTATGGAAAAAATAAAGAAAGAGAGAGGGCATAAGGGAAGTGTGGGCAAATGAACTACCACTGTAAATCTGGTGTTTTCATTAAGAAAGTGGTATTGGAGCAAAGACATGAAGGAGGTGAGGGTATTAACCACGCTGGGAGGAGAGCCGTCCAGATGGACCGGAGGCTGCTGAGACTGGAGTGGATGAGCAAGGGGGAGAGTAGTAGATGATCTCAGTGGAGTAGTGGAGCCGAGCATGGAGGTGGTGTCATTGGTGAGTGTTGAGGTGGGGCGTGAGGTGGATTAAACCACCTTACATTTTTAGAAAATGACTCCACTTGCTTTGTTGAAAACAGACTGTAGACAGGCTAGGGTGAAAACAAGGGAGCTGCTGAGGGGGCTCCTGCAGTAATCCGGGAACAAGGTGGTGGATCACATTGGTAACAGTGCAGGTGGCGGGAGGTGGCAGGATTCTAGATGTACTTTTGAGGCAGAACTAACAGGATGTCTTGATGGATTGAGTACATGAGGTGTAAATGGAAGAGAAGAGTCAAGGATGACTCCCAGCTTTAGACCTAAGCACCTGGAAGGATGCAATTATTGAGCACCCACTTTTTGTACCAGGCAGCATATACAGGAAGTGCAAATGCTCCCTGCGCTGAAGGATCCCACAGCAAAGTGGCAAGAAAGACACATGCATGCGAGAATACATTAGACTCAGTATGATAGTATACACGTGAAAGGACAGAGGGAATGAGCACTCTGACCCAGCTGTCAGGGGCAGGCAAGTGAGGTTTCAATTAGGTTATTTGGGGATGTATAAAAATTCCTCAGCCCAAAAAAGAAGTGAAAATGCATTCTAAGGTCAAGAAATAGCATGTGCAAAGCCCAATGTTGACAAAGAAGGTGGATTATTTGGGAACTTGAAAGCAGAGCATGGATGATGGGTTGCCTGTGGGAAGAAGCCCAGCTTGAGAAGAGAGAATTAGAACAGGAGCCTGCTCACGAGGACATACACAGAGTTAAGGAGCCTGGACCTTCTGCAGGCAGTGGCAAGTGATGGGAAGTTCCTGGGCAGGACAGTTCATTGCCAAATTTGTGTCTTCGAAGGATAAGTCATGTAACTCTATGAAGAACAGATTGGAGGAATGACAAATTAAAGATATATAAAGGATTTAGGAAGATACTAAAATTGTTTAAGGTTTTGTTGAGGATTTTCACTAGAGAGAACTAAGGGCAAAGGAGGGACTGACTGGAGAGATTCTTGGAGGTTTAATTTATAGGAATTAGTAACCAACTGAAAGATGAGTTTTTCAACATAGAAGAAAGAGAATGAAAAATGCTCCTTTGGTTTCTGGTTTGGGAGACATTGGGGTATTGTTATTAACTGAGATGGAAAAAGCAGAAAGGAGAGAAACAGGTTTCAAGCATGCTGAGTTTGAGATGTATGCTAGTTTGGGTTTCCCCAAAAGCTGACTCTGAAAGAAGGATGCATTTGTAAGTAGTGCATTTAGAAGGTGACCTAGTGAAAAAATTGTAGAGAAGTGAGGAAGCAAGACAAAGAAGGGAAGGCACTAATACAGAATAGCATAGGTTACTGCTGTGTCCCTGGGGGCTCAGCCCTGCTGGGCACTTTGGGAAAAGCAAAAAGCATGCATCAGGATTGCTCCACTCAGAGGAGACGGAGCTGGGGTATTTACACACCGCTCTTCAGGGAGGCATTGATTCCTGACCTCCTCTGATGCAGGCCTGAGGAAGCCCTCAGGCGGAAAGGAAGCTGCTCTCAGGAGGAAGATCTGGGTGCCTCATGCACATGAACAGAAAGGCAAGCGCCCAGGGGAAAGTGTGGGGCACTGTCAGCACCACCTAAAAGGTGCCCCTTGAGATGGAGCTGCATGTGGAGATGCCAATCTGGCCATAGAGAATACAAACATGAAGTTCCAAAGAGAAGTCCAGCAGGAGACAGTGATTTGAGGACTCCAATATATCTGGCTACTATTAGCATACACCTTCTCAAAGTAGTTTCTTTTCCAGATATCCCTTGATTCTAGGGAAGACACCTCCATCTGATGAATTACCGGTGTGTGCCCTGGCTGCCTTTCCCCGCTGCAGCCATCTGGGTGAGGCTGGATAGAACTGTGCACCAACTCTCCTCCTTCCATAAAATTCCACTCTCTCGGACTAGAGGCCATGGAATTTTAGTCCTACCTCTTCTGAGAGAGATATTGCTCTAAGATTTCATTTCTTAAAGCCAACTTAACTCTATTAAACAAGCGATGGACTGTAGCTTTCTAAAGACTAAACAATAAACTCTATCATGGACCAGTGTTATGAGCATTCCAGAATTTGAGTCAGAATTTTAGCTTTAGAAGAAAAACTACAGGCTTGAATATAAAAAAAAACAAAGAATAAAGAAAGTTGGGAAACTCTTGTGTCCTTAATGGCAGGGCCAGGAGGGCAGGAGGTTTGGAAATGGAGCCTTGAGCGGAGGTAAGCACACCTGTATTTTCTTCTGGGCCACCTCTGTTCAGGCCTCCCCTATTGGCTGCTGCCCTGGAGCAGGAAGCTTTCGGAGTATTTTAAGCATACACATTAAATTCCCAGTCTGCCTTCTGTATCCATCAGATCCCATATGTCTGAGAACTATCTTCCAAAGATTATGAGTAGAACTTTGGAACTATCTTAGACTCCAAGCTCAGTTTAAATTCCATCTCTGTCCAGTTAACAGTGGGCCCTTGTGGGGGTCATTTGACCTTTCAGTCTCAGCTCTCTCATCTGTGCAGTGGCCATAAGACCCACCTCACAAATCTTTCAGTGTCAGATGGGATAGGGACTGGGAAACTGCTGTGAGCACTGAAGAGCTCTCAATGGTACTAAAGATTGGGTCTAGAATGACTTTCACTGTTATCATAGCTCTAGATCATTCTTAACCTTCCTATGGCTCTGGTTGCAAAGTGTAGGCCATGGCCTGAAGGCCTGCAGTGGGAAAGGCAGACATCAACCCCTGGGGTCTCACAGCACACGCTAGAAGCCCCACTGGACTCAAACGCTAGAAGCCCCACTGGACTCTGCCTTTCAGGGAAAGCCCTGGACCTTCAAGGGTCTAGATCCACTTGGAGCTCTCACAACTGTGTGACCCTAGGTGGGTTACTTCACCCCTCTGTAAGTAGGAAAGGAATGAATTAGACAGATCTAATTCCTCCAGCTCAATTCTTCTATGACCTACACGTAAGACTCTGGCCTTGACTCCCCCATTCTCCTATTACTCTGCTTGACTAAGAAACAGAGTGATAAAACTCCATGAGCCATTATCTTCCTAAGAAGTGCTAAGTGCCCAACCCCAGAAGCATTCCAATTTTCTCAGCCCCTGAGCAGCTGACTCTAAGACCCTCACCTCCAACCTTCCCTTTTAGGTTCTTCTGCCTGGGAGGCCCTGAAGGGATTAGAAGAAAGGAGCAGCCCAATGGGAGGCTACTTCCCAATCTTGACTGGAGATCCTTTGAAGTAAACTGGGTCAGCTTCATTTTTAATTCCAGACTGGTAAATAAAGAAAATGGATTAGGAATGCAACCCTTTGATTCAATGCACGTCCCTGAAGGCCTGCAATGGCACCGTGCTGGCCACTGGGAGGAGCGAATGAAGTTGGACACTGTTTAATAAAGTGAAGCAGGTCTTAAAAATAAACATCACTTAGGACATGACTAACAGCTGCACACTCCCTAGATATGTCTTTATGTTTTTAATCATTCTGCCTTCAACTTTAAGACACATTTCCTCTGACCCACCTCCCACCTTGGCCCAGGAAAGCATATGCCATGTAGAATGATGGTGATTCCCGCAAGCGCGGTGAGTCAGGGACATATGGTGTCCCCAGGCTCTGTGTTTACCCTTGTATCTGGGCAGATTAGTCAGCCAGAGGCACAGGATCAGCCTGAATGCCATCTGGCCATTCCCTGGTGCAGGCTGAAGGTGACAAGTCAGCCCTGCATACCTTGATATCTAGGTGAGGGCTTGGATCACTCCAAGGGGGAACTTCAAGCCGCAGCCCTGAACGGAAGGCAAGGCTTATGTTGCACCCACTGCCAGACCGTCCTTTCTCACTGTGCAAGGGGAGAGCTGCCTTCTGGAGGAGGAAGACTGGCCCTGAGTTGTTGTGGTTCTGGTTTATTCGGGGCTCCCACGTGGACCTCTTCCCAGCCCCAAGACGCTAGGTAGCAGCCATCACTCCTTCCTCTGCTGGTCTGCAGGTCTCAGCAGTTGGTCTAAGAGGTATAGGTGTTCTGCATTTAAAGCTAGTGCTTTGTCAGTGGAAGATTCTAGACTTTGGCCCAGTGTCTGCCCACTTTTCAGTTCAGGTCTTGAGGTCTTAGGTAACTTTTTCAACCTCCTTAAATCTCGCTTTCTTTGCCTATTGAATGACAATCCTCATTGGCTGTTGCCTGGATGAATTTATCTGAGCTAATCTATGTAAAGAACCTGGATTTAGGAGGAAAGCAATAAAAGTGAGGGTTTTCCCCCTGCCCTGGATGACCTGATTTTATTCTCGTCTGCAAGAGATTCCTTGGTGAAAGGAAAGCTATGTCATTTGCCTCTAATCTTTGTGGTGAAATAAAATTCCCATCAAAATAACATTGATGTCCCATTGGCATGTCTGGGCCACAGAAATAGCAGTGTGGTGAAAATAAAGCTGAGGCCATTGGCTGAATGAAAGAGGTTAGCAAGTCGCAGTGTGAAGAGAGACGGTCTGGCACCAGGAAGCCTGGCTCCTTCTCCAGGAAGAGTAAAATCGTCCCCGATTCTGGGATAGCCCTGGACTTCTGTGGGCCTTCAAGACAGGTGCTTTGGACGAGATTCTCCCCAGTCTCCAGCATTCTAGGCTCATTCCCTGGGGCCCCACTAATCCATAAAACTGACTGCAGTTCCCATCCACCCAGCCCCAGGAGGGGACTGACTTGGCAATGGATTTCACAACTGGTCCTATATGGGGAGCTTTTCCATCATTTAGCTGAGGACAAGATATTAAGTTCCAAATTATGAAGTTCCAAATTATGAAGTTATCTCCACTGGATTTCCACTGGCCCAATGGGTTTTGCTATAGGATTTGTATTTGTTTCGGAGAAGAGTTATGTTGTCTTAAAAAAAAAAATTCTCTGCTTGGAATAATGGTCCCATTTGCAGCCATCCACTGCTAGTTCAGGAAAGCTCCTGGGTGCTATTCTCACCACAGATCTTCCCTGAGGCCTGTTATGGAGAAATTGTGACAATATCTGGCCAACTTCAGAGAAATCGATGAGGGCTGGAAGGGTGGACTTTGTTCGCCCATGGTGTTCCAACGAATATTTTCAGTCTTAAGGAACTGACTCTCCAAAAATCAAATTCATTGATTTTTCCAAAGGGCAAGTACAAGCAGATGGCCCCAGTAAAAAAGGTCTCCCTGAGGTTTTTCAGCACTCACTCTTTACTCTTCATGTTGAACAGATGCTCTTCTGGAGGCTGAAGGAAAAAAAAAACCCTAAGGTTGGCTACTGTGGGATATGCAGAGGGCAGAGGGCATTTTTCTGTAGGAAAAGCTGATCTGTTATAGAAAGCCATCTCCCAAACCTCGTGCCCTGGGTGCAGCCATCTCCGTGACCTCCCAGGCCTAGTGCACCTTCTGGCTCTGACTTCTGGTATGTGTTTCCATACCAGCAAGGGTTACTGTGACCAGGACAGCTCTGTCCATACAAAATAAGAATGGTCCCAGAGTGCAGAACAACACAGGGCTGGAGGAATGCCCAACTGCATAAGCACAGCTTCTCCTTGTATTCGCAAAGTGGGAACCACGGCCGGGAAAAAACTAAAGGGCTTCAGAGTCAATAGGAGTGGGGTCCAGCCCTGGCTGGATCACTTCTGAGATGACTTGGTCTCTTTCGAGATGGTCATGGAACTTAATGTTTCCCAGGCTCAGTTTCTTTATCCATAAAATAGATGCCTCTGTTGGCAGTGGGCTCTCGGTGCGTGTTAAATGTGTTATTAGAGCAAGGACAGAGACAGCTGACTTGCTCTTATGGAGGAATACAGAAAAGGAAGTTGGGGAAGAGCAGCCTGTGAGTTTTGGTGAGGATTCTTCCTGCCCCAAATCCTGGGGGCGCTTTGCCATGTCAGATGAGGGCACTGGATCCCGCCTCTGGTTGTGTTCTTGAGTGTTGAAGCCTGTATCTCCAACATGGGAAAGTGAAACCTGGAGCATCGAGCTGTTCGGAGAAACCACCATTAGTGGTGAAAATCCACACTTGAGCTGTGGCCAGCGACTTTGTTCTTTGCTGGTCCCAGGCACGAGACTTGGAGAGGATGATGTTGGTGGTTACTTTTCCAGAGTGATCCTTTTGCCTCCAGAACCATCCAGATTCTTCCTGGATTCTTGTCTCAAGGGAGACAACCCAGCACATGTGCACAATTACTTTTGTGGTCTAACTGTTGTAATTAGCCCTTTCACAGACAAAGATAAACTGAGTCTTTGGAACAGTGTTGGGATTAGCTGGCGCTTTTGAACAGGAGTGTTGCAGCTGCTCGTTGATCCTCACGTTGGTGTTTGTGGTGGCTAGACTAGTGATGACACATACCTCTGCCCTCATTATCCTGAAAAGATCCAAAGACAAGCAGAATTGGGGAGCTGAAAGGGCCGTAGAGAACCTGTAATTAATTAATAAGTTGATTAATGAAGGGGAGACATTTCTTCAGGAGTGTGGTTCAGCCGAGAGCTCAGCACCAGTGTTGCAGTGACGCCTCTCTTGCTGTGTGGCGTTAGGCAGTCCCCCTAACCTCTCTGATCATGCATTCCCTCATCTATGAATGTGCAGATAACACCTGGTAACAACTGCCTTGGCTATGTTTTGAGGATGTTGAGGATCCAGCAAGAAAATAGACCTCAAGGTATATTGAAAAATACGAAAGGCTATAAAATATTATAATAATAAATTTCATGATTATTATGTCCAAGGAGCACTTGCTGGAAGATGACACACATTTCTCTACCTACTGGTTAATTTCTGCTCATCGTCTTCAAAGACATGTTTGTGCTCAAAAGTCACCCTGAATCAGTATATGGGCGTTCATTATAAAATTCTTCCAATTTTTCTGTATGTTTGAAATTTTTCATAATAAAATGTTGAGAGATTAAAAAAAAAAAACAAACCTTAACTGAAAAGTGCAATCTGACACATGTCGAAAGGCAATGAATTTAGAGTCTTTGGTGGGGGGGGGGGGCGGGAAACGGCAGCATTATCAAAATGCAAAGCAAAACAAAAGAGTCATAAATTCTGACCCAGTGAAACATGTTATAGCTCAGGGACATTCATTACAGTCTTATTTATAATAGCACATCATTCTCCAAAAAAGAAAAATGTTAAAATTGTTGTGGCACATGACTTTCAGGGAACTCTTTACACTCATTAAAACAATAGGCAACAAGATGATATAGCAATTTTATGCCTATTATAAGAAAAACAAGCAACAGAGAGGCAAATTTTCATATGCTTATTACAATAACATTAAATAAAAAAGAAAACAGAAAGACTAGAAGTAGAGGCACCCAAAAGAGCACGGTGATTAGATTAGGGAGTTAGGACTACAGGAGACTTTCTCTTTCTTTTAAGTAAAATTTTCCTTTGATGTGGTTATACTGCATTTATTTTTAAAAAGAAAGATTTTTATTATTTTCCTTTAGTGTAATTCTTTGATATTGAAAAAATAAATGGAGGATTTTATACAGGGCCTTCTGTTTGGCACTGCTGGCAAGAGTAACTTTGCTTTGAAAGAAGACCTCGTTGGGTTGCCCAATGCATTGTTCAGCTCTGGCTACAGCAATGCCATTGAACACAATAGTTGCCAGGTTGAGGGCAGCCCTGCCCAGCCCCGGTTCAAGTCCTTTGCTGCTTCCAGTGCTTCTGCAAGGAACCCATGTCGCGAAGCTTTGAAGTTGGGTTCACGGAGCCTGGTTTCTCAGAGCGTGAAGTTTATCTCAGAGACCACAGACTTGGGTCGGGGGAGAGATGTTTCAAAATGACCCCAAAGATCAAAATGGTCCCCCAGAAATGTGTCGGGAAGAGCCAGAGACCACTGGCTGAAGGCTGGGATGTTACTAATAAGGAAACTGGCCCTAGGCAGGGCATTTATTTCAGAAGTTGAGCTAGTGATCAGGTCCCAGCCTTTGATGAACCAGCCCTTTGCTTCCACTTAAACTGCCTTTCACAAAAGAGCCATAATTGCCCTTTGTTCTTAAGCAGCACAAGTCAGGGTCACATCTCGGAAGATCACATCTAAAGCTCCTGGTTTCCCAACCAGGGCTGGGCAAGGCTGAGAGGTCATAATTCAAGGGCAGCAGGGTGCTGTGCACTTTGTCAAGGCTGCAGAACTGGAATTCTGCCTCTGCTCTGCTCCCAGGTTGCCAGTGACCTCAAATTCCCAGAGTCTCAGCTCAGGCCCCAGACTTCCTGGGGAAAGGTCCCGGGTGCCCATTTAGTTGTAGAGAAACTTGGATTCTTTCCAGGGACTTAGTTCAATGATTCAGCAACAACACTTCTTAAAGAACTTCCATGCATAAAGAGCTAAGGTGGTAAATATAAATAGGATACATTCCGCCCTCAAGGAATTCACAGAGGCACAGGCCATGCAATAATAATAACTAATATTTGTTGGGTCTTACTGCGTGCCAAGCACTATTCTATGGACTTTCCCTAAACTAACACGTTTAATCCTCACAACAGCTCTATGACATGGATATTATTATTATGTGCATTTTATAGAGAGGGAAACTGAGGCACAGGGAAGCAAGCACAGGCAGTCCGGCTCCAGAGCCTAGGGTCCTAACCTCCCATGCCCCCAAGGCTATCTCTCATGGAGTGACAGGTGTCACAGATGTCATTAACTTTGGACAGGGAGGCAAGGGAACCTGTCCACATGTTTTGGAAGTTTGCTGCTCCACTGTGGGCTTGTCAGCATTGCCAGATTAAGGGTTCAGAGAGTAAAAGTTTTCATTTATTTATTTATTTCAAAATTTCAGATTATATATACATAATATTTTGTAATATATTTCATATTAAATATATAAAAATATTTCTTTTTCATTACAAAAACAACATAAACAAACTACAAAATTTTTCTTAATCAAAGAAAAAGCCTCTTCCTTTAATCTCAGTGCCCTAACCCAATCACAGTGACGTTTGGGTGCCTTTTCCTCCACTTCTGTCCACATATTTAACATATGTAGTAGTACAACATATAACCATTTGCCTCTCTTGTGTTTGTTCCACTTAAATTCATAGCAGGTACAATGTTGCTACATCATTTGTATGTTCATCACTTTAATGTATTCTTTCCAGTGAATATTCAATAATTAACTTGACCATTAGCCTATTTTTGAGAACACTCTTTATTATAATTAACATTGTGATGGATATCTCTAGGGTTAAAGTGTATTTCATATATTATATTATTTCCCAAGCCTGAATTCTCAGAGGTGGATTTACAGAATCAAACAGTAGGAACGTTTTTAAATTTTTTTGATACATACTGCATATTTATCCCCCAAATTGTGCTACAAGTCTGAATGTTTTAGTTGTCAACATTTGATCACTTGTCAAGCAGAATTTTGAAGAATGAATTAAGTATAATGGTGGACAAGAATATTAGGAGAGTCCAAGCTTTTAAACAGAGTGGGGAGTTCATGGAACCCCTGGGAGATGAGGCAGGGGGAGGTAGAGATGAGTCAAGGGACTTCCCCACACTCGACGTCAAAGGACACAGACTGGACTCTGGGAATAATGGAGAACTCCTCCAAAGGCACTACCAGAGCCTATAGGGTCAGATTTGCAGGTGTGAAAGATCCCCATGGAAGGAAGCAGCTGGGAGGATAGACTGGGCGGGCGGTGATGAGAAGGCAGTGCTCACGGGAGGCAGAGAGACAAGCAGGTAGGGTGATCTAATGACCAGTGAGTGCAGTGGGGACAGGGATGGAGATGGTCTGGATGTGGGACTGGTAAGCCTTGAATGTAATCAGGAGGGAGGAATTCAGATGTCTCCCAGGTTCCTGGACTTGATGTCACCCAGCTTCAAAGGGTACAGAAAAGAAAGAGAAGCCTTGAGGAAGGGTATGAGAGGAGGTGATTAGGTTAGCCTGAACTTGAGGCACTGATAGAGGCGCCAAGGGGGCAATGGGAGAAGAACTGCACAGGAGGATCTGAGCCCCGGGAGGGTCTGGGGAGGGGCTGGACTTGAACATAACCACTGTTCAGGGCTAAGTTGAAGGTCTGCAGGTGAGCTTGCAAGCAGATCCTTTTCCACTCGAGCTTTCAGATCAGACCCCAGTCCTGGCCAAAATCTCGATTGCAGTCTTATGAGAGACCCCGAAGCAGAGAATCCAGCCAAGCCATGCCTGGTTTCCTAACCACAGAAATTGTGAGGTAATACATGTGTGTTGATTAAGCCACTAAGTTTTGGGGTAATTTACCCAGGGAGAGGCACCGAAGTGGGTAGAAGAGAGAAGACCAACAGAAATGTAGACATTCTGAGACAAGACAGATGACAAGGATTCTGAAAATGGGGATGAGAATGAGGAGTGGTCTAAAAAATGGGAAGAGAATATGACATGGTGCAGCCAAGTCACAGGAGAGGTTTTTTTTAATTTTAAAATAATGTTTAAAACATATCTCTTGTGACTGTAGGAGAAATAAAAAAAGAAAGGGAGGGAGGGAGGGAGGGAGGGTTTATCCACATCCAATATTGCAGAGATCAGCCACCATCCTGAGGACAACATTATTTGGTGATGGTTTCACAACTCCCTCTCAGTCTTTTCCTCTGTAAAATGGAAAATGTTGCTCTGTCATTACAAAGTTTTCTGTGAGGTTTGGTTGGAAAAAAAAATTCAACTGTGAATTCCTGTAAGCCAGCATTCCCCAAAGTGTATTTTGTAGACTATTCCTTGGGATGTGAATTGTGAGATGGATAGAATTTTCACGGTCTGATGGAATTAGGAAACATGATGTTAGAAAACATGAAGCAGCCTTCCTGGCTGCGACTCCTCTGAGCCTTTAATGGACTCACAATTATAGTGAATTTGCAGGCAAGAGAGGGGTACCATGTTTCCCAAACATATCAGGCATGGAACACTTTTCGTAGAGCACCTTAAAGGATCAGTGCCTACAAAACCCACTTTGGGAAAGCCAGCACCTTGGGCACAACGGTGCCCACCTTACAGCTGGGAGGATCGAGTGCGATAATATGTGCAGAGTCCCTGGCAGAACTGGTGGTCAGAGAGCAGTAGTTCCTTCCCCAAGTAAGACAATAAAAGCAGGGAAATCATTCTAGAAAACTGAAGCTAAAATGCATAAAGAAAATCTTAGGAGACAATCTGGGACCCTACGTTCTGCAGCCTCTTCTGAGGAGCAGCTGTGACATGGGTTCAAGTGCCAGGTCTACAACTTTCTAGTTTTGTGATCTGCCAGGAGTCACCCTCTCTGAGAAATGATGAAATCATTTAATCTAGTGTGTGCTGTTAGTTACCTCCCACCGTGTAATGAATTACCTCAAAGCGTAGTGGCTTAATCAACACACATGTGTTATCTCACAATTTCTATGGTTAGGAAACCAGGCATGGCTGGGCTGGATTCTCTGCTTCGGGGTCTCTCATAAGACTGCAATCGAGATGATGGCCAGGACTGGGGTCTGATCTGAAAGCTGGACAGAAAAAGGATCTGCTTGCATGCTCACGTACGTCGTTGCTGGTAGGATTCAGTTTCTCGAGGGCCTCAGTGCCTCTCTGGCCGTTGGCCAGAGTCACCCTCAGTTCCTTATCATGTGAGTCTCTCCAATGGCAGCTTGCTCCATTAAAGCAGCAGGACAGAGAGACTGCTAGCAAGATGGAGTCACAGTCTTTGTAACTTAATCATGGAAGAGATATCTCCTTACTGCCTATTTTCTACTTGAGAATCCAGGTACTCACGGGAGGAGATTATACAGGGCTGTGAATACCAGGAGGTGGGGGTCACTGGAGGTTGTCTTAGAGAAGGCATGCCACAAAGAGAGAAGCATTTTTATATTGTAAGCTCCCATTTAATGGTTGGTTATTCTTACTCTTAAAAAAAAATAAATCCTGCTAAAATTAATTAATCAGTAATATCAGTTGATTATTACCTTAGAGAGCCAAAACATCTAGAACATATGCCAGTGGGGGAAGAAAAAGAATAAAAACAGAACACAAGATTCATCAGTGGCTGATTGTGGTACAGAACACCTTTAAATGATCTTAGACCATGAAGGATCCAGAAAGCTGCTGCCCCATAGTTTTTCCTCTCAGGGACCAAAGTTCTTGGAATTACACCACTATCCATCTTTTTTTGACAGGCATAATGGTAATTCACTGTTTTAACCATTTTACACATAGTAACGTTTAATCCTCAGAACAACCTGTGAATTAGGTTCTATTATCCCCATTTACAGATGAGGAAACTGAGGCACAAACAAGTCACAGAACAGGGCCAATCATCCTGTAGTTAGCGAGTGGTAAATTGAGATCCCAACTGTCTGTATGACCCCACACCTCCATCTTAACCTCTACAGTGTATCGCCTTTTAAGAGTGGGGGGCATTGTCTCTGGTCACTCGATGTGAATTAATTAAAGAGAAACCAGGCTCCAGACAAACAGTGAAGATTTGAGTTGGGGAAGAATGGGAAGTGGGAGGGCAACAGACAGCTTCACTCCTGTGTGGTTTTGCCTAAGGTTCTGCATCCGTCCTGCATATCTGTGGACATCTGCTGGCCAAGACTAGCTGGGTTCCTGCTGAAAACTACAGGGGATTAGAGCCCTAGGTATCCCTCTGTGAGCTCAGATGAATTTCTTGGCCTTTCTGAACCCCAAGGTAGAAAAAAGAAGATAAACTAAAAAATCTCTAGGAGCCTTTCCTGTGATCAAGAGTCCACAAATAAGTGGGCCTGGGTGACCTCAGGCAGAGTTGGGGAAAGAGTCAGGCCCAACCTGAGGAGATCACATGGACCTTTTCATAGACTGGTGATTTGTGTGCCTGTAGCCCAGAGCTTGGAAACCTGGCAGCATGCATGCGTGTTTCTGAGTGTGGGCAAGCAAGGCCCCCACCACACGAGCTTTTGGGGACATTATGAGAGAAAATACGTTATCGTGGGATATCTGGTAGACCCTGGTGGTCCCCTTGCCTTCTCCACCACCACAGAAAGAGGCAGTTTACCTCCCAGGAAAAATGAAAAAAACTTCAACTTTCTTGCAAATGGGTCCTAGTGGTCACAGGGACAACCCATGGATTTACTAAGGATGTCACAGCACCAACAGGTGAGTTTAGGAAGAGATAGAATTGAGCCCATCATGTGACAGAGGAAATAGCTTGGAAGAGGGGCTGAGAATGCAGGCCCCCAGCCCCAATTACCTACTTCCTAGAAAATGAGAAGCCAGGTGGAGAAAACCACTGGTACTTCTGCCATTGTTCTCCTTCACTTTGGGGCCTGCTAATTAACCGCTGAGCCAAATTAGCTCAGCTAGGAACAAAGACAGGTGGGGGCAGGGAGCGAAGAACAAAGCCCTCTCCAGGCCAGAGATCATTCCCCCCGCTGACAGGAGAGCTAACCTGAGAGGCGCCGCCGTTGGAACTGGAATCCAGCTCCCACGAGGAGCCTGCTGAACCAGGTGCTCCGCCCCGGTCACAGGAGGCGTTCTCCACAGCACCCTTGAGAAGAATAACTCAACACCGCACACACTCTCGTGTACCACACACGTCACCTCCACCCCATTCCACACTCCAAGACACCAGACACCGTTCTGACTTCCGAGAGTGACTGCCATCACATCCAGGGTGCCGAGGGGTTATCAGCCCTGCACCTGGAAGCAAGGAACGCAATGCAGTAGACAAAATCTTCCCTCCCCTCCAAATGAATTCCCTAGCTCTAAGAAGGCTGCCTCGATTCTAAATCAACGTCTTCTCTTCGGTGTTGATATCTCTGAGAAGAAAACAATTTTAAGCAATTTCATGACGCTGGACGTCTGGGCTTAATTCCAAGTTCCCCATTGCCCAGCTGTGCGAATCTAGACTAGACGCTCAATCACCCTGGGCTTCGGTATCATTTTGTATGTCAGGATCATCACACAAATCTGGCTGGTTTGCTCTGAGACTGAATCATATCAAGTACACGATGTGCCTTGTTGTTGGCCCTTCATTTCTGGAGCATTTCTGCAATGATTCTCAAAGGCGCTCTTGTCTTGCCCTGTCCAGTCAGACGAGTAAGGGTTCAGGCTTCCCAAGTCTCCCTTTTTCACGTCTTTCCCAGTATCCCCAGGTGACCAACACTTTAGTTCACTCAAGATTCTTGAGGGTGACTGCTGACACGGCCCAGCCCCTTGGATTCCAAGCTACTGGCCAGCCTACCCCACAAGCAGAGCCTGAGAACTTAATCGGCTCAGTGTCAACCGTCCTGTACTGTGCCTCTGTTCCATGCTGAGAATTTCTGTTAAAGGTAGATGTTTCTAGTAAATCCATTGTATGCTGGGTATCTACTTCCCCTGTCCATGCCTCCCACGAGTTCTTGTCTCTGAACTGGACTCCGGGCCTTGGATCCCAGCTCTGCTCCCTCTTATCTTGCTGGTGTCTGCTTGGCTTCCATTTCCAGCCTCTGATGCTCAGAGCTGAGCCCCATTGGAGATTTCATTGTTGTGGTTCAAAGGATTCAGAGACCCAGATGAAGGAAGTGTCTTAGAGTACAGATATCGTGTCCAACCCCTTCGTACAAGAATCCCCTCTAAAGCCAGCAGGCCAGCACACCTTTATTTGAGCTCTCATTATATCCCAGACACTGTAGTAAACCAGGAGATTCAAAAATTTATAAAACTTCAAGAAACTCATTCTCTGGTGAAGGATACAAGCACGGAAACAGATATACACAATACAAAGTGATTGTTCCTGCTGGCGGCTGTCTATCCAGGCTATGATCGAATATCCCCACCTAACTCTGTGATGTGGTTTAGTCCATCATCAGGTGTTTGTAATTGCTAAAACATTCTTTCTAATTTTAAGCCCATGTCTCCTCCCTTCTACCTCCACCAATTGTAGTTAGCGTTTAAGCCCAAGTCAATCTGCAATCAGACTCCATTCTTACCAATTGTGTGACCTTGAGCAAGTCTTGCAACCTTTCTGAGCCTCAGTTTGCTCAGCTGTAAAGCCAGGATGATAATACCCACCAGGATGTGTCAGATGACATGTTTTGCTCTATACAACTGCTTTTAATAGTTCTCAGGACAGATATCTTCTCTTTCTTTTCTAAATTAAGCATTCCCTTGACTACTCCCTCAGTTCTCACTCCCCCTCCAGCCTCTGCCACCAACCTCCCACCCCCACCAAAGATGCCAATGGCCTCCTGGTTGTCTAATCAAGTGGACCTTTCTCAGTTTCTCTCTAGATCTTCTGAAACAGTCCAACACCTTCTCTTTCTTCATAGCGTCTCCTCACTAGGCTTCTATGTCACCATGTTTTGGGGATTCTGTCCTTTCTGGAAGATCCTTCTCAGTATCTGGCATGGCCCCTCTTCCTCAGCCCTTTCTCTATTGCCTATGACTGCTCCTTGGCCCCTTCCCTCAGCCCTCTGCTCTTCTTCTTGTAAAAATGGTGGCAGTAAAAGTTATCAAGTATTTACTCTGTGCCAGGCCCTGCTTTAAGCACTATGCATGTATGTATCCATTTTATTCCCAAATCAGGCCACAAATACTTTGACTTTTACAGAGGAGAAAACTGAAGCTCGGAGTGGTCAAGTAATGTATCCAAGGTCAGTCAGTCAGAGATGGCATGTAAACACAAGCTGTCTGGCTGTTGCTCAACCAGTCTGACCCCACTGAAGGTTCTGTCTCCCACTCTGTTGATATCCGCCGCATCGGCTTCTCCAGGGAAGACCCTTCCTTTAGGCTCTAGATCTTAATATTAACTGCCCACAGGGCTTCTCAACCTAATGGCCCACTGGAACCTCAGGATGAATGTGAACTCATTTCCTTTCTCTACAAACCTGTTCCGTCCCATCTTCTCCTGTCTCACCCAAGTCAGCCGCCCGGAAGTCATTGGTGCCTCCACCTCTCGCTCACCCCTCACAGCCAACCAAGCCTCCTGTGCTGCCTCCTGAATGCTACCCACTCCTATCCTCTGCTCTTTCTCCCCTCTGCTGTCACCTCAGGTCCTGCAGGCTTCATTTCTTGCCTGGATTTCTGTAGGTCTCCTAGCTAATCTCCCTGACTCCAGGCAGACCTCCTGTGACTTGTTGTCCTGTCCAGTGCCCAAGTGCTCTTTCTAAAAATCTGTGTTCCTTGCTTAAGCCCCTTCCCTGGCTAATCATTACCTCAGAGATAACGTCCACATTCCTTAGCATGCAACCCCAGCCCATTTATCATCTGTCTCGCTGCCTCTCAGATCTCCTCCTCCACCATCCCCCGCTTCACCCTCTGCTCCTGACTAACTGGATCACTTGAGTTACAAGGATAATTATAAAAACTGGTGTAGACCATTGGGTGCTCACTGGGGGCTACACAAATGTCTCTTTTCATCCTTACATCTACCTGGGATGGAGAGATTACTACTGCTTCACAAGTGAGGCGCCTTGGGTTCAAAGAGCTTAAGTCACTTGCCCAGAAACTGGCTTGTTCAAGACCAGGTCTATTGAGCTCCAACACCCATGCTCTTCGCCCCTGTGCTCGAGGAAACTGGCTGACTGCTCAGTGTGGACCCCTTCTATGTCCTCCCTCAGCCTCACTCCAGGCTGGTTGATTCCTTCAGGTCTCAGTTCAAGGGTCAGCCTCCTGGAAAGCCATGGTTGGCCTCTGGCCCCCAGGCTGACTCAGGTGGCTTGTTAGTCTTTTATTTATCATATTTCTTTCAACGGAAGATTCCATCATCTGTAGGATGCATCCTTGATTTACTATTATCTCTGGAGGAAAACAAAAATCCCACTATGGTAAATGGACACATCTTCAATCACATCTCACACTGTATACACCATACACGCACACAAGATAGCACCTAAGCAAATAACTAAGTTCAGCCTCCGCAAGCCTGACCACATTGGTCCAATTTCTAACTTTACTGGCTAAGCCTCCTCAGGAACTGTTATCTCATGTTGATATCCCAATGCCTGATACGTGGTAGAAGCTCAACGAATGAAACTGGAGTGGATGAATAACAAATAGCAAGAAGAATAGCTGGCATTTTCGAGCACGCAACAAGACACCAGGCATTGAGCCAGGCATTTTGGCTTGCATTATCTTCTTTTAATTGCTCACAATAAAAACTATGAGATAGGAAGTTTTCTTATCTACATTTTTTGGATGTGGAAACAAAAAATCAGAGAAGTTAAGCAAGTAACTTAAAGTCCCACAGCTAGATGATAAAGGATTGAGATTTTAAACCAGTCTGGCTGATATCAAAGTTTGCGTTCTTAACCCTAGGCTGCCTTTCCAAAGAACGAAGGCTCTTCATTGCTCCTCAGAAATGATGTTCGGCTTTTCACCTTTCTTGCCTTCCTGCCGCCCACTTCTAGGCCAAACCCACCAAGATCATTCCCATCCTTCCTTCTTTTGCCAGTCTCTCTTTGAAAAATGACACGAAAACTCAACAGCAATTCAAGCATATCTTGTCCAGTATGGAAAACGGTAGGATTAGTACCTCTTGTGACCTGGATGCCACAATTTCAACCTATTTTAACAGCTGGGACACACTGTCCATATTTGGTGAGCATGTAGTCCACTTTAACATCTAGATCTTTCTCACAAAAACTAAGCCAGTCTTACACTTCTTGTACTTCCTTCAGTTGAAGACTCTATCATTTGTAAGATGCATCTTTGACTTAATATTATCTTTGCAGAAAAACAAATAAAAAACTCACCATGGTAAATGTATACAACTTTAATCAATATCTCATGCCATATGTAAAACTAAACTCAAAATGGATCATAGACGTAAAGGTAAAATTATAAAGCTTCTAGAAGAAAACACAGCAGAAAATCTTTATCACCTTGGATTAGATAAATATGTCTTAAATATGATACCAAAAATACAACACATGAAAGAAAAAAGTTGATAAATTGGACTTCACCAAAATGAAAAACTGTTCTTAAAAAGACACTGTTAAGAAAATGAGAAGACAAGCCACAGACTAGGGAACAATATTGCAAAACACATATCAGATAAAGAACTTACCCAGAATATGTAAAAAACTTTCAGATTCAATAAAAAGAAAACAAATAATCCAATAAAAAATTTGAACAGAAGATGTATGAGGGCCAGAACCTGCGGCCTAGTGGTTAAGTTCAGTGCTCTCTGCTTTGGCGGCCCGGGTTCAGTTCCTGGGCGCAGACCTACACCACTTGTCTGTCAGTGGCCATGCGGTGACGGCGGTGCACGTACGAAATAGAGGAAGACTGGCAACAGATGTTAGCTCAGGGCAAATCTTCCTCAGCAAAAAAAAAAAAAGATATATGAGCCAATCATCATATGAAAAGATGGTCAACATTGTTTGTCACTAGGTAAAGGCAAATTTAAACCAGCATGGGATACCAATATGCCTAGATTTGAACAGCTGAAAATGCTGACGATCCCAAGATGCGGGACTCTCATGCATTGCTGCTGGGAGTGCAAACTGGTAGAACAACTTTGGAAAACAGTTGGGCAGTTTCCTAAAAAGTTAAACATACACTTACCATATGACCCAGAAATCTTCCTCTTAACTATTTACCCAGGAGAAATGAAAACATATGTTCACACAAAAACCTGGATGTGAATGTTTATAATGGCTTTATTCATAATAGCCCAAAACAACACAAATGTCCTTTAAATGATGAATGAGTAAACATTGTGTGGAACATCTCTGCAATGGAATATTACTCAGCAGTAGAAAGGAACAGACCACAAATACATGGATGACATGGATTCATTTCAAATGCATTTGCTGAGCAAAAGAAGCCAGACACAGAAAGGCTACATAAATATAATTCCATCTATATGACATTCTGGAAAAGGCAAAGCTATAAGGTTAGAAAACAGATCAGTGATGGCCAGGGGCTAAGAGGGAGGGTTTAACTACAAAGGGGCACAAGGGAACTTTTTTGGGGGGTGAAACTGTACCTTGATTTTCGTGTTGGTTACATGACTGTATGCATTTGTTGAAACTCCTGGATTGGTTCAATAAGAAGGACATACTTTAGTGTATGTAAATTATACCTTGATAAAAATGGATTCCTGTACAGTGCGACCAATGGTGGAGGAAAAACCAGGCAACAATTAGTTGAACCTTTATCTGCATCCAGGTAGATTTTCTATTTACAACTACTGTACCTATTAAACAGCTAGTTGCCTTTGACATAGATTTTAGGAGGCATCTAAAGTTCAGAAACAGTAAAAGGTAGAGGAAAGCCTCTCAGAACCAGGGAAATACATGAGGTCATTTGTGATGCTCAGCACAGACTTTCATCGTGTAAAGGTCCAGTTTATCAAGATCTTTTCTGACCCTAAGACTCTGGTAGCCTCTTCTTTCCTCTCAGTGCTCCTGAAAGTGGGGTGAGCCTCCCTCCTGCTTGTTCACCCAAGCAGAATGTAAAACATCGGACAGGATCGCACCCACGGCAAGAGAGCAGAGACATCCGTCTATGTGGACGTCTTCCAGGCAGAGTTCTCCTTCAGGGATTTCCCAATTGATGGAGAATGAACACAGAGTCTGGGCTTCCATTTCCCAAACCTTAGCACCACATGTAGGGCCTCCCTTGGTGCCTAAAACCCCAGCTTGGCATGGCCTTAGCCCATGCACCTGTCCCGGCCTTGTCTTCCCTCCATGCCTGAAGTGGAGAACCAGCAACACCCGACCATACAGGTCAAAAGCACAGCTCTGCCCTCAGGGCATATTTGCCAGGCTTTATCCCATTAAGAAAACATTCACACCCAATATTTCATTCCCAGAGACTGACAGTCCACAGACTTGTACTTAGAAAATAGTTTTGAGAATTATACTTTCAGAGGCCTTTGTGATTAAAATCAACATCAACATTGAGAGGAGATGGACACTGAGAACCCAAAGTGATGCCCAGGGCAAGATATGCCATCATTTGTGGGTACCCGGCCGGGGATGCACTACCTGAATCTAATCACGAGGAAACAAAAAAAATGGAAATAAGAAACTTTATTCTTTAAAACTGTCAATATCACAAAATACAAACAAAGGTGGTAGAAATGTGTTAGATTAAAGGAGATCACAGAGACATGACAAAATGTGCTGGGGGGGATGCTAAATAGTACATTATTAAGTCAAAGTATTGATAAAATCAGGATACTGATGGTAGATTAGAAAAAAATATTATCAATGTTAAATTTACTGAGATTGACAACTGAGCTATGGTTATGTAAAAATCTCTATTCCTAGAAAACATACACGAAAATATTTAGGCGTAAAGAACCGAGATGTGTGCAACTTACTCTCAAATGGTGCAAAAAAGGAATACTATTTCTTGAAATTATTATTATTAAATTACTATTATTGAAATCATTATTATTGTCAAAATTATTTCCAAATAAAAAGCTTTTAAAAATGTTGTCCTTAAAGCATGTCGTTTTAAACATACATTAACACTGTGCACCTTGTTTAATTACAAAAAAAATGAGGAGGAGGAAGAATGAAAAATGTCACTTTCCAAGCCCTGCAAAAACCCTCTATAGACTGGATCCTTATGAAAATGTCAGTTCTAAATATCACTTGACAGGTGTTTTTCCCAGGCTTTTTATTGGGACAGACGCAGGCGCACGTTCCTGTTCAGACAACGTCTTCTGCACTGTGGTAAGGCCCCTGCAGACTTGTGCCTGCCAATCATTTCCAACACCACAATCTCCATTCTCCCCAAGATCTTCCAGAGAATGACTGAATATTTACCACATTCATGTTAACATTTCCCCTTCTCCACCCTTGGGCTTGGCCGAGATCTTTTTGGATAAAGTCAGTGATCCTGTTGGTCAATGACCTAGGCAGTCCCAGGACTTCCTTCTCCTCTTTCTCATAGTCATTTTACTGCTCACTACTACTTGGAGTTGGGGGGATGTGCATAGATTATAAGGAGGAAGAAGAAATTACCCCTAGTCCCTCACTTTCATCATAGATTTGTAGTCCTGATAGATGTGCTGTTGTTACAGGAAGAAAAATACGTTGGCTCAGACAAAGTTTCAGGATATGGATAAAATTCTTGTAGCAATTGCTAAATCTCTGAGGATTAACACACTAAAAGTTTAATTATCACACTCACAAAGGTCAATATGGATTGGATGGTCTTCCTCCAAGTGATGACTCAGGGACCCAGGATCCTTAACTTTTGTGTCATTGTCATCTTCAACATACATTCTGCACAGCTGCCACTGCGCAGGAAGAAAGAGTGGGTGGTGCATGGAGATTTATGCATAGGTCCAGAAGTGGCTTATGTCACATTAGTCCACATCATACAATTGACAATCAATCACAGACATGGACACTCTTCCACCGAGAGGGGGCCTACATTCCCTCCCCTTGAACCTTGGTGGACCTTTATAACTACCTCCACCAGTAGAACACAGCAGAAGTGACAGTGCATGACTTCCAAGGTTGGGTTAGAAAATGCAGTATGGCTTTGGCTTGGCTCACTCTCTCTGTGTCTCTGAATGCTCATCCTTGGACTCTAGCCACCATATTGTGAAGAAGCTCAGGCTATATGGAGAGACCACATGTGTAACGTTCCAGCTGACAGTCTCAAATAGTTCCCCAGCCAACAATCGGGATCAACTGCTAGACTTGTAAGTGAATGAGCTTTCAGCCTTCTAGAAGAGGCTCTAAACATGATGGAGCAGAAATGAGCCATCTTGCTCCACCCAGTTGAATTTCTGACCTACAAAAACAAGGATAAATAATAAATTATTGTTATTGTTTTAAGCCACTAAGTTTTGGGGTAACTCATTACACAGTAATAGATAACTAATATCGTGAGCATCTTGCTAGCCTCTGCCACAATTCACTAGCCTCGCTGTGTGGAGTTACTCATTAGGATTCTCAGACTACCAGCTGGGAGAAAAATCACCACAGCCACTGTCACCACTGCCATCAGCATCAGTCACTGAGTTCATCAGGGTCTCAGCAAGAAATGCAGATGCCATATGGAAAAGGGGAAATTGTAAAGAACTTTGTAAAGGTGGTTAGGGCAGGGTTAAGGGAACTTATTAGTGGCACACACTGGGACTGGCAACAATGGGGGGCCATTAATCCTAGTCCTAAAGGGGCAAGATGGGGACTGGTTACTGGAATCTGGGAGGAGCTCTAAATATAGAGTAGGGATCAATTGAAAGGGATTGACTTTTAGAATGCAACCACTTCAAACTGAGGCCCAGCAAAGAGAGGGCTGGGAGAATAAAGACCCAAACTCTCTCCTCTTGCTCTCTGGTTTTCCATTCATATTTTCTATTGGCTGAACCCAACAGGAAACCAAAGAGTAAGGAGCCTGGCTGATATAGTCCATAGGGGTCAGCCTCCCAAGGGACAGAGCAGGATGAGAAAGGTGGAGAGTACATCTGGAGGGTGAAATGCAAATGAATATCCTGCACATTCACCATCATCATCACCACCACCATGATTATCATCACCATCTTGATCATCATCATTTCTATAGTACCTCATAGAGTATAGTGCATACTACTTCTGGATCTACAAAATAATTCCTCATGCTTTCTCTTGTGTTATCCTCAGAAGGTCACCTTGCAGTGTCCCCTGCATCTAGCAGAGGGCTTGGTGTATAACTGGTGCTTAGCTCAATCCCACAAATATTTTAGAATGTCCACTCTATTCAAGGATCTGGGTTAGAAACATGGGTATGGAGAATAAAATTCTAAGATAAATATGTTAAATATCATTAGAAAGACACAAAGTGTTAGAAAGTCTTGATTAGAAAAGACTCATGGAGGTGGTGGTACCCAAGGTTGGCCTTGGGTGATGGGCAGGTCTCAACAGGTGTACTTGGAAGGGAGAGAGCTTCCATGTCCTGGGAACCACATGAAGGAAGGATGTAAAGGTGAGGAAATAGAGAGCATTATCTGGGAACAGGAAATATTTCAATTTTGCTGGAGCATAGAACTTACAAAGATAAGATGTAAGTCATGAAGTAGAAAAAGTAGAGTGGTCGTATTATTGTGATAAGCCTTGAAAGCCAAGATGCGTTTGAACTCAGCACGTTAGGTACAGGGGAGTCACAGATGGTTTTTGAGCAAGGGAAGAAAGTATTCTAAGTGCTCTTTACAGCGGTGGGTAGGATAAACGGAATGAATGCACACATGAAATGGGGAGACTGCCCTAGTTTCAGTAATGAGAATCTTGCTAGGGGAATGGGGACAGAAAAAGAAAAGGGTGTGGCGAGAAATTGACAGTGTGAGAACCAAGAGAGTTAACAGTGGTTCTTCCTACAGCCAGTCACTGCTGGGCATGGGGGATGCCATTTGTTCAGCATTATAAGTTTTTATTGAGTGACTACCCCGCTCCAAGTCCTGCTCTTGATCTTGTGGACGCAGCAGGAAGCAAGACAGACGAAGCAGTCTCACTCCGCCTCCCAGATTCAGTAAGAGCAGGTAGTGCCATCGGCACAAGCAGGAAATTGAGGACTGAAATGGCACACAGCTTCTCCTCTGCCTGGAATAGCCTTCCTCTCCTCTCCTTTGCCTAGAACGCTCCTACTTATCCTTCAAAACCACTTCTAACTCCCCAACAATTTAAACACCTGTCCCTGATTCTTCCATTGTACTTGGCTCATTCCTCTGGACTCTCTCTTCAGAGACAACTAGGATTGCGAGGGTTTAAGAAAAGCTTTTATAATCACAATAGCTTGTGAAAGGTCTCTTGGAATTTGTCAAAACTATTAGGTCGAACCATTAGCAACACTGCATTGGTAAGTCAAAATCTGTAAAACAGCAGCAACTTATTAATGTTGAAATTCATTATTGGTCCTGACAGTTTGGAAACAAAGAGGATCCTGCTCACAGCTCCCCACCCACCTCCTCATCCTTACCCCGGATGGAGTCCTGGGGGCGTATTATTCAGTCCCTGGGCTCAAGGGGCCACACTTGTCCTTCAGTCCTTGCTCACTGGACTAAGGCAGCGGTGGGTCCAGGGCACACAGGTGATCAGCATGCCTTTGACGTCAAGATGACTTCAGCTGGAATTGAAGCTTTTCCACTTCCTGGGACAAGGATCTCAATCCTGCAGAGCCTCGACTTTCTTAGCTCTTAAGGAGGAAGAGGGCTCCTGGGAGGATTAAATGGTGCAAAAATTAGAAAGCTCTTGGGGCCAGCCCAGTGGCATAGTGGTTAAGTTCGGGCACTAGGCTTTGGCAGCCAGGGATTTGCAGGTTTGGATCCCAGGTGTGGACCTACACACCACTCATCATGCCACGCTGTGGCAGCATCCCATATACAAACTAGAGGAAGACTGGCACAGATGTTAGCTCAGGGCCAATCTTCCTCACCAAAAAAGACAAATTAGAAAGCTCCTGCTCCCACACCTCCCCTCCCTGTGCCCCTGGTAGGCATTTAATAAGAGATATTTTTGTATGTGGACCAAATAAGATCCACATGTGAGGGCTCCCATTGCATTTGGGTCTCCAGTTCTCCATCCTGTAGCTCTCCTCAGAGACGTTGATTTCTCACAGACTGTCTCTGGGGGAGACTCAAGACTGAGAACCCCAGGAGGTCCTCAGAACGACTTGAGAAGGCTCCTGCCTCATTCCCCCAGCTCCACACTCACCCCTCTAATCCATCCTCCATGCAGAAGCCTCTGGAATGCACAGTGGAACTCCTCATTCCCAGCTTAACACCCCTCACTGACCCCTTCGGTGCCTGCCCTAACCACGCACACTGACGTCAAGGCCCCATCTCTCTGGGATCTTTTCTCAACCCTGATACTCAGTTTATGAGGTGCTTAAAAAATGGGCTTGGGGGCCAGCCCCATGGTGTAGTGATTAAGTTGGCACACTCCACTTCGGTGGCCTGGGTTCGTGGGTTCGGATTCTGGGTGTAGGCCTACATACTGCTCACCAAGCCATGCTGTGGTGGCATCCCACATACAAAATAGTGAAAGATTGGAACAGATGGTAGCTCAGGGTGAATCTTCCTCAGCAAAAAAAGAAAAAAAATGATGGGCTCTGCCAGGTAACTTAGGCAAGCCATGCTAACCAGCGATCCTTCAGCTTCCTCCTCTGTGAAAGGGGAATGGTGATTCCTCACAGGTTTCTGTGACGTTTAAATGAAAAACCAACATGTAAAGAATTCAGCCTAATGCCTGGAACAGAGTAAGCGCTCAATAAATGTCAACTATGATGACTGTTGCTGGTGCTATTGAATTGTGTGGGATTCCTGCATCGGTGGTGCCCATTCACGCACTGGGGGCATGGATTGTGCCACCCGTCCCTCCCACCTGGCTGAGTCTCATTCTTTAAAAGTTACGGGCACTCTTCCCAGACCCTCTAGCCTGAGCTAAGGGCTCATTTTGGTTCTTTCAGGCACCCTTTCATTCCTCTGATCTAGCACATCCATATTATAATTCAAAATACCTGTTTGTATACCTATACCTCTCCTCCAGACTATAAACACCAGAAGGTGTGGGAATGTGTCTTACACATCTTGGTATCTCCATCATCCAACAAATTAACTTTGTATTGAGGGACATGGATAGACAGTCAGACAGTCAGACAGACAGTCAGACAGATAGTCAGACAGATGAGCAGACTGTCAGAAAGACACACAAAAAGTCAGACAGGCAGAAAGACAATCAAGCAGACAGACATATAGGTAGATGAGAGAAAGAAAGAAAGCTATTGAAATTCCCAATCTATTTCCTGTCTATGCTTACTCTGCGCCTTGTTAATGGAAAAAATATATATGTACAACACATAGAGATATATAGAATAAATAAAATGTATACATTTTTGTTTTTTTCCCAAATAAATCATACCATCTCCTCAGCCACAACATTTTAATAAAGATAAAATTAAGTTAAAACAGATCACTGGATTGACATATATGCATGAATATGTGTATGCTAAGGGCACCATCTTTTTAACAAAGTTGATGATCCCAACAACCTTGCAAGGGGGATGTTGATATTCTGATTTTATACTTTATGAAACAGGTTCAGAGACTTAAGGCCACACAGCCTGGTACAGAACTCGAAATTAGTTTTTTTTTTTCTTTTCTCTGTGTATGGGTTGAACTGCACCCCCCTTGAAAAAGATATGCTGAAGTCCTAAGCACCAGTACCTCAGAATGTGACCTTATTTGGAAAGAGGGTCTTTACAAAGATAAGTTAGAATGAGGTCATTAAGGAGGTCCCTGATCCAATATGATTGATGTCCTTAGGGAAAGGGGAAATGTGGACACAGAGGCAGACATGCACAGAGAGAGCACAATGTGAAGAGGCAGAGACACCAGAGAAACCCATGTGAAGATGGGAATGATGCATCTACAAGCCAAAGATGGCCCACAAACCACCAGAAGCTAGGAGAGGGGCAGGGAACACATTTTCTCTCTCAGCCCTCAGAAGGACCCAACCCTGCCAACATCTGGATTTTAGACTTCTAGCCTCCAGACTTATGACACAATAAATTGATGCTACTTTAAGCCATCCAGATTATGGTACTTTGTCACAGCAGTGCTAGGAAATTAATACACTCTGTTTCCAAAGATGTTGTTCTCATCCACTGATTACACATGGCTCAACAAAATGTTGGAAAATGAGGAGCTGCAACACTTTCTGTGGGCGTGTCCATCTCCCCCGAGTCAGGAACTCTGCAGAGAAAAATATCCTTTTTACCCTTGCACCTCCAGGTCATAGCACAGTTGCTGCCACAGGGCAAGTGTCGAAATACGTTTGATAAATGAAAAAATGTTGGAGTAGTATTGTGTCACAATAAATTGTTGGAAAATGTTGGAAATTTTTCTTTCAATTTTAATGTTTAGAACATATAAAAAGAAAGTTTAGAGATTATCTTTCAGAGCAGATTTGAAAAAGGGAAAGATAGCTTAAGTGAGATGTGTTGAAGAAGTAGGGGGTGGAGGGCTCAGACTTGGGTGATTATATGCAATGAGCCACTCATCGTCCCAGCACCCACCCACCCAGTCCTCCCTGTGGGCCCAGATACCCACCCTAAGTTGCCTAGGCCAGTGAGGAACGTCATCTAGAAAGTTCCAGTATGTGCAAACCAAAAGTGTGCCCCAGTTAGTGATATTTTTTAAAAGAAGATATGCAAGTACACAATCTGACAAGTACACTTTTTGGGAAAAAATGGCAGAGTGTTTGAAAGTGGGCATTTTCCAGAAAGCCTGCTGACACGTCTGCAAGCATGCAGGCATCTCTACCCCTGTGACTGAGAGGAGAGGGGTAGGGTTTAGGACCCGGTGGGGGAAGAAGATCCCAAGTGATTCATTTACTCAACAATTCCTGCTGAACACTTTCTGTTCTCAACACTGTGCTGAGGACTGCGAGCCATGAAGTGAGACAGCCCCAATCCTAAAAGGCT
This sequence comes from Diceros bicornis minor, assembly GCF_020826845.1. NCBI lineage: Eukaryota > Metazoa > Chordata > Mammalia > Perissodactyla > Rhinocerotidae > Diceros > Diceros bicornis. The sequence continues at coordinate 48,910,988 of NC_080758.1, forward strand.
TATTCTCATCCAAGAGGGAGGGAAAAAACCTATAGATGAAATTAACAAGTTAATTGTTATGGGATCCAATGGCCAAGCATAGCGCCCAGCATTATCCAGCCAGGGTGAGCATGTGAGTTGGCGTTATCTCCATTTTAAAATGCACAAGAGAGGTTGAACAGTGGTTTAAAGCCATACACCTTAGAGGCCTCGCCAGCTCAGAGTAGTCTTCCCACTAAAGGCCAAGCTAACAGTGTCAGACAATGGAGTGCTCATCTATGATTTCCAGTGAGCTGGGTCTTGACACGTAGGTAGGACTTGCCTCACCCCCTGAGGAAGGAACCCTATAGGAAGATTCAGAACATTGTGTGAAGGTGTTGCCAGTGAGGAGGTTAGTGTGGAGTTTGAGTGGCAAGAGATGAGACTGAAATAGTAGTTTAAGATCAGATGGAGGATGGTGGAGAAATAAGTTTAGAATTTCATCTTGCAAGAAACAGAAGGAGTGAACACAGAAACAAAGAGACTCGGGGATACTTTCCGGATGCCAATCCACAGAGCGAAAGAGGCTAGGAACTCTGGCAAGACGGTGAGACAAAAGGGCCTGAATGTGAGTGTTGGAGGTGAGGGTCGAAAAGGAGATCAACAAGGTGAGACTTTATGAAAGAAGAGCTGACAGTAAATATGGTGCCTTGGGAAATATGCAAGGAGAGGGTGAGGAAAGGGATTTATTTCTTAGAAACACTGGGTATGAGGTAATGATGGAACTTCCAAGTAGAGACATCTGGCAAGCAACTGAAGAGGTAAGACTAAAGAGCTCAGGAGGGAGGTGAGGCGAGATGCTGAGTGGAGAGTCCTCTACACAAGATGGCTGTAGTTAGCAGACGAAGCCTCTCAGATGGAATAGTCAAGAGAAAGGGAAAATAGAGAGCTGAACCCCGGCCCCACAGAGTGGCTTCTCATGGATGAATAGGAGGATGAGCTGCTAGTTAAGGATATGAGTACAAAATCAGAAGAAAGTCAGTAGTTGCAGCATCATGAAAGCTGAGGGAAGAGAGAATTTCAAGAAGGAAAGGTTGATGAATGGTGTCTACCACTGCCAAGGTCACAGAGAGATGGCCACTGGGTTTGTGATTCCGAGTTCCATCTTTGCAAGTGCTCTGGTAGCGAGCAAAAGAGCAGGGAGTTGGGGAGGGCATGAGTAACAAGGCAGTAGCAGCATTGTCTACAGAGGACTTCTTCAGCTAGGTCGGCAATCAGCACTAGGAGGGAAACTGAGAACACTCTAGGAGCAGAGCCTGTGGCTTGAGTGCATGGGAAGAAGGCTGCTCCAGACTCCAGTCTATCTCTAACGTTACACTGCTGAGAGATTTGGGGCAAATATCTTAATGACTGTGAGCCCCAATTCTTTCACTTTTTATTTTGGAAATTTTCAAACACATTAGAAAGAACAGGATATTACATCACTCTGCTCCCACAATTACCACCCATGACCAACCCTGATCCACCTTTACTCTACCCATTTTGTTGCCCAACTGGTTCATTCGAAAGTTAGTTCTAGATATTAAATCACTCTTTCCTTAATTAATTCCTTGAATGCTATTCTAAAAGATAAAGACTTTAAAAAGTATAGCCACATACCACTGCTACATCTGAAAAGTTAACAGTAACTCCTGAATAGCCCATAAGTGTTTAAATTTCTTCAATTATCTCTTACTATTTGGTGGGGGGGGAGAGGTTGCTTTACTGAAATCAAGATCCAAACAAGGTCCCCAAATAGCATTTGGCTAACGTATGTTTTCAGTTTCTTTTAATCTGTAAGTTTTCCCTCTCTCTTTTTCTTCTTGGTGATTATTTGTTAAACAAACAAGGTAATGTGTCCTGTTCTCCATCATCTGTATTTTACTGACAGTACTCACATGGTGCCATTTAATAGGTTCCTCTGTCCCCTGCATTTCCTGTCAACTAGGAGTTAGTTCCAGAGGCTTGATGTAATTCATGTTCGATTTTTGTCAAAAAACTTTGTGTTCCCTATTGCATCACATCAGTAGGTATGAATGTCTTGTGGAGTCTCTTTTTGTGATGTTCCGATTGATGTGTGGGTTCAGAGGTGGTCTACTGCATCCATCCACTGTGAATTCCCAACACCTTTCACTACGTTGGCAGGAAAATACAAGTTCTTATATTCTTACAGAAAAAATCTAATCTATTTTGATCAGCAGAAAAATTAAAGACTCTATACACAGTAGAACAATACATATAAAACATTAATATTTCTTAAATCTAAAAATTATGTGTTCACATCCATGGTAAACTATAGTTGATTTTTATAAAATAAAAGCCATGTTCAGAATGTGGTCTGTCATGACACTGAAATGATAGGTATGGAATGCCTCATAAAGAGTACATTGATAACTGGGGGGAAGGGGCTTGTACAAACTGCCCCCTCTGTGCACACTGACACAGACTTCTAGAAACCAACTATTGGTAACAACACAGGTAGTACTGGAAGCTGATTTTCCTCGTCATAAAGACTTTCCTTGCCATAAAGGCCCGACACTAGGGTGCTGGCAGAGAGAACGGAAACGTAACGATAAGTGTGACATTTCGAAAGAAGAATTAACAGGATTTGGTAAATAATTAAACAAAGAGAGAGTTGAGGTATTGCCAATACCTTGACCAACTGACTCTTAAGTAACAGAAGAATGTGAATTGGAAATTTCACAAGAACATGAAAAATATCCTGCTGGTTTAGGCCACTGGATGTCTCAGCTGGTACTGCTTTAACTTCACAGATAACCAGTGTGCTCAGATAACCCCAGAAATGTCCCCAAGCCATCAGAATCCATCCTTTCATCTCTAGATGTTTCTTAGAAAACTGCTAATAAATAACAAGGAGACCCACTGCTAGGGTATATTTTAAAACACTGAGTCCTCTGCCGAACTGCATTTTAAGGCAATAAAATATTAACCTATTCATCTGAAAAATACCCAAATGCTTCAGTTCCTGTGTAACGAATTGGTTAAGTAAATATATTGGAGTGGGGGGCCGGGCCGAGATGCCAACACTCCGCACATATAAAGAATTCTGCAGAATACGTAAAAATTGTAGGTTCTTCTATGCAGTCAATGTTATTAATGATTCAGCACATGGCAGAGCCTGGGGGGCTAGAAGCTTGAGGATGGACAAAAGAGGCAGGAGGTACATCCAGGAGCCCGCATCTGGGCCCTGGACATGAGGAAGAGGCCAGAGAAGAGGAGATAGTGAAATCTAGAAATAAAGGTCTGAGAGAAACCACTCAGTCCTGGAACTGGCCCCAAAAATGCTTATTAGAAGCACTACATTAGAATAATGCATGCAAATCGCAGGCTGCTTAGTTTAGGATTTCAATGGAGTTGAATCCCCCCAGCCCGTCACTAAACCTATTTATCAGTAGACATTCCCAGACCAAAAAATACCTATTTTCATACAAAATTACCTTTGATGAAGGACAAGGGTCTCACCACTCCCAGCTGCCTCCCTAAGAGACCCAGCCACAGACGCTGGCATTCGACAAGGGACAGCCCACACGGGCATGCAGAATTAGGTGTCGGCTGGGACGACTGTGCAGGACTGCTGGTGCCTGGAGAGAGCATTCTCCAGACAGCGCCGGCCTCTCTGGCCTGCCTGCTGTTGAGGGGCCGTGGGCTCTGTCCAGGAGGTCCCTGCGGTGTGACACAGAGTCAATATTTCCTGTGAACAGGAAATGCTTTAAAGGTGATGAGAAGAATTTAGTAATCTCTTCTCTAAGAGGAAATCAGTAGAGGTTTCTGGGCACAGAGTTACATGGCAGAAGATCTTGGTTCTTGTAAGAAAGCAGGCTTTGCCCAGGAGAATTGGCGTTTGCAGTGCAGAGACGGAAGGAAGAAATGCGTGCTGACCTGAAAGCAGCAGGCGAGGAGACTGGGATCCCAGAGCCTTCCCTTGGCGGGACTTGAGTCTCACTTGAGACAAATTCTTGAGATAATCATAAGAAACCACAGCAACCTTGTTGATGTTGGGATTTGCACTGAGATTCCAAATCAAGAGGTAGGGCAGGAGAAACAGGTTTGGATTTCTTTCACAGAGCAAGCAAAAGAATGCGAGGATTTCTCAACGAATTTTGAGAGCTAACTGCTGACCGCCAGTTGGCTTTGCTCACACTCTTTTCTGCCCCATGTTTCTATAACAAGAAAGGAGTCCAAAACACATCACTGGCATCATTCCTCTCCAGGAAAATTTGCAAAGCAAATTACATTGTTTGTTTTTTTTCACAATGGTCTGTAAAATCGTTTAGTTTTATCCTCTGACAAGAGAAGAGACTGAGGCCAAAAGAGATGAGTTGGCATCTCCAAGCCTTTCACCTGCGTTACGGGGCAACAAGGTTGAAAATGCAACCCCCTCGAGTCAATTCTGCATCAGTGTATCAGTGCAAGAAAGAAGAAGATGCTTTTGAGAGTGTGTGACAAGCGATCTTGGAGGCATGAGGTCTCCAGAATTATGATTTGAACAGTACGATGAAGGATACAGCTAAAGGGTTCTCCTGTGTTGCTCCTCAAACGGGGACTGACTGGACAGTACCAGCGGGCACACGGAGATTCGTGGAGGACAACTCGCTCAGCTGGAAATGGAATGGGGTGTGTGTGTGGATTCCCAGAAGGGGAAGACAAGGCGGGGAGGAGGAAAAGCGGACTCAGGGAAGCAGCGCTGGGCTGGTCACTGCCATGGGCAGCAAGGACTCTCACCTGCCAGGACCCTGTGAAAAGCTGGGTGGAATGTCTATCAGAAGAGTCCCTAGAGGAGCAGCACGTACCCCTGACCCCCAGGGCCCGGGAATTGCCGTGAGCAGTGATCTGCCACACTCTGGCCTGCACACACAGGCCAGGCAGGGTGGCATGTCCCACAGGCAGAAATCAACATTCTGTGTCATTGTCAAGCGCATCGTGGCCCTTGGGGACTCCCCTTCGTCACAACAGGGATCAGAGGTGAGGTGAAGAGGCCATGAGACAGAGCCCAATACATCCCCAAACCTGGGATGCCCCCAAAGTCATCTCCCTACATATTGTTTTCCTTTCTTGCATTATTCTGGAAGACACTGACATGCCAAGCTTGCCCTGCACTCTTCTCTCCTCCCAGCCCACTGTCCCGCTGTGCTCTTTGCTGCTCCTCATCTAGCAGAAAGCAGGGAGAGCTGCCAGTGTGTCCAGCTTGCGAGCCTCAGCCATGCGGGTTCTGAGGCATCTCCGAATTGGTCTCCAAAGATGCACGTCTCCTCTCACCTCTGACTAGGAGGCCCAACGTTAGGATGCCAGAGCTGGTCTTTCCTGGATACAGAGCAATACAGACTCAGTGTACTTATCAGAATTGTTGTCCTTGCAGCTGTGATTCACACAGACGAATTTCCAGTTCAATTTCTCTGACTATGGAGGGATGGGCGTTATCAAATTTCCCTTCTCCTCTTAGACGTATCTGGAGGACAGGAGTTTGAGCCAGCGGTTTCCCTCAGGTAACACACCTAAAGTGGAGTCCTCCCGAAGCAGCGCTAGAGGTCCCCTCCAGCACACAGGAAAACACCACACAGGAAAGGATGCCGGAGAGAACAGCAGCTCTTCCCTGAGAGGATTCGTCCTTGCGGGGCCAAGGCAGAAGGCAGAGGACACGGGCTCCGGAATAGGAGCAGGCTGGCCCTGTGCTCACCGCCCACGCGACCTCAGGGATGTGATTTAACCGTTTCTTTGTGTATAAGACATGTTACCACGTGGGTGGTGCCAGGATCAAGATAAATGCTCATTCATTCTTCCCCAAAATATGTCAGTCCTCACCTTTCACTCCAGACTAAGCTCTGTAAGGTGGGTGACCGTGACTGTCACTGCTGGGAGAGTTTTCAGAGCACTTTGCACTTAATACATTTTTTTTTTTTTCAAATTGTTTTTGGCCCTTTCTTCCAAATAGGTATTAAAAACACACCTCTTTGTACAAATTCCTTTCCCCAGAAGATACATCACTAACATGATCTGGAACAGTCAGAGCACAATTCAGAGAATTTGGGGTTCCCACACCTTCCTACTCTTTTGCCAACAGGAAAGTCGGGAACCGCTAGGAGAAGCTGCCAGCCTTCACTTGTTTTTCCTTCCAAGAGCAGTGACAGAATAAGTTGCTATTTTGTTTTGTTTTGTTTCCCATACACAAGGTGTCCGGGGCCCTGGAACCTGGGCTGCTGCATTTTAATTAATGTTAATGCCTGGGCTGACCCCTCATCCCTCCCCCACAGATTTTTAGCAGGAAGAGAAACTAGCAAACCCCAGAAAAGCCGTGTACAAGTGTATGTGCTCCTCCTGGAAAAGCTGACCCCAAGCTCCCTCAGTGGGACTGTCTCCACCCCACCACTACCACTCCCCAGTCAATACGGAAATTTGCAAATAGAAACCCCTGGTGGGGGGCAGTATTTCTGCTTTCATAAGTAATATAAATACTTCTGGGGACTCTGAATCAGCTTACTGTCTCCATTGTCTCATTACCAGGACCATTTTTATTCTGAGATTAGTACTACCAGAATGCGTTAAACCGTAACTTCAAAACAGCAAAAAACATACACGGCAAATGCCTTCAAATTTCCAGAATCTGGCTTTGAAATCCACCTGATATTTAAATCAACGTGGATATCCCTCTGTTGGATCAAAGCAGAGTCACAGTTTCCCCAGAGATACTGTGTTTCTTTTGTAGTAAATTTCTATTTTTTCCCCCAACCTTCATGGCTTTAAGCATTTTATCCAGTTTAAACGACGGGGATTTAAATGGCTATTTTCATGGAAAAGGCTTGATGAAAACCTGTGTCCCCATCAAATTATTGGACAGTGGTTCTTGGGCTCTGTTTACATTAGTGTCAACCTTAATTTAAATTCTGCATAACTATATTTGCTTCGCTAAATGCATTCACCAGGAACACACCACAAATTACTTTGCATTATGAGCAGAGTCTCTTTGTCTATTGCAAAGTGTTTTGAAATTAGTACCATAAGTAACTAGCTGTAAGTGTCACTCCATCTCCTTAATGCCTCATTAATCAACTCGTGGCAGCCGGTGTGATGTCCAAGCCCGGCTCATATAAGATCAGTATCACTTGCTCCTTGCTTCTGACCACAGTCTTTTAAACCTGATTCATTATTTGTGCATTTGCCTCCGCTGTGGCACTCATCTTCCCTCAGAGGCCTCCCAACTGTCCCAGCTTTGTACTGCTTGCCTGGTGCATGTGCGTTCTTTGCAGAAATTGGCAATAAAAAAACACTTCCCCTCTTGGGGCAATCTAGGATCTCGAAAGGAGGAAACTTGTTTCTCTGAGTTATCCACGATGATTCAACATGATTTTCAGATCACTCTTAAAACGCCACACTGGAAAAATTTCCCTGGACACGTTTTTCTTTGTGTAAGAATAAGAGAGAGAAAAGAAACACATTTACCCAGGCAGACTACAATTTCCCCACCTTGCCCTCAGTTTTCATAAAGATGGGATCCATTTAGTCTAAGAATCTAACCAGGAAAAAAAAAAGTGTGTCCTTTATTATATGATAATACTTCTGTACTAAATACAAAATTTTTAAATTTGTGCTTGCAAAAGAAATGCAGAACAACTTGTACTTGATAGTTTTATTACAATCCTTATAGGAAAAAAGATTATCACCAACTACACATTTCCATAAAATCATAGCAAAAATGACATGTTTATAGGATCTTTTTGGTGGGGGGATTTCTCATGGTGCCATGAAACATTTGCAAATGTCTAAATAGCACCCTTCCCCCATATTCCATGCCCTCTTCCTGCATCACACACGAGCCAGAAGACACACGCGCATCCATGCTCACACTGCAAACCCTTTAAATCAAATTTAATACTCACTGGCGTTAAAACTACTTAGCAGCTCTACCAGACAACGGCCACACGGACATTCACAGGATGTCTTGAGCTGGGCGCGGGCACGTCGAGTGGGCGTTTCCCAGTAGGGAGCACCTGCCTGGGCCGCGGGGCGGGCGCGTGGCCATCCCCCGCACGCAGCGACCCCAGCAAGCGCGGAGACCGACAGGTGCTCTTATGTCCCGCGACGGCGGCACGTGAGGTCGGCTCCTCGCAGAGCAGTGTCTCAATGGGAGGCCTTTAGCTTCGTGGCCTTTCCTTCTGACCACCCAGCAGGAAAAATATACAGAAGAGTTTTTTTCTGCGAGTTTTGTCAGTGTGAACAAAAACAAAACAGCATTGAAACTTTGTATATCCCGCAAGTGGGCTTCTGGCCTGTGAACTGTAATGCAATCATAGTAAACCATTAATTTTCTTTGGTGTTAAACTTTTTTCCTTTTCAGCTTATAAAACCATTCAGACTAAATAAACCTTATTACAATAGAATTAAGCATTGTAGCCTGGCTCTGAAAACCAGCATCCGTGGAAAAACCCACTGAATCGGAACACACACCCGACACTGCAAACCTGTGCTTGATTTTGACTTTAAAATCAACTTAATGTAACCAGTACTTTGTGCTTATTTTGATATTACTATCACATCTACTTTCTCTTATGGCATTTAAAATAGGCTCTGACTTCAAAAGAGCAAATATGAAAGAACATTTTGATTATATTTTAGGTGACATTTACTCTGATTTGAGGTGTAATTTATGGCAATTACACAAGCACATTTTATGTCCCACCCCCAGTTCATCCTGTCTGCTCTGATTCCAGCAACCTCTATTAATTAGGATTCTGAACAAAATAAGTGTGGAAAGGAGGAGTCCAGAATGATTTTCAAAACTGACAAATCATCACTGAGCACAGTTTTTAAATCGCTAGTTCAAAACTTTTCCCTCTTTTCAGCCACCAGAGAGGCTTGATTATTTAAACCAAAATTCTGCCTCAAACCCCTCCCCCCTTGCCTGTACCACACACACCCTCCTTCCCCTCCTTTTCCCAAAAGGCAATATTTTGGCCTGGCAACCAGTACTAATCACTGAGCCCTTCCATTTAAATGCCCCACAAAGATTGTGTCTGACCACCACTTGGGTTTAAAAAAGAAAGAAAAAAAATCATGATCAGACACCGGCAATGTCTCAGCCCTCTCTCCCCTGCCCCCTCCATTCTTCCAGGCTCTCCCTCACCATCCCCTCGTGAAAGAAAAGAGAGCTGAGCCACACGGGTTACAGTAAAGGCACTCCGAGATTTGGGGGGATAAGTTCGGCCTTACTTAGCTCAACGCTGCAGCTGTGCTCTTATCTGGCCAAAAGAGACAGGGGACAACAAAAGACTCCAAAGAAGGGACAGTGGATGCATGGGAAAACCACTGCCCCGGCATTGTGGTGCCCTTCTGCTGAGCAAATAGTTCAAACTGTTCATTCCCATCTTCTATTCTCTCCCTGGTACATTGTTTGTGCCCTTGCATTTCATTCTGCAAGGAAGGTTGCCTTCTGGGCCTATAAGCAAACAGTCCAGAAAAGAGCTAGCCATCCTCTTCTCTTCCCCGGAGAACTAGCATTTTTATTTCAGCTCCAAGCTGTCAAAGACCTGGAGAGTTTATGTCAGTGCCCTGAATTAATTGCTTTAAGCTGGAGCAAGCTCACAGGCTACCAAATGTCCAGAAGATGTTTATTAATAACGTTTCCTCCAGGATTCTGGCTCCAAGCTGTCCCTTGGTGGTGGCCTTTATCCGGCTGCCACCCTCTCACCCCTGGCCTCTTGGTGTTCAGGGGAGCTCGCCTCTTTCAGTCATCGTGACAAAATTTAAAATTGCCTGGGGTGAAAAAAATATCCACCTCTGTAACAGGACGTGTGTGGTGGACATCTTTGTTTTGGCCCAGAAAGGTCCCGGAGTTATAGAAACCACGTGGTGACCCTGAAGTGAGCTGGGGGAGAGAAAGCCGCAGGGACCCTCCTCTGTGAAGGTGCGTTTGGCTGATACAATTAGCAAAGGGAGCAGAGAAAATCTGCCTCCCTCTGCTCCACTCCCCACCACCTCCCCCAAAAGAAAATTCAGTGAGGCTAACAACACGATGTATTTTGAAGTTTTCCTGGTGCAAAAAAAAAGGCCTCTTTAATAGAATGAAATAATAAACCAATTTATATACCGATATAAGACCAGGATCGTGAGTGCCATTGTGTAATTTTCCACTTGACTTTTCATTATCTACCTGAACAAAATCAATCTATATGTATGGGATCAACATACAATTCTGGAGATAAAAGCTGAAAATAAATGTGCTTTGCATATCCTGGAGATAAAAGACACAGTCCTCCATACTGCCTGTTCTTCTCCGGCAGATGCATTTATAAAATAAATCGTGTGTCAAGGAAAAGAACAAGACATAGTGGTGTATCTTGAGTGTTGACTCCTTTGCTAGCAATATTGATCCCACAAATGAGCAGTGGTTAATAAGTACCCTGCAGACCACAGAGGTCTTTTGCCCTAGTTTACCCAGAGTGCAGTCTGGGTCAATGTTTCTCCCAACCAAACTTCCCCACCCTGCGAAAAAAGACTTCCCCTATTAACATGGATTTAAGGCTGAGGACTTCAAGGGCCTTCTGAAGCCTCTCCACAGAGACAAAGTACACTGAAAAATCACATTTTGTTAGAAACCTCTGTGCAGCAAATGGCCAGCTTGTGAAAGACACTCAGTCTTCAAAGGGAAGGAGAGGTGCTCTGCGCCCCTTGGGGTTGACAATTTTTGCTTTAAACAAGTTGCGTTCCATCCCTTTTAGGTCTTTCCTCACCCCAGTAATGAGAAATGGTGCTGAGAACAGCCTCTGCACGCTGGCCCTGCAGGTCCTGGGGACTCCCTTCCTTTTGCAATGTGCAATAGTCAGCACTGCGCGTGTGTGCCATGGTGGGCAGATGGCAGGAGCATTGGTGGGTGTGCCGTGTCATGTTCAGGGTTCTTCCGGAAAAGTGAGCCTGCTCTGCCCGTCCAGCAGGCTCATTTAAACATTGGCCCCTACTCTCCTTTCCGGGAGGCAGAGGCTTATTTCCCATGTTGTATCAGCCAGCAAGGAAGGCCCCACACAGGGCAGGTACTGGACCAACTTTTGCCCCAAACAATCACTCTGAGTTAGTGGACTTTTTATGGTCACTGAAAAATAATGATGTCTTAGGCCAATCGTTCACTCTTAGTTGAGATATTTATAAGAACTCACCACACGTCATTATTCATTCATCTAAGCTTTAGTAACTTCAGAGGGGAGGTTAAATTTCCACTTGGGCAATGTGACTGTCACAGCTTCAATTTGCCCAGCAGGGCAAGTCAACACTTTTATATTTTAATATCTTTGTGTTGAGAAATTCTAATAGTTGTTAGTCTGGTGGCTTAGTACGTCTGCAAATCTTGACTTTCATACGCCCTCTTCCCTTATCCTGAAAACTCCATATTCGCACACAGCACCCATCTGGACTTGGCCCATTGCCTCTCTGTCAACAGTTGTTTTTGCATTTCATTCCTCAATTGATACTCATAGGAAACTCTGAGGAAAGCACCCAGGAGCATTCTGACAGTAGGGTTATGGCCATCTGGGGAGACTCTTGTGATGGTCAGGGTTCAGCAAGGAGAGCAGCTCATGCACTTTCAGTCACATGAGGCCCTTAGGAAAACAAACATCCTCCCTCCATCTCATCTTTTTGTTCCAGTAGCTGTGGATAAGCAAATCTAGAGAAAACATAGACTGCAGTCAAGAAGAGTTATGCAGTCCTTAGAATTTTGTTTGAAAAGTGAACTATATCCTGCTGGCATGTTTTGAAAAGTCCTTGTATTCTCATTACAAAATTGACACCTCCTTTGCCTAGAGCATCAGCCTCGGTGAACTCAAGGTATATTTTATCCATGGTTTAATTACTCCATGATTCAAACACTTAATCGGCATCCTAGAGAACCAGGAGGATAATGCATGAGCTTCATCCATCATACAGAAAATCCTTTAGGAGTTTTGTACTCCCTGTGCTCCATGAAGAAAGACAAGACACCAGAACAGGGTGTTTCTACTTCCAGGCACACTTGCTTATGCTGGGAAATGTCATTGCTGAGTGACATAATAACCATCTTCTTCGTCAGGGACCACGTTCCATACGTAAGCAGAATCCTGACAGTCAGACTACGATCCATGTTTATAAAATAAATATTTACTAAACAAAAGAAATTGAGATTTTTTTTAAAGGTATTTTTAGTAATCATGTCAGAGTTGAGCTATCTTGATGTCATTTCCCAAGGAAGAAAAATGGACAGTCAGAAGTCCAGTAAATATAGTAGGTGCATACATTCAGATAAATAGGATAAGACGGAAAGTTATCAACTTTTGCTAGCGCTTGCATTTTAAAAAACATATATCAGCAGTTAAAATCTTTAAAGAAGGAGACGAAGGGTATGAACAAATTCAGGAATGAGGGTGAAAACATGCACCTATTGGTCTCCTTGGTGAGGGGTAAAGTAAAGGACTAAGAGTCTGTTGGCTGACTGCAGTTGTCGACCACCTACTAGAACCTGGAAAACTGAAGAAATTATATGTGAATAAGTGTAAGTTGGCTTGGTAATATTTATCCACCTAGGTATCATAAGCTTACTTATTTTCCCCCCAAAAATTGCCTCATTGTTCCTTTCCAGTGTGTGCACAGCATCTTTAAAACTAACCAAAGTGCAGAGCGCTCTTGATCTCCACCAATACCAGGAGACACAACCGCAAAGCCCCAGTGCATCCCTTCTCACCAGGCGTGATGAAGAAATAAGGAACCCATTTTACCGACAAAGGACTAAGATGTCATCCCTGCCCTGTGGACAGTTTACCCTTTCATAAAGGCTAAATGGGAATGCTTTTCAAAGTTGTTTATTGTTATTATTTTTGTTTTGGAGGGCGGAGGGAGGTGGGGATGGGAACTGGATGAAACATGGCCCTAAATCAGAATCTCTTGCACATCCCTCTAGAACCGTCCACTCAATCTCAGTGAAGACGGAATCCCTCCTCCTGGCTCTCTGAATTGTTAACACACATCCACCCAGAAGAGGATGAGACCTAGAAACGGGTCAGGGGAGGGCTTTGCCACAACTTTCCACAGTACTTAAAATGTCCTTCAAGTGGTCCTAGATCAAGAAAGTTGTTTTTTAAGATGAAAAGAAAAATAACTGTAACTTGTCCACGGTGACAGTTTGAAAGGTGAATGAAATTTTCACTTTGAACGCATACTGTCACCATGGGGAAATTACTGGATTATAGTACTATAGACTGTAGAGAGAGTGTAGCCATGCTGTGAGAGACACAATTCACATCGTACAATTCCTTCTTTGTCTAATAGTCTACATCAACGGGCTTAAAACATTTTTAAATATGGAGAACTAAATGAAAAATCTCTAAAACTAAATTAACATTTGATCTATAAAATATTGCTTTTATCACAGGAAACACACAAGAAGGTGGATCACCCCTCATTCCATACATATTCCATACATTCTTTTCTTGACTTGAAAACGTTTTCAAATACGTTTCTTAAGTATGTGCTGGTTATTTAACAATAAGAACTATGTATCCTTATCCAATTTTTTCTGTTGTGTTAACCTACACATAGAGCACAGAATACCCATGAGGGACATAGGTTTCTTTTAAAGCAATATGAAAACAGTTGCTCTGCTACACAACTTAGGTAATAAGGGTTTTGTGGCAATCGCCTTTAAAGTGGCACGTAAAACACTTGCACTGACGGAGGGCTCGGCGTTCTGCTCTGCACGCGCCTCTGGGCTTCGAGCTCAGCAGCTGTGTCAAATGTGTGGGTGTAATGTGGGATTCACTAGAGTCAAGTTAGAGGTTCAAACGTGCTCTCTATTCTCTTCTAGAAATTCTACAGGATAGAGATGAGGATTCACAGCCGAACACAGAGAGGATACTTCCTGCTCAACGAAGCCAGGGTGTTGATGGAAAGTGTCACTTAGAAGGGAACTGTCCCTTCGCTGCAGAAATGATGATTCTGTGTCTCAAGCATCACTTAAAAGTTCAAAAGAAGTATCTGCAGCCCAGCACAAGAAAGTGTTTTACTTCCCAATTCACTCACACTTTTAAAAAGGTTAATATTGTCTGTGGACTTGCTCAGAAAACTAGGAAAGGCATCAGAGAGTCCTTATGTGCTGATCAGTGAATTTAGGAAGCCAGAGAACTTTGGTAGAAGCCCATTTTTCTCTCCTTTGCCTTCCTCCAGGGTTCAAGGAAAGAGTGAAAGGACAGTGGGAGATACACTGTGAGTCTTTTTATTTTGAGGAAAGATAGGCATCCATTTTCAGGTAATTTGAAGAGTGAGAATTCTGGTACTGAAAAATTTCAATGCCAGCTTTCTTGGAAACTCAAGGCATTCAAACAGCAAATACTGAAATGCAATTTCTCTAGAGTTGTATTTCTTTTTCCTATTGAGTAAGAAAGCAATCAAATTAAGAAACACCATAAAAAGAAGGAGAGCAGATTATTAGCTATTTTACTTGATATTACACAAAGTAATTTCACATTAATGAAGAAATACCAGATTTCAAAATTTTGTCTTCCTTTCCTAGCAAAAAGTCATATCATGCCCCTAAAAACAGGCCTGAGTTGATGTGAAATTTCATACAGATTTTGGGTCAAGTAAGAGATCTTAGTAGAAATATACATCATGCCTTGGGGTGGAATTAATTAATATGCTTGATTCCAGTATCTATTTGAGCTCATTTATAGTTACATTTTTCTCCTAGTTTGTGCGTTCCACAGCTCCTGTATCCACGTAAAGATGGTTACATTCTCATAGTGGGCACCAGAGAAGGTCACATGCTTTACATCAATGCAATTAATTCCCTTTTTAAAATGGAAAATGTCATTAAGTTCTTGAATAATTCAAGAGTAGAGGTCACAATACAGTGTCCCTTTTGGGGGTCTTTATGGTGCAAATGGCAAAATGAGGCGACCCTATCAGTAAGAGCAGATCTGAAGGTTACAATGTAGCTCTATTGAGTGTGACGGGAAAATTAAATTACACGAGGCACTCCTTCATTGTCGCCCGTTAACAGGCTTGGGAAAATGTGGATCCCCAGGGGCAAATCACTGACAACGTACGAGGCAAATAAAAATATTTCATTTTAATTGGCTGCTATTTCCTTTGCTTGTTTTTGAAAATAACAAATATAAACATGCCCCTCACAACTCTCCTTGGAAGTAGGGTCCCCAACCTCCAACACACGACCGCAGCTTATGGGCAGCTTAGAAACTCTGGGGAACTCGGGTCTGTTTTCCCAGCTACCGTTGAGCTGCTCTCGATCCAGGGGTTTCCTGGAAAGGAAATACAGGGGCAGATTTCAAATAAAAACCAGCTTCCGCTACTGCCCTCCCCGCCTCTATCGGGGTTGGCTGGACCGGAGTTATTGCGTTTCTGGAACAGGGGCTGCCCCTCAAATCTACGAGCACTGAAGAGGAGGCCAGGAGGGAGGACGAAGTGACACAGAGGCCACCAATTGTCTTCCCTCCCCAGAGAAGAAAAAGCCAGACCGCCCTTGGCGACCCGAGCCTGACACCAAGCCCTTGGGCTGGGATAGGGTGGATGGACGTTAGAAAGGGAGGAGGCTCAGGCTGCGGGGGGAAATAAAAATCCTCCGAGGACACCGAATGAGATGACAGTTGTTCCAAGGCCACGCCAGCACCTCCTAGCTGTTGCTGGAGTCCCCAGCGGCGCCCCGGCAGTCCCAGTTAAGGCTGGCGGGCGTGGCCGCCTCGGTCCTGCTCCCACCCAAGCTGGGTCCAGCTCCCACCCTTGACCGCAGGCCGGGTTTGCTCAGAGCGCCCCCAGCGGGTCCACCTGTGCGTCCTGTCACCGCCGGGCGGGCCGTGCGGGCTCTCTCCCAACGTGGCGCCCTTGGCACCTGCGGGACAACCCGGGCCGAGCTTGTTTTCTCCTAGGCGGGAGGGAGAGGGGGGAGGGGAGAGAGGAGAATAACGTTTGCAGCCCCAGGGCGACTGGGGGTGGGTCTGGCCCCTTCCGATGGGTTGGCCGCCTAGGGTAGGTTTCCTGCGCGTTAGAATTTGGAAAAAGGCGAGAATGACCGCTCCTCTACCTATTGCTTTTTTAGTTTTTTTTTTTTCTTTCTAAATAATTTTTATCTGCCACTTCCCTTTTTCGGCTTCTCCACTAAGACCCTGGATAGTTCTGTATTAGCGAAGTGAGCTTGGGAGGGGGCGAGGTAGAGCCGCCCGCGGGGCGCCGCCACCCCGCCGAGTCTGGCGCATCTCCGCCGTCTGTGCTCGCCGACGTGGGAAAGGCCGACGCACGCGCCAAGAGGGTCCCAGGCTCGACCGGCCCTTCGGCGGACCCAGCGGTCAGGCGGGCGCAGCAGCGGGGCTGAGCGGCCCGGGCTGCGCGGACCCCGGCGAGGAGGGCGGCCGGGGCTCGGAGCGCCGCCGCCGGCGTGGGGCTTCCGCGGGCTTCGGCAGAGGGTCCCCGCGGGGAGCAAAAGCGAGCCCGGCAGCCAGCGGCTTGGGGATCATTTCAGGATGAGGGAAGCGGCTGCCGCTCGGTTTCTGTAGGAGGCCCGACTTTAGTAAGACTTACGTAAAGGGAGACATTTAATTTTTAAGAAAAAGTGATATTCCGAAGTGATTGATGCCTAGGGCGAGTGACTGATGCCTGAGCCTGGATAGAATTCTAGTGGAATTAAAAAACAAATTCTTACCTAGCTGGGGTAGGGGCAGCCGGGGAATAGAGGGGGGCAATTTAGAGGTTTTTCATTTTCTAATGCTTCAATGTAAGCAAACACTTGAGGACTCCAGGCCGCTGTAATTCCAAAGACAATTTTCTCTGGTTTTAATTTGATTTGCATTTTTTCAACTTTGATAATATTCAATTTCAGGGCTGAATACACATGTAAACACTGTTAAGTCGTGTTTTTCGCCCCTTGCACCAAACAGAATGTCGCTTGTCGCACAGTGCCATGGGAGGTTACATCCTGAGTTCCAATAATACCTGCAGGTTTCTCCTGAATTATTTTTCAAAACTTAGCGTGGCTTTGCCTGGGCTCCAGAGGCAGTGACCTATTAAATATATATAAACTACTCCCAGGTGTGGAGAAACCTGCACAAATATTGCACAAAAGAAGGGGGGAAAGAAAACAAATTCTTATTCTACATAGATCTATATTTACCCAGAAACATTTTCTATATTTTATTAATAGTTTTAAACAGTCCGAAAAAATGATCACTATATTCACTTCCCAAGAAATATTTTTAATATAAATTTCATAGCTAGAAAGACAAACATTGAGAAATACAAAGAAATAGTCTTTGTAAGGAGAGGTTTAATTAACACCATTGAGCTATTTTATAAAACACAAAATATAGAGGAAAATATGAAGTGAAATTGGATAATTAGGTTTCATCATATTAAAGCTGATATTTAATGAAATGACACTGTCAATAACAATGGATTGAGGATGCTGTGAGCTGCCTGTGAACAGCTACACCAAACACGGTACCACTGGGGGGTGGCGATCTGGGCTTCTTTCGTTTCCTCAGGACACACCATGGACTGTACATTGTGCAAAGATATAGTTGAACCCAATCAAATATGCAGATAGATTGGCACATAATAAATATATCAAGCCCCCAATGCATTTTATACCCCATTATAAAATTGTGCTGGAAGAGAGAAGGAGCACAGAAATGGTAAACTTTATTGGTTTGTCCAGGTGTGCCACATATAATAAAATAGCTATCTAATTTCAGGAACTATTCTTCATTTAAAAAACAATGTTTATTTGCTTAATGGTCATTACCGTGGAACACTCGATATTGTGAAAGAGATTTCTATTTTAAATTCTAAGAATTTATGAATTACAATGTTTGTTTTATTTTTCAGGATTTTTTTTAATTGGATAGCTCGTGGACAGAAGTAGCGATTTAAAAAAATTAAAAGATATTAGAGTTTTGGCATCTTGGGAAGAATAGATCCAAAATTTAGATTTGTGCGACTTTTAAAAAGCGTTTTTGCTTGAGGCGAGCTGATATTGGATGTTAAAACTGTATTTTAAGTTGAGATGATCTAATTTGAAAAATATTTTTCATCATGTGAAAGGTGTTTAAGCAAACAAGAATTCCATTTGACATAATATAGATTTTGAAAAAGAAAGTTCTTAATTTTTTGAAAATACACTCATTACAGGCTGTGTCAAAAGTCTTCAGGAAAACTCTTCTTTACCATTTGACTTTTTTAATTATTGAATTTTAAATGATCATCGTTTAGGATTTGTACTAATCTTTTACATTGTTGTGGATGACTGGCACTTATGTCTTTCTATTTATTTTATACAAATAGATGGCAGAGAGTGCACGTTCAACACGATCACTTCAGAGCAAACCTATTTCTAGAGATAAAGCTAAATGAAGGGGACCTAATTAAAACAAATGGACTATTCAGAGAGCTGCAAATTGTAGACAATAGGAATCATCTTTCTCTTTTTCTATTCGTAATTGAGGAGTAAATGGGGATCTTGCTAAGAAACTTAAAAGTTTGATCACCAGAGTAAGTTTGCCAATTTAATTCGCTTTTACCACCAAAGAAACGTGTATCCAGGACGCTGCGGCCCTGTCCAGAAGCAGCGCTCCGCAGGCCTTGCAGACAACCAGCCGATCCGCCCCCGCCCCCAACTCTGTCCAGCCAGGGCTGAGCCGCAACAGGCTTATCAGAGGCCGGCCGGGAACCGGGCGAGCGGTGGGGCTGGGGGAAGGGAGCGAGGGAGGAATGGCCCGGGAAAGTCCCTGGCCTGTGTTTTAGCCAGGTGGAGACTTTCAGAGGTGGCAGGGTAGGGGGCCCAAAGGGACAACCATTTCTCAGTAGCTTTCTCTACAGATTTAGGAACGTGGGAGGCTATGTCCTTTGGGAGAGACGTGAGTCCTCGGTCGAAGGCGTAGCACCCCCGAAGAGAGGCAGCTGCTGGGGGGCGCGGGAGTGGGGGGAGGTTAGCCGAGGGTGTTATACTGGGACCACAGTCTGACTGACCCGTCGCGATTAATAGGAGCCTGAGGGAGGGAAGGAGTGTGTGTGAGAGAGAGAGATTTCGCTGAATGCAGGGGAGAAATCCCGCAGTTACTTTTAGTTGTTTACCAAGCGAGAGCAAAATCTAAACAGCATTTTCCACAATCAATGAAAGGATCGCCTCAGGTCCGGAGTTGAGCTCCCTAAATGAGTCTGGCATTCTGATAACTACAGGTTAGCACCTGAGATCAGCTCCTTCCCGCTGCTCGATGCTGGCAGAGATAGGGAGGCATCGTGTTCCTGAGCTCTGGGAAGGGAGAGGCGAGAGGGGGATTTAATTGTCTGCCTGGGTGAATCGAAATGTCCCTTTAAAGAAAAGAAATCAAGAGAGATTGGCCTTTAATTAGCAAACTCTGCTGGTGGGAGGGAAGTGGTAATTAAAACGGAGAGTGGACAAAATATGGATTGCATATCTGCCCCCTAGTTGCCCCCCTAAACAGTCCTAAGATTGCAGTGTCCACTTCTCCTGCAGTCTTGAGAAGGCTCAGCACCTAATCTGAGTGTGGGTAACTGTCATCCTCGAGGCATTCTTCCCACCTGAGTCTAAGGCCTCAATTATCCAGTTTGGAGTGGTGAGTATGGTTTAATCCAGAACTCCATTCACTTCCAAGAGTTGGTCATCCCGTGCCCTAGACATCATTGTTGTGGAGCTGGCCTTAGAATCCAGTTGTCTAGAGCCTCCCCTGAAATCCCCAAATGGAAGATGCTAATAAGTCTGCAGGAAATCCCACACCACTAAAATTGGACAGTCCAGGGAACTTATCTTCCAGTATGCTGAAATGAAAGGGGACCTCCACACCAAGCCTGGATCCCTGTGGTCAGGAGGGCCAGCACTCGGTCCCAGGGCGGAGTGTCCCCAGGGCCTCTGCAAGCAAGTGTCAGCCATCATTTGCCTGCACGTCCGTGTGCTCATGTGTAGCTCAGCAGTGAGCGCTCAGCTGGGGCAGCGCACTTCTCCCACACCTCAGGCCTACTGAGTGCTGGGCCACATCCTCCTTCTGTGATGGAGGCAGGCCAGTCCACCTGGGCCAGCATCCTATTCAGGGGCAAACCTCCGAGGCAGGTGTTTATCCAGCTCTGCATTTGTATATATGTCGGGGGTAGGCATGCTATGGGGGCTGGGGCCTTGCTATTCTTGCAGCTGGGGTGGGGACAAGGACGCACTGGAGCCCAGCTGTGGGCGGTGTGTGCATTCCAGCTGTGCTGTCACCTGTGCTTTAGGCCACCAGGTGCGGGTCGGGGGGAGGTCAGAGGCAAGACTCTTTCAGGACATTCCTGGCCCCTGCTCCAGAATCCTCGGTAAGCAACAAGGCTGACAGGCTGCATCACAAGAAATAAATTGGCTGTGTGGATTGTTTTAAGCCCACATGTCAAGCCATTGTTTCTATGCCTGACATTTTTCTCTTCTCTGCCATTTTCTCTTTCTAATCACAACGCAAGAGCCATCTAGCTGCTCATTCTCTCCCTGTCACCTCCTTCCAGCATTAGCCAGCTGGCCCCTGAAGCTTCAGTGTGCAGGAGTCAGGGCCCAGGCCTGCCTGAGCCTCTGGCCAGCTTTGAAGGTTCACGGTCACTTGGGAATTCTAACTGTGTTGTTCCAAAAGAGAAAACAAGAATCCAGCCTGATCCCAGATATGACCCATCCTAATCCTTTCTAAGACAGTGGATGGGGTCTCTGCCATCCTTCCAAGAAGGACCCCCACCTTACTCTTCTTGAGATCTTCCCGTTTCTCTCCAGCCTTCCCCTAACATTGCAGTTCACCAACAGCAGCTCACTTGGAAAACTTGAAGATGCTGGTGAAGGCAGGCTTCCACATTGGAATCAGTGAGATCCGTGCCCAGGGTCATAGGAAGCCAAGAGAAGTTGAAATACTTAAGTTCAATGCTGAGTTCTGGAATTGGAGCACATTCCCTGATTTCTCTCCGGCCCAAGCCCATCACCCATAAATTCTGACATCTACTGGTGGGGCATGGGGAAGCTTAAAGGAGGTCATGTTCGTGAAGACACCTCGAATGGTGCCTGGCACATAGGGAACCCCACTCAGTGGTAGTTGGATTGAATACAGTTGTGATAAAGAAAAGAGAGGGAAGGACGTACGGGGCGAGGGGCGGGAGATGAGAAACAATAAGATGGTACGAAGAAGGGCAAAAGTTTTGCCAAGAAACAGACTCACTTTTCTGGATAGAGGGTGAATTTTCTCAGCCAGCAAGTCGTTGAAGTTACAACTTCTTTCTGTGTGTGAACTGCTCAGTTTAATGTAGTTCAGAATTGAAGACTAAGTGAAATCTATAGAGTGGAATTGGTCTCCTTTATTTTAAATTTCTTACGTTGGGTTTTAGAAAGTAAGGCAAGCAGAAAGCTTGAGCATCAGGTCCTATATTTTACAGCAGAGGGTACACATGTGGACGTCCTGATTTCTTTGCCAGAGATGCCTCAGCGCTTCACACAGAGTTCCCTGTGACCCAGGTCCTGCCCTGGCTGACACTTCACCCTGTTCCTTCCCAGAAAATGTCGTATAATTATCCTCTGCCTTCTCCAGTTCTCCAGCACCCACTTCACACCCCAGCTCCTCCCAAGCCCTCTCCTCCAAACGCTTCCCAAGATTGTTTTTTCTTTTTTGTGTGTGTGTGAGGAAGATCAGCCCTGAGCTAACATCCATGCCAATCCCCCTCTTTTTGCTGAGGAATACTGTCTCTGAGCTAACATCTGTGCTGATCTTCCTCCACTTTATGTGGGACGCCGCCATAGCATGGCCTGCCAAGTGGTGCGTCCGTGCGCCCAGGATCCGAACCGGGCCGTCGCAAGCAGAACACGAGCACTTAACCGCTATACCACGGGGCCAGCCCACCAAGATTGTTTTTCCTACCTTCAAGTAATGCACTGTTAACATTCGTGTTTTCAAATTAGGAACTGTATGCTTTTCTTTACGTGAGCAAAAATTTCCCAATAAAATTCATTATATAATTACGTGCTTTGTGAAAAGACAAGGAATAACGAATTGAGATCATATTTCTAATGAAATAGCAAGTCGAAATTGATACACATGCAATCCTATTTTGATTTGCTGGGGTCATTACCAACCAACTCTGGTCCAAAAACATTCCTGCTTATTGTTGAAACCTATGTTTTATTCTTTTCAAACAAATGAAACAATGGAAAAGCTGATTTACCTACGCAGAAAATCTAGTCCTCCACCATTTAAACAAGCAGAAGTGGAACAGCGTGAGCAAGCTGAACTAAAAAAACAGCAAACAATTCTCCTTCCAAAGCTTTAATGTGCATAATACTCCAGTATTTTCCCTCACACGTGTATGTTTGTGATGCTGAAATTTTCCCTCTCAGTTAATTTGATGTGTATAAGTTAAATAAATATGGCATTGCTGCCACGGTATCCTGGCATCACAGGGAATATTACTGCCTCCAATTAGCTTTGAGAGAGTTAAACGCCAGGCACTTGCCCTAATGAGAACCCGAGACCTCTAGTTTTGCATGAATGAATGCAACTTAATTTGTGTTGCTTCTCTCAACACTCCCAGCTATCAGTGGTGTTATCTGACAGTAAAATACCCCTCCTTCTTTTGAGAGAGAGAGGGAGAGAGAGGTGTAAAGGGTGAGTCAATGTCTTTTAATGAGAACCTGGGGGGGGGGGTGACAGTGACATCTGACCAGTCCATGTCTTGTTGGCAGCGAACTCAGAGCTCTGAGGAACAGCCACTAAGGTGAAAAATAAGCAGATGTGAGGATGTGTGAAGATATGCTTGTAAAACAACCCTGTCCTCTCTACCTGTCCATGAGAGGAATTTTGGTGGCAGCTTCTGCTGCAGAGGAAGTACAAAGAATCTGGAATAGGCTCCGAGGGTGCAGGGGCTGAGGGGGAAGGGAGAAAGGAATCACCTTCAGTCTGGCAATAGGGACCACGACGGAATGACAGCTTGTGAAAGAAGCCTCCATCAGTCTCCCAGGAGACAGCCGGCCTCAACTTGGGTGTTCCCCGCTTGTTAGCCTCAACCATAATTGGTCTCTCCTCCCATCCCACGTTGTTGGTTTTCTGTGTGTGGCTTTTGGTGTGAGCGTGTTAGGTCATCAACAAATACAATGGCGGGAGGGGACAACGGGGGGACACACATGATTGTTTTAAAGAAGAAAGGAGAAAAAGGATAAGAGAGTGGGCAGGAAGGCTGTGAACAGAATGGGAAGATGCCCCAGGATTTAGGCTTCCGAGGCAACCCCTGGAGTGCTGGGGGGGTGGGTAGAGCACTCCCTGGGAGTTTTGTCAAAGGGAGAAGAAGCACGCCAGGAGCGGGGGACCCTGCTGAGTGCCACTGGGGACATGCATCTATTCCATGCAGTTTTTGTTTGCTTGCCTCCAGAGCCGCCTGTAACATCCTGCCCATGTCCGCCAGTGCATCACATCAAAAAGGAATTTTTCAAAAAATCCCAATCAGTGTGGCCTGCCCTAGAAAGGATGTGAGTCTGGAGCTGAAGACCTAAAGAGCAGCCCAGAACTCCCCTGGGGGTGGGGGGCAGCGGGGAGAGGGGGGATCAGCGAGGCACACAGGCATCTTCCAGTCAGCCTTTCTCCGTCTATTTTTAAAATAGTTTCCCCTGTTCTCATAGTCTTTTTCTCCATCCCCTATGTTTTCTTTTCTTGTCTTCTTGGAGGAGCAGCAGTCCTGGGGTAGAGGCTGTAAGAAGTCTGTGACTTGAAGTCTGCTGTGAAGCTGAGAGGAAAGATGTCTTCGCAGTCAAGGAGGGTAGTAGATACAGCACATTGTTGTCGCTCAAAAGGGGGCATATGAGGTTCTGAGACCCTCAGATATTTATTTACTGTAAAAAGAACATTTGATGGGGGAAGGGAGCAGGAGAAGTGTAATTAAATCCAGTTGCAAACTTTGGGGAATTTTTCCTAGTTTTTTTTAATTTCACTTAACCCTTGGCTGGCCTTGGTTGCCATGGTGCTGCAGCCAGGGCTGGTGTCCACAGTGTCCCTGACTTAGCAAAGGCATTTAGGGTCTGAAATCTTGCTCTTTGCTACGGCAGGGACAGCGGATTGGAGCTGGTGGCGCTAAGGTGTGTGTGTGGAGGTCTCTTCCGTGTGGCAGGACTTGGTGCTGACAAGTCTGTGGGCATTAGCCTGTACCCGCTGTTCTGCAGCACCAGGGCCATGGTGGGTGGGGGACTCAGAGACGGTTCCCTTTCCTGTCACCTCTTGCAGGGTAAAGATTCACAGCCAGAAAAGGCCCTGCCGCTTTCCCTGGATGGTTCTGGTCTATACATTCCAGAAGATTTTGTCTTGGAGATGCCCCCATCCCAAGCCCAGAGGAACTCCAGACCCCCATGCTTAGAAGGATGCGCTGCCCCTGAGAAAACCAGTTACCCCAGGTACCTTCAGCAAAGGTATCTTGAGCAAACACCTCCCCCTATGCCCTATTAAGCCTTATCTCTGGCTTCTCCTCACCCCATCCCCACAGTAAAAGGCCCCCAAAGCACTAAGGACCGGCTTCTTTTTATAAAGCCAGAGAAGGCGGGCGATAAAGATCAGGCATTTAAATTGGCCATTTGGAAGATTACATCTCTTCAGCGTGGGTCTTTCAAAACTCGCGCTGAACTACGGGCCGCGGCTACTCTCACCTGGCTCTCAAAGGCCGGGCACCTTTCAATTCGGAGGGCGAGTGGGCTGGGGTAGGGGACCGGGCGCCATCAAAGGCCCAAGGGAAGGCCGTGGGGCTACACTCGTCAAATGACAAGTAATTGACGGATTCGAGGCCGCGCATTACCAGCGGAACAGGGAGGCATTAATTATTTAAAAACGATTAGCTTCGCCGTGTGTCCTGCAGGTGTTCCATCTTGTTCAAAGAAGATAACCAGCCACTTGAGCCGGAGCCCAGGCTTGGCAGGCGGCGGGCGCGCTCGCCAGCCAACCTCGGGTGCGGTGGACAAAGGCGCGCGGCCCAGGGCTCCAGGGAAGGAGGGGAGAGAGCGCCCAGGGTCTCCACACACGGAAGTGCCCATATAACTGATCCTGCTAATCACTGGGACCGATTTCTGCCCTTTGGGTTCGAGATCTGGTGACTGTGGCGCGGACGGGAAGAGCTTTCCGGTCGGGGTGGCAGGCAATTTAAGGCCGAGTACTTAGCCGCATCTCACCGCCTGGCAAAATACCCATAATTATTCAACGGGCGCGGGCCTCTCACAAGACCGGTTATCCAGCCTGTTGAGCAAAAACCCCACGGGAAATGCAGATTCCGGGGGGGGGCACCGGGGAGACCTCAGAGGAAAGACACCTTTTCCGCATCCTGCCCTCGAAAGCCGAGGGTCCTGCGATTTCAACTGGCAGCATCGCATCCAACTACTAGTTCTCCGAGCCGGCGCCTTCCTGCAGGCGGCGGAAAGATGCGGTCGGTTCTGTTCGGTCCTCCAGACTCGCGTCCTGCGACACCACAGCGCGCCCCTGCCCCGGGCCAGCGCGGAGAGAATGGGGTGATAAATGGCCCCTGGCCGGCTGCTGTCTTTTCCTGCTGGACCCGGTTTGTAACCCCAAAAGCTCCCGAACCTGCCTGCAGCCATGCGTGCCTGTACATAAACGCCACCAGCCGCTTGTTGCGGCGAGAATGAAAATTTCCCTGGCTTCTCAGAAAGGCGCTGCCCCTCCCGTGCTGCAGAGGGGCGCCCACCCCACCGCCGCCTGGGCCTGCGGGCTTCCCGGGAACCGCTGAGACTGGACTCTGAACCCACGCGCGCCGGGGGGGAGGGGGTCACCACGCTCGGGGCTCTGCCTCTGAAGCCACCCAGTACCAGTAAGCCATTTCCCGCTGACCCCCGCCGCAGACTCAGAGGCCAAGGGCGTTCCCCCGCACCCCACCTCCCCACTGTCTTTGGGAAACGCGGGGCGCTTGGATCGCGTTGGGAAATCCCCAGCCCGGAGCGGCTTCAGGGGCCTGTCGTGGCTTCCCGTAGCTTCTGGGCCCCAGCAAACTCTCCAACTATGTTCAGAGCCCACATTCAGTCTGAGTTTGTAACTCTTCGACCCCTCATCCTGCCACACCGTGCCTCTCAGAAATCGCCCGCAGAAAAGGCCTCCTCCCAAACCCCGGGGTCTTCACCGACTTAGCTTCTCACTCCTTCCTCTGCCCGCGTCTGGGCGCCGGAGCCCTCGGAAGGGAGCAGCACTGGCTGGGGGAGGGGAGGCGCACGGACAGGAGTCGGGGGCGGACGCAGCCCAGGGGACCCGGGCACGGCCCTCGAGTGGGCGCGCTCCCTACCTGCGGGCAGCGGGCGGCGGGCGGCGGAGCGTCCAGCGCGCGGAGGGAGGCGGCCGACTGCTCCGAGCCGAGGCATCCCCGCATTTATTTGAGCTCGAACCGAGCGACTGTTGACTTTAGCACACAAAGCAAAGACTTCACTGCCCGCTAGTTTAAAAATGAATATTTTACCAAGATATCGATCAGCGTTATAAAATTCAGTTAAGTACAATGGGATCCTGGCAAAAAAAAAAAAAAAAAAAGAATAATAAAGGAGGGGGGAGGCAATATAATATCTGTGCAAATTTGCTGAAGTGTGACGTGGCATGGAAAGTTTACCCTCCTGGAATTCGGATCTAGAATGTTTTTTTCGGTTGTTTACTGACTTTGTTTATTCACAGATCACGGTTGCTTAAACCGGCTTGCAGATAGCGCCGGGAAAAGGAAGAAAAAGAGAGAGGTAAAAAGAAACGCTGCACCCTACAATACTAAGAGTGGGGAAAGCGGACGGAGGGCGACCTGGAGCTAGCAAGCTGGGAGCCCGGGCTGGGGGAGGGGGCTGGGGTGGGGGAGGGGTGTGTGTGAACGACACAAGAAGCGCAGAAAAGCCTCTGAAAGCGCCCCGCTCCCCGACATCCTTTTTATGTATTCGGACAGAACTATATCTTATCGGCCGGATCAGTGGAGGGGGCGCGCTAAGTAGTTTAAAACGACCCTCGCACAATGGGCGTGCGATAGGAAACAGAGCAGGTTAGAGAAGCGCTTTCAGCCTCCATTGTCCCCCACTCGGCCCCCGGCCCTGCCTCTCGGCTCCTTCGCCACGGGAGCCTTTTATGTGATAATGAAACACATTTCAGGCCGGGCTCACGACGTGTGTGTCCTTGCCAGGGGGAGAGACGGCCCTGATTGCTGGCTGCGGCCTCTGGATTCTCCCCACCCCACCCCGCCCCGCCCCAATTTCTCTTCCTTGTGTTCTTCGGGACAATGTGGCATTTTAAAAAAGGGATTTGGAGGCGGGGGGCGGAGGCTAGGGCAAACCCCCCTCAAGCGCCTGAGAAGGCCAGCGTTTAAGGGAGCAGAGATCCCGCAAGGTGGCAGAGGGCGCACACGGAGAGGCTGTCTACAGGGTTGGTGCGAAGCTGGGACACTCTAGGTTTGGGTGGTCGAGAAGCCCAAGATCTAGTCCTGGAAATATGAGCTTGGGCTTAAGAGTCTGAGGCAAAAAGTCCTGGCCTTGGAGGCTGCGGGAGAGTACTTATCCACCGAAAGCTAGCTGCGGGCGAAGGGCCCCAAGTGTGTGGGGCCCCTGAGGACACTGGATCCTGCCCTCGCTCGGCCAGCCTGCAGGCCGGCAGATGCCCCGGGCAAAGCAAAAGCTGAGGCCCCTCTGCGCACCTGGGCCGGGCTTCACCACCGGAGTGTCCAGTGCGGTTGGCCGCCAAGTCAGAGCGGCTAGGCCGTCTGTGGGGAGAGACAGCACGATTTGTAAAAATTTAGTCTGGGTCTGTCTTTATACTTTTGGATTTTCCTTTAAAGCTCACAAAATACCCCCTCATCCCCTCGGCTCTGCAATCCTGACTTGCCAACCTGGGCTAACAGGATGCAGTGCGAGGGCGTCAGTCTTCTGGGGGAAGGAAGGGGGAAGCAAATCCGCAGACCCTAAGATCGCACCGCCAGACGCCATCAACTGGCAAGCCGCGCAAGACACCCCCTCACTTCCACCTCGTCCCCCAAAAGACCTTATTTTTAAGAGGAGATTTGGATCATCACCCTGAGCGATCCCATTAAAACCAATTACAGGAGAAAGCGTTCTCACTGTTCCTCCAGACTGGGTGCCAGAAGGGGTGCTCCCAGAAATCTCACTATTCCTGGGCTACAGCCTGGTCTACCAAGGTTGTGCAGAACACCAAAGTGAAGGAGGAGGGTGTGATAGAGTTGTGAAGTGTAGACAGAGGCCTGAGGCTGTAGGATTCAGGCAAAGTTCCAGTTCCACACACAGGAGGGGAAGGGGTGCCAGAGAAGCAGTGAGGAAGGCAAAGTGCTGCACCAGGAGTTTGCAAATCCACTCTGGGCTCACTGACTTGAAGGGAGGCCTAAGATTCAAATACAGCAAAAACATGTAAAATTCAGGCTTCTCAGAGAAGCCAGCCCTAAGGCCCCAGAGACCTCAATAACACCTTCACGTGGCCCAGGTAGAAAATTAAGATACGTGGTTTTCTCCCGGCTTTAAAGACAAACCTGCATTACCCCCTGGAGTGGTCCACCTAGGATCTGTGTTTCATTGTGTGTAAAGATAAACTCAAAATTCAAAAAGTAACCATAACAATAAAGAGGCCTATTTAATGATGTGCTTGCTGAAGTGTTTAGAGGTAAGTGTACTGATGTCTGAAATTTACTTTGAAATGCATTTAGAAAAATAAGATTAATTGACCAGTGGAGGTATACGTAGATTCACAGATATGTGATATAACAAATACAGTGAAATGCTAACTGTAAGATCTGGGCAATGGGTACATGTGTGTTTTAGGTAAAATTTGTTCAACTTCACTATGTCTGAACATTTTAACAATAAAATGTTGGTAAAACAGCAACCACCACTCCTCCCCAAAATAAAATAAAACCTGCAACCAGCCAAAGTCTCTCTCCCTCCACTTTTAAATAATTTCCAGAGCTGTTTATTTTTTAAGTCAGACAAAGGAAGAAAATTCTGAAGATTCAAGGGATAAAACTGGCAATAACACTTTAATATAGATCTGTGGAACCCTGGTCCTTGCAGCCAGAATACACATTTATAAGCCATAAATAAAGCACGCAGAAACCATAAATTAATCAGACTCGAGACCTAGATTTCACCGTGTCAAGAATGGGAATGCATTTTTTTTTCCCTTGGTCATTTACAACAGACCCTTACATCATTTTTTTTTCTCTTTTTAAACAATAGTACAACTTTCTGGTTCTCTGTTAAAACTACATTGTTTTACACTGAGTCACAAAAGTTTGTGGGGTTTTTTTGTTTTGCGTTTTTTTTTTTTTAATAAAGTAAGACTTCCCTGCAACAACGACAGCAATGGAGGAGAACAACAATAACAAAAAATCGGAATTCGCAGATGCTTCAAGAAGCAGGTGTCTACACAGTAGTGGAAACCAAAGGCTTTTCTCTCTTTTTTCTTTTTTTTCGACTGTTTATCATTTTTCCCTTTCCCTCCTGATACAGAGTGATGGATATCAGTGTGGCCCATCTGTTACGGAGGGAAAAGCTGCAGCGTGAAGGGAGACTGCTGTCCTGGGGGTGGAGGTGTAATGGATTTCTTCTCCCTTTGCATCTCTCCAACACCCTTTCCTTAACGTCTCCACCGCACCTCCTCTCTCTCGTCCTTGTCCCGGGCTGGCCGGGCCGCAGCCTTCTTCTTAAGAGGAATTCATAATGGGCCGGGAGTACACCCCCTGGTAGTAGGAGGTGTCTGCCGCCAGAGGCGAGGCGTCCAGGCCCGCTTTGTTCGTGACCGGGCCCATGGCCAGACTTCCCGGCATGGGGGAACCGTAGCCGGGGTAGTGCATCACCTGTTCGTAGGCCTTGAGGTCCATTTTGTGGGGCTGGTGGTGGTGGTGGCTGTGGTGGTGCTGCTGCTCCGAGGACATGAGGTTGTTGATGGAGAAGGGGTGGTTGAAGGCGTAGTGGTGCTCCGGCTTAAGGTGGGCCTCGGGCGGCAGGCCGGGGTGGTGGGGAGGGCCCAGCAGGTGGGCCGCGGCCTGCTGCTGCTGCCCGGGCGAGGGCGCCGGCTCCGGGGGGCTCAGCGTCGCGGCCGGCGTCCCCTTCAGCTCGCCCAGGCCTCCTCGCTTGTGCTCCTGGCACGGAGAGGCGCTCGAGTGGGGCGACTCGGTGCCCGCCGGAGTCTCGGGGGCCGGCCCGGCGGCCTCCCCGAGCTGACCCTGCGAGGCCTGGGCCCCGGCAGCCGCCTTCTTGCCACCGCCCGTGGCGCCCGCGGCTTCCTTCAGGGCCAGCTGCTTCTCGCACTTGAAGCGCTTCTGGCGGCGCAAGTAGCAGCCGTTCTCAAACATGTTGCCCGAGTCGGGATGCAGGGTCCAGAAGGAGCCCTTGCCGGGCTTGTCGGGCGAGCGGGGCACCTTGAGGAAGCAGTCGTTGAAGGAGAGCGAGTGGCGGATGGAGTTCTGCCAGCGCTGCTGGTTCTGCCGGTAGAAGGGGAAGAGGTCCATGATCCACTGGTAGATCTCGCTCAGCGTCAGCATCTTGTTGGGGCTCTGCTGGATGGCCATGGTGATGAGCGAGATGTACGAGTAGGGCGGCTTCGCGTGCGTGTAGCTGCGCCGGTACGTCTTGGGATCGCGCGCGCGGCTCAGCCCCGCCTGCCCGTACATGGGGCTCATGGAGTTCATGTTGGCATAGGGGGCCAGGCCGCCCATGGCCCCGGCCGCTTGCCCCCCGAGCGGACTCAGGCTCGGGCTCAGGTGCGGCCCCATGCCCGCCACGCCAGCCGCCCCGGCCGAGCCGCCCATGCTCGCCATGGCGCCCGCCCCGGGGGACATGCCGGCCAGGGACGGGCTCATGCCCGCGCCCACGTAGGACGACATGTTCATGGAGCCGGCGCTCATGTTGCCCGAGCCGCTGCCCATTGCAGCCGCCGACATGCTCATGTACGTGTTCATGCCGTTCATCCCCAGGCCGGCGTTCATGTTGCTCACCGAGGAGTAGCCCTGCGGACAGAGCCCGGGGAGGGAGGCGCACAGCGTTAGCACCGCGGCTTGAGCGTGCCCTGACCTCCCACCCACCGGGCTAGCCCAGGCCCCCGCCTCCGGGAGGCCTCTGGGGAGTCCTTCCCTCGCCCGGCCCCGCTCCCGGACACAGAGTCCCTTTCACCCAGAGCGCGCTGTGATCGCCCTTGGGGAGGTGGCGAGCGGGCTGCTGCTCTGTGCCTGTGGCCAGTTCCTAGCCTTTCTGCGCCTCGCTCAGATTCTAAAACACGGTGCCTCCAAGCAACCCCAAGCCAGGCACCTCAAATGCATCTCTTCTTCACAGAGTCTCCCCAACTTTCCGACCAGCATACTAACTCGGCGCCACCACCTCCGACCCTAGTGAGCAACCTGTGGCACACCGCACAGGGCGCCCCAGGCGGCCTCAAGCGGAGACTGTCCCAGGGTCCTCTCTGTTCAGCCTTACTCCCGGAACCCCATCCTTGGCCCCAAGGGAACCGAAACCCAGTGCTGCGCAGAGTCTAGGGCCAGCCAGAGGCATTGAATGGAGGGATAAGGAGGAGACCGCGAATTGAACTACACGCGGCTGGGCTTTGCAGCCACAAACTTTCTTTCTCTTTGTCCCCTAGTCTCTGACTCTGCCTCTACCTCAGCCCCCAACTCCTACCCATCTTCTTCTCTCCAGCTCCCCACCCCCTCGCCGGCCGACCTCCCACCCCTCCCCAGCCGCGCGCTGCCAAACATAACTCTGTTAGGATAGTGCGTGGCTCGGCCACGAAGAGGATTTGGAGGCGCCGCAAGTCAATATTTGATCACAAAGTTAATATTATCTCAAGGCTAACAGTGTGTCGTATAAAAAAGAGACCCATTTGAGTCGAAGGAGGGTGGAAAAGGCGGCTGCCCAGAGCGGCTGGGGTGGGGGGCGGGTGCCGGCGCGGGAAGCAGTCCCGAGGTTGGGGAAAAGAGCGAACGCCACCGCCCCACTTCCCGCTGGAAAAGGCGAGTGCCTACCTCGGGCTCGGCATAGTAGCTGCTCCAGTCGGACGGCTCGTGCCCTTCCATCTTCACCGCTCCCAGCATACTGGAAGCCGAGTGCATGGCAGTTTAAAATTTAACAGCCACAACAAACGACCAGCAATCACCCCCCACCCCCACCCTCTTAAAAAAAAAAAAAAGTCAGCCAAGGCTCCGTCCCCTCCCTCCCTCTCTCCCGCTCCCTCTCTCTCGGCTCCACTCCCTCTCTCTCCCTCGGCCGGTCAGAGCCGGTAGTTGGAAGTGGGCGGGAGGGGTGAGTCTCGGGAGGAGGGGGACGGGGATGGGAGGAGGCAGAGACCCTAGCCCCGTTGCAGGGAGCGCCCGTCGCCCGCCGCCGCCGCGCTCCCAGGCTGCCCGGTGGAGGCCGAGGTTAGCAGTGCCGAGCTGCCCGGAGGCGGCGGGAAGCGCGCGGCGCGGGGGCGGGTGGGGGGGTGGAGAGAAGGAGGAGGTGGAGGAGGAGGTGTGGACCGCGGAGCGGACAAGTGCCGCAGTGACGTGGGCGGCTGGTGATATAGCGCGGCGCACGGGCGCGGGCCTCCAATCCCCAGACCCGGGGCAGCCCATTTGAATAATCAGCTCACACCTAGGTGAGAGGGAGCCTCGGCCGGCGCCCCGCACCTGCCCCTCGGCGCCCGCCCCGCCACCGCCGCGCCGCGTACGCAGTGCCTGGACAGGCGAGCGGGGCGAGTGGGCGCGCGAGCTCCCTGCAGGAGCCCCCTTTCCTCCCACGTCTGCGAGGAGTCCCCGTGGGAGGAGGGACCTGGGAGGAAGACACTCGCGGGAGTGGCTCAGGGTTTTGACCCCCGCCCTGTCCCATAGCGCCCGGCGCCTTGTGCGCCTGCCTGAGGGTGCGTTGGGTCTCTGCGCCCGGTTTCCTCTCTGCGGAGCGTTATAAAAGCCGCGTTTATTTATCTCGGGTTTCTTTTTTCTCAGTGCTCATTCTCTGTCAAAACAACAAGACGGTGACAGCCAATTTGCGAAGTGCTGCCGTATTTAGAAAAACTGTGTACACACCTTTAACTCGCCCGCCGCTGCTCCTGGGAGGCTCCTCCCTGATACAGTTAAGACTCGGAGCGGCTCCGGAAGGCGCGCGGGGCGCGCCAGGTCCGGCCGCCTCGGCTCTTTGGCTCCTCGGAGCCCGGCCTCGGCGACGACAAGGGCAGGGGCTGGCGGGCAGGGAGGAGCAGTGTCCGGGCGCAGGGCGCACGCGGCCCCGCCAGCCGCGGCCGACGGTTAGGAGACTGCTATTTGTCTCTGACATGCAAGACTGCGTATTTCAAGGTTACTTTTCAGTCACAACCGAGGTGCCCACAGCATTTCGTAACTAAAACAAACAGGGCAGGAGGCGGGGGAGTGAGGCGGGAGGAGAGAGGAATAAAGAAATCAATAATGGGGCACATGGAGTCCGCTGCAGGAGGGTCTTTGCCCCCTCCGCTTCCGTGAGGGGCTGTTTAATAAGAATTAGAAACCCCAGCAACTATATACTCCCTTTTTATTTTCGCTCCAGCTTCTGAGTTCAAATTATCATCTGTCCTGGGCCAGCCACCAGCGAGCCCAGATTTTTTGGGGGATGATATTACTGGTGTTTAGATGTGGACGACCTTTCTTGGTTCTAAAAACCCGGCCGGGCCGTGAGGATCCAGCCCTGCGCCCTCCACCTCAGATAGAGAAAAAATAAGAAATAGTGGGTATCTGGCCCACCTGTTCAGAGTTGTGGGTAATGGTCGCAGAAGACAAAGGCAAGGTGGCAGCCACGGAGCTGAGCATTGAAAACGGAAAGACTGGGTGAGGGTCAGGCTAGAAGGCCAGCGCGGAGGAGCAGATGTAGGGGAACTCCCCCTCCCCCCCTTCCCTCTACTCCAGGTCTCTGGGGCCTGCATCGCTTTGAACCCAAGATGCAGCCGCTGGCAGCGCCCTTTGCGCTGAAAGGCGGATGGTTTGACCAATTCATAGTGAGGGCGTTAATGAACCCGCTGAGCGAGTGCCAGGGCAAGATCCCCCAAAGCTAAGGTCTGCGTCGCCTCGAAAGCCGTGCGCAGCGCTGAGGGCTCCAGGTGGGGCAGGCTGGCCTAGTGCATCCGGGAAGTGTGTCATGGGGTGTATGCACGCGTAGCATAGGTGAGCTGAAGGGACCAGACCCCCAGCATCTCTCACCAGATCCCAGAGCATGGGTGGGAACAATTTCACCGCTCTCCCGAGGGTTTGGGAAAGAGGGGTGCGCGCTGGCGCTCAAAAGGAGTTGCTTGTTTTTCGAAGCTGTCTGCGCAGGCCCAGGGCAGAAAGGGAGCTACACGCGAACACACACACGCAACGAGACGCCAAAACAGATAAATCCGCGAAACAACGACAAACAGCTTTCTGATGTGTAAGGAACTGAACTCTAAAGAATACTCTGGTTAACCTAGTGTGTGCGTGTGCGTATGAGTATCCACTTCCCTTTCCCTTTTTGCTCCTGGTCGAAAATATGTTTCTAGACATTATTCCACGAGCAAAAGGAGCGAGCGGGGCCGGGAAAGGATGTCCGCGGGAGGACCGGGGGCTCTCTTCCTAAAGAGCGGATTTTACAAGTTCCCCCACCATTGGTGGCGGCGATCCGGGGACACCCGCGGGCTCTTGGCTTCGGCTTCCGCAGTGATAGGGCGCCCCCTGTCGGCCGTGGGGCCCTCGGGACCGACCCGAGCCCTTATTTACCCCCGCGCTCCTAACCCCGGACCCCGGGCGCCG
Source organism: Diceros bicornis minor (assembly GCF_020826845.1). NCBI lineage: Eukaryota > Metazoa > Chordata > Mammalia > Perissodactyla > Rhinocerotidae > Diceros > Diceros bicornis. The sequence goes on from NC_080758.1 coordinate 48,945,737, forward strand.
GGGCACCTTCTCCTGGCCTCTCGAAGTCTCCGGGAAAACGCTTCCAGGGGGTTGGCATTTCTTTAGAGTCTCCCCAAGTTCTACGCAAACCCAAACCGGTCTCCTGCCTCCTTGGGAGGCGCCAAGGGCTCGGGTAGTCGGGCTGCGTGTGACGTGCCTGGAGTCCCCGAGCCGTCGGTCCGGGACCGTCCCGGCGGCGCCGCAGCCCCGGGGGAAGGAGAGGGCGGGCTGCTGTCACTTTAGGCGGCGCGGAGCGGGGCACCGCCGGCGGCGAAGGAAGCAGGAGCGTTCCCACAGCCTGGGGTCGGCTTTCCTGCCCCAGCGCGGAGGTCTTTGGAGGCGCTCCCTCCCCCTGCACACCCCTGGTCCTTCCCGGCAGCTTCGGTTTCTAAAGGTTTATTCAGAGCGTCTGGCACGAAAGCCTCGGGCTGGAATGCTGTAAATTGCTCCGAGAGCTTCTCTCCAGGAAAAATTTCGCGGGTAACTTGGGCTGAAAACAGATGTTTCCCCTGACCCCCCTTAGTTTGAAACCCACCCGGGACTGAGACCTACAAAGCTTTCCTTTGCCTGTGTCCTCCCTCTTTTCCTTCCTTTTCTTTCGGTGCTGCCCCGTTTTCGAATCAAGCCTCCGTGTAACCGACCACTGTGCTTGCGGGTAGCGCGCTGTTTTTATTCTGGATGCTGCCCCCGAGGATTTGACTCGGGCTCAAATCTGGGCCTCCTCTGCCCTTCCTCGGAAGAGGACGCTGCGATCCTGTATCCTCTAGCAGAACTTCTTCCTCCCCGAGCTCTCTGTCATAGGAAGCTAGCCCGTGAGGAAAGAGACATCAATAAACAGAACTCAACTTCCCTAACCGATAACCAGTAAAATACCACGGGGGCGGGGGTGCGTTTGTCTGATCAATACTCCAATTCTTGAAGCCTTTCAGAGAATACGTATCCAGGAGAGGCCTTGCTTTAGGCCATTAGGCAGGTCTGCAGGTGAGATTCAGACAGAGGAGACAGAAAGGTGACTTAGCAAAGTCTTGTGAAAATACACATTTTACTTTCAAATGAGCTTTTGGTTGGCAGAAATCAGAGGTCCACACCTCCCTTATTCACAGGGCGGAATTCTCAGGGTGAATCCCAAGTCCTAATAAAGAAAAGGCATATAGCTGTGTCAAAGGCTGTAATCAACATTTCACTTTCCGTGGGTGGGTTGTTATTTCTGAAATTTAGTTTTAAAAACTCAGAACATCAAAATTAGTCTACTTGGCATTGAGCACACCTTCAGATACTCTTTTGCTGGCTTTCGTAGTTCTTTGATGGGCAAAACACTAGTTGGTTATGGAGAGGGCAATTGAAAAAGTAATTACTAAGAACATCTTATCAAAGGAGATTTGTGTGAAAGACTGAAGAAAAGATTCAACATGTCAGTCTCCTGCAAAAACACAGGAAAGTGCTGATAAAAGTGGGGGAAAGCAAGATACAACCTTATAAGTTTAATACACAAGGCACCTGCATACAATCTACTTCTGGGCAAGATGCGCAGGAAAAGATGGGAAATAAATAATGATAAAACAAAATGAAATGCAGTGCTAATAGCCCTGATTATGTTTGAGTGGTAGGATTATATCTTCAATCTATATTTTTTCTGCAGTATAGTTGTATCATTTTATGTCATTATTACATTCTTTTTAATTATTTTATGGTGAACTGTGTAATGAGAATATTAGATCTGATGTCATGGAAACTTTTGCGAAATAACGTGGACAGATATTCACTCAGATCTCACACTTGAAAGAAGAGCAGTGAAGTCACCATCCAAATGCATGAAGGGTTTGAGTTCTGAAAAACAAGCCAATATTATTTTTTCTTACCTGTGTCAGAGGGTGGACTGAACTCTTCCTTGAGTTGAGGGAGGAAGAGAAGTAATATTCATGCCAACCACAGATGGTGACTTTCCGGCATGGCACAGGGAAGGAGGAAGACTCTGTCCCTGGGGTACTGTTAGGATGAATTTGCACACAGATTGCTTCTCTGTGGATGTAGGGTTTGGTTGTTGTTTGGAAGGCTAAGTGTAGTTGTGGATGGCTCATCTTTCATGGGAGTGTCAGCGGCTGGGGTGAGCAGTTGTCGAGTCTACTCCCATCTGTGTGGGTCTGTAGGGAAGACCAGTGCTCTGCCCATTCAGGTCCAGGGTTTGACAAATATTTCTGGTATATGCTTGGCATTCTGTCCACCATTCTTGAGTTTTTAGCACATTTCTGGTATTTAGGACTATTATAGCAGGTAATTAAAATAATTGGAAGAGATAAAAATAAAGAGATGACAACTATGAGTAGCAATAATAACAGGCCAAAGTGAGTGAGAATAAACCCCTCTTTGAGGGACACCCAAATTAGATGCCTCTGCATTTGTGGCGCTGTGGGCTATTTCATACGTTGCGATGTTATTCTTGGAGGAAATCTCAGTTATTCCTGCCAAAAAGGCAAGCAGTCAACTTCATGAGGGACAGGAGTCATGGCAAGTCCGTCGCAGACCTGAAGAATCAGCCCCCGGCATTCCTTCTTAGGAACACGGGGAGATCGTTAAGAAGCGGCCCAATTAGATCTAGGAGCTACTGATTACTTACTTGAGTAAACAAATATACTTTCCCTATAAGTGTGAAAGGATGAAGCATGTGACAGATGTGGAGGTCAGAAGGAGGTGAGCAAGGCCTAGATTTGGAGTCTTGTGCTTATGAAGCAGCTGTTCGCATCTTGTTTCCATCTCAAAGTGATCTAGGGGTTCTGTGTAAACAGACAAGAACTACACATAACTTGCTCTAATATTAAGCAGTGATGGTAAATAGGAGTTTATACATTTTTATCCATTCAGAAACTATTTAATACGTACTGACTATACTCCAGATGGCGATGAGACAGCCCTGAACAAGGTGGGCAAAGCCCTGTGCTTACAGAGTCAGTGTTTCCATCTTCTACTTCCACCTCTTCCTCCTTCTTCTGCCACAGGTTCCAGAAGAACGTGTTTTCCCTGTGTTTTGAAGTCTCCTTTCAACCCTGACCCAGGAATTTCCAAGCGCCAAAATCCCATTCCAAATGCGAATCTACATTTCACCATCAGAAATAGTCTGTCTACTGGTAGAGATGGACTAAAAGCCCAGGTGAAGTGTTCCACCTGCACTGACCCAGGATTGATAGGAAAACCGAAGGTTCAGTCCTCTGAAGTAGTCGGTATGATGTCAGCAGAACGGATCTGGCCAGAGAGCAGCCAGCCCCGAGCACTGAGGCAAGCCAGTCCTGTCCTACCACCATTTGTAATCTCTCTCGAGTGTCAGTTTTCCATCAAATGGGTACTAGGGGTTCTGGCTTGGGAAAGAAGGCAGCAGGGAAGTGCTCCTGCTGGTAGTGGGTACTGGCTTGAGAACCTTGCCCTGTGTGTAAGAAGAGTAGTTGGCGCACCGCAAGCCCTCAGCCCTCAAGTGTTTGTAATATACGTGTCTGTGTTCACTCTTTGTTCATTTTACTTCCAAAAGTAATTCTGGCGTAAGGCTCGTGGAGCTTCTTGAAAAGTAGGAGCTTCATTTTACAGGGAGGGGTAGCACATTACAGCAACAGTGACCCACTGGGACAGAGTAATTAACCAGGCCTGGGACCGCCCCTCAAATTTTTATGTGCATAGGAGTCCCCTGGGGGTCTTGTGAAAATGCAGATTCTGATTCAGCAGGTCCGGGGAGGGGCTTGAGAGTTTGCATTCTAACAAGCTTCCAGGTGAGCCTGATGCAGCTGGTCCGCTGACCGCAGGTGGAATAGCGGGATCCCTAAAGGCCTGTTTTTATCACTCATCTTGCCCTTGTCCCGAGCTGGATGGTGGGATGTGACTTGATAAAATGGGAAGTCCATCTTCACCTGCTGTTGGTTCTCCCCTCCCACTAGCCCCCAGCCTCGCTTACCCTCCCCACAGCCAGGATTCACCTTCTCAGGCTGCAGGATTCAGAACCTGTCTGTAGCCTGCAGCCCAAGTAGTGTGGTGTATGAGCTCCAAGCAGACCCCACCCCCACCGCGCATTGTTAGCTCCCCCTACACTTCCCACACCTCCTCTGCTGGCTGCATCTTCCGGAGACAAGGACCTCCCTGGTTGACTGGGGAGGAGAAGGGACCTGTGGCAATTATCAGTTAGGGATGTGAAAACTGTCATTTTCCAAGCCTGAGAAAACGGCCTAAGGAAAGTTGCAGCTGCAATCACACTGCATCAGCAAATGCCCACCGAGGCCCCTTAACTTTTCTCCCTAAGGAAGAGGTCCCGGGAACCCAGGCTGATCTTGTCTTGCTGCGAACCTCTGGCACTGGTCTCGCCCTGAAAGTGAAAAGGGATAGGAATGACCCTTTCCTAAACATCCTCCAATCTCTTTGCTGATCCCAACATGCACTTGTAAGAAGCAAAATAGAAAGGTCAAAAAGAAGAGAAACTGGGGCCGGCCCGGTGGCGCAAGCGGTTAAGTGCGCGCGCTCCGCTGCGGCGGCCCGGGGTTCGCTGGTTCGGATCCTGGGCGCGCACCGACGCACTGCTTGGTAAGCCATGCTGTGGCGGCGTCCCATATAAAGTGCAGGAAGATGGGCACCGATGTTAGCCCAGGACCGTCTTCCTCAGCGGGGAAAAAAAAAAAAAAAAAAAAAAAAGAGGAAGATTGGCGGATGTTAGCTCAGGGCTGATCTCCTCACAAAAAAAAACAAAAAAAAAAAGAAGAGAAACTGACAGGAGATTCCTGTTTATTGAGTTTCCAATGGGTTTGCATGTCTTCCTCCTCAAAAAGACCTGGGCCTCTTATGATGGCAACTGGGAATGGGAATTTTCTTCCACAGTTTGACCCGATGCTGAACTGCCTGCTGGCGTATGAGAAAAAGAACAGGACTGGGAGTAATGGACACTGACCCCCGGACAGCACCCAAATTAACCCCTTGTTGGGAAACACGCTGTTTCCTTTGCTTTGCCACCTGAACATTTTCCGACATATAAAATAGGAAATGTTTAGAAATTAAAATTTGAGTCGCAAAGGTGAGAAGAATTTAAAAATTCAGGATGTTTTCTTAACGCTTATTCTATTTGCAATATATGCTTGTAATCGGCTAAGACCCTCTTTCTTCTGTGGGCATTTAAATAAGACGCTCATTCTGAAAAGGGCTCCTTCCTTCCAGGTAAGAACTGCTAAAAGGGAGAGAACGTATTTTTTCTTTGGGCAAATTCTTCTTATTTCTGCAATGTTTACACATGGAGAATGAATGTAAACACAATAAGAATTTTAGGTCAAGTATTTAATCTATGTTTGATTTTAAAGCAATGTGGGTTAGGGATAATAAATCTGGGGAGGAAATTGTATTGAGCTGCTTTGAGATCCCTGGATGGAATTGAATATAAAATACAAACTTCTTTTGCAATTATTCCTTTCACACCTGGCTACTCAATCACTTCATTCATAGGCTGCCTCTGTCAGACTAAAGGATTGAAATATGTGAGGCTAACTTTGGATGTATTGTTTTATATCATATGAAAAACTATAAGTGCTGCATAATATTCTCCAGAGTAGTCTACATAAATATGTCTATACCTTTCAAAATCCTGAGAATTTAGCTCTTCCCTTTAAGAGTGAAACCTGGAACATTCATTCCTCTAAGCCTCAAAATAAAAGTGCTAAGTAAATGCTAATGATGAGGAAAAGCTGGTCTTGGTGGGAATTCTGTGTCAGACCTGAGACTCACTCCCCAGCGCTTATGGTTACGGAGAAACTGCAAAGAGAAGGCTTATCTCTACTTCCCTGTTTCTTTTATTGTTTTCTCCCTTTTAACATGTTGAATGTAGAAATACAGATTTTTTTCTTTATGTCCATTTCTCGCCCCCCCTCCCCCGAAGGACTTGGATCTTGGAGACTAAAGAGATGTGGAAGGGGCTCCTATTTGCATCAGACTCGGTGGTCCACGCAGGTCTTTCTCATGTGGGAGCTCGCTTTGTTGCTGGAGGAACGAGAGTGGGAAATGTTGAAGGCCTGCCTCAGATCACCCAGCCCTTTGATCCCCACCCAGGCCTCTGGCTCAAATCTTGACCTGTTTCCACGTTATAATGTTCTCGTCCTTCCCAATAGACATTCCTTTAATGAGATGGAGAAGCTATCGGAAGCCTGGGAGAAAAGAAAATGCTCATGGGTGGAGTTTTCACTCATTGGTATTGTGTGTGTGTGTGTGTGTGTGTGTGTAGTTTATCTACAACATGCCTGAGATCGTAACTCTAGAAGAATATAGTTATTTAACTATATACTATAAACTATTGTTTATTTAAACAATAACCCGACTTTAGTGTGGAGTATTATGCAGCTTTATAAAGAATGATATAAATCTCTATGAAATCATATAGAAAGTGTCTGTTTTAAGATGAAGGATATGGGTAATTTGACTTAATTTTTGTAAAAATAAACCCTGAATTTGTTTGTCTGTGCATAGGAAATATTTGAAGGTCACACACAAAACTGTTAACAATGACACTCCCAGAAGCTGGGACTTGGAGGGGTTGGGAGCAGACTTCCATTTTTCACTTTATATATTCCTAATTTTTTACAGTTGTCTCTTCTGTTTTTGTCATTAAATAATATAAAATAAACAAATGTTGAAAAGTGTGGTCTTTGCCACTCGATAGCTGGCAGGCTGAACACAAATATTTCTGGTCCTCATTAACTGAAACATATACCTTCTTGCATCTTGTTTTAGAGAAAATGAGCAGGTCCGTTGGAGGAGCATAGATCATATTTGAAAGAAGAGAATCAAACTGGGAACACCCACAGGCCAGGAGAAGTTAGGTAGGAAAAAGAAACCACTAAGACTTAATAAATCTGACCTAATTTAAAAATTTAAAAAGTGGATGTCACAGGGCAGACTTAAAGAACCAGCTAGTACTTAAATTGCTGTGGGTCTTAATTGCTTATGGTTCTCAGGAAGTGAAAGGATTGAAATGCAGGCTCTCTGTGGTTTAGCTTAATTAATATTTATGACTGCAGAAGAAAATTAAATAAGGCAAACAGTGTAATTTTAAACAGCCTGTGGTCACAGTTAGCAGGACTCAAAGCAAATTCAGAAGGAAGAGTGCTGTGGGAATGGTGGGATTTCAGTTTTCTTCATTTCCCCAATCAATTTTTTATGCTGCATGAGAGCCCCAATACTGACATCTCAGAGTGCTACAGTGACTCACTGTTTCACTTATATCTTTTGCATGTTTTCTTTGTCTTTGTGACTGATTGTCTGAAGGAAGATTTTCTTTTTTGGGGGGGAAACAGGGGTAATGCCCAAAAATGTTAGCCCTAGAACCATCTATAATTGCTCCCTTGGGTGTTTCTTGGGTGTGTATCTGCCATTTACTGATTCTTTGTATGGTCTGATGATCTGAGCGCCTCCATCTTGGGAGCTGAGAGTTGATGAGATGGCATCAGTGCCTGTAACGGGGAACCCAGAGTTGGTTGAACTTCTGCATGCTGGTAAATGTTTATTGAATGGATGGATGGATGGATAAATAGAAGAATAGAGGATGGATGGCTAGATAGAAGAATAGAGGACAGATGCTATATGACTTTGATCTAAAAACTCATAATTTACCTGTGAGGACTGGTTTTAGAGGGATAAAATAAGATTACAACAAATGGCTAGGCAAATGCTTTTCAAATTTCAATTGATGGCTCATTAATGTGTTGTGACAGTAATTTACTTCATTGAGACTATCATTAAATAAAGGAAAGAAATAGAATAGAATCTCTCAGTGCATCCACACAAGAAGAGGCACGTGTAGTTTTGAAAAACCTCTGTTTCCGTTATAAATGTGTGTGTATCTGCATCAGGATGGAAAATGCATTCCCTACTGTGAGTTCTCATTCAAAAAGCCTGAAAGACCAGCACACTGGGGGCTGAGGGCTCATTAGCTCTCCCTGCAAAGGAGCTTCCGATTTCTCGTCTGTACAACAGGAATCATAGCAGAGCCGTCTCCACAGATGGGGTGAGGATGAACCTAGTTGAGGCACATGAAGATAGCTTAGCCTGGTGCCTGGCATGTCGAGAACATCTGATCAATGATACTTTTCCTTGCCTGCATCCTCTGCAGTTTCTCAGCATTACGCTGAAGGAAGATCTCAACATTTTACACAGAGATGCGTTATACTAGTTTTGTCCTCTCAACGCTAACCAAAAACAACTCTCTTAAAACACAACTACATCTGCTCCAGATGACACCACAAATGTGAAGAGGTTATTCTGATGTGAGAGCTGCGTTGAGCTCCGGGCCAAGGACTGCCCCAGGATGACCACACATGCTCTACCCGCTTGTGACTCTCTTAGCAAAGAGCTAGAAGCGAAAGAGTCTGCTGCAGCCGACAAGCCATCTGAGGCTTCAATTCCATGGCTTTCCTTCCCTTTAAAGGCTAAATTCAGCGTTTCATTTTTCGTGCTGACAATAACCCCCAATCTCTCCCTATTTGCAATTCTTTCTATACCCTTTTGCACATGCTAAAACCATCCCCTTTCTTGTCTGTCCTCTTCCTGAAGTCAGTTGGTCCAGAAAGCCTTAGCTTCCAAATGATTTTGCAGGTCCCCTCTCTCCCCTCCTGGGAATGTGTTGATCTCATTCTTCTTTCTGATTCCCTTCCTGTTCTCTTAACGGCTCTTGTGCTCCCCTTCTCTTCCGCCTAAAGCCCTCTTCCACCCAGGTGATGTCTCCAGGTGACCCAATCTTGCAGAAGCCCCATTCTTCCACCTTTCCAGAAGGATGCTCAGCTTCCAGAGCCGCCCTCCTCCCACTGGCTGCTTCAGACAAGCCTGGGGCCTTGCTCTGGGTGGAACGTTTCCCGAGTTTCACCCATTAGATGAAAAACAAAGAAACAAACTTCCGCTTGGGTTCATTTCCGTTAACTTGGAAGATCTCATCCTCTTAAGCTGACTGATGTAACCACCTGTTCCATGAGAAAATGGAAACCTTGCTCCTAGTGACGGAAAATTCTCCCCTTTTCCGTGGGACCTGGTTAGTTGGCGAGTGGGAGCAGAGATCCCCATGATCAACAACTGCTTTGCTCATTGTTTGGAAAAACAGAAGTCAGGTGGTAAAAAGACAGCAGGAGTGCACGGGGGCACATGGGGAATAGTATGCATTTCTTAACTTTCCAATAGCATTGCTCATTGTTATTCTTTTCCTTAAATAACATATATCCATATCATAGTTCAATTTGCTTTTCCCACACAAAGGTATATCTTGGTGTCTTCCCTTGTTAACACATACAGAATGATCTCTTATTCTTCACTGCAGTGCAATATGCATATCCCACTGTCCTATAGTCAGTCTAATCCTGCTGGTGTCTCAGGGGAGCTCCCCAGAAGCAGAGTCTTTGGTGGGGAGGGGTGGGTTCATGTGCATGTAATTTATTAAGGTAGTGGTCCCAGAAGAAGTCAGTGAGAGAGTGGGGGAGACAAGCGAGGTGCCATCTCGGGCAAAGCCTCATAGAGAGGAGCTGCAGCCTGGCCACAGGGGCCTCCGGAATGAGTAAGGCCTCACTTCTGCCCCCATCGTTGGTTAGGCCCTCCTGGGGCCAGGTCATACATTTCCAGACACTTGGAACTCTCTGTGGAAGCATACCAAGTAGCTCCCAGAGCCCAAGGGCAGGCTCTGATAGAGCAGCAGTTGCAAAAGCTTACTGAAAGCCCCACAGCAAATGGCAAAAATGGAACAGAGGAAGCTGGGTGGTGTAGCAACAATGTGTGTTATAGGAGGCTTGTAAATTTCGCTATTATAAAGAGTACTGCTATGAATAGTCATGTCTGTGTATGCATGTTACTGTGTTTCTCTAGTGCATGGAGGGTCTGGAAAGAGCCACACCATACCCTGTAATGGTTATCTCTGGGGAGGAAAGAGGATGTGCCAGGGTGAGGGGTTGTTAAAGGGGACTTTGCCCTTATCTGTAATGTTTTAACTTTTTTTTTTTTAGCTGAAGAATATTGGCCCTGAGCTAACATCTGTACCAATCTTCCTCTATTTTGTATGTGGGCCACCGCCATAGCATGGCTGACGAGTGGTGTAGGTCCTCGCCCAGGATCCAAACCTGTGAATTCCAGGCCGCCAAAGTGAAGCGTGCTGATCTTAACCACTACACCATGGGGCTGGCCTCTGTTTTAACTTTTTTGAAAAGAGGGTGTATCTACATGTTGTTTTTGTATTTAAGTTATGCTAAAATATTTCCAAGAGCACCAACCAATTCAAATACTAACAGTTCTAGTCAAGAGGCTAGTGAAGTATCTCTTTGCTCTGAGCGTCTTCCTTTTGGGTTATAGCCAGTGGTAGCGGTGATGGGACCAGATTCACCCTTGCTTGCAACCTCAGGAGTTAGGAAATCTGTGATCCTGAGGCTCCTGATGTGGCTCTTATTCTTTTCAATTCCTGCCACAATTTTGACAGGGTGTAAATTAATCTTGGTTTTAGCTCTCATTTAAAGGCACATTGATCCATGGTCCTGGAGCAGCTCAGCCACTATGTATTCAACAAACGTTTACTGAACCCCAGTGTGCCCCATGGGTTCACTGCTCATGGGGCACCACAAATATCTTCAAGGAGTTCACAGGGTTGGGAGCAGACCAGAAACAAAATAAACGCAATGCAGTGTGTTACTTCAGCAGCAAGTTAGGCACCCCGGAGATAGCAGCAATACACAATCCCTTGGATGGGAGGGTTGGGGTGCCTCCTGTCAGAAGGGATGATATTTAAGTCAAACCTTGGGGGAAGGGGAGAGTTCCACAGGCTGAAAGAGACCAAGGGCTCCTCTAGTGGGGGAAAACACCAGTGCAAGAGCCTGGGCGAGACTCAGCATCAGGGGCTGGGGAAGGAGCATCCTGGGAAACGCAGTGAGCTGGAGGGAGATGGGAGGGTCACCAGGGGGGCTGAAGGCTAAGGAGTTTGGCCTCTTTTCTTGAGGATGGAAGTCACCGAGGGTTTGAAATTGTTGTTCTCTCAGCAGTGTAGAGGGAAGTGAGGTTAGACTTAGGATCACTACTCAGCTGGCCCTTGTCAAGGAAGGGCTTGTTAGCTGCTGTCAGCCCCTTCAGGGTCACCTCAGCTGCAGAGGCACGGACCTTTGCAGGTGGTGCACATCCAATATCTATGGATGAGAGTGTACAAAGGCCAGGCCATCTGAGCCCAACTCCACACAATTCTGAGGGCTACGCTAGCTCTGGATCTCCCCATAGGGTCGACCAAGGCTGCCGCGGGGCCCGTGTGAAAGCTGGACTTCTCCCTCTGCCCATTCCTGCCTCCACTCCCCACCCTCTGCCAGGCATTGATCCCATTGATTCTTCATAATCATGACACATGCTAAACTCCAACTTAGAGGCTGCCTTCAGGGAACCCAGGTGAGACAACCACTTAGGGGACTGCAGCACTAATCCAGGTGGGGAGGCTGCACATCTGGAGCCAACATTCTTTCTGGTTTCTGTTACGTGGTAATGGAGACAGCCTAGTTCTGGAGGGAGAAATCTACCTCTGGCCACTGATAGTCTCTCCAGAAAACTCCAAACTGATACAGATAGGAAAGCATCAGGTGAAATGAACATATAGAACTGGGGGTCAAAGTCTGTGCCTTAGTTTTGGTTTCCCTGGAAGTAGATCCAAGGATTCAAGTGCTCGCAGGGTATTTGGCTAAGGAAACACTGGAAAAGGAGTTGGGAAGTGAGACTGGGAAGGGAAGGCAGCCAATAAAGTGCATGTCATCAAACTAGTTACTACTACCGGCAACTGAGGTTTAACCTGCTGGGGCCTCTGGGAGGCAGAGTAGAACATGCACCTGAGAGTTATTCCTCCAAGTGCGGGGTGGGGGGAGCTGAGGTATTTATGCACCAACTCCTGCCAGTTGTTGATTGACGGCTGCTGCTGGGGAGTCTTAATTCTCTAGGCACTTCCAGTCCTGTATGAGGAGGGTAGGATTCTGCTGCCAGAAAACACCCTCAAACACCAAGGTGCAGATGCTGGCAGATGGAAGTAGGGCTAGGGGACATACATCATCTGTTAAGTCCTAGTGTCTCCATTTCCTAACGGCAAGAGCTTAGAGGCCTCATCCCATCTGAGCCTCAGCCCCTTAGTCATAAGACAAGGATAACAGTGATAGGTGCCTTCTCATTGTGGTGAAGTTTAAATGTGACTTTGCTTTAGTCTTGAATAATATCTTTAAGAATGAGTGACATGGAGGAGAGAGACAAGTAGATGTATAATAATATTAATACTTATCACATGCCATGGACCCCAGAATTGCATTCCCAAGTGTGGAGAGGCACTGAGTCTCCTCCAACTCCTTCAAGATAAACCAATCTCCCAAATTCAAATTTTCAGATTCATGTGTAGTGAATCACCTACTCTCACCAAAAGTTATATCCTGCCAACTACCTCTGGAACTATCAAATGCTACTCAGGAAGTCCCTCAGAATTCAGTAACGCTATTTCCCTCCTTTATAGGGATAATATCTAGGAACAGTGAGGTCAATGTCAACCAGAGAGTAGGATTGAGAGTCCTCCCGTCTCCGCTGCAATGCTCACTGAACCACAACCCTTTTGATTACCTGAAGGAGGACAAGTAGAAATGCCCAGTTTGAGTAGAAACCTTCTAAAACTATGCATTTCCGATGCTCAGTGGCAAAAGAGTCAGCTGAAGTATTGAGTAATGGTGAACTTTGTTCCCTATTAAATAGAAGGTAAACTATTGCCTAGTAAGATGATTCACTTGTGGTGAATGGGCACTCACGATAAAATTGTATCATCATGGAAAATCCCTATCGTGAAGGCTGGGTCTCTAGCTGCTCCCCAGACCCCAGAGGCCAGAAAGTACACTATAGTGGGGGCTCAAATAGAGTATAGATCACAGAGGAAATCTCTTACTGTTTGACCCTAAGCACTTTTGTGCAAAAACCAGGACTGTGATAATTCCCACCATGTGTGAGAAGAGACATCCCATTTTCAGGGCCATTTCTACAAAGTACTGATGGAATTTCTCCTGTCCTTGTAAGAACTGTCACTCTCTGAGTCTCAGATTTACTGCTAACACAAAGCCTTTGATTAGATCCCCATGAGGTTAATGGGACCTTAAATCAGTCACAGATCCTTCAGAATTTATCTGGAAATTCCACCCTCTCTTTATTTTTTATCACTATCCCAATGGTCCTTCCTATAATTGAGTTTTATGTTCTAGACATTAATCATTTGAATTTTTAAATTTAGATAACATCTGAAGGACTACTTCCCATTTCCTAATCACATTTCGGACGGTACTGAATAATAAGTAAAGCGTTAACTTCCTCTGGTTAAAAAAAATCCACATGCACACACACAAACTTGAGACGTTTCAGACTTGATGATCTGAGTATAAAACGAAAGGGCCGAGCCTTTGATTCATATTCTATTCAATCACGGGTAGAGCAGGGCTGAAGGGATTTGCATGTTTAAAGGAGTGTTCAGAAGAACAACTGACATAATGAATTCTCCAGGGGTCTTTGCAGAGGAATTGGTATTCATCCCAATCTCCGGGGTCTGCTGCAGGCTCTGTGTTCTCTGGGTGTGCTGATTGGACGCCAGTGTCCAGTGGCAGCCAATCATGAGGTGTCAGAGCAGAGGCCTCCATCTTGTTTGGACTTGGGAGGGCAGGAAGGGATGAGTTGAATGGCCAGCAGGCTACACCAGCGGGTCAATGGGGGGTGTGTGTGCAGGTGTCAAGTGGTGGGAGGTGGGGTTGGTTCCTTCCCTTAAGCAATCTCTTTATCAGGGAACACTCTCTTTCCTAGGGTTTGAAAACCCAGAGGTATCCCTTTCTCAATTTTACGTGGGCAGTTGCGTAGATCACCTCTTTTTCTCGTGGGAAAACATGCTGGAAAATGGAATGGGAAGGGAACCTTTGGCCATCAGATTGGTAGGAAATTCTACATTAAAATGTTCCTTGCTTTGTGCTAAAACTGCAGTGTATTCCCAGTACTTGGAATAGCTATGGCTGAGTTTATTTAAAATTTTACAAGAAAAGGCGAAGGCACACCGCTAGTGCATATTGAAACCACCGTTTCTCAAAGGGTGTATGAGAAGGAGCTGGAAAGGGGACTGGGGAAACCTCAGCCTTACTTAAGCTTAGCCCTACTCCTCAGCACCACCTTTCCTCTGCAACTGTGTCAACACGGTAGGCAGGACCTTCTTTGTTAGTCACTACCTCTGATGTCTGGGGATTCCTGCCTCTATCCCCACAGGTCCCTCATCAGCCCCCTGCCAGGTGTTCTTTTCTCTCAGGGCTCTGCCAGTGACAGCTCCTGCCTGAGGCTTATCATCCAGGCTAAAAGGTACTCTAGACCAAAGGTTGTCATGGCTTGAGGAGATTATTTGATGGATGGTAGCAGTAAAGAGCATGAGCTTTAGAATCAAGACCTTGGCTTGAGTCTCTGATTCTACCACTTATGAACTGGGAACCATTGGACAGGTCTCTTAGCCTCCCTAAGACTCAGTTTCTTCATCTCTCAAAAAAGACAATGGTTATTCCTTCCTCCAAGCGTTGTGGAGATCACGCCTGTCATGTCCCCAGTGACGGCTCACAATGAGCTTGCTATGGGCATTAGTCATGACCTATAAAAATACAGTGAGACCAGGGGGCTGGCCCGGTGGGGCAGTGGTGAAGTTCGTGCGTTCCGCATCAGCAGCCTGGGGTTCGCCAGTTCGGATCCTGGGCACGGACCTACTCACTGCTCATCAAGACAAGCTGAGGTGGTGTCCCATATAGAAGAGCTACAACCCTACGACTATGATACACAACTATGTACAGGGGTTTTGGGAAGAAAAAAGAAAAAAAAGAGGAAGATTGGCAACAGATGTTAGTGCAGGGCCAATCTTCCTATATAAGGAAAAAAAAAAAAACACAATGAGATTCTCCAAATAGTGGCTATTGCAAGTTGTGGAAACAGCTGAATGGATTTTCACTGAATTTGGAAGTAGTCCGACTTACAACATAGGCCTGAGACACTCCCTTTGGGGAGCTCTGAGAGGTGACGTTATCCAGGGCAGCTACAGGCCTTGCCTTGCATCTCTCATGCTGCCTTACCTGTTTAGCCAGGTGCCTTCTCCAGGAGGATAAAATGGCGGCAAGAATATATTTCTTTTGAGAATGGCTAATACTTCCCCTAGTAAAACTGGAGACTTAACTGTTTATGTTCTCTTCCTCCTCCTCCTTCTCCTCATCATCATTATAGGGGGGAATATCCTAATGTTTGAGGTTGATGTCTTGGAGGCAAATTCTAATCTCCTACAGAAGGTTACATAGAAGACTCAATTGTTCTGACTTAAGGCAAGCATTTCTTCGTGTGTGTGTGTGTGTGTGTGTGTGTGTGTGTGTGTGTAGTTATTTCTAAAGCCAGAGAAACAAGCTTTTTACTAGCACTCTCCTCAGCAGCTTGGGAAAGACATTGGGCATAGACTCAAATGATCCAGCTCTGCCCCAGCTCTGTCTCTTGGGAGCTGGGTGACCCTGAATGAGCTGGTTAATTTCACTGAGCCTCAGGAGCTTAACCTTTAAATCAGGGTGAGGACACACATGTGGGAAGAGACTGTGAAGGTGACATGATAGTGTGGGAGGGTCAAGGCTTTGCCCCAGAACCTGCTGTTCAGGGACTAGGGAGATGCAGGCTGAAAGGGTCTGAGAGCTCCTCCCATAAACCAGCTGCCATTTTTAGGGGCATGGAAAGGGTTTAGCTCTTCCCAAGGGTTTGTTTTTATAAAGATACACATCTATTAATGGTGACTAGGAGCAAAACTTAATTATTGAAAATATTAAACTGTTGCCTTCGTCTCCTTGTAAATCACATTCTCTTGCAATCTGTCCACTAAGAAGGTGAATCTATGAGGGAACTGAGGAGTTTTTCCTAGACCAATGCTGCTTAAACTTTACCATGCACACGAGTCACCGGAGGGTCTTATTCAAAGGCAGATTCTGATTCAGAAGGTCCATGGGGGTCTGAGATTCTGCATTTCTGACAGGCTCCCAGGTGACACCAATTTGCCATTCTGGGAACCAGTCTTTTTTGCCATATTTTTTTTTTGTGAGGAAGATCAGCCCTGAGCTAACATCTATTGCCAATCCTCCTCCTTTTTTCCACCCCCAAAGCTCCACTAGATGGTTGTAAGTCATAGTTGCACATCGCTCTAGTTGCTGTATGTAGGATGCGGCCTCAGCATGGCCAGACAAGCAGTGCATCGGTGCGCACCCGGGATCCAAACCCGGGCCGCCAGTAGCCGAACGCGTGCACTTAACCGCTAAGCCACGGGGCCGGCCCCTGGGAACCAGTCTCTGAGTGTCAAAAGTCGAGAGCAAAATGGCCATTGACCTGCTTTGGGTCTCGAAGTTCTCTTTTTTGAGTTCATGGCAAGGAAATAATTTTGAAAGCCAAGTTTTGGGGAAAGGGATAAAAGTACACTAAACTTCAAAATCTTGCTTTACATGTCAAGAATGAGGATGGACAGATTCAGACTCTAAAGCTTTTCCATAAGCCCTGGCAAAGGGAGGTTGCAGGATATGATATAAAACCATCACCAAGAAAACAGTAACTGGGAGGAAGAGCCCCCTGGTTCCCGAGAGAGTCAGAGGGAGAGGAGTAATAGGTGGGGCCCTGGCTGTTCCTCCTTAGGACCAAATCCCAGGATGAGGGAGGAGCATGGAAACATCTAGAAGGTGTTTTACTGAAACTCCAAAGACATCTGGGTGCATGCTTCTTTTTCCAACATGAAAGGGCAGCTGTAGAACAGCAAGGAATGTAGTGGGTTTGGGGCGGAGGGGTGACCTGGTGTTCTGAGTCTTCCTCACCTGCCTCCATGGGAGAAAGGGAGCCAGGCATTCCCGCAAGTGCGGTGGGGGGGGGTGCATACTGTTGCTGAGGGGTGAGATTCATCTTGCCTACTGTGAGTTGCCAGGGTGAGGGGTGGAGAGACCCCCAGGGCAGTCTGCTTGGTGGGAGTTCAAGCTGAGACTGTGGGTGAACATGGCTAGGATTCAGAGCATCTGCAGTCCCCTGAAGGTGAGAGTCAGCCATGCGTGTGGACCCCCAGCCCTGATACATGGACCCAGTCCCGGTACATGCTCTGCAGACACTCCAGCACAGGGAATTTGCACAGTTCTTCCAAAGAACCAGGCAGGGCCAGCACTCTGCAGTGGCACCAGGAAGCCAATATCTAGACCAAGTAAGAGGAGAAGTCCCTTACCTAGGAGAGTCAGAACTAGAGGAGTTCCTCCACGGAACCAGGGGCCTCCCCAACCTGAGGAGATGTAAGCATTTCTTGAAACTGGAGGCATCTTGAAGAGGCAGAAAGAGGGGGGTAAACAGCTCTGTGGGAAGGTGGCTTTAGACTAGTGGGGATAATTAGCTGACCGAGGCTGCTAAAATAGAGGAGACGGTGACTTTTAGTTAGCAGGCTTGCTCAGACTCTCCCCAGTCTTTGGAGGGAATGCAGATGGGAGGGACTGCGAAGTTGAGTTCAATTACAGGAAATAGAGAAACCACTTTTTTCTTGGCACTTGGAAACAGTAGTGTATAATGTTAATCCTGTTACAGTATCATTTAATCAATTTAATAATAAACTAAATACCACTCCAACTCAAAACCATTGAATTCATTTGTTTTTTTCTTCTAGACTGTGCCTATACATACATATTTTACCTAATAATGACAATAGTAAACCTGATATTTCATTGTTTTTTTAAAATTGGATATTGTGTTATACATATTTCCATGCTTTGCCTAAACTTCTTAATCTTTGTATTAATATATTTAACCTTGCTACCATTTATTGAGAAAAATGGCAAATGTGTGTATATATGGACTTTAGTACAAGCATACCTCTTTTTATTGCATTTTGCTTTACCGTGATTTGCAGATATTGCATTTTTTACAAATTGAAGGTTTGTGGCAACCCTGCATCAAACAAGTTTATCAGCACCATTTTTCCAACAGAATTTGCTCACTGCATGTCTCTGTGTCACATTTTTGTAATTCTTGCAATATTTCAAACTTTTCCATTATTATAGTCACGCACTGCATAAAGACGTTTTGATCAATGACCAACTGCATATACAACAGTTGGTGGTCCCATAAGATTAGTACCATATAGGCTAGGTGTGCAGTAGGCTGTACCATCTAGGTTTGTGTAAATACACTCTATGGTGTTCACACAGCAACAAAATTGCCTAACAGTTCATTTCTCAGGATGAATCCCCATCGTAAAGCCACACATGGCTGTGTTAAATTTGTTACGGTGATCTATGATCAGTGATCTTTGACGTTACTATTGTGATTGTTTTGGGGTGCCACAAACCACGCCTATATAAGACAGCAAACAATACAAAGGTGTGCGTTCTGACTGCTCCACCTACCGGCCGTTCCCCCTTTTCTCTCCCTCTCCTCAGGCCTCCCTATTTCCTGAGACACAACAATATTGAAATTAGGCCAATTAGTAACCCTACAGTGGCCTTTAAGTATTCAAGTGAAAGGCAGAGTTGGACATCTTTCACTTTAAATCAAAAGCTAGAAATGATTAAGCTTAGTGAAGAAGGCATGTCAAAAGTTGAGATAGGCCAAAAGCGAGGCCTCTTGCACCAAACAGTTAGCCAGGATGTGAATGCAAAGGAAAAGTTCTTTTGTTTTTAATTTTCAGCCCTAACTTCCTTGACTTTCTTTCTTTCTTTCTTTCTTTTTTTAAGGAAGATTGGCCCTGCACTAACATCTGTTGCCAGTCTTCCTCTTTTCCTTTTTTCTCCCCAAAGCCCCAGTATGTAGTTGTATATCCTAGTTTAGGTCCTTCTAGTTCTTCTGTGTGGGACACCACCTCAGCACGGCTTGATGAGCAGTGGGTAGGTCTGCACCCAGGATCCGAAATGGCGAACCCTGGGCTGTGGAAATGGAACGTGCTAACTTAACCTCTACGCCACCGGGCCGGCCTCAAGGAAAAGTTCTTGAAGGAAATTAAAAGTGCTACTCCAGTGAACACACGAATGATAAGAAAGCAAAACAGCCTTCTTGCTGATATGGAGAAAGTTTTATTGGTCTGGTTAGAAGAACAAACCAGCTACAACATTCCCTTAAGCCAAAGCCTAATCCAGAGCAAGGCCCTAGCTCTCTTCAAGTCTATGAAAGCTGAGCGAGGTGAGGAAGCTGCAGAAGATGTATTTGAAGCTAGCAGAGGCCAGTTCATGAGGTTTAAGGAAAGAAGCCTTGTCCATAATGTAAAGCTGCAAGGTGAAGCAGCAAGTACTGATGTAGAAGCTGCAGCAAGTTATCCAGAAGATCTAGCTAGAATAATTAATGAAGGTGGCTACACTGGACAACAGACTTTCAGTGTAGGAAAAAACAGCCTTCTACTGGAAGAAGATGCCATCCAGGACTTTCATAACCAGAGAGGAGAAGTCAATGCCTGGCTTCAAAGGACAAACTGACTTGTTAGGGGCTAACGCAGCTGGCGACTCTAAGTTGGTGCCAATGCTCATTTACCATTCAGAAAATCCTAGGGCCCTTAAGAATTATGCTAAATCTACTCTGTCCATGCTCTATAAATGGAACAACAAAGTCTGGATGACAGCATTTTGATGTCTGTCTGTTTACAATATGGTTTACTGAATATTTTGAGCCCACTGTTGAGACCTACTGCTCAGAAAAAAATATTCCTCTCAAAATATTACTGCTCATTGACAGTGCACCTGGTCATCCAAGAGCTCTGATGGAGATGTACAATGAGATTAATGTTGTTTTCATGCCTGCTAACACAACATCCCTTCTGCAGCCCATGGATCAAGGAGAAATTTCAACTTGCAAGTCTTATTACTTAAGAAATACATTTTGTAAGGCCATAGCTGCCATAGATAGTGATTCCTTTGATGGATCTGAGCAAAGTTAACTTGAAAACCGCTGGAAAGGATTCACCATTCTACATGCCATTAAGAACATTCATGATATATGGGAAGAGGTAAAAATATCAACGTTAACAGGAGTTTGGGAGAAGTTGATTCCAACCCTCATGGAGGACTTTGAGGGGTTCAAGACTTTGGTGGAGGAAGTTGCTGCAGATGTGGTGGAAATAGCAAGAGAACTAGAGTTAGAAGTGGAGCCTAACAATGTGATTGAATTGCTGCACTCTCATGATAGAACTTTAGTGGGTGAGGAACTGCTTCTTATGGATGAGCAAAGAAAGTGGTTTCTTGAAATGGAATCTACTTCTGGTGGAAATGCGGTGAAGATTGTTGAAATGACAACACAGGATTTAGAATAGTTACATAAACTTAATTGATAAAGCAGCAGCAGGATTTGAGAGGATTGATTCCAATTTTGGAAGAAGTTCTACTATAGGTAAAAGCTATCAAACAGCATTACATGCTACAGAGAAATCCTTTGTGAAACGAAGAGTCAATTGATGTGGCAAACTTCATTTTTGTCTTATTTTAAGAAATTGCCACAGCCACTCCCCATTCAGCAACCACCACCCTGACCAGTCAGCAGCCATTAACATTGAGGCAAGATGCTCCACTAGCAAAATGATTACAATTCGTGGAGGCTCAGATGATGGTTAGCGTTTTTTAGCAATAAAGTTTTGTTATGTTTTGTTTTGTTTCTAAGGAAGATCGTCCCTGAGTTAACATCTGTTGCAAATCTTCCTCTTTTTCTTGAGGAAGATTGGTCCTGAGCTAACATCCATGCCAATCTTCCCTCTATTTTGCATGTGGTATGGCATGGCCACTGACAAGTGGTATAGGTCCACGCCCAGGAACTGAACCCAGGCCACCAAAGTGGAGCACACCGAACTTAGCCGGTAGGCCACAGGGCTGGCCCCTACTATTTTTTTGGTTAAGGTACGTACATTGCTTTTTTAGACTTAATGCTATTGCACACTTAATAGACTACAGTATTTTGTAAACATAACTTTTATACGCATTGGGAAACTAAAAAACGTTTGTGACTCACTTTATTGTGATATTAGCTTTATTGCAGTGGTTTGGAACCAGACTTGCCTGTATGTGTATAACACTAGTATATATATTAGACATATATGTAAATCTTCCTTTTATGGTAAATGGTAAATGATGAATCCAAGCAATAATCTAATAAGTTAGGGATGACTTAGAATTGTAAATTGTTCATGCTCACGCCTCCAACAAACACTGACTGAATCCCTTCTGTGTGAGGCACGACAGACGCTGTAGTGACTATGCTGGGTGACCCCGTCCTCGCCCTAAGGGCCGTGAACACATGTGAATTTCCCTAGTACATGGCAGTTCGGGAGGACAGATGAGAAGAATAAAAATTGCTGAAGTGGTTCAGAGGGGAAGGCCCAGGAGGTGGCATTTAAGCTGGGTTTTGATGGGAGAGGTGGAAGAACATCTGATTTGGAAGGAATGGCATGAGCAATAATGTGGAGGCAGAAAGTCAAGACATTTTCTGGAAATAGTGATTAGACAGTAGGGCGAGAATATGGGCAGGGCATAGGGAAGTGAGGCAAGAAGGTCAGACTCTGGGTAGAGTGTGCTGGGCCTAAATCCCAGGCCCAGAATCCCAGATTTTATTCAATGAGGAATGGGGAGTAATTGAAGCTTTTTCAGCTGTGAAGTCACATAACTTAAGTGGTAGATTAACCCACTAGAAACATCTAGGATGTAGGGCGATGTACTAGAAATAGGAAAATAGACAGACATTGCAACATTCCAGGCACAAGACAACTGAGAAGAGGACACGATGAAGCCTAAGAGGAGAAGATGCTCAGGATCTGGCAACTTGCTTTCTCTGTTCTTCTTCTATATCTATAGGTAAATAAAATACTTTCACAAGTTTTTTTTTTTTTATCCTTCATTATGCTGCCACCTGCCAAGTTTGGAAGCGCAAAAAGCTGGAGGTTTCTGCCTTCTCTGAGGCTGGCTGGGATGAACCTCATTGGTTCTGCAGACTGCGAATTATTTGCATATTTATACTAGAACTCCGGTGCAGATAGCGGCACTTAAGAATCAAGATAGAGAGTGCTGTTGTTGGTAGGAAACTCATGGCTCAGTGGATGAGATAAAATAGTGAGCGACAACCAGCATGCTGGTTGTTATCAGCACTGGCACAGTGGGATGTAGTGATGGGCTAACTGAATTTGCACTGAAATGCTTCATTGTCCCACTGGCAATGAAAGAGAGATTGTGCTCTGGGTCTGTGGCTCCTGAAAGATAAATGTTCTTGTTCCTTTATGAGGAACAAGAACTGAGATATCAAGGCCTGGCTGGGGAAAAGCCTTTGACATGGTATCTGCCCGTGCTAGCTCCTTGAGGTGGACTCATATTGTCCTCTTCAGATGGGGCCTTCAGGCCTTCTCTCTAGGCTGTCTTGGATTTCTCTATTCTTTACTCTGAAACTCTTCTAATTTCTTGTTGCCTGAGTGTGACTTCTAAAAATTGCTGTTCTTCCTCTGGGCCCTGGAATAGGTGTAGCTGTTTGGATTTTCTAGCTCCACTCTGCCCTTGTCATCCGCTCAGAAGAAGGCTCTGCCCAAGCCTTCACTCCAGAGCCACCATGGGAATAAGGCGCCCAGCATGGTGGGGCGTGCTTTCTCATGGGGCTTGTCCGGGCCAGCAGTATAGAACTTCTGTGGAGACAGAGTGGGGGAAGTAGGGCCCTGCTTCCTTCTGTACCTGTCAATGGTGTTTAGGCCATCAGGACTCACTGGGATGTTCAGGTTTATTTTTATTTTTCAGATGTAGGTCACATATTCAGAAACCCATAGGCCTATGAACTATGCTGATTGTTAATAGTGTGCTTGGGGTACAAACATTTGAAAAGCTGTGTTCACCCTATTTCATTATTCCCAATAATTCCATCTAATACCCCAATCCTCAAGGCCATATAGTGAATTCAACTTGAGCTGCTGAAAAATTACCTATTTAGTCAAAAAATATTTTATTATGTATTAATATATATTTTATTATATATTTTGCTCCTGTGACAATGCCAGTTGACCCAAGTCTATAACAGCGACTTCTGGTGAACAGTTAGAAACATGAAGCCCGTGGGTCATTGGGTAGGTTCATAAGTGCTACTATTTCCACTGGTTTAGGTGTGGTTTTAAGAAAGAAACATGGCCAAAAATCTCCAGTTGGCTCTGCTGCCCTTGCAACATGTGCAAGCCACTTGTAAGAGCCCACATGGAGGAATGCAAATACTGGAAGGTTATAGGTTTAGGTGGGTGGAAAGTAGGGATATACTCTGAGTTTCCCTTTAGGTCTCCATTTTTCAGGGATACAGAGCAGCATATCCCCAGTTTGGTATGTGATGCTGGTAGCACATGTGAAAAATTTGGCAGGAATGCTGTATTTGGAGAGGGGGTGGATGGAGAGGGAAAAATGCAGCTTGAGGGAGGCAGAATTCTAAGATATCCTCCATGACTCCCACGCTGGTGTTCATGCCCTGTAGAGCCTGCTCTGCTTGCGTGTGGGCAGGACCTGGGACTTGCTTCTGGCCAAAAGAATATGGCAAAGAGGAAGGGATTTTGTAGATCTAATTAAGTTCCCAAATCAGCTGACTTTGTGTTAATCAAAAGGGAGATGATCCCAGCTGGGCCTGACTGCATCAGGTGGACTCTTAAAAGATAGCCTGGGCCTGCAGTGAGGGCAGAGGCTCTCCCTTGCTGGTTTAAGGAAGGAAGCTGCCGTGTGGTGAGCTGCCTGTGGAGAGGGCCATGTGGCCTGCGAACGACAACATGCTAGCATCAACGTGCCCCTGGTTCCTGGGGCAGCTTTGGTCTAAGCTAGAGACAGGGTGTCTGGGACAGTTGTGCAGTTGGCCCAGGTGTGGACAGGGTGACCGGGGAGACATCAGGAAGGCCTCACTCTGAAGGGGCCCAACCTTCTTGGCAGCCCCATAAGTCAACCTGGTTTGGGAGGACCCTGGGGCTATTTGGAGTCCTGGTCACTCTGTGACTAGTCAGGCCTGTCCTTTCCAGATAAGCAGGCCCCACAACATCCATTTCCTCTTCTCCTTGCCAAGTCTATATCTCAGTATCCATACCTTTCCCATGTTGTCCTTACACTTGGGGGATGTTACGCCTGGCTCTGGCTCTGGCTCTGGCAGGTGTCTTGGGACTCAGGCCTGAGCTAGTCAGCTCAGCTTCACGCCCCGGCCACAGTATGAGTTCAGGGGTAGGCTCTGCAACCCAGGTGAGCCTCAGGGGACATGCACTGGGGGTGTCTGAAGCAAAAGCTGCTCTGCTCTTCTGAGAAGCCATCTCCATGCTCCCTCCTGGACATGGCGGAAACTTGTAATCGCGAGCATTTCTGGGAGCCATTTGCAGCCCTGTATGGAGCTGAGCACGCAGAGGAAGACGAGAAAAACAGAATGACTCCAGGGCCTTGAAGTTCTGCTATACCCCTGAATCTAACTAACTCGAAAGCTTCCCTCCCTCTGGAGCTCCACTTGTGGTCCGTGAAGCTCACTCTGGGGTGGGCCAGAGGATTCTGGGCCGGGTGGCTTTCGCAGTGAGGGCTTAGTTGGGTCAGCTAACATGTTAGCTAAGTGGAACCTCCTTGGCAGGAAGAATTGCCTTTTGCTATGTTTGCACCTTTCAAAGACCTCATAGCCCTACAGACCTCACAAATGCTGGTAATTTCCCTCAAACCATTGTCAAATAAAAGTGCCCATTTTCCATTTGCAAAATGTCTCCATTCTGAAAGTCTGGGAAGCTTACACCAAAGTAGCATTTTTCTTCTAAAATATCCACACCAGAGTTACAACAATTATAAGGATTACTAAAAAGAAAAAGTCCTGCAACTTTTGGGATTGGAATTTGCATTTGCAAAATGATTTGCAACCAGACCTGCCAGGTAGCACTTCATGGAAATGAAGAAGTGGGTTTTGAATATCTAGGTCATTTTTTTTTCCAGCATCCGAATCTGCAGTAAAATCAACTTTCTAGCTGTTTGGAGTTGATGGGACTAAGTGCTCATAATAGATCTCCTATAAGTGCTGAATAATTGTGATGAAAGTAGACGCAGCTGCGACACAGTCCTATTTGATTGACTTACCTCAAATCTCTCAATCAGTTTACTGCCGGAGAAGCACCTCAATTCAGTCGTCCTCGTCCTGCGGCCACCCTCTGTAGCTGCCAAAGCTGGCCGCCCCACCCTCAGTAAGTCCGGACCTGCGGCCTAGGCGTTTGGGTTGGTTTGAAATGGCAGTAATTTCCCACCCATTTCTTCATTCAGGATTTCTTCCTTCAAAGGTTACTTTGTGTTTCCCTGCTTCCTTCCCCTGCTTGTATGAATCTAAAATGAATCTGAACTAAAAGTACTTGTTGAGTGGTTATGCTCCCAACTGTAATTTGGAGTCAAGGTATGAATATTTTATACTCAAAGAGTCACTGAAGATTTGCAGGAGGTTTTTAAAAATAAAAATCCCCTCATTTTTGTTGGCACAGGTAGACTATAGCTGGGAGAAAACAGAAATACAGGACAAGCCCTCAGTCATTAGTCTTTAAAAAATGAAGCTGGATTTGTGTTTGGGGATGATCAGGTTCAAGTGTGGTGAGTACACAGTGTCCCTTGGAGGAAAGAAATACCAGGATGAAGGAGACCGGGGTAGGAAAGAAATACAAAAGCCGCCCAAACGCTCCACTCGCGTTTGAACCCACCCGGAGTCCCGAGGTGCAGCTTCAGAAGGTGCTCTTCATGCCCTGGCAGAAAGAGGCGTTGGGCTGAGGAGCCAGGATCCAGCTGCCTGTGGCTTCCTTTCACTACAAAAATAGATTTAAAAAATCATCCAGTCTTTGGCAGAGTCTCTGCCCAGGCGGAGGGACTTGAGGAGCCCCTTCACTTTCCCCATGTTGGCTGGCGCGGTGAGCCCACAGCTCGTGAGCTCACAGGCTGCTTCAAAGCTGTTGAACCCAGTTGAAACAGAATATTAATACATGTTAACTAAGCATTTCCTTTTTTTCCTTCTATAAATCTGTGACATTCATTCTTTTAATAACATCTGTTGGTTTACAGGGAGGGTCCTGTTAAGTAATTTTCTTTAGCTTTAAAAAACTAGAAAGTAGAGAGAAAGTGTTTGGGCTCTTTTCGCCTTCAACCCTGCCCACTGTTAGGACAACAATCACCCCAGAAACATCAGCACTCCTTTCCTGAAGACTTCTGTAGAAGGACAGTCAGTCACAAGTCATTCCTGACGTTCATGAGGTGCTCAGCGGACATTCTAATTGTGCCTGATGCATGTTGCTCCTCTCATAACGTCCTAATCTTACCCTAAGGAGAGTATGTGGCAGTTTAGAGGGAAACGTTTAGAAGTTTCTAAACGCTGATGG
Source organism: Diceros bicornis minor (assembly GCF_020826845.1). Lineage (NCBI taxonomy): Eukaryota > Metazoa > Chordata > Mammalia > Perissodactyla > Rhinocerotidae > Diceros > Diceros bicornis. The sequence goes on from NC_080758.1 coordinate 48,972,099, forward strand.
GGTGGCTGCCAAGATCATGACCACCTGTGGGGTGTTGGGTACACTGGCCTTTAGAAAATGTTCTTACACGACAGCAGTTCATTCTTCTGTCCCTCCATCCCTAAAAGTTTCATTCGCAATGTCTAACGTCTATCCTGGATCCTTTAAGTAGATTCCCTGTGAGGAGTTTCTAAAAATGCAGATGTATGCAACATAGAAGAATTAGATCCTATTCTTACCTATTAAATTGGCAAAGACTTAAAAATTTGTTAGGGGCCGCCCTGTGGCGTAGCAGTTATGTGCTTGTGCTCCGATGCCGGTGGCCCAGTTTTGGATCCCGGGCGTGCACCGATGCACCACTTGTCAAGCCATGCTGTGGCGGCGTCCCATATGAAGTGGAGAAGAATGGGCATGGATGTTAGCCCAGGGCCAGTCTTCCTCAGCAAAAAAGAGGAGGATTGGCATGGATGTTAGCTCAGAGCTGATCTTCCTCACACACACACACAAAAATCTGTTAACATATAGCCTTGGCCAAAGTGTGGCTAAAAATGTGGATTTTTAGATTGGGTGTGAGAGTAAAATGGATGCAACCTTTGAGGATAGATTGGCTGCACATTCTACCCCACAATTTGTCTTCTAGTTATTTATTCTACAGCTATAAAAGAGAGTAAAGAGTTACATATTGCATTTGCCGTGATAGCAAAAACATGGAATCAACAGGGGACTCACATAAATTAAGGTATATTCATACAAAGGAATATTATGCAGCCATGTAAAAGGATGAGCTAATTGGGGTATGCAGATGTCAAGACATTAACAGATTTTGAAGACTTATTGCTTAAAAAAAATAGAGGGGCAGAACAGCATGTATAATTTAAACCCACTTGTATAAAAAGGTGTACATGTGTATTATACATGCGCAGAACATTTCTGAAGGGATAGATAAGAAATTGTAATGACTGGTACTCTTTTAGGTATGGAACTGGGGATCTGAAGAGAGAGGAGGGAGAATTTACTTTTTATTTTATACCCTTTCGTATTACTTTGGTTTTTAAAAAATCATGTATGTATTATTTTGTAATCAAGCTTGTTTAATTTTTTAATAAGCAAAACGTTCAGCTGTGGCTGTGACTCTACATCTCCTATATTAATCCAGACCACTTCCTGTTTACACCACAGATATCCCGCACCCTCATCTCAGTTTCTCTGACAACCTCTTTTTGGCCGAGTTCGTTAAGTGCAAGAGACAAGTCTTAACTCTCAGTGTTCCTGTGCTCAGGTCTTTCCTGTCATGTAAGAGGTGTTAAATAAGTGCTCTGTGAAACACTGAGGGGCTGCTTGTGCTCCTGACTTCGTAGTTCCCGAGTGATGTTCTCCTGGGTTCTCTAAACACGTTAGCAGTCCTGTCAACCTTCATTAACGTCATTGTATTAGTTTCCTATTGCTGCATAATAAATTTCCACAAACTTGGTGGCTTAACACAAAACACCTGTGTTATCTCACAGTTTCTGTGGTCAGGAGTCCAGGCACGGTTAGCTGCTCCTCTGCTTCAGGATGTCTCCCAAGGCTGAATTCACGGTGTTGGCTGGGGCTGTGATCTATCTCAAAGCTCAGTTGGTGAAGGATCCACTTCTAAGCTATCAGGTTGTTGGCAGAATTTGGTTCCTTGCCATCTATTGCATTGAGGGCCTTAGTTTCTAGCTAGTTGTTGCCCAGAGGTCCCTTACTTCACCAAAGCCACTGAGGGAGAGTGTCTGCCACTCTTGTAATGTAATCATGGCAGTGACAACTTATCACTCTATTGGTTAGAAGCAAGTCACAGGCCCTGCCCACACTCAAGAGGAGGGCTTTATGCAAGGGCACAAATACCGGGAGGTGGAGACAATTGGGCATCACCTTAGAGTCCACCACAGTCATGAACTTGTGTGATTGACATTTGGATAGCCTAAAAGGATCTCCATCAGAAAAGTCTTATAACCACAGACGATTTTTCCTAACAATCTCCTATCTTTCCAGTTACTTACAACTCCCCTGGGGTCTTTCCAGACCATGATCCACCCATCCTGTGCTTATTCCTGTCTCTCTTTTTTGTCTCCTTCTCTGTCTGATGATGTCAACCTGTATTGAAAGATTAATTCCATCCTTTTCCCATTTGTGTCCCACACCTCTAGTCCTGACAGTTGGAGGAAAGTGACTTGGGAGCAAAGGAGGATTGGACTGTACAGCAATTAGTAAGTAATCCTGACTCCTCAGGCTCGAGGCCACCTTCTCACCACCCCATCTGTTATCTTACCACCCCCCTGCTCTGCTACTTGCTACCGATCACATCTGCAACTCTGTTTTCCTTACAATCTGAAGTTCTCTGGTTTATTTGTTTTCTTGCTTATTATCTGCTTCCATCCTAGAGTGTAAGATGGAGGGGTGCCAGGCTTTTGTTTTTCCTTGTTCACTGCAGTATCTCCAGGACCTGGAATGACTCCTGGCTTATGGTAAACATTTAACAAGTATGTATGGAATTAATAATCGGATTAGTCAGTGCATAATCCGTGTACCCTGTGTATCCTTTATGTGGAGGAAGTACCACTGCTGCCCTGGCCCTACTGGTCATTTCTCAAGATGATGGCTGTGAACCTAAACTTCTCCATCCTAGTGTCACTAACTTTGGCCTTGGTAATATCTAAGCCCCACCCGTCACTCTCTCCTCAGTAATCATTGAGCGTTGCAATGGCTGACTAAGACATGCTCCCGTAATGCAGCACACAGGGTGGGTGGCATCTGGAAGTTGCTTCCCCGTCTCCAGGCTCCTCGTTGCTCAGTGGCTGCTAGATGTTGGGCTGTAACCAAGAAATAGCTGCAAAATTTGGAGCCTGACAACCGCCCCTGTTTACCTGTATATTTGTTGCCACAGATGACATAATTAGAGATGGAGATTGTTAATGGCAATAATAATGAGAGTTAACCTTTTAAAGTGCTTGATGTGTGTCAGGCTCTCAACTGTATGCTTTATCTGTAGTAGTGTCTCCTTCAACCCTCACAGCAGCGCCCTCAAGAAAGGGAGGTGGCGTTCGTTCCCACTGGGACATCACCACTTGTAAAAACAACTCCTTGGTCAAATGTAAATGCAGTTTCTAAGCCAGCTTATTAGGAGAATGTCAATGAAAATAATTTTAAAAGCATTCTTACATTAGCAAGAAGCCTTAATGAAATCATAATTTCACCGTAATTAGATTGAAATAGTTCAGCACTGTACACGTAATCTGAAATGATCTTACTTAAGCTCACCTAGTACATTGACAAGTCACTATTGTAAGCTTTTAAGAAATGGATTTCTAATATTTGATTTTTCATAACGTTTATTCAAAATTTAATTTTACCATTAACATTTGCGAGTCATATGTGAGTCATTAAAGCAACACCTTTCTCATTACTGTAACAAGAAGACACGTTCAAACAGAGGCATTTCAGAGTGCGTAGGGCTTGCTAATAATCCATACCTACAGGATTGCCTTGAGCTCGTCAGTGCTTTCTGCTCTTGATCGGGGGGCAGCTTCTCTCCCACTGGTAGGAATGGACATTTTATATCAGATTTTAAGGACTGTTTTTCTATTGTATCTTTTCATTGGCCTCTTCTCCAGAAGTCTATGTCTGTAAACCAATGTTCTCTTTCAGTATTTATGTTCCTGCCCTGGACTATTTGTGGGCACTGTATTGAGAGCAGGGGAAGCAGGGGTGACAGTCTAATGATGGTGAGAATGTCACTGCCCAACACCATGCCCAAAGAGACTTGTCCCAGAGTGCTGGAGGTCAGGGGCGGCAAGTGCACAGCAGGGATATTTTTGCCGCTGGACTGGGATGTCCCAAATGATCGTGTCGATGGGGTAATTAGACTCTGGCTCAGGTAACTTAACTGAGGCATTCCCATGGGCTTGGTGTGGTCTTGGAGGCAGGGAGTGATGTGTGCTGGATTGACATGGACTCTGCAGTGAGATGAGACAGGCTTGCATTTCTGGGCCATGTCACAAAGGGCTGCTTTCTTAACTTCTTTGAACACCAATTTCCTTGTCTATGAATTGAGGGTAAAGCGAGATGGCAACCTCAGAAGGTCTTTGGAGGTTTAATATTTAATGAACAAATTCATACATAATATCACTCTTTAGCTCAAGGTAAGAAATGAAGTTGTGGGCCTTCCTGTCCTGCCCTCATGACCTCCCACCAATTTCTAACATAGACCAGTGCCTCTCCCTATGGCTCGAATAAAGTTGGGGTTCTAAAGTTAGCAAGGAAAAGGAGTGGGGGCATTGCCCAATGTGTAGTCAACTGCAATGTCTTCTCAACACGCAAAAACAAAGGAGAGATGAAGAGTCCAGATTGGGAGAAAGCCTAATCCAAGGAAAAGAAAAAATTCCCCATTCCTTCATGTCATGCTTCTCTCTCATTTGTGCTTAAGAGAACTCTTGCTTTCCCATTGCACCCATTCTGTGTCCAATCTCCTTCTTCTTCAGGGTTCATTTTTATTAAATGTCGTCTCCATTTATGCACGTGTTCAGACCCCAAACCCAAGTCTTACCCTTGCTTTCTTATTTTCCCACACACCCCATGTCCAATCCACAAGCAAAACCTATTGGCTCTGACTTCAAACACCTCCCATCACCTCTACTGCTGCCCCCATGGTCCAAACCTCCGTGATTTCTTTGTTAGTCCTCAGTACTACTTCTGGAGCTACTAAGTGGTCTTTCTCCTTCTATTCTTGCCCCTAACCACAGAAAATAGGGGAATTCATTAAATACGTAAATCTAATCATATCTCTTCCATCCGTGAAGACGTCCAATGACTTCCCTTTGAACTTAGAACAAAATCTCTACAGGAATGTAGATTGGCAGCAATCTTCAGCCCTTAAATCCTAACTCAGAGGGGAGGACACTTCAGATTCAAATGAAAGTGGGAAAGACGTCGAGGACAACGTAGTTATATTAGGTCAGAAGAAGGAGCAAGTCTGGACAGAACTAATCACTTTAAGTGTCAGCAAGGTGAAAAGTGGGAAAGCAATTAATTAAATGAACTTGAACAAAGAAGAAAAAAAGTAGAGCATGGTATGTCCGTGAGGCTCTGTCCAGCTGCGACAATCAGAACATTTGGCTAGTGATGCCTCCCCCACAACAAGTCTGGAGGTAGATAGCTATGGGCTCGTTTAGGGCTCATTGACATCAGGGGTCTGGGGCAGCATCTCTGCAGTTCTCTCAGCCTTTCCTTCACAGTTGCAAAATGACTGCAGGAGCTCAAAGGATCATGTCTTCACAGTGCACTCGGAGGTGGGAAGCGGAGGGCAATGCAGGACATCACTCTTCTTCTCACTAACCATTCTGTCATGACAGAGAATCTTTCCTTCCCTGAATCTTCCCAGCAGAGTCTAGACTTTACCCTAAGTCTCTTTGGCCAGGACTGCGTCATAAAACCACTCCAGCCCACTAGTCTGGCACATCTTGTCTGAGATTAAGAATCTCTGCTCAAGACCTGAGTAAGGTTGGGTTTCTGTAACAGATCCAAGAAAAAGGAGGGTATTGCCCAAATGGGTGGGCAGCCACCATGTCTGCACAACATGCCAAAAAGGGAGATGGAGAATCCAGTTGGGAAGAAGGCATAATCCAAAAAGCAGAGGAAAATTCTCCACAAGTGAATGCTTCATGCCCTAGAAAAACTTATTAAGAACACGAATTAAGGACAAAGAAAAAGAAACACTATTTCAATAATGAAATGAAATGTGGGATCCTAGATTAGCTCTTAGACTAGATAAATTACATTAGTGAGGAAAGTGGTAAGATTAGAAGGTTAGCTGATAGTATTGTGTTAATATTAATTGTGTGGATTTTGATCATTGTACTGTGATTATGTAAGACATTGACATTTGGGGAAGTGGGGTGCAGGGTCTATGGAAATTCTTTGTACTATTTTTGTAACTTTTTAGTAAGTCTGAAATTGTTTCAAAATGAAAATTAAAAAATAAAAAAATTTCAAAAGCAAGAAAATAAAAATAGTAGTATGAGATGGAAAGAAAGCTTTTTGTGTGTTTTTTAAAATTGTTAGCTAAGAACATAAATTGATAAAATATTCCTCTTCATAACTTATAAATAAAATAGAGATTACAAAGAATAGAACTGACAGGTTCTATAAGCTGTGTTAGTGACATAGAAAACAGCTTGTGGCAAGCACAATTAACTATAATTAGACAATTAGTGGAAATACTATAGCTATAGAGGACAAAAACTTACATATAAAAACTTTGCTAATTTCCTCATCTTTCATAGCAGGAGTCAGATATTGTCCAAAATTGAAATGTAATTACAAAAATAATATCTATAGTCTCATAAATATTTTTATATTCATTTTATTTAAAATTTTTTTTTTAAAGATTTTATTTATTCATTTTCCCCCCAAAACCCCAGTAGATAGCTGTATGTCATAGCTGCACATCCTTCTAGTTGCTGTATGTGGGACTCAGCCCCAGCATGGCCGGAGAAGCGGTGCGTCGGCGCGCACCCGGGATCCGAACCCGGGCCGCCAGCAGCGGAGCGCACGCGCTTAACCGCTAAGCCACTGGGCCGGCCCTATTTTAAATTTTAAAAGGATTGTTGAGAAATTATCGCTTTCTGCAGTGGGAAAATGTTTTCTGAATTTTAGCAATTCCTTAAATTTTACTTCACCATCTTTTGCTTTGGTTAAAGTAAAAATACTTCAATTAATTCAATTAAAATGTCATAAAGAATATGATGCAATTTTTCTAAGGTCATCTAGTTCTCTCTCTCCGGCTGTCTATCTTTCGGTCTGTCTACCTATTTGCCTATTTCTCTGTCTGCCTATTTGTCCTTCTATGTATCTTTCTGTCTGTCTATCTGTATGCAGAGATGGATGTCTTGGATGATGTTTACCAAGCCATAGCACTGGTTGTTTGAGTTTGTAGAATTTTGGTGGATTTCTCTTACCTTCTTTGTACTGCTCTGAATTTTAAAAATTCAGAAATTTTAAAGTGAGTGTGTGTTTTATTCCTTAAAAAAGTTAAAGGAACAGATTATTTAAAAAAAATTAAAATAGCTTACATATTTTGAAATGCGATAAATAACTGTCGTGTGTTTCGTGCCCCAACAGGAATAAAACACTAGAATTGGAAGTAGTGGCTGTTCCCGCTGTCCCCGCCTGGAATGCCTTCTCTCTGCTTCTCTTCTCGTCCTGCTTCCCTCTCTTCTCTGTTTAGCTTCCCTTCTTTTTAGACCTGGTTCAAACAAGGCTCTCTCAACTTTTGTGACATCTTGTATTACTAACTATTTTATGTGGTTGGAGTGGAATCTCTGTTTATAACCCATCTTCCCGTTTGTGAACTCTGTTAGGGCAGTGGCGAGGCTTATCTTTTTGTAATCCCCATGCCAATCACAATGCTTTGTGTGTGTTTTAAGATCCGTAATTGGGCCGGCCCCGTGGTGTAGTGGGTAAGTTTGCGTGCTCCACTTCAGCAGCCCAGGGTTCGCAGGTTCAGATCCTGGGTGCAGACCTAGGCACCACTTATCAAGCCATGCTGTGGCAGCATCCCACATACAGAGTAGACGAAGATGGGCACAGATGTTAGCCCAGGAAGGTGGGCACAGATGTTAGCCCAGGGCCAATATTCCTCAGCAAAAAGAGGAGGATTGGCAACAGATGTTAGCTCAGGTCTAATCTTCCTCATCAAAAAAAAATAATGGTAATAATAATAAGATCCATAATTGATATGTCCTGGATTTGAACAGCTAATCAGAAGGCAGGGGAATGTCACCAAAGAGGAAAGATAATGCAGAAATGAGTTTGAATCGAAACACCAATGCATATGAACATTTGAGTTTATGGGATGCTTGTAACAGAAGGTACCACACATGCATTCACGTGGAGGATGGATAGGACAAAAGACACACACCCTCAGAACTGAAAGGGGTAGCCAGCAGAGTCCCTGGCATACAGTGGGTGTGCATCAAATCTTGGTTTATTTTCTGTGCATCCTGTGGAAACACCTTGTTTAGAGGCACAATGTGCTAGCCTATTAAAAACATGGGAATCCATGCTACACAAATTAGCATTCATACTCTAAGTGGCTCTCTGATATTAACGTATGATACTGAAAAGGCAGTGGTTACTATTGGACAAACTAGGATTTAAAATCTAGTTCCCTCATTCCTAGCAGGCTATCCTTCCTTCTATGTAAAATAGAGTTAATGCTGTGGAAATTCACCTTGTAGGCTGGTTATGAGGGCAAACATACAGTAATAGCTGAGAGGCAATTACTCCAGGTCTGCAGTACATAACAGCTAGTTACTGTTAATATCTCAAGGAAATTTTTAGCCCAATAATTAATACCATTGACTGGTTCTTTGTTGCTCTACTGTTTCTTTTGCCTTAGGTTAAATTCATTAATCACTTTGTGCCTCTGTTTCCTCAGTTGTGAACTTGACATGATAACGTCTTCTGTGGGAAACAGATGTGGAGTGTGCACAAATAATTCGTACCAGGAAGCTAAAGTCTGCGCCTGGGCCACTCAGCTGATACCTGGCAGGGCTGCTGACCTTCTCCCCTGTAGATTTCTGTTTCCTTATCTCTACAACGGGCACCATGGCGTTAGCCTTCCTTCCCAGGGCTGCTTCTTGGTGGAGCTCGTAGCTGATGATAAAGTACTGGACAAACATGGTGTACTGAATGGTATCTGGTGGGGAGTTTGAACCAGAGGTGAGGCATTGATAAGGAGGAGGATGGCGACATATTTCTGATACCTACCATGGGCTCTTATGAACAAAGTCTTTCCTCGATATCTTCATATGGTGCCATACACTAACAATATTAATCATCATAACTAGCATTTATTGGGGACTTATTCTATTCTAGGCAGTGGAATTCCTGGTGGATTTGACATCACAAGCAGTTGTGGTGTCAAACAACCTACACTTATTTTTCATTATAATTTTGAAATAAAACAAATAACACCAATGGTTAGAAAAGAAACACAGACATTGAACAGTTTTTATTGAACTTTATATATATAATTATGCCAGCAAAAATAACAATAACAACAACACGATGCAAAAGAGGAAACAAGAAATGGAATAACATTTTTTAATTACCTTAATGCATTTTTTTGGAAAAAATACAAAAGAATAAATTCTGCAAGTTTCAGAGAATTATTTATGCATAAATTGAAGTAACTCTAGTTCTGTTTTTTCAGCTTTACAATCAGTTTGCTAGCATTACCCACCCCCTTCAATCCACTGTTTAAATGCAAGGGGCAGAGACTCAAATTGTGCCCAAAATAAACTCGAATGACTCTGAATCCTAATGATCTTACTCTAGAAATGAGTGCATGTAGCTGAGTCCATGTATGTCCAGAGTCAGCCATATAATTGGCTGACTGTATAGTTTCCATGTAAAATAAAATGTTTAATAAAGAATGGGTAATTAAAACGTGCTAATTTGAAGCTTACATATGACTAATACTGTTAAAACTCAACTGTAACCACAGCAATTGTTTCGAACTTTTTTTAGACCATTGTTTTTTCAGGGAGGAGTATTTTATCCCAAACAATGTTTAAAATTGCCAATGCATGGTGATAATAATTTCAGGTTATTGTTGCTTTTAGATTCTCTACAGCCATCAACTACCTGAAGGTGTATAGTCTGGTCCTGGCATTGTTCTAAAGGCTTTGCATTTATCAACTAGTTTAATTCTCATGACTACTATTATATCCCCACTGACAGATGAAGCTCAGAAAGGGTGGTCAACTTGCCCAAGGCCACACAGTTAGTGGCCAGCCAGCCTGGATTTGAATCCATGCCATCTTTTCTCAGGGACCACACTCATAACCAGGGTGGCTGCACTATCTTCTAAAAACACACATTATGGTTATGTGGAAATAATTCACATTTTCATTGTCTGTGTAGTTTTTTCTTTTTCTTTTTTAGTTCACAATCCGTTTGGGGAAGCACAGGTGATCTGAATTCCTGCTTTTCAGGGAGCTGCTCTAGGAGCTGAGATTTGCAGCTCTCTCAACGCACATTCGAGATGATATATTTCAGTAAAGAATCAGCATGTATAAGTCAGACTGATCCAGGGCTGTAAAAGAAACATTTTAAGTTCTTCCTCTGAAAAGACTATTAAAAGCACAGAAAACTTGGGATACTAATAGAAAAGTTCCAGAAAGGCTTAGCCGGACAACTTAGCAAAATATCACATAAATGACTACTTTTGACTCTCCGTGGAAGTCTCTTGCAAGTGAGGGAAGCTGTTGAGTTGTTCACATGTTTTTGTTTTTACTCTTGTAACCTAGTCATTAAAATTTCCCAGGGAACCTTTGCTCAGTGGCACATTGAGCTAGGAGAAGACCAGGGTCTTCTTGCCCGCCCCCACACACATCAACGTTTGGCAGCTACAAATCAGATGCTCAAAAAATTGCTCTTTCCTTGACATAATCCCAAATGTATCCATCATACAAACAGAATTTGTATGAAATTCAAATGAAGTTCCTGTAATTTAGCACAGTCCTGCTCACATAGCTCAAGACGTGCTTCTTCTAGGAAGCCATTCCAAAAATATCAAAAGAAAATAGAGGCCGCAAACTCGGTTTTGTCTAAGAGTCTTTAAATCATCACCATCTTTGTTGACTAGGTGTTCAATGGTTCTTTCTAGCTTAGATTTTAAGGGCACTACAAGAGACAATGTCAGCTGGTGGATTCTGTGGCGTGTGTAATATCCCACCGACACACAGGACAGATGGAGTCAGTGTAGCCACATATGAATCAATGGAGAATCACTGATGTTGAGTGGATTTGTACTCTGTTCATGCTGAACGATTCTGAGACAAAACACATTTTTTATTCAGTGACAAATATTAGGCTCCCCAATTATATAAAATAATTGCCTAACTTAATTCCACTTTTCAGCTGTTTTCCTGGGGCACTGTAGAGAGCCACAAAGTCATGGGCCCTTCAGCAAAGGTGACACATGGAATCATTACTCACTCAGCAAATAACCCTATCACAGGGCAGGAGAATTACCCTTCGTCTCTGCAACCTTACAGGGCTACCCCACCTCCCAAACAAAAAAGGGAAAAAAGACCCAAATGCTGCATCAAGAGCATTAGTTCTTTGATATATGTAACTTTTACGTGTTAGTTTTTTGCAATAAATGTCAAGTTCTGGCTTGAGTTGAAAATAGTGTGTAGGTAGGTAGTAGGAGCACTAGGAGGATTAGAAAAAGATTAATGCACAGTAAAGCGCTAGAGCTTGTCTTGAATTAATGACAAAATCAATATTTTAAAGTCACAAGTTGGTGAATTAATGAGAGTGCGTGTGCATGTGTGTATGTGTCTGGTTTAAGTCTGGATCCCAACAGAAGCACAGAGTAACAGGTTTTCTTTATTTCCACTAAAGACAAAGCAGTAAAGAATTGATAAATCATTTCTCAAAGGATTAGGTTCAACACAAAGGGGTCGTCCTGACAGTGGATATGGTGCAGATACTAGGAATGATTACCAAGGAGAGTTGGGGAATTTTTTTCCAGGGTCCGGGTTTGGGGGAGGTCTTAGAGGAGAGGGGAACTCACCTCTAGATGATTTCGGTGCAGTCTGCCTTGAGTGGATGACGAAGTAGTCAGTCTTCCAAGATCCATTCGATTCTAGGGTTCCAAGATAAAGGCAGTGAAACCATAAATGCCAAGATAGGTCACATTTTGGCCAAACCGACTCAACCAGACAGTGTTTGAACTTCTAGGAGAGCTAGAGCTGATACTGTAATCAGGTCAGAGTGGAAGGCAGGTGAAGTTCTAGTGGATGGTGTTAAATTTAGTATTCACCTGATGTCACTTGTCTGAGAAGCACACTTTGCCATTCCACAGGAGCCCTTCATCTTGACAGCATTCCTGGTCAGCAGGTATTATTATGATAATAGCTTGAGTTTGTTTAGCGCCCCCGCCCCCTTTGCAGGGGAAGTCAAAGCCAGTTGGGCAGTCAGTCAACACCATTTGTTGAAGTCTCTCAGTGTGTATTAAATCACCGTCAGACTAGCCAGCCCGTCCTCACCACACACCAGACGCACCTCTGGGGCTGGCCGGCAGTGAGCCCACACACTCGCCCGGCTTGGGGCTGCACCGTCTGTCTGATTCTCACTCATCAGCTTTTATTTGCTTACATTGACTGAGGGTTGTAGCAAACCTCTCCACACACTGACTTTTGGAGATTTCTCCCCTGCAGATTCTGTCTGGGCCTGACAAGCCACAAATATCCTCTCCAGGGCTCAGGCTGCTTAAGCTGCCCATCTAGTTAAAAGCAGGAAGCACCAAGTTGCCCAGGAAAAAGAGCAAACTGACAAAATTAACTGAATGTTTTTAACCTAAGAAAAGGAGGAGGTGGCTTTCTGCGAGTTGAGACTGGTCCTTTCCAAACCCGTTTGCCTGCCCCAGTTGGAGTGGACGTTGGACCTTGGCCAAAATGCTCAACTCTCTGCATTTTTCACAGGATAACAGGAAAGGGCCAGGGCTCTGGGAGAAGGAATACTACATGTTGTGAAACTTTTCAAATGCCACAGGAAAGACGATTGTCCAAATATCAAAAAATAGAGCAAGGCAAAAAGAAAAAAAATTAAGCGTCACTGCTAACCACCTAATCCAGGGGTAACATCCATTTTCATTTTGATAAACGTCCACTCAGTCCATTTTTCCTCTGTATTTGTATTTCCTTGTGTAACTAAAATTGTATTATTCAGAATAGAACTATTTTGCCTACATGTCATAACATGAAGCAAATGGTCAAATTTTAGAGGGCCCTTTGAACTTCTGTGTTTCTCATATGTAACATGGATAGAATGCCCCTTAGATTTCTAAAACTGTGCTCCAGGAAACACTCGCGTTAACTGAACAATATTCAAGTGCCAAGTTGAAAAAGAATTCAGTTTTACAATAAATTGTGAAATGCCAAATATAAATTTATTTCTTTTCAAAGATGTATAAATTACTCTATTTTTTGTGTTACTTTCATAAGTAAATTTTCATTCATTTTTCACATAAAGAATATTGTATTTGTGTGTTCTTAGGTGCATCTGTTCATAAATTGCCATGAACTGTGAGTAGCAGACTCCCAAAGTAGCGGCCTAGACATCTATGCTGTGGGTGTCTCAGGTAAAGCAGTACTATCTGGATGCTGGAAGTTCCAGGCTTCTGTGGGAACTTCATCAAGTCTTCCAGCACCCAGGTTTCTTCCATCTGTCCATTCTGCCATCCCCAGTGGGTGGGCTTGTCCTCTTCATCCAAGATGGTGCCCCTTCGTCATTCCAGCAAGAAGGGGAAAGAAGGACTCACCTCTAGGTAACATTTCTGTTCACAATTTATTAACCTAAAATTAGTCGCATGGTCACTGCTAGCTGTTAAGGAGTTTGGGGCATGTAGCTTTGGACTGAGTGACAATGTGAACAGATAAAAATTGGGATTCTTTACTAAAGCAGGCCAGGAAATGGATATTAGAAAGACAACCCCACTGGCTAGCCAAAAGTTTAAGAAACTTTGAGTTGGAATATCACTCAATTTTGTCCTTGTCAGAAGATCAGATGTAAAAATCATTATTGATTGAAATCTACAGAAAATTCCAAGACCTCATTTTAATCAAGCTGCATTTATTTTCTTATCCTCCACTAACAGAATAATCAAGGATGGTGGTGCTCCAGCTCCACGTCTCAATATTTCAATGCTCATGGTGTAGGAGGCCCCAGAGAGTGGAGAGCTTGGGGAGATCTGCCATAAGAGTCTGAGCTGGACGCATGAGAACTTGGGCATCTATGAGCTCCCCTCTCTCTTTGACCCCTGAGAATGGCAAGAGAAAAAGAAGTTTATGGAAACAGTTTTGCCAAAATAAAACCAATATGCAAATAGTTTTTGATGTTCATAAGCATTAATCTAGCTTTCCCAGTTTGGGATATTTACTACTTAATTTGGAGTGTTCATAACTTGGAATTTTATTCATTATATGCAAACCTATAAAGAGATCTAAAGCACTAAAATTTTCTTAGAATATTTCCTGTTGTTATAAATAAGTAATCAGCAACCTTGCCTTGTGCTTTTTACCCTTTTATATTCAACTTTCTCTTTGGCACAGTGAAAATCCAGGCTTGCTTCATTTATTTATTTATATGATCATTCATTGGACAAGTATTTATCCAGCACTTTCCATGGGTTGTGGATTGGCTTCCTTAGGAAACAGATCTGAGACAGAGTTTATCACGAATGATGCTTAGTAAGGAGCACCCTCGGGACTGACCACCTGTGGAAGTGAGAGAAGGAAGTTGAGAGTAGGCAGAGGGAGAAGCTGCACTGTGTTGCAGGCTCAGCCAACCCCATGGGGACTGCTGGGGCTAGAATGACCACTCAGATAGTTGGGATCAAGACGGCTAGACCTTTGTACTCTGACAACCGTCAGTCACTGGCGCTCCCTGAGAATGGCCCTGACCTTGGACTGGGCAGCTCTCAGCAGCGTTCCATGGGCATATTTGTTATAGTTGCTTAGCTAAGCATAAGAGTTGGCCAGAAGTGCATTTCTCTTCCACACAACAGTCCTTATGGGATTAGTCTATGTGGGGGGGTTCCAGGCTCTTTCCATGTTGTTCCTGTGCCATCCCCAACTTCACTGTCAACTGCTCCGTGGCCAAAGTTCCACTGCTGCTGTGGTCAGGTTTCAGACAATGGGAAAAGGAGAGTGTCGAGGGGTACAGCTCACTGTCCTAAGGTCCAGACCCAGAGCAGTGCACATTGCTGCCTCCAGTCACATTCCACCCTGAACACTGAGTCACACAACCAAGCATAGCTGCAAGGGAGGTAGGGAAATGTACCCAACCAAGCAGGCACCTGCACAGTCACAGCTCCATTACTATGGAGGAAGGGCAAGCAGATTATGGTTGACAGCAGCAGTCTTCATAATAATGGGTCAGCAATTCCACTTCATGGTAGCCTCTGCAGGCGTTTTGGATGTATTATGGAGATTCCCATCTCACAGTCTGCACAGTCCTTGCATGTCATAGGTCTCACTTATATAGTGATATAGATTGCCTGGAGCCTGGTTATCCACCTTGGCTGCATCTTGGTATGAACTGGTGAGCTTTAAATATGCTCTTGCTTGGCCTCACCCCCAGAGTTTCTAATTTCATTGGTCTGGTACCTGACCTGGGCACTGGGGTTTTTAAAGCTCCCCAAATGATTCTCTGGTGCCGTCAAGGTTAACAACAACTGGTTTTGCAGGAAAAATGAAATTCTTATTTATTTATTTATTTTCCCCCCCAAAGCCCCAGTAGATAGTTGTATGTTATAGCTGCACATCCTTCCAGTTGCTGTATGTGGGATGCGGCCTCAGCATGGCCGGAGAAGCAGTGCATCGGTGCGCGCCCGGGATCCGAACCCGGGCGGCCAGTAGTGGAGCATGCACACTTAACGGCTAAGCCATGGCGCCGGCCCTGAAATTCTTGATCAATTAGATTTATGTGTGTGTGTGTGTAAGCAACTTTCTCCTCATATTTTGGTTCACGCAAGTGAGGGAAGTTAATGGCTCAGGTGACTGAAATGTCCATGAAGGTAGATCTGGCTTTAGGCAAGACTTGATTCAGAAATGGAAATGAAGTCATCAGAACATAGTCTGTCTCCCCCTCTTCTTCTGTCTCTCCCTCTCCCCTCCCTTACTGCCCCCCTCCATTCCTCTGCCTCTCTTAGCTGTATCTCCTCTACGTTCTCTCCCTTCCTAGTCTGGCTGTGATGCTAAGATGCTATCCAGCCAATCTCCTCTTCAGATCAAGTCCAGCAGGAAAATAGAAGGGCTTCCTTTTTTCTTTTTGGTTTATTTGTTTTTAATCAAATAAGCCATATATACAAAAGAATGTACATAATGTAAATGTACGATTGAAAGAATAATACCAAGTCTTGTCTCTCCACCACACAGCTGTCCATGCTTTAGAGACCACATTCTTTGTCACCTGTTGCACCCCTCCCCACACAGAGCACCACAAGAAATATAGCACTCACATTTCTTACTTTTGTGCTGTTTTTGATTCTATATAAATGGACTCATACCACATATATTTTTCTGAAGGTGACTCTTGAACACAAAGTGGAATTTCTCAAATTCATCCACACTGATGTGTCTCTCTGTGGTCTATTTCCATTGCTGTATACTATTACATTGTGTGAATTTACCTCAACATATTATCCATTCTCCATTCCGTGGACATTTGGGTTTCCACATTTTTTGCTGTTATAAGTAATGCCACTCAAGGATTCTTTCTCCAGGATATTTAACTAAGAGTGGATTTACTAGGATGTGGGGTCTGAACATCTTGAAATGGCTGTAGGATATGAGAACTAGCTGAACTATCTTCCAGAGCGTTGTACTAATTTACATTCCCACTGGCAGGATGTGAGAGAGCCACTGCTCCTCCTCATTGCCAAGACTTCGAAATCCCTGAACTTTAAATATTTATCAATCTGTTGATATAAATCTTATTTCATTGTGGTCTTAACTTTTATTCTTCTTAGTACTATTTAGTTTGGGGTTTTTTTCTTTAATATACTCATTAGCTTTTTCTATTTCTTTTGAGGAAAGTTTGTTCATGTCTTTGTCCTCCTTTTTCCTATTGAGTTGAATTTTATCTTATTAATTTATATATTGTGGATACTCTTCTTCTGTCAGTTATATATATATTGCAAATATCTTTTCTCTATTGGTGTACAGAGAAGTACTGAACTTTAATATATTTGAATTCATCAAACTTTTATTTAATGATTTCTACTTTTTGCATCCTGTTCCAGAAATCCCATATACTGTGGTTGGATCTTCTTCTATAGTTTCTTCTCAATAGTTTAAAGTTTTACCATTTTCACCTATGTTTTTAATCCAGCAGTAATTGATTTTTATAAGTGGTATGTGGTAGGAAACCAAATTTTTTTTGCTAAATGGATATACAATTTTCTCAGCATATTTATTAAATGGGCCAGTGGTGAGTGACTGGTTTTATTGTTTATAAAATAAGTATGATACCAGGACCTATGTGTATTTCTTATCTTTTGCTGTGTAACAAATTACCCTCAAACCCTGTAGCTTAAAACAGCATTTATTATCTCACAGATTATGTGGATGAGGAATTCAATTGTCTCTGGCTAAAGCTCTCTCACAAGGCTATAAGCAACGTATCGATAGGGGCTGCAGTCTCATTTGAAGGCTCAATCAGGGGAGGATCCTCTTCCAAGCTCATGCATGTGGTTCCTCTTGGGCAATTGGACTACAGGCCTCAGTTCCTTACTAGCTGTTGGCCAGAAGTATCTCTCAGTTCTTTACCACCCAGACCTCTCCATAGGGCAGTTCACAGTGGCTTCCTTCAGAGTGAGTGAGCAACAACATGAAAGAGGGCATCCCAGATAGCATCCACAGTCCTTTTATAATCTAACCTTGTCAGTGACGTCCCATTATTTCTCCATATTCTCTTCCTCAGTGAGTCCAGGCCCCATTGAAGGAGAGGGGATTACAAGCATATGAATGCCAGGAGGCAGGGACCACTGGGAGCCTCCTTGGAGGCTGTCCACTGCACAGGTTCACAGAATTTTTGTGAGGATTCAAGGAGCTTGCATGTGGAGACCATTAGATCAGTACACGGAATATGGTAAGCAATTAAGTTAGTGTTTGTTGCTTTTCTTTGGAGTATCTTATATCTGGCACTTGTTTCACATGTCAAGTTTCCATATATGAGTAGGTCAATGCCTGGGCTCCATTAAGTCTATCTATTTTCCTATTTCTGTGGCAATATTAAGAATTTTAATTACTTTGTATCATTAATCTCAATAGCTGTAATCTCTTTTTCAGGAGCTTTTTGGCTAATCTTGGTCCTTTGATCCTCCATCTATGTGTTAGAGTCCGGTGGCCTCCAGCTCATGACGGGGCCACATTTCTCTGCCTTAGGGAGAGGGAAAGCCGGGAATGAGAGTGGTACAACTGCTTCACTGGAAACATGGCGAGGAGCTCTGTGACGGAGGGTAGCATGAGAGGGGAAGGGGGTCTCCATCCCAGCCCCCCTCCCAGTAGACCACTGGGGGCTGTGGCAGGCTGTGGGTCCAGGTACCTCAGCCTTGTTTCCCAGCAAAGCAGTGACTGAGTATGTGTGCAGACAGGTGTCAGGGTAGGGGTGGTGCAGGCACAAGGTATTAGCGATGTGTGCTGCTCGCAGGCCTCCTCGGAATTCTCTTCCACTTGTTCCCCGTCCCACCGCCCCAGAGCTGTTGGAGGTGCTAATGGCCAGGTGGATGGGGAGGCTGGAAGAACAACCCCTGGATCATGGATCTACTCTGAAGAACTGGCTCCCATATTGTAATGAATTTTAAAATCCCAAAATAGAGTTGTTATAAAATTTACCTAAATAAACAGAAAGGAGAATTTCCTTTCTAATTCTTCCTTTCTACCCTGAGAAGTGACCTCAAAGAAGATTTCAGTTTTACACTGCCTATCAAGTCAAAAAGCAGTGAAAGACCAGAAGGATTGCTAAATCTCTTTCACATGTGTCTGATAAAACACAAATAGGAAAGCTACCGACACATGGCATCAAATCCTTTTTGGAAGGACATAAACCTTCAAATAAGTGCATAGTAATTTAGGGGAATCTTAGATTTTCAACGAGTGTTCAACATATATGAACAGCAACAGCTCAAATGGAGATTTGTCTTGGAGGTGGCAGACACCCCTCCTCTCAGCCTAGCATCAGGAAATGATGTTTAAGAAACGTTGCTCCTTGTTTTGAACAGAATGTCCTCTGGTCTGTGAAGTTATCCCCCTAGTACCAACCATGTATGAGAAGGCATACTGGGGAATTATCACAATTACACTGGAAAATATTTACTCAGCTATTTGAAGAACCCTATAGCCGAATCTTTGCTAATTGGATTCACCATCCAATGGCTATTCTTAATTCATGAAAAATATTTTCAGAAAATTCAACGATCTGGATAAAGCAGAAGTGCAGTGTGTTGTCCATACATTTAAATGATCCCTTGAAAACTGCGGTGGACGTGTCTGGAAGATGTGTATTACCCCACACCCATCTGGCCTGTCGAAGTCAGAACCATGCCCTCAACCTCTGTACTTCTGCCCTGTCAGGTAGTGGGGACTCCATTTGATAAAAATAATTTGGAAAAAAAAAATCTCTATGTACTATTTTACAGGTAGAGTTATAACAGTCCAAATAACTCCTTTAATTGGGTTTGCTGGAGAAAAACAAGGGAGGGGAAGAAATAGAGAAGAGACGAATTTTTATATATAATCTTTTTATTTTGTTAAGGCAGGTTTTTCCTTATACCTTTAGAAACCTACCTCTATTTGTTCTTATGGGGAAGAATAAAGAAACCAGGGAATTTCAGACAAGAGCAAAAAATCACTGCCTCCCCGTAGACCATGACCTCTCTGAGGTCCGAAATTGTGTCTTGTGTATTACTGCCTCTCCAGGGGCTGGACAGAGAGAGCCCATGAGGAACCGCTCCAACAGCACTGTGCTGCTTTTAATGGCACTTGAGCGCTCTGCAGAGGAAGCGGGAGTTTGTGTGTGTATGCAAAGATAAACGAGCCCAGAGAAATGGGTTGTAATTAGAGCAAAAGAGCTTTTGATAGGGGTAAAACTTTCCTTTTGTTGGGGTATGAACAATGGAATGGGCAGGTGACTGAGTTCTGATTATTAATAATGTGTAGATTTTACAAAGTGGTACAGGGCTCTCTCTCCGTTTGTCCAGAGGTTAGCAGGAAGGAGGTGACATACATACAGCTTGTCCTGAACAGGGTGGCATGGCTGCAGCTGCTTGTTTCTCCTGGTTCTTCCAGCTGTTTCGTTGTATGAGGCATCTAAGAGTGTACTGTGAGGATGGCATGTGCTCCCTAGTTATTTCGTTTTCAGAACTGATAAAATTTCTCTGTCCCTAGACCTTCTAAACACCATCAGTCTCCCACTTCTTATGCATTTATAAAATGTGTCACCCAAGGCATTTCTATGCTAATGGAGCTGTTAATGGTGCCAGACGGGAAATATTTCCTTCTCCTTCACAGACGATTTGGAGCTCCCTCCAAAATAAAAAGCTACCAATGAGTATACACACACACACCCCCCCACACACACACCTGTATGTTTATTTTATATTACATATATGTGTGTATATATCTCTTTGATTTCTAGGATTGATGAGCTTACAGTTAATAGGTAGTAACTTAAGAGTCCCTTGAGTTAAGTGTGATGGTCAATTCAGGTTTTTTTCCCAGGCCATGAGAAATTATTTCTTTCATCCTCTGTTACGTAGTTGACTGCATGACACTGAATTAAACTTCTCGTCTGGATGACTAAAATAAGTTAACTGTTTGTTCCAATATTACTATCAGGTGAAAGAAAAGGGAACAGCATCATCTGATAATCTGATCGGCCGCTTCAACTGGCTGAGATACTGACTACGATGCAGCTGTAGACTGAAGGTGAAGGAAGCCTGTTCTGGGATTTTCTTGCTTACTAATCTGGAAGATGTCCTTTCATCCTTTGCATTTTTATATGAATGTATGACGATGTAAGAGAAAAATAGAATGAAATTAACATTTGGAGTTGGCTTTTATGTTAATCTGTGTCCTCTTTAAGGTAAAATCCTCAGGAACGCAGCCCGATGTGTTTCCATCTCTTCTCCCCACAAATCCTCATCATAATTATTTGTTGTCCCTCAGCTCTGCATGCTGGAATCAGCACAGGCACATTTGGCAGGGGCTGAGCTGTGAATACACACACTGCAGAAGGCCAGCTGGGCCCTGCCACCTGCCACTCCGGGTGGTGTTGTTTGCTTGGGTCACCCCCAACTTTGAGGGTGACTGGATGTGGCTGGAGAGAAAATGAAGCCTGGCAAAATGTTTTGACACTGTGAAGGATTTGGCAACTCATCTGGTTATTTTATTTCTTTTGTGACTTTATACACTCTTGAATATTTTCCTTTCTCAAACATTCATTTTCAACTCACCATAAATATTGTAATTTTATGTACATTAGTAATCTTATTGTGAAACATTCAACGAAAGGCTAGGCATAGGTTTTGCCCAGTAGTACAAAGGAACTATCAATTCAACAAACAGAAAAGCAGAAAATACTGAGTGCGGTTCCTCAAACATTGCCCTCTTTTCCGTAAAGCTTGCTCGATTTTTAGTCATAGCAAAATTCATGCTGTGGACATCTTCATTTTCTTTAGTTTGTCTGGAAAGGCCTGTATCAGAGAGGATTAAAACTAAAAGCTAGGAAATGAGGCTTAAATGCTGGAGCTGTGGAACTTTGGGGCTTTCCTGACATGATTCATGTTCACAGCCCACTTGATAACTCAAATATGAGAAAGCCAAAGGGGACTTTAAACGTTAGAACACGCTGTGAGGCCCAGGGCCCTGCTGACGATCCCTGACCTTGGATTTAGATAATTCGTGCAACCGGAAACCCCATGTGTTCTTCTTGAGGTCTAGATAGCAAGTATCACTAAACAATCCTTTCTAAATACAAAATATACTTCATCAGCATAATAATATTCTTTTTTAACATAAGTTTAGAGAAATATTAAGCAAAGAAAAATATCACCAATATTCTTGGTACCTAAAGGTTAAAGTGTGAAATTTAGACATATTTCCCATTGTTCTTTCTCTTTAGTCATTGAGAAATTCTTGAACAAAACTTTTTTTCCTCTTATTCTAGGAGTTGTATTTAACGTGAGAAAGGCCAAATAATGTATTTGAACCTCTGCACTGCAAGTGTGTTGAAAAATTCCACCTTTGCTTGAAATTATAGAGTTTCAACTCAACATTATCCACAGAGGGTTAAGTGATGATTTTTAACATTCTCTGTTTTTATTTAATATGATTATTTATTTCTGGAAAACAAATAAGTGGAAAAATTGTCCTTAAGACCTCTATGACTGTGAATTCCAAAGTACGATGTTTACAACAGTCATTCTCTGAGATGTTAAAACTTATTACTTAAAAAAGGGTTCCATGGTCGAGTAAGCTTGAGGATCTTGGTGTCCAACAAGATGAAAAGGGTTTCTTGCCTGCTCTGAGACTGCTCAGGACCAGGAATGTGCTAATGTGCCTTGCGACTGCCCAAAAGGTGCTCTTGGGCCACAATATTCCCCACACACGTGGCCAAATAATCTTCACCTCCCCTCCCCCCGCACCAAGAGCAGACTGTGGTACTCCCATTTCAGAGAACATGCTGGGGGAAATAAATGTGTATGTATTTCTAAAGACAGTGCAGTTTTATCTCTAAGGACATAACTTCTATTTTACTTTTATTTTCACATTTTTACTCTGTCATGGTCATCCTTAAATTCAAAACGAAATTTCCATAGAAATATTGGTAGGCTATCGTGGCTGCATTCTGGTTCGGTCATTCATGTGACTGTATTCATGACCATTAGAGCCATAAGTCTGTGGAATCTCAAATGATGGATCCATGCATCGACCTGAGATTCTGAACATGGAGAAACTCTCGACCTAATTGAAAATCAGCTCTTTCACTAAAGAAACTTCCTTTTGGAATTTTCATTAAATTATTTGTCTCCAATTCTAAGTCTTTGCATATACTGTATTATTTATCAGATATTATTCTCAGGCTTTTGAACAGAGAGGGGAAAAAGCAGAGGCTATTTTAAATATGCCTATGAGTGACGTTTTAAGTAACAGTTACATCTCCAAAAAGATTTCAGAAAAAGTTGGCAATAGTACGTTTTAGAGTTTCAGGGGTGGCCAAAGAAAACACCGTGAAAATATGGTGTCGTGTAGTAAGCCAGAACTAATAGACATCAGAGCACATTACCATCAGAGGGTGTGACAGAGTTGAGATACTCGCCTGTAATGAGTGTACCTTGCCTTGCTGACAACATAGTCACTCCCTTAGGAAACATGCCTCGGTGAAGATGAATTTGGAACAACCTATAAACAAAATGACTGTATGGTTTATGAAAACATATGAAAAGACTAAAAAACAAAATAAATAGCCTGCATCTGTTGACTGTTTGCTGTAGCTCACGTGGTCTCCTGGGTTTGATACTGTCGCCTGCACATTTAGTTAGGTAAACATGATGCGCAGAGGCCCAAGGACTTCTCCGGAACTAGGTATTTGGCATTGAAAACCAAAGATTGCATAACGACTAAAGAGACCACCTCAGCTTCTGATTTTATTTGTTGGGTATTTCACAAACATTTAATCTCAAAAGGCAGGTCTATCCACAGAGCATTTCTGGGCAGTGCTGTTAGACGCACGCTCTGCCTCCCTCATGCACAGCGTCTTAAGTGGGCTCCCAGAAGTAGTGCCCGAGAGAGACATTTAGATGCTGGGATTTATTGGGGAAGGGCTCTGGGGAGAAGGGAGTTCATGAGGGAGTGAAGCAAGCTAAGGAAGGGGAAGGAGCCAAGCAAAGATGTGGTCTCAGGTACTGTCTAAGACAAAGAATAAAGCAGACTGAAGACATGGAGATCAATGGCCTAGGGAGAGCAATTTTAGATTAAGAAGGTCTCCATGAGAAGGTTACATATAAGCAATATGAATATCAGGGCAGGGAAC
Source organism: Diceros bicornis minor (assembly GCF_020826845.1). Taxonomy (NCBI): domain Eukaryota; kingdom Metazoa; phylum Chordata; class Mammalia; order Perissodactyla; family Rhinocerotidae; genus Diceros; species Diceros bicornis. The sequence continues at coordinate 48,995,709 of NC_080758.1, forward strand.
ATTCCAGGCAGAGGGCACAGCATATGCAAAGACCCTGTGGTGAGAGCCTGTTTGGCATGTTCAAGGACCAGCAAGCAGACTAGTGGGGCTGAAATAGAATGAACCAGATAGGAGTGGAAGGAAATGAGACAGGACAAGTGTCCAGGGTGCAGATGGTGCAAGGTCTGGTGAGTCATGGTGGAGACTGAGATTCTAGCTCAAGTCATTTGAGGGCACACAATCACCTATGTGGCCCTTGACTTCTCCAAATGCCAGTCTTGTCATCTGTAAAATAAGATAAAGGACCAGATGTTCTCCTAAGCCCTAAAGTTCTATGATTCTGAAATAATTGACCTGGTATCTCACATTTTATTTCCTCATCTGTCTGTTTCTTTTACAGTTGCTATTATGCTTGAAGAAGGATTAATAGGTTCTGTGAACTCTCCCAGAAGAAGAGCTCATAACATTGCAGAAGGATGGAGGAATTGTTTTTAAGAGGTCAGTGCCGTTTAGGCAGCAAGTTTGAGGAGCTCAATACCCAGGGACTATGCTAGTGGTTAAGGCAAATCGTAGGCGTGGTTTTTATTCCTGCCTTTAAATTTGAGATTCTAGTGGTTGCATAAATGGAGGTTCACACCAAAATTGTTTGATTTCAAGGTTATGTGGTAGCAGAAAGATATGAGAAGGCAGAGCATTTTGGGTTGCCACATGCAGAATGTGTGGTCTAGTGAAAAGAATAGAAATAAGTTGTTATTAGTCTTTCAATAGTATATGAGGAGAGAACCTCTTGGAAGAATGTTATTAGACACCCATGTGGTGTGCACTGGGGTAGAATTTAAGAGGAAAGAAACATAAACCAGCTCATAAAGCCCTCACCTTTTAATGCAAGATTACAGCTGAGGGTCAAGATTGGAATATATCAAGACCATGAAGTGTTTTTGTAACATGATGTTTTTTTACTGAGATATAATTCACATACCATAAAGTTTATCATTTTAAAGTATAAAATTCAGTGGTTTTCAGTATATCCACAAAGTTGTAGGACCATTGCCACTCTCTAATTGCAAAACATTTCCTTCACTCCAAAAGAAACTCATTACCCATTAGCAATCCTTCCCCATTCCCCCCACCTCCAGCCCCCAGAAACCAGTAATCTACTTTGCCTATTCTGAACATTTCATATAAATGGAATCATGCAATATGTGGCCATTTGTGTCTGGCTCCTTTCCCTTAGCATAATTCTTCCAGGGTGCATCCATGTTTCAGCATGTATCAGTACTTCATTCCTTTTTATTGCTGAATAACATTCCATTGTAGGGATATACATTTGTTTATCCGTTTATCAGTTGATGCACATTTGAGTTATTTCTACCTTTTGGCTGTTATGAATACTGCTGCTATGAATATTCATGTACCAGTATTTGTAGATATTGTTTTCAATTCTTTTCATGTACTTATTGGCCATTTGTATATCTTCTTTGGAAAAATGTCTGTTTAAATCCTTTGCCCATTTTTTACATTCAGTTATTAGGCTTTTTATTATTGAGTTGTAAGAGTTCTATAGATACAAGCCCTTTATCAAATGTATGATTTGCAAATATTTTCTCCCATCTGTAGTTGTCTTTTCACTTTCTTGATAGTGTCTTTTGCAGTACAAAACTTTTTAATTTTGATTAATTTTGTCTATTTTTTTCTTTTGCTGCTTGTGCTTTAGGTGTTGGATTTCAGAAAGCATTACCTCATCCGAGGTCACAAAGATTTACACCTATGTTTTCTTCTAGAACTTGTATAGATTTAGTGTTTGCATTTAGGCCTTTGATCCATTTTGAGTTAATGTTATGTATGATGTTAGGTAAGGGTCTAACTTCATTCTTTTGCATGTGACGATCTGGTTGTTTCAGCACTACTCGTTGAAAAGATTTCTTTTTTCCCCATCGAATATTCTTGCATTGTTGTTGAAAAGCAACTGAACATAGATATAAAGCGCTTTTTTTCCTGGACTCTTCAACTCTGCTCTATTGATCTATGGGTCTATCCTTATATCTTATACCAGTACCAGATGATTTTGAATACTGTAGTTTCGTAGTAAGTTTTGAAATTGGGAAGTGAAAGTCCTTCAACTTGTTCTTCTTTTTCAAGATTGTTTTGGCCGTTCTGGGTACCTTGCATTTGTGTATGAATTTGTTTCACCTTGTCAATTTTTGAATAGAAGAAAGCTGAATTTTAATAGGGATTGTGTTCAATCTGTAAATTGATTTGGAGAGTATTGCTAGCTTAACAACATTAAATTTTCCAATCTACAAGCATAGCACATCTTCCCATTTATTTAGCTATTGTTATTTTCCTCTGACAATGTTTTGTAGTTTTTAGTGTGCAAGTCTTTCACTTCTTTGTTAAGTTTGTTTCCATATATTTTATTCTTTCTGACGCTGTTGTAAAAGGAGTTGTTTTCTTAATTTCATTTTCAGATTGTTCATTGAGGTGTATCGAAATACAGTTGATTTTTACATATTGATCTTATATCCTGCAATCTCGCTGAACTCATTTATTTGCTCAAGTAGTATTTTTGTGTATTCCTTGGGATTTTTTTATATACAAGATGATGTCATCTTCAAATAGAAATAGTTTTATTTCCTCTTTCCAAACTGGTTTTCTTTTATTTCTTTCTGTTGTCTAATTTCCCTGGTCAAAACCTCCAGTACATTATTAAATAGAAGTGGTGAAAGCAGGCGTCCTTGTCTTGTTCTTGATCTTAAGGGGAAAGCTTTTAGTCTTTCATCTTAAATATGATGTTAAGTGTTTGTTTTTTGTAGATGCCCTTTATCATGCAGAGGAAGTTCCATTCTATTCCTAGTTTGTTGGGTGTTTTTTTATTATGAAAGGATATTGGGATTTTTCAAAGGCTTGTTCTGTATCTATTGAGAAGATCATGTTATTTTGTCCATTATTCAATTACTAAGGTGTATTACATTGACTGAATTTCTTCTGTTGAACCATCTTTGCATTCCTGGGGTAAAATCCCAATTGGTCATGATGTATAATTCTTTTTATATCTTGCTGGATTTGGTTTACTAGTGTTTTGTTGAAGATTTTGCATCTATATTCATAAGGCATTGTAGTCTGTAGTTTTCTTTTCTTGTCATACATTTGTCTGGCTTTGGAATCAGGGTAATGATGACCTTATAGGATGAGGTAGGCAATATTCTCTCTTCTTATATTTTTTTGAAAGAATCTGTGAAGAATTGGTGTCAATTCTTTAAACATTTGTAGAATTCACCAGCAAAGGAGTCTGGTCTTGGACTTTTCTTCATGGGTAGTTGTTTTGATTGCTAATTCAATCTCTTTGCCTTTTATACGTCTATTCAGATTTCCATTTCTCCTTGAGACATTTTTAGTAGTTTGTGTATTTCTAGAAATTTGTCCATTTTATTTAGGTTATCTAATTTATTGGCATACAATTATTCATAGTATTCCCTTAGACTTCTTTTTAATTTCTGTGAGGTTGGAAGTAATGTCCTGTGTTTCATTCCTGATTTTAGTAATTTTGTCCTCTCTTTTTTTTTTCTTGACCAATTTAGTTAAAAGTTAGTCAATTTTGTTGATCTTCTCAATGAACCAATTTTTGGTTTTATTGATTTTTGTCTTTTGAATTACTAATTTCTATTTCATTTATTTCTGCTTCAGCATTTCTTTCCTTCTGTTTGTTTCGAGTTTAATTTGCTCTACTTTTTCTGTATTCTCAAAGTGAAAGGTTATTGATTTGAGATCTTTCTTCCTTTTTTTTTCTTTAAGTGCTGTTTGTTTATTTATTTATTTTTTTTGAGGAAGATTGGCCCTATGCTAACATCTGTTGCCAATCTTTCTCTTTTTTTTCTCTCCAAAGCCCCAATACACAGTTGTATATCATAGTTGCAGAGTTGTAGCTCTTCTATGTGGGATGCCACCTCAGCATGGCTTGATAAGCAGTGTGTAGGTCTGCCCCCAGGATCCGAACTGGCGAACCCAGGCTGCCAAAGAGGAACTCGTGAATTTAACCACTATACCACCAAGCCAGCCCCCATTTCTTACTTTTTAATGTAGGTGTTTATGGCTATAAAGTTTTTTAGGAACTAGTTTAGCATCATCCTGTAAGTTTTATTTTTTTATTTATTTTTTTTTGTGAGGAAGATCAGCCCTGAGCTAACATCCATGCTAATCCTCCTCTTTTTGCTGAGGAAGACCGGCTCTGAGCTAACATCTATTGCCAATCCTCCTTTTTTTTTCCCCTGCAGCCCCAGTAGATAGCTATATGTCACAGTCGCACATCCTTCTAGTTGCTGTATGTGGGATGTGGCCTCAGCATGGCTGGACAAGTGGTGCTTCGGTGCACACCCAGGATCCGAACCCGGGCCGCCAGTAGTGGAGCGTGCACATTTAACTGCTAAGCCACGGGGCTGGCCCCATCCTGTAAGTTTTAGTATGTTGTGTTTTTGTTTCATTCATCTCAAGAAATTTTCAAGTTTCCCTTGTGATTATTTCTTCTTAACCCATTGTCCCTTAGAATTCTGTTGTTTAACTTCTACATATTTGTGAATTTCCCAAATTTTCTTCTATTATTGATTTCTGAGTTCATTCTATTGTGGTCAGAGAACATACTTTGTATGACTTCAATCTCTTTAAATTATTAAGACTTATTTTATGGTCCAATATGTGGTCTATCTTGGAGTATGTTTCATGTGCACTTAAGAAGAACCTGTATTCTGTTGTTTGGTGGAGTGTTATGTCTATTAGGTCTACTTGATTTATAGTATTGTTCAAATCTTCTATTTCCTTCTTAATCTTCTAATTGTTGATATAATTACTGATATATTATTGAAAATGAGATATTAAAGTCTCTGACTATTGTTTTTGAATTGTCTATTCTTCTCCAATTCTGTCAATTTTTGCTTCATGTGTTTTGGGTCTCTATTGTTAGGTGGATATATGTTTATAACTGCCAGATCTTCTTGAATGACTGAGTTTTTTTATCATTATAAAATGCCTTTCTTTGTCTATTAACAATTTTTGTCATAAAGCCTGTTTCACTTGATATTAATATAGCTACTCCATCTCTCTTTTGATTATATATTTTTCCATCCATTTACTTTCAATTCATTTGTGTTTTTGAATCTAAAGTTTGTCTTTTTTAGAGAACATGTTATTGGATCACTTTTTAAATATTCTTCCAATCTCTGCCTTTTGATTGGATTGTTAACCATTCACATTTAATGCTCATATTGATATAGCTGGATTTATAGTTGACATATTACTTTTTGTTTTTGTATATGTTTCATGTCTTTTTTGTTCCTCTATTTCTCCCTTACCGCCATCTTTCAGGTTAAATAACTTTTTTCTAAAATGAAATTCTAAATTTTCATTCCCTTACTGTTTCATTTACAGTATTCTTTTGAGTTATTTTCTTAGTGGTTGCCCTGGAGATTATAATTAACATCTTAACTTATAACAATCTTGTTAAAATTAATATCAACTTAATTTAAATAGTACACAAAAGCTTTGTCCCTATCTAGTTCCATTCTCTCTCCTCTCCTTTATGCTATTATTGTCATGCAAATTGCATATTTATACATAATTAGTGCTTAATGTAGTTGCCTTTTAAGTAAAATAGGAGAAAAAAAAGTGTTACAACAAAAAATATTTATACTGTCTTGTATATTTACCTATGTAGTTACCTTTTCTGGTGCTGTTTATTCACGTGGATTTGATTTATGTCCCTTTTGTATTAGACTTAAGGACTCCCTCTAGTAATTTTTGTAGGGCTAAGAACAAATGTGGTTTTTATTTATCTATGAATGTCTTAATTTATTCCTTATTTTTGAAAGATAATTTTGTTGGATATAGAAATCTTGGTTGACAGTTTTTTCTTTCAGCCCTTTGAATACTGCCATCACACTACTTTCCAGTTTCCCTAGTTTAGGAGGAGAAGTCTGTTGTTAATCTCCTGAGGACCCTTTCTTCATGATGAATAGCTTCTCTTATTCTGTCTGAAGAGTCTCTCTTCATGTTTGGATTTTGACAGTTTAATTATAATGTGTCTAGGTATAAATCTCTTTGAGTTTATTATGCTTGGTGTTCATTGAACTTCTTGGAAGTAATTATTAATATTTTCCTCAAAATTTAGAGGGTTTTGGCCACTATTTTTTCAAATATTCCTTCTGGACCTTTCTTTCTTCACCTTCTGGGGCTCCCATTTTGCATATGTTGGTATGCCTGATCACATTCCACAGGTCTCAGAGCCTCTGTTCATTTTTCTTCACTTTTCTTTTTGTTACTCCAACTAGATCATCTCAATTGGCCTATTTTCAAGTTTGTTGATTCTTTCTTCCGCCAGGTTAAAATTGCCAGTAGCCTCTTTAGTGAATTTTTCCTTTCAATTATTTTACTTTCAACTCTGGAGTTTCTAGTTAGTTCTTAAATTTTTTTTTTCTATTTCTTTGTTGATATTCTGTATTTAGTAAGACAACATTCTTATACTTTACTTTAGTATTAGACATACTTACACATAGCTTCCTATAGTTCTTTAATATCTTTAAAATACTTGATTTAAAGTCCTTGTCTAATAAGTCCAACATTAAATGCCTGGAACCAATAAGCTTCTCAGCCTTTGTGAGGGGCTCTGTTTGTGTTTTGGGGCACACATTCTGCACGCAGATAGGCAGCTTACAACTGTACCTTACTCTCCGTTTAACCTTGTGCACAGCCTCAAAGTTAGCCAAACGTGAAAACTTAGGGCCTTCTTGGGTTTTTCCTGGGCATGTGCTCAGCTCTAAGTATGCACATGCCTTCTGGATTCCCAGGTGTATGTAGTTTTCAAAGCCCTCTTTGGGCATCTAATGACCCAGCTATTCCTTTTACATTTTTTGGTCATCTTTTTGTTTACCTCAACTTTTCTCATTTTCTCATTCAACTGCAATGTTTAAAAAAATTGCTACTGATTGTTTTCCACAAATGTCCCCAGGGAAAAGGCCTTTGCCTTGGTAGACTTCTGAGACAGGATAAATACAGAAAAGCCTGTGAGTATGCTTTTCAAGGTCAGCTTTTCCAGTATGCCAGACAGGTCAAATAATGATGATTTTCACAGAATGTAGCTTTATAGGAGCACCAAGCCCATTCTACTTCCTCCAGTGTCTGCTAGGCTGCTGGTTTTGGTTTTCACTGTGATTGTGGGGTTGTTGGTTTTCAAGCCTACCACAGAGCTGAGAAGATGGGGATGGGAAAAGGACAAGTTAAAATGCCTCAAAGCTCTGTTCTGACTGAAATTAGCAATTTTACCTGAATAAATGCTCCTCAGATTGTTCCAAGCATTTGGTTAATTTCCATAGTTCTGAAAAAGTTTATTCTGATAATTTTTGAGAGCATTCTTGTTGCTTTTATGGAGGAGAGGATTGTCAGCAGAACTTGCTCCCCCATTCCCGCTGACATCACTCTATAACGTATTTTGTTAAAAGCATATTGCCAGACAATCACCTTTTATCCCATGATGTTTCATTAGTGGGGAGGCTAATTGCAGAGGTGGGTAAAGCAGAGGCAAACAAGCAGCCCATTTGTGGACATCACTCAGGATCAACAAGGCTTAGGGAAGGAGAAAACATGGAACTAGTGTGCACAATCGTCATGCATGACACCAAGTCATTTGGGGGAAGAAATGCACAAAATGTCTTCAAGTAAACCTGGAAGTTTCCCATCTTGAAAGAAATGAGGATAATAATAACGCCTATCTTACAGAATGACTGTAACAACTTAGAGGACTAATATGAACCATGGGTAGCACTTTGGGGTATAAGTACTCAATAAATATTAATTTTCATTTTATAAAATGAAAATATTGAATAAAAAATTCAACAGAAAACAAAATGACAATAAAATGTTTTCTAATATTTGTGGTTATATGACTATGAATTAATGATTGAGGTTATGAGGAAAAAAATCATCTAACAGTCATAGGGAATAGTTTTAACTTGCCTCTCGGGATGGGTTTGTGGTCAGAGTACTGAATAAATGATTCCATCCAGCATGAGATCCTGGTAGTGTTGGGATCGCACAAACATTAGTTAAAGATGGCTGCTATGCTGCTGACAGACAAATGAGAACATCATTCTGTCACTGGTAAAAAGTATGGGCAGTGGGAGAAAGAATATTCTAGGAATTTCTGGTGAGGAGTCTGGAGTGAGAGGCAATGCACAAATAGTAGGGAATTCAGAACGGGAAGACGGGAGTTGGTTGCCATCTTAGTCCAATGGGGAACTAAGGTTCTGGAGGGGGTCAAGCTGGCTGACAGCTGTTTTTCCTTTGATCTTATCCATATGATCTAGGCTGGTTACATGACCTCCCATTGCCTAAATCTTCCCAATTATAATGTGGGATGCTTATAACACAACCCCGAACTGATTTTTATCAAGATGGTGTAATTAGAGGTTTCGTTGATGTTCTTTTTGCCCTAAAATGTCCTAAAGTGGTTGCTTTTTATGAATTCAAAGAAAATAATAATAACCTTGCTTGAAATATTTCTTCATTCTGAGAAGCCATGGATAAATCTTTGTTAATTTAGTACTTAAGATGGAAGTACAATGATTTATCTAAATGAAAAATTGTTTGCTTGCATAATTAAAATTCAAACAGCATTTATGTTCTAATTGCCTTTCACAAAACATTTAGGGGAATGTTTATGATAAGTAATTTGCTTTCTGTTGACTCTTTAAACACCTTTTAATAAATAGCAAAATAGTAGATGCTCAGAGTAACTTACAAATGATATAGAAAGTGTTAAATAAAAAGTAAACTGTGCCTTTCCTTCCTGCCCTCCACTCTCTTAGTCTTCAGAGGAAGCCTATAATCAGTTTCATAGCTGTCCAGGTTTTTTTTTCCTCTATCTATGTACTACAAAATTTGTCTTTCACACCACACACACACACACACACACACACACACAACCTTTTATCCACATATTACACCCTATATTTTGTTTTTTAAATAAAAATGTAGTCATACCATACATTAACACTCTCCTCTAAGCCCCCCCAGTGTCTTTCCATCTTACTCAGACTAAAAGCTGGAATCCTTATAGATCTTACAAGGCCCTGGAAGATCTGCACCTCTTCTCCCTCTGGTCTCATCTACTGTTATCCCTGGTTAACTCACCTCTACACATGATGGACTTTGTGCTGTTTCTTAAACACACTGGGTATGCTCCTGCCCCAGGGCCTTTGTACTTGCTGTTCTCTCTATCTGGAACACTCTTGCCTTGGCTATTCATACACCTCCCTCTCCCTTCTTCTTCAGATCTTTGCTCAAGTGCCATTTCTCACTGAGAACTTCCCTGCCCATTTCTTTTATTAATAAGTAGCAATTCCACTCTGATTCCCAATTTCCCTAATCTATTTTTTTCATAGCATTTATTGCCATCAGGTAGATTATGTAGTTTACCTTCTTATTGTTGGTTTCTCCAACAAGAGTGCCAACTCCGTAATGGCTATTAGGTCCATTTAGTTCTTTTCTGTATCTTTACTAGCTAGAACAGTGCCTGGTACATAATAGGTATATAATAAATAGTTGATGAATGAATGCCAGTTTCTTAAATTTTCACACTAACCTATGGAGATTGGGATGTGACAACAATTTTTAATTATAAATTACCATCGAAAGGATAGTATTAGTTAGATAGTATTTAGATCAATGGAAAAGGCTATCTGTGCTGAGGATAAATCGTGAACTGCTGCTGGACCAGAAAACAAAGCTAACCAAGGGCGTGTGATGCCATGTGTGGGTCTGAGCCCGTCCTTCAGTCCTCCTTCTCACGGGGCTTTTGACAACTCTCTTATCTTCCCAGAAACACGGGTTTGAAAAAGTGCTGTCCCACAAATCACAAATTATGTATTTATCTTGTAAATCTGCCTCCTCATTGCCACTTAAATACTCGAAGTGCTACCCCACCTTAAGACTTTTACCTTGATGCCCACTGCTGGCTACCACCCCTGCCTGTTCTTTACTGGCTGCGCATTCCCACACTCGAGGTCTCAGCTCATTTGTTATCCTTGCAGAGTCCTCTCCAACTGTCCTGTTTGCTATGTCTCCCCCTTCTCACTATCTTATCATCATGTGCATTTTGTTCTTAGCATTCACCTCTACTAGATGGTTTGTGATTACTTCATTTACTTATTGGTTTACATGTTTACTGTCTGTTTTCTCAGAGTAGAATGTAAACTCTATGAGATCAGAGATCTTGTTTCCGTGCCTGGCCATAGCATTAGCTCAATAAATATTTATAGAATCATTGAATGCATCCAGACTTCCAGAAATGATTCCTGGTTATACACCAGGGTTACAAAACACTTGGCAAGTGACTATTAATTTTGACATCTATACCTAGAATAAGGTGGAATCATTGTGTCTCTGTATCTTTTTCTTTATATTTTTTTCTGATTATAGATGTTATATTTTAGTTGTAAAAACAAAACTGCAGAAATGTATGAAGTGTAAAATAAATGGCCTATAATCCTATCCTCTAAAAATAACTGTTTATTGGCAGTCTTTCCAGATTAAAAATATCATCTTATATAAACTAATTGTATCTTGTTTTTTAATTTAAAATATACAATGAACATATTTTCATGTTGAAATTTTGTAGTAGACTTCATTCTTTCCAATAAAATTTTATTGTTGGAATATACTACAATTTATATAAACAATTTCATATTAGTGGGCATTTAGCTTGTTGCCACTGGGTTTTTGAATAGCTATAAAAAAGTGCAATAAATATATTTTCATATACATCTGTGTAGTTTTCTGTAGGACAAGTTCAGAAAATTGATATGTACAAAGATATAAATATGTGTTATAAATTTATATTGTGAATAACTTAAAGAAAGGGAAAATTAAGGCTAGAGGGTAAAAGAAACTCCTACCAAAAGAAAAAAACAGTGCTTAGGAAACAGTGAGAGCTTTCAAAAGGGTATACCTGAAGGGCACAGATTGGAATTTTATTCCAGCTGATAAAATGATAATTATGACAGTTATTAAGGAACACAGAATAACATTGTTGAATGAAATAGCATTTTACTAACTTATATACACACTATGGTGGCAACTGTGGAAAATTATGCGTGCCTATCAATCAGGACAGGAAAAGAAAAGATTTTTAGGAGTTTGATTAATTAGGAAGGATGAATCAACATGGTATTTTTTCTTTCATTTTTATCATCCTTATTATTGGGGTAGCCATAAACTCAGCCCGATGTCAACCAGGAGCTGAACCGAGGGTGTGACAGGGACTGACACAGGGATGGATCCATGGAGTTAAGGAAAAGGGAAGAACCACTGAAAGTAAAGGCAGTGGATCCCCCAGAGCTGGAGAGGGGATGTTGGGGGGTGGGGGTGCTCAGGAACGCTGGGCACCATCGCTCTAGAAAGGTGCTTTCTGATTCCATGGTAGTGGAGAAGAGAGATATCAAAGCCGCAGTTTAGGTATTTAAATTAGTTTGAAACTGAGTAGCACTAACTGTACTTTCCTCTAGAAGATTTGCTATAAGATCAGTGTTTTTTATTCCTTAAAACTAGGAAGATTCGCTGGTGAAACGTGTGGGTCTGAGGTGTTCTTTCCAAAAAGGTTTTTAATAATGGATACAATTTCTTTAAAAGATATAGGACCACTCAAATTTTCTATTTCTTCTTATATCAGTTTTTAAACATCACATTTATGAAGGAATTTGTCCATTTCATATAAATTTTCAAGTATAGGTAAAAGTTGTTTATAATAACTTCTTATCTTTTAAGTGTTTATAGAGGCTGCAGTCACATCCTCTTTTTCATTTCTGACACTGGGTTTGTTTATTCTCTTTTTTATTTTTGGTCAGTATTTCTAGGGATTTATCTATTTTATTAATCTATTTAAAGAACTAACTTTTGGCTTTGTTTATTTTCTTAAATTGTATTTTTAAGAATCCTCAACTCCAATCTTCCCTCACACCATTATCCTGTCTGTCTTTGCTAGACTATGGCAAGCAGGATAGGGAAAGAAATGTCTCAAGAGAAGAACCAGGAGAAAAGAGTCACAGCTCAGGTGCAGTGGCATCATCCCTCCTGTTTCCCTGGAGTGAAGAAAACAGAGAGCAAGTACCACTCAGATCTTTAATACATGTAAGGAAGGCATGATTTATTAACCATGATCCTGGTTAAATTACAAAACTTATACTATTTCTCTGGTTCTCTGGGCTTTTCTTTCGATGCTAGAGATTTAGACCAATGCTTCCCGAACTTTTCACACATTCCTTTCCACAAGGGAGGAGATGTGGAAGAGATGGAAATCCAAAGTAGCTCCTCACAGATTTAAATGTTTTTTGCAGTTTCATAGGAGACAGGTAAAAGTTTGGACCTTGGAGTCATTTTTCCTGGATTGGTCAGCTGCTTTCTAACTGTGTGACCCTGGAGGACCAGCGCAGGCTCAAGTTTAAGAAGCAATGACCTGGGTCAAAATTCTTCAGGTTTAGTTCAGATCACTTGTGTGTTTCAGAAACCCACAACCTCCTCTTTTTCAGAGACAATGCTGTTATTCTTTTAAATAAGGCTTAATATTGGCACAGGCAAGGAAATGTAAGTTGGTCCGGGGCCAACAGCTCCTGTATGTATTCGGAGCAATCTGATCTCGTGGTGTGCAGGTGACCAGGCACAATTTCAAGTATGGTTTGCAAATCTCACCTGTTTCAAAGACCATAAAACAGTTGGGGGATTGCTACTGAATAAATCATTCATTTCACATAGAACGTTTGGCCAATGACATCTTATTTCACAAATACCTGTGAGGCAACATTTCTCCAAGCTGGTATCAGGGAACAGGAACACTGTGAGATGTTCAGCAAAAAAAGATTTTCATGGTCAGATATGTTTCTGAAGCACTGAGTTCTCAATATCCACCTTGGAGATTCTCAACCAACTTGAGCATATCTGTATCTAAAGAACAGTGCAAAAAACTAGAAAAACAGTGTCTGAGTCTGTCTTCCCTGAGAAGCAAACCCAGAAATAAGGTTTCCCTTGCAAGTGGTTACTGGGGAGGTGATACTGGGAAGCACTGTTGGGGAGCGAGGAGGTGAGACAGGGAAGGGAGAGCCAAGGGAGCACGTGTTGTTGAGCAGGTTACCGCCGAGGAGCCCGACCTGGTCGGAGACCTTTGGGAGACGTGTAGACTACCTCAGTGGGTGAGGAAGTTGTGCTGGTTACCCTCCCCTCCAATTCACCATTGACTGCAGGCGTTCCTATGGCCGGACTCCCAGCTCATCCAGGCACGCTGTGCAAGCCAAGGGAAAGCTCCCAGGCACGAGTCGCAGGGCCTGCAGTAGGATGCTGCAAACTTGCACTGGACAGGTGGGTGCAGCGGGGATGCGGCTGCACCCTCACTTCTGCTACCCTCAGGATTTCTCAAATTTGACCATACAATGTCCTTTCCCTCTCCCTCCTTTATGACTTTTTTTTCTTTTTTTCATAACAGATACTAACGTCCCATCGAACGAAAGTTTTGTAGAATACATTTGGGAAATTTTAGTTTTAGGTTATATTTTCCTCGCTTTCCCCCTCTAGATCTATGCTATAACCAGGAAATAAGGGGTCCATAAGATTTCCTCTTATACAAGAACGTCTGATGGGAAAGAACAAACTTCTAAATTCTGTCACCAGTATCCCACTGCTCAGAACCCAGGTTGACATTCTTCCCTTAGAAAATATCTCATGCCGTAGCCTACTCCAGTTACCGTGGTTGTGTAACGAGCCACTCACAAACTTAGTGGCTTAAAACAATGACATAGAGTAACTCACAGAGCCTGGGGGTCAGGGATTCAGACAGGGTATGGTGGAGATGGCTTGTCTCTGCTCCATGATGTCGGGGCCTCAGGGGAAGATGAAGACTGAAGCCTCCTACCTCACATGTCTGGTACTTGGATACAACTGTGCACACAGCGAGCGGCTCCTTGGTGTGTCTTTCTCCCTGGACTTCTCCAGCATGGCAGCCTCAAGGTAGGCAGGCTTCCTACACGGAGGCTCAGGGCTCCCCTGGTGCAGGTCCCAAGAGAAAGACAGGTGGGATCATATCAGTGTTTATGACCTTGCCTCAGAAGCCACATGGCATCACTTCTGCCCCATTCTACTGTGAAGATAGTTGCACAAGAGTGTCCAGGTTTAGAGCAAGGGAACCTGGACCCTGGCCCTCACAGAGAAGTGGCAGCATTGCATTGGAAGAGCAGTATGTGGAATGAGAGATGCGAGAACACGTCCATCTCTGGAAAATGCAACCTACCGCATTGCCACACATCTCAGCAGATGGAGAGATGCACCTGTGTGGCATTTAGCGAAACTTCTCTCACCTCTGCATCTTCATGCAGTGTTGGATTCTATGCAACCCAACAGGAAGACATTCCTCCTCTTTGCTCCTTGAGGCCTAGAGGTGCCTCATTCATTGCTTCATCTCCAGCACCTGGTGTAATGATACACAGCACGTGCTAAGTAACATGTTTTGAATGAATGGGGATATTGCCTCTCACTTTATTTTAACGTTGCTTATTAGGAGAAAAGGGAAGAAGAAGCAACCAAAATGTTCAGCCTCATGGGACTGGGTGGGAGAGCTGATGCCGTCAGCTTTCCCCGAGTGTCCGTCATTCCTCATGACGTCCCATTGGAGCAGGTGCTGTCATGACCCCCTTTTATGGATGGGGCAACTCATGGCTGGAGGGGCTGAATGCCATCGCCCAACGCACACAAATGGTAAGAGGCACGGAAGGCAGAGTTTCCTGGCAGAAGGGTCCAAGCTTTCTCATCACTAGCCCCTCTTCCCTTAGAAGGATCAAGAAGCAGAGCCCCATGGAATTTTATTTCAAACCCCTGCCGTCTGATCTCTTCCAGATGAGTGGTACGGAGATGGTGGAGAGGCTGGCTGCTCCCCGCTGCTCCCCGCTGCGTTGAAGCCTCCTGCCCTGTGAAGCCAGCTCCAGCTCTCTCTCCACGTGCTGTATATTGAAGAGTCTCAACCTTATTCGGTTTAACATTTAGGAACTTGGCGTCATTTTAATGTTTTGCTAAAACAGCAAATTCAGTTCCCTGGAGCTGAAGCCACTTGTCCTGCCAAGGTGTTTTACTGCCCCAGGTACGCGGGGAATAGGCCACCCCTTCACCATGTGAGTCACGGCTGTAAGCAGCTGCTGGACATCTGGATGCCCCTCGCAGTGTGCTTCCCTGCCTGAAGGCCTCATCTTTCCATCTGGTACTTTTTTAACATTGAAGGAGTTTTACAAAGTTTAAGTTTATAATTTTAGATTAAGTAGATGGGGCACTAATAATTCAATTTACTGTTTTCAGGAGAATCCTTACATGCAGCTCATAAATTCTGGAACAAGGCAGCCACAGATTCCAGCGGAACCGATCTACACGAACCTCCCAACGAGACCTTCTCCCTGGTGAGCTGTGGAAAATATTTGCTGCCCGCAGCCGGGGGAGGGCAAACATTCCCGCGCAGGGCTGATGTCGGGGCGCCATGGTGTGGCACAGCTGCGACCACGCCGGTTGGTCTCCAGCTTGCGGCCTGTCACAGGGTGTTTACCTGAGAATGAATCTGAGAGGCCACAGGGCCGGCTGTGTCTCGCGGGCAGAGGAAAATGTGCACAGCTATTTTAAAGCCGAGGGCTGTACATCTTGTCCACAGCCTGCCGCTCACAAGGACAAACAGGGCTCACCTAAGGAGGGGACATTCTCCAAACAAACCCCGTTACACTTCAAGAGTTGCTTTCAGTCTGAGAAGAAAGGGGGACAAAAGGGTCTCACATGAGCCTGTGGTGAATAGAGCTCACGGCCCCCTTCACGCTCCTGTCACCGCGGGGCGGCCTCGAGGGACAACCGGGGGACACACAAGTGCACATCCCCATCCACGTGCACATGCTCACACACAGATGCACACACATCCACTCACATTCACACTGAAGTTTATACACAAGCACACTAACCCCCACATGCACACACAAATACACACACAAAGTCACATACATTCATACACCTGCACTCTCACACACGTGCACACAAATCTAAACACACCAACAAATGTACACACAGGTTCACATACACAAACATGCACAAATATATATGCACTCTCACACATGCACATCCACATGCACACTTGCAGACTCACCAACTCCAACACACACATGCTCACACTCAGCTCACAGACTTACACAAACACTCTCACAAAATCTCATACATACACATTCTCACACACACACTCATACACACCTGCACACCCACATAGACATTCGCACATGCATTTCTTCACATACGATATACACTCCCACACCATGTTCCCGCAAACACATACACTCTCATTCACACACCCTCACAGACACACACATCCAGCCCGCACACTCACAAGGTGTACAACTCACACTCAAATATGTGAGTGCAGTGTCTCTGGTTCTTCCGAACATTTTTAGAAGGAGTGGACACATTTTGTCAACTCCAGCTCTGTGGACGCCTTCCCCCTGCGAGCCCAGCTTGGGCCCGGCTGCCCCCATGTGCCCCCTGGTGCTAGTAGGAGTCTGGGTCAAAAGAAGCTTGCTGTCTTCTCCCTCCCTTGTTCTCAGTATGGAGGACAATGAATTCTGTGGTATTTCTGAGGCCAAATGGGGGGCTGCAGTGGATTCTCCCTGGTTGGTTGACTCTTCATGGCCGGGTTCCTTGACTCTCAGACATTAATGAGCAATTTGCATTTTCCTGTTTGATTACCTGTATTTTGTCAGCTGAAGTTTATCTTATGCAAACTGGTCACCTCTCTGCATCCTCTCCTCCTTTCCAGGTGTTTTCATGTGATGCCTACCATGATGTCATATGAAATAACTTTTTGAAAAAGTCACAAACTCTTTAATCTCGAGCTGTTTTGAAAAATGCAAATCTGGTAAATATGGCACAAGCCTGACTCCAGATGCTCTGGTCCACCGTGTTTTGACATTGCTGTGGATACAGAGGGGGAGTCAGGGCCCTTTCCCTCTATTATCTGGAAAATGAATGCATTTTTCAAACATTTAAATTATTGTTACTGCACAGAATATTACAATAATTTTTATTAAAATAAAAAAGAATTAATACTTATTTTTCAACCAATCAAGTCATTTTAATGTTCTCATAATTCCTTTCAGTCCTTATTCATATGACCATATAATAAGGTCATTGGAGTTTTATAAACAATCTGCATTAGGGTTCTTTTCTGAATCCCTGGGTTCTAACCCTCATTCGCTAGAATAATCAGACACCCTTCTATGTAAATGTTGATGTCATTGGAACACCTAGTAAAACTGAAAAAGTTACAAAGGGGGAGGACTGATCAAGAATCAGTGTTTTGCTTTTGTGTGATAAAATACACCTATATAAAATTTGCTGCCTTAGTCATTTTTAAGTGTACAGTTCAGTGTCATTAAGTACATTCACATTATTGTGCAACCATCACCATCCATTTCTAGAACTTTTTCATGTGCAAAACTGAAACTCTGTCCCCATTAAACAATAACTTCCCCTTCTCCCCACCCCCAGCCCCCAACCCACAGCCCCCACCATTCTACTTTCTGTCTCCATGACTTTGACTATTCAAGGTACCTCATGTAAGTGTGATCAGATAGTATTTGTCTTTTTGTGACTGACTTATTTCACTTAGCATAAAGTCCTCAAGGTTCATCCATATTGTAGCATGTGTCAGAATTTCCTTCCCTTTTAAAGCTGAATAATATTCCATTGTATGTATTCACCACATTTTGCTTATCCCATCTTCTGTAGTTGGATTCTTGGGTTGCTTCCACCTTCTGGCTGTTGTGAATAATGCTGCTGTGGACATTGGTTTTTGATGTTTCTCTCTCTCTTTTTTTGAAAAGACCTAATAACTGCAAATTTCTTGTTGAATTGCCCCTCACTTAGTTTTTCAGAGTCTCAGTTTCCTTATCTGTAAACTGACTTCACCAAGCCCACACAGTTAGTAAACAGGGGCTGTCATCCAGAACTTTGATTCTGTCTGAGGCTCAGAGAGAGCAGTTCAGAGCAGCCCACAGAAGGCTCCAGAGGGCATGTGCGAACTGCTTGCATGATCACCTCTTAGCTCTCAGCTCTGCTCTTCCAAGCAGCCTTTGGCGTTCTGTCAATTTCCCAAGTAGGTTTCTAGAAAGAGGCAGATCCTATGGGGTGTTCTCAGCGGGCCATCAGGCACCAGCTGGTGCGAGTTAGGTGAAAGTGGAATTTCTCCAACTCCAGTCCCTCAGCAGACACACACACACATACACACACACACGCGCACGACGCACGTACACCTCAGCAATGGAGAGAACACCTCCTCCGTGTAGAGGCAACAAGGATGCCTTAAAGACAACAGCAGAGCACCAGTTAGACAGTGTTTGCCTCTGGCAAAACTTTAGAGCTATTGCCTGTGTTGCTGTGGGTGCTACTGAACAGCGACGTGCTTATTAAGTCAAGATCCCTCATAACTGAAAATGTTTATTTCCTTTTTTGCCGTGTTGGTGGTTCTGACTTTACATATGAACATTATATTTGGAGGAAGATGTACTGTTTATATTTTAAAGCATTAAATTAGGGAAGAAAAGCATTTAGAAAGATGAAAAAATGCATGCAAAAATTAATATGTGTTTTATTCTCTTCCCACAAAGGGCAACGTAAAGGAAATAAATTAATTTGGGGGAAATGCAGAGAGCAAAACTCACACACTCTCTTCTCTGTTCTTCCTGTCTAGCCACCACTCCTTTCTTTAAGAGCCTTGGAGGAAGGAGAAAGAGAGAGAAAACTTTCCACTCTCCTAGGACTTGTCAGGTCCCCATAGCCGAAGCAATTGGTGCTGTGTCCCTAGTTCATCGAGCGTTCATCCCCACTCCCCGCAGAGTCGGGGGGGAGAAAGGACCATTTAGGTGAGTCCGTAATCAGCAGATCTTCCAGGAAGAGTGCCTTTTTCCTCTGCCCTGGCGATTCTTCCATCAGAGGATTGTGATTACATTACAGATGTCTGACCCCATTCTCAGCCCTTCTGATATAATTGATTTTGGGAGGAGGGCTGGGTACGTGGGTTTTTAGGAAGCTCTCCCCTATATGATTTTAATGAGCAGTCAGGATTGAGATCCACTTACTAGATGAGGGAAAACCCAGACCTCGCGCTGGGGAAGAGTCCCCCATACCTGTGAGATCGGGCAGGGAGGGGTCCTTGTTCACATTTTGTAAGCCCAGCCCTCCTCCAGGCTCAAAAGGAGTTGAGATTTACTTATAACCAAATAGATTCTGTTCTCCAGTGGACAAGATTTCATGAAAGAAAACAAACCTATTTCCCATGGAAGCACAACCTGTATACACTGGTGATCAACAATTGTAAATTCTCCCATTATTTTTTAAAAGAAATGAATAATGGTTAAGACCATGAAACTCTCACCTTGCATAAATGCATTTTAGCATAAACGTGGATCCCGGGGTGAAGCATGTCATGTCCTCCTTGGTTGTTCCAGGGCCTTATTTTTTTTTTTTTTTTGATTTTTATTGATATTTTAATGGTTTCTAACATTGTGAAATTTTGGGTTGTACATTTTTGTTTGTCCATCACCCCATATATGACTCCCTTCACCCCTTGTGCCCACCCCCCACCCCCACTTCCCGGGTAACCACAGTCCAGTTTTCTCTGTCCATGTGTTGGTTTATATTCCACATATGAGTGAGATCATACAGTGTTTGTCTTTCTCTTTCTGGCTTATTTCACTTAACATAATACGCTCCAGGCTCCAGGGCCTTATTTTAAGCATCATCATGCTGGGTCCATCTGGTATCACTGGAGTGTGTGGTGGGATCTTGCAGCTCTGCTCTCTCCTGACTAGTATTCCCCCTCAGTCCTCTTCACATGAGTGGGGTAGGCTGCCTACAAAATTGAGTGCCCAGCTCTGGAGTTTATACCCATCTACTGGGATGAGAAGTGAAGAGACTATGAGCTCTAACTACCAAAATCTTTTTTTTTCTCCTCCTTACTGAGACGGGTCACATTTCATATCTGGACCCGCACAGCTGGAGACAATTACAAAATGAGTGAAAACCAACTCAGACAAGGCCAGACAGTGCTTGAGGGGTGCTTAGAGTCATTCTTGGTTGAGTTTTCTCAGTATTCACTGGCTTCGACAATGAATGAACGTGTCTGACAATGGCAGCAAGGACTAGACGGGATGTCGAGATAAGAGAATGCACTGCAAACGGGAATTGGGTGATATCTTCCAGAACTTTCCAGTTAGCTTTTTGGAAAGCCACTCAAGAACTCATTAGAGCAAGCACAACAACAACAACAACGGACAATTATATTTCACTAATGCCTACCATTGCCAGGTATGGTGCTTTATTTTCCTTATCTGATTTGGATGAATATAGCGAAACAAGCAATATTGTGTCCACTTTACAGATAAGGCAACTGAGGCTCAGAGAGTCTAACTTATTTGTCCATGGTAACATAGCCACTAGATTCCAGATATGGATTCCAACCCAAGTCTGTTTGATTTGAGGCTTTATGACTGCTAACTATGGATGACTATTTCTTCGTTAAAATACTTCGTTCTAGGAAGTCTCACTGCCACCTTCCTGCCCACTCTTACCAGCTATACTTGAGTGACAGTCCATTTTTCACAGTGGTGTTAGATGCATTGTCCCAAAATGCACATCTACCCATGCAGCCTGCTACTCACTACCCTTCTCTGAATCGAAGGGATAAAGTCCTGGGTTTGTCTCCCACAAGCCCTCTACAGTAACTCTCCAGTAGAAGCTGGCCTGAGCAGGTACACATTCCCACACTGGCCTTTGTTTTCCTTCCTCTCTCCTGAAATCCTCCCTCCTCGTTACTTATTGAGCTCCTGGCTGTCCTTAGGGGGCCGTGTGGGGTAATGACAATCATGGACTCTGGAGTCAGCCAGACCCAGGGTCACTCGTTAGCTCTGCAATGAGAGAGCCATAACTACTGTAAAATGGGGCTATGTGGTCATGAATGTGAGATGGTAAATATAAAGGATCCCGGAGATGGTTGATGTTCAATGAACCAGTGTTTCTTAAATTAGGAGTCACATCTCATTAGTGGGTTGGGGCCAGAATTTTTTTTGCCCCTTGTTGTCTTGGACTCCATCCTTAGACACCTGGCTCAAGCTCTCTCATGCTTGTCTTGGTTTAAGTGTTCTTCCCTTGCCTCCCCTCTTCCCACCCCTGCTCTGAAATTCCTAGTACCTTCCAGCTGGATCTCACAGTATAGGATTCCATTCTCCTCCAAATGCTTCAACTTTGCAGCACATGAACTGTAAACTCTTGAAAACAGGTTACTAACAGATTTTATACTTTTTGGACATTGTGCTACATACACAGTGGGTTGTCTGAGAACATCCTGGCCACTGATTCATCTAAACAGTAACGTTCGTGCTCTGTTGGAATGGGGAGAAACCCTGGAGGTGACTCTGGGCGATGCTGGGCTGAGTACTCAAGAGAAGGCTCCGAGGCTGGTGCTAGCACAGCAGACCTGGACCTGCAGAGCCCACCGCACCAGCGATAAGTGAAAATCCACCGGTCGCACACATCCCGGCCAGAAAGTGGGCCTTTCACTTTCTTGCACTTTATACCCAGGAAATACGAATGATAGGATACATCAAAGTAGTAATTTCCAAGCCTGTGGGGCAGAAGGTCTTCGGGGAGAAGCAGAATTGTTCCCAGAGCCTGGAAATCAGCAAGAGCATGGCCTGTGGTATGAGTAAACACTATGCTTCCTACCCAAGGTGTGTCCCATTGAATTGAGGACGCCATGGATTTTTAAAGCCCCCCAGCTTTTGTGTACTACTAGAAAGTCAACACTGACATTGAATGGCTAAGATGTTGTCAGTTATCAAAAACATGCCAATATTATAGATATTAAAGGATAAAACAAAAAGCATATTTTAAAGTTGATGAAATGGTTTACGCACTGTTTTTCAAGTTGAAATAGACATTTTGTTAAAGCAGATTAGTAAAGCTCAAATTTATTTTAAAATGCTACGGAATTCATGGTAAAATTTTTCCTTTTTCAAAAGTTGCTAAAAATACAGCTATTAAGTGTTTTGATCTTAAAAAAGGTCTTCATTCTCAATAATGTTGAAACTACTAGTGAGGGTTTCTATCTCCCTGCCTTCTCTCTAGGAGTTCCTGTGAAAAATCTTTAACTCTTAGGGAGCAGATCAAGATTCCAAAGAGGATCTCAGAGGAGCTGCTAATTAGAGTTAATCAGTGAATGGTCAGGTCTGTTAGGAGGTGTGGTGACATCAGCTCTTACCTCGTTATGCTCCAAAGTGCATATGATTTCCACAAAATCACGGAATGCAACAAAATATACTAAGAAATGTGACATTTGGGGAAGTGAAGAACACATGACATAAGTTGACAAATATTAAAATATTTCCTTAAACACGTAGCTCTGTCAGGGTTTTTTCAAAGCACATCCTCACATCCATTATCATATTTTAATCTCACAAGTCTGACCAGAAAATCCATTTGGGAGACTTCTGCTTCTGTGACTATTCAAGTGTGTGATGGACATTCTGTGAAGGCCACCCAGAAGTCTTTGGAGTCACATGGGCATCTTTGGCAAGCCACACGAAATTCCTAATGACCATGACTTACATTTTTACAACCTAAGTTTTGAGATCTGAATGACTGAGTCTCAAATATTGAAATATTTGATAAACAATGAAATGTCAAAGCACTTAGAAGTCACAGAGTGACATGTCAGCAGTGTCAAACATTAGAAAATATCAGTGTCAGATAATTTGATGGGATTTTATAGATTTAGTGATTTTATAGATTTAGTGATGCTGGGGATGGTGGCTCATGAGTCGCGTTCTGGTTCCTTAAATGCAATGGTGGGCCCCTCATCTCCCTATCTCATCTCTACGTTTAGGCCACTGTCCTGCAGAGGCCCCCTTCTTCCTTAGTTGGACAGCCTCATGGGTCTGAACCCAGAAGGCATCTGCATCTTCAGAATATCTTCCTGGCTGTTCCTCAAGATCAGGGTCTCAGAATCCGAGGGCCAGCTCTGTGGTTCACGTTACCAGATTCTCCCGCTTGTGTCCTCTCTGGACTGGAAAGGACAAGAAGAAAGGCATCGGGAGAGGCAGCTGCTCGTCCTGCCCCTCAGCTAACAAGTCATCCAGTACCTTTGGGCGGGGCCCCCTGGACCTCATCTGAAAAGGTGGCTGTGGAAGACGGGAGGAGCAGATCATTCTCTCTGCTCTTCTTGTCAGTTCTCACCCTCTGTTCCCAGGGACTGTTCTCTGGAGGCTTCAGTGGGCCCCAGACACTCATCTACGCCTTTTCATCCTGACATCCCAGAACAATCAGAAGGAAGACTCAGGTCTCTTGACATACAGTGACATTGGATTTTTCCTAAATTTGCCAGAAAGATGATTTTACCTCATCTTTTTTTGAAACTTGTCAGAAAGGTATGTGGTAAAATAATTAAGGATTATTTGAACTGGAATTCCTGAAGGCAAAGCATTATTGAAGCTAGACACAAACACGCTTTAGGATCCCTTTGGTTAGAAGTTGTCAGGCCCAGCGAAGCTAGTGGTCTGCCCAGTGACGGCGCGCCGAGGGCTGTTCCTCAGCGTTCAGGTGGAGCGAAACTGCCTAGAACTAAGAGAAGACTGAACACTAATATCCACAGCCTGGTGTCTGTGGAGTCCCTGCCGCAAGCGCAGCCTGTGTGGGCACCTGGTCCTAGCCACTAGTCCTAACTCTGACGGGAGTCGGAGCTAGCCCACGAGGTGGCCCAGAGCACGGCTGGGAAGAGCCTGGCCCATCAGGGATTAGGGCATGAGCGAGACTGGAATCCTGGGACTTATAGCCAAAGAACGAGCGAAAGGTTGCTCCCAGACTGAGCTAATATTTATACCGTTTCTATTATTGCGGAAGCTGAAATTTAGCTCTAGGTAAAAGAATACCATCAATATCTTTATTTAATAAATGATTGTTGGGCTCCTGGTATGTACGAGCCAATGTTAAAAGCAAAATGAATGCTGCCCCGCTTTCCAGAAGCACAGCTGTGGGGGTGTTTGAGATGCCAGCTGAGCACATGTCCGGACACAGGTGTCTGCACATCTGGGCTGCAGGTCCACATTCAAGTGTGACGGAGGTCCGTTTGCACGTGGCAGCTCCCGGGATTGCCATCTGCGGTCCCCCTGGCCTGAGGGGATGGAGTGATATGCTCCTCCACTGACCAGCTAGTGCAGGGGGAGGGCGAGGAGAGTGTCGTGCCCTCAGCTCTGCACGGGGGCTACCTGCCTCCTCTCTGCACCATGACTTTGCACTCTCCATGAAACGCCCGTGTTTATCGTGGGCACCACCCTCACATCCCGTCTGCCTTCACTGGCTTTCCCATTTTAACGCATAAAATGCAGCCTGCCTTTGGTGTTTGTGACTTTGTTTTGCTTTACATAATCTGGACAAGTGTCCTGATTTCTTCTCTGTTGTTGACCATCTCTAGATTGATCTTGAAAAGGCCAACTCCTCCTCCCCTGTCACCTCCAATGATGGAGGAATTGAGCCCTGTGCAAAGCACCTGCAGCGAGAGACACACAAGTAGCACACATTCCTGCTGTGCTCCAACAGGCCGCACTTGGGGCTCCTTGGAAAAGAGAGACATTGTTTCCCATGGAAACAGTTGCTGGCCTCTGGTCTTCGGTGCTCAGGGCAGATGTCTCATTTGTACTGTTTAGGAGGAAGCAGCATGACACATCAGTGGGTCCCCTGGCCAACAGCAGCTCCTTTCCACGTGGCCAGACCAGGCTCAGTTAGCATCTGCCTTGCCAGCACTGGCCAGCACCGCCAGCAGCCAAGCCACTCTCAGGGCGGCCCTGGTAGCTCTGCAGCAGGGCCCAGAGGCACTGTGGGTCCCCGCATTATCACCTCCTCAGCTCCCTGGGGTCTCAGACAAACACAGCCTTCCTAGTCAAGGAAATAATGTGTCCCTTGTGATGCAAAGCCCCCTGGGGGGACCCCGAGGAGCTTCCTGGCCTCACTTTGAGCGCAGCTGTCCGCAATTCTTCCTGCAAAGCAGTGGGGATGGGTGGGCCTGGCTGGGCTCAGGTGGGCAAACAGTCATTTTGAAGGGAGAGACACTGGCTGGGATGTGTATTCACCCCCTCAGGAAGTGTCCAGGTTCCATGCTGCTCTTCGTGGCATAGAGATGCAGATTCCCTCCCAGCTTCCCGATTTCAAAGCCAGACCTGGTTGGAGACTTTTCAGAGCTTCACACCTGGGACCCACTCCTTCCAGAAGGAAAGACTCTCAATGACTTTTCAGAGAAGTTGGCTGAACTCTGGCTCTGAGTCTCTTTAAGGAAAGCATCTTTTTGTTTTGGCAGGAGTGGGGGTGTCTAAGGGCTTTTGTGACCATATCCCAGTGGTGACTTCTCATCACACTCAAGGTGTACTTCCTAATTTTCTTAGTGACCGATTTATGTTTGAGGATTCCTGCCTCTGCTCCTACTCCCTGTCACTACATACACTTCTTAAAGACAAAGCAAAACAAAAACTCTTCTACATTATGCCATGGTGATTCACAAGGTCCTGCTGCAGCCCCCTATGACCTGAGAATCAAATCCGAGATGATTTCCTCACTTAACACCTATTTAGCCTGCAGGTCCACCCCAAACATCACTTCTTCAAGGCCGTCTCCCCACTGTCTGGCCCCACACAG